>NC_079134.1:168674178-169299505 GCF_945859705.1 Episyrphus balteatus
AACATGTAGTCTATGACTGTGCGCATACATGTGCAAAAAATTGGTATTTAAAAATGGTTTTTGACCGAATAACGGGAAAAACAAGTTGTTTTGTCTCAAGTTTTTTTTACCTTTTTAACCGTTTTTTTATTTTTATCTCTTTTTCTTCAACAGATTTATACTATACATAGATAATAGACAGGACTATATCTGTGCAAAATTTCAATTTTGTAGTCACAATTTTGAGATAACGGTAAAATAAAGTTTTATTATTCAACAGGTTCTATCTTTTAATCTAAAGCAAATACAAATTTGATTTAACTTTATTGAGCATTCTGATGATGTTACCTTTCATTTGGTATATCACACATAACTGTACATTCACTACAAGCTACACAATGTTATATTAAAAAACTTGCGAAATTCCTCAAAACACCTGTGGAGATCTGTTGATCATGAACTTCGCCACCCAGTGTGGGATGTGCCGTAATCTTAGTTTGGTATTTCGACATGTTTGGCTTTAAAAAATTCTAACTTTTTTTCTAGGCATCGCAGAAATAAGATTGAAACGTCATATGAAATGTGAAATTATAAGCTTTTGCATGATATAACATTTTTTATGGGTTGTCTAAAAAAAATTGATTCAATAGCGTGAGAACATAAAATTATATGTTTTTTTTTGTGCTTTTTTTGATGAAAATTGATCGAGTTCAAAAAGTTCTAGCTCTTTTTGTAGATGTCTAATAGACATGATCGATATATACATTTTAAGTTGAAGCAATAAGCTTTCAGGTGGTATAAAATTTATTATAGGTTGTTATATATCAAAAAAATGAATTTTTGGGTAATGGAAATGATTTATTCACTTTTTTCATAGGAAATGATTGTTTTTAATAAATTATTTTAATACTTTTTGCGCATTGTTAAAATTTAAAAATGATTTTATTATTTAGAAGAAATATTTGGCTTTTTAATGAACAATTTTTTTGTAAGCTTTTAAAATAAAAAAATTAATATAATGAGAAAAGAAAAAAGGTAATTTTTTTATAGCTTTTTCTTGTAAATTATCTTTGTTTGAAATAAATAAAATCTTCAATTGACTCAAGCACACAACCTGTTTTCTTACGACGTTATCACGTAAAATCATTGTCCGTAAACCGGCTTTACAGACAACCTCTTTTTCTTAGAGGCTGGGAATTTTAAGAAATTTAGAAACACCAGTGCAATTGTGTTGAAAAGGAGATCAAAATAAGCCCCCTGTATACAGTATTTCAAGGTTTCCCTAAAATAATAATTTTTATAGCCTTTTAATGCGTTTATACTTTGCATAGCAAGTTTTTAAATCGCTGCATTACCACTTTTCCATTATATATTAATTATTTTTGGAATTTTGAAAATAGGTTACCTCTAAATTGGAGATATCTTTCACTGGGTCATAACTCATAAATTTCGTTATTGACATATTTTTGAGTGGTTTTTTGTTGAAAATATCCCAATAAGTCAACAAAACCCATTTATACCTACTCTCATTTTGTTCCTACTAAACTAACCACATCACAATATTATTATACCCCCGGGTGTAAAATGAATCTATCCACAAATTCACTTTTATATTCGATTACTGGGATTAAAACTATCAACCAATATGCCAGGAACTCCCATAGTAAGCTATTGTTTGGAAAATTTTCATTCATCCTTGTTGGCTCGATTTATATTATCCTGTTGCTATTTTTGCAGCATGGTGATGAGGTATCCCGTCGAAATGCATTTATACGATATTATAAAATTGTAAAATAGAAAATCGATTAGGCAGAGATACCCATGCCATTTTCCCCAAATCTACCGCCGCCACTAAATGTTGTTTTTACGCTGATAAACCAGGTTCTATATTATTCAAATGACATCGTTTGGCATTGGCACCATAGTCCTTAAAATTGAATGGAATAGAGAGAAGGGGTTAAATTTACCAACTTGCAGTCATCCATTGTTGCAGTTAATTAAAATGTTTCGATGGTTTTTGTGAACATGTTTGCATTTTAATCGTTTTAAGGCTTTGTCTTAAAGATTCAAATTTTTTTTATTTGAAGGAGACATACGTCATACGAACATGTTTTTTTTTTTGTGATTGTACAATAACTGATTAACCCTTAACATTTGGGAGAAATAATTCTCTATATCGAGATTAAATCTATACACGTCCTTAATTTTATTTCGAAAGTATGTAAAGAGTAGGACAGATTTTTAAAGTGTGTATGTGAAAGGAAAAGAACGGGTCAGTAGACAAAATTTTACATTTATTAAACTGACAAGGAGAACCCCCAGGAATTTAAAATTTTATTTTTACTACACAGAAAGAAACATTGGATTTTTTGTTACTTTGCTTTGAAATTTTAAGGGTTGAAATTAAAAAAAAGCGAAAATTACTTTTAAGTTACATATTAAGCTGAAAAATTGTATGTTTCAGTTCCCTGTATGATAGTCTCTCAAACGAAAAAAAATTAAAAAGTTTCTTAACTTCTAAATATTATTTTATTTTAATTTATTTTTCAGTGTAGGCATAATATTTTAGGTATACAATCAATCACGTGCATCTTAACTACAAAATAGATATATTTTAGTAAGGAGTTTTTTTTTTTTTTAAGTGGGTGAATCAGAATCAAAACAAAAGTATTAGAAGTAACTCGCAGAGGAGCGGAAAGGGTAGGTAAATTGAAAACATGTCGAAAACAGACTAAGGAGAAAATTTTGAAATTTTAAAATAACAAAATTTCATTTTGATAAGCATATTATGCTTAAATATTATGTTTAAATATTCTAAGAAAAATTTTAAATAAAATATATAAATGTATGTTTGTATATATTGATGAATTTTACTGACTGTCAGTTACATAAAAATTTAATTTCGTCCTAAACCCAAATAACTTCGATTTTGATGATATTTTATAAATGTCATTTAATATTATGTACATTAGGGCGTTCGTTTATTTAGGTTTTTTCGAGAATTAAGTTCCTAAGTGGAAAAACTGTTTCTAAATAATAAAAAAAAAAAAATCCCCTAATTTTTTTCAGATTTTTATTTTGACACTAGATGGCGGCCCAAGAGGGTTAAATTTTTTCTAATTTGAAAAAGGTATGTTTTGACTTATGAGGCCATTTTTTTTGGATATAGACTTATTGCAATTTGTTGACGAAGTTCTTGTCTACATTAAACAATGATTTTTGACCTGACTCATTAATAATTGGGTTAGCAAAATCTTCTTAATCAAAAAATACACTGGTCAACAAAATTCAACTTTTTTTGTCCAAAGAACCAAAATATACTTTTCTGAAGGATTTAGGAATACTGAACTCGAATACACATTCAGAAATATTCTTTTAGTTATCGTTTTTTTAAATATTAGCGTTATAAAATTGCAAAAACAAAAAACTTATTTTGAATGTTTTTGAGGTTATGCTAATTGTGGTTTATTATTTCAGCATAGTTTGACGCCGTGATCTGTTTTCCTTCTTCAAAAAAAAAACTGTTTAAATCTTTCCGATCTTATTTTATGCATGAGATATCTCAAGATGAGTTTCCATTTTGTTGATCAAGACTATTTTCTTAAATTTTTAGCCAGCAGCTAAGCGTACACACTCTCAGTTGTGGCTAATAGAATAATTCTGACTATGGATACGAGTTCAGAATCTCTTACACTTTTAGAAAAGTATAATTTGGTCCTTGTGTCAAAAATCTAGTTGACCGGTATTGTCAGCACTGCCGGAATCTAAGAAATATATACAAAAAATGGTTATTTTTTAGATAACTTCACATAGTGTTTACTCAAAAAGGGGCAAACATGGGCAACATTTTTTTAATTGACACGAAAGATGACACTCTCATCAATAAAGGGACACCAAAAACAAAGCGCCTCTTAAAAAAATTAGAGGATTTACTTTTTTTTAATTAGCTTCATCAAATTATTTTGCCAAAAATATAAGAAATAACCATAATACTCCAATCAAAGCGTGTCGCATCGTTGGATAACAGATCCTATCCTTGTGGCCAGCCAGAGGTATAGTCTGTTTCTATTTGTAAAGAGGCTTATATAAAAAGCTTATAAATCCAAGTTTTCACCACTCGAGCATTCTTTTAAGAATTGACGAATATTTAAACTCTAGTAGCACAGCATATAATTAAATTAAATGTGTTCCTCACAACGTTTTCCAAAGTTTTGATCAGGGTTGTAAAAAAATCAATTACCTAAAAAAAATTCATTTCAAATAAAAAAAAAAAAAATATTTGTTGCAAATAAAAAAATATATTTATATATTTTTTATTGCAAGTACAACTTTACAATTTTGGTTATTTGACCAATTATTAGGTAGCTGTGTGAACTATAATAATGCAAAATATTTTTATTTGCAATAAAAAATTTTATTTTCAATGCAAACATTTTTCAGTTGCAATAGAATTTTTTTGAATGCAATTTTTCATTTTTCAATTACTTAAAATATTTTTGTTTTATTTGCAATAAATATTTATTTTTAATTTGTAATGGAAAACAAATGCATTAAAAAGTGATTTTTTAATTAAAATTGTATTTTAATAAATTTTTTCGATACAAAATAGCAGCAAGTTTAATTCAAACTAAATTTTGTTGATCTAAATACAGTATGAGCGTAGTAATGTTCAGCCTAAAAAATTCCAAAGCAACAAACAATTAACTCTTGCAAAATTGTATCTGTTAGACTTAAGCGGTTTTTTAAATTTTTAAAAAATGTGTTGTTGTTCTGGGAGAAAATGTGAGAAAACCCCTTTTTCTGTTTGCACATCCTTTTTATTATTGCCGTTATTTTAATTATACTGGAGTTACTAAGGCAAATTATTTCGTGTCGTATTGGTTTTAGAAAATACATTAAACTCTATGGGTTAATAAATTGCAGCTGTTGCCTTATTGTTTTGAAAAAAATAAATTAAGAATTTTAATGAATAAAAACAATATTTTTCAAAATAATTGTTTAAATTTCATACATTAATTGATAGCGTTTTTTTCTCTATATTGAATAACTTAAGATTTTTGACACATCTTCGTTATACATAACACTGGTTTACAAGGGTTTTTTTGCCGAAACAAAAATATACTTTTCTAAAGGTTTTCGGTGTGCTGAACTCGAATCTGAAGTCAAAAACATCTAATCAGCTTCCGTTTTTGAGATATTACCGTTAGAAAATGAAAAAAAAAAAATGTTTTTTCGAGTTCTTCGGACCTTATTCTTTTGTATAAGGAAAATCGTTTGAGCATAGTAACGGTTTCTATAAGAACTGTTTTCCATCTTTCGATATCTGTTTAAATCTTTTCAATATCTTTTGTATTGCCCGAGATATCTTAAAATGAAGTATAAGTGAAGTAAGTAAGATACATCATAAAGGAGATAATGACGTTATACAATTTATAAAAATACCAAACAACTTAGGATATCTCGGGCAGTAAAAAAGATATCGGAAAGATTTAAACAGATTTAAAAAGGTCGAAAATAGTTCTTTTAAAAACAGTTACTAAATATGTTCAAATAATTTTCCTTATATAAAAGAATGAGGTCCGAAGTACTGCATACTCTGACGGTAATATTTCAAAAACGGGAGCTGATTAATTTTTTTGACTTCGGATTCTAGTTCAGCATACCGAAAACCTTCAGAAAAGTATATTTTTGTTTAGGCAACAAAAAAAAAGTTTAATTTTGTTAACCAGTGCTATTAACGGTACCTGCCATAGAACCTTTTTTTTCTTAAATCCGATATTCTCCGAAAAGGCTCATTCGATTTCAACAAAAAATTTTGTGAAGAAGCAATTATATAACTCAAATATAAGCCATAAATAAAATTTCGAAAAAAATATTTTTGGATTTTTTAAAAAATGTTTAAAATTTTCGAAAACGGGACATTGTATTTTTTTTTTTTTTGAAATTTTGTTTTTAGATGTTGATTAGTGATCTCTACAAAATGGCATACCAATTTTATTTTAAAACTTTTTTTTTAATAAATTATTTATACAAAATAAGTTTTTTAAAAAACGGCTCTAACGATTTTGAAAATTTTTTTGCTAAAAATGCATCTTAATAAATTAATTAAAACTGCATACTTGTTTTTGAGGGCAATTTAATTTTAGATTTTATTTATTTAAGCAACCGAGAAGAACTCAATTAAAACTTTATTCGTCATATAAGGAACCATGACTTGAGTTTCTGAAGTAGCTGAGGTCAAAAACTCCACAAAACAACCAAACATGCAAGAAAACTTTTACTACCTTTTCCCTCTTTATATGTGATAGAATGTAAATTTAGAGCCATAAATGACTTGCTTTAAAAAAAAATGAGACCGTCTCGATATTGTAAAACGAAAACCTTCAGAAAAGTATATTTTTGTTTCGGCAACAAAAAAAAAGTTTAATTTTGTTAACCAGTGTAATCAAATCAATTTTTATTGAAAATTTTTAATTTTAGCTAAGTGGGATATTTTGGTCTGGGTCTATTGCATGCATTTTTATTCAAATGAAACTAGAAGAAATACAAACTACATATTTCGTCCACCAAAAAGTTTTAAATAAAATATGTTAACTTAAAGACTTAAACCCTAAAAATTTGGTATATCCTCCAAAAAAAAAATAAGAGCCATTTTTGGAAACAAGTTTTTGTGTGCAAATTTTCGATTTCAATGTTATCTTAACTTAACAAACCAATAACACAGTAAGAAGTGTTTTTTTTTATTTCTGGGATGGTTACAGTGTGGACTTCACGGTATCTATATGAGAAATTAATAAAAAAAAGTGCAAATAAAATGCATCTATTTTTTATATTTTTTTGTATGAAAAAAAAAACCTGAAAAAAGTATTTCGTTTGTGTCCCAAAAAGAGTATACTGACTTGTGTTGAATTTTCTACGTTCTTTTGAGCGGTGGAGGTTGTCTCTTCTTTTTAATATACAATTTTTAATTGCGGAAGGAACTTACTTATAAAATAATTTGCCAAAAACATAAATAAAAACATTTTTGGCAATTTTTCATTGTTGCCTAAAGACTTTTAGAAAAACTTTTATTTACTAGGATTAAAGAGTGGAGAATTTTCCGCCGGAAATATTTTTGGTTGCCCGGAATTTCAAATGTATTGCAAGTTTAATCCGAGTAGAATTAATGTTTTGCACCAAGCTGGTTTTTTGTTGGCTACCAATATTACGGGAGAGTTATTTCCCATTTCACCTGAAAAATAACCGTGAATTCACAATAAGAAAAAAGTGGAATTTATTTTTACGGGTGGAACCTAATCCACGCGAAACTAACAAGTGGGCGGAATATTTTTTCACTTGATCTGCAAACATATTTTTTACAGCTTTCGAATAAGAGACCTTTGTTAAAAATTGTTGTTAATTTATAAATGAACACATTTTCAGCGAGGTCGAATTAGTGTGAAAATTTGACACTTTCTTGTTTGACATTTTTTTCATAAAAATGCCTTGTTTTAAATTTTAATTTGTTTACCCATTTGCTTTTTTATTGTTTGTACGAATACAAATCGTAGTAAATACGTCTAAATCCACCAAATGACAAGGTGTGAACAGTAAGACGGAAATCACTTCTTCAAATTTTCTAATTTAAATTTTTCATAAAAACTTTTTGGTATTATTTTTCATTTGCTTTAAATTTAACCAATTGACACCGATATATTTTTCTTTAATAAAATTAAAAATTGTTAAATTATACCGATACCATTATTTCACAGAAAGTATAAAAAATCAAAACTTTCATCCATAAGATCGAGTAAAAAGCAACTAAATAATCAAAACTATTCTTACCCTCTATGACAAAAGCAAGAAACACAAGTCTCTTGATATACTGCAAAGATGTCATTGTTACTCCTTTCTGTTTTTTTTTTTTTTGGTTTTTCAAAATCCACAAAAAAAAAAATATTTTTTTATTTATGTTAAATAATATCTGATTCTATTCCCGCACAAAATAACATTTTTTTGAATTTTTCTCTCGAAAATTCTTTCGCAAGATCGAAAAAAATTTTTCTTATCACTTTCAAATAAAATAACAAAATTCCAAATAGCACTGAAATTTAACTAAGAATATTTCCAACGTTTTTTTTTTGTAAATTTTTTTTATTATTTCACAACTGTTGAGCTACCGAAAACTCAGCTTCCGTAAACTGAACTTTAATTTGAATTTACGGCTTCTTTTATAGTTTTGTCGTCGGTTATTTTCAATGCGAATATATTATACTTTTGTATCTTACCAAAGCAACAGCTTCATGTACACAAAATGATAAAAAAGAAATATTCATATCTCTAACCCCCATCCTGTATTTTCATCCCAGATACACCTGTTTAACACAGATATCCTCACAAATCCTCATATTGGAAAGTTGTCAACAAAAGAGGATGCTACGTCACATTCATTCACGGATTTCTTCTCAATCATATTTTATAACACATGCGTATAAGGGGTTTATATCAATTCATAGGCAACTCTGGATGTGAGGTGAAATTGTGTAAGAGGTGAATATTTTTACTTGAATACTTTGGTCGTTACATTTCGAGGAAGAAAATGATATTTTTAATGTTTTGCTTTTTTTTGTGATGATTTTGTATTTTGTATTTTTTTTTTTTTTTTTTTTTTGAATCTCTGACGGAATCAATGAAATATTTTTTTCAGAACCAGTAGCGATCATAAAGTATCTAAAAAAAAACTGTAGATATATCTGCGACAGGCATGTCTGGGTTTTCGTAACTGTATGTCAATCATGTTAAATACAGTTAATAAATGGTTGTTATAACATTTAGTCTACGATAAAACAACCCCGTTTCATAAGACTTTTTTTTAAAATATACATAGTCACTATGCTGTTTTGAAAAATTCTAAGAAAATTTTGCACTTACGAGTACATACCTACATAGCAAGATTTAACAATTTGAAATTTAAAACCAAAAAGAAAAAAAATAATAAACTAAGGTTTTTTTAGGGTTTAATGTCTTTTTTTACCGCAGGTGGTCGTCAATAATAAATTGTTTAAATATAGAAAATTTTAAAACGCAGCATGTTAAAAAATATAAAATTTATAGACTAGAATAATGTATTAGGCTGACAGCAGCGGGGTAAAAATGCAGGAGTAAAAATACATCATACGAAACTAGGGATGGCGGTTGTTAGTACAAAAACCGGTTTCCGGTTTTTCCGTTTTTTTTTCTTTTCGGTTAAACCGGTCCAAAAAACCGGTTTTTGGAAAAAATTGTTTTCGGTTTTTTGCTTGATTTGATAGCAACAAAAAAATTTAACCTAATTTGTCAACCAAAAAAAAAAATTCGAAAATTAAAGAATAATTAAATTTTTTAACGAATCTCATTTATGTATTTTGAAAGGTATTAATTATTCCTATTTTAGTGAAATCAAGTAAAGAATTATAATTTTAGTTGGAAATTATTGATTTGTAGAATATCCGGTTTCACAGAAAATAATTGGTTCAAAAATATGCACACTAATTACTCAAGGTGTACGAAACAATTTTTTGAGTCCAAAAACAAAAGCCTAGTATGCACATCGGGATAAATTTTAGCCTTTTTTTCTGTTTTTCTTGACTAAATTAAAAATCTTTCACTAAATTTTGACTCATAAAAAATACTAATCTTTCCACAATTCACCTGAATTATATAGGTAGTTTAGTTGAGCTTGTCTAAATTTTTGAGATCATTTTGTTTGGGAGCCAAAATTTGGCTCGTTGTGCGTACCAAACCTAAATATTATAAATGTAGTTTGCATAAAAGCACTGTGCGATCCACGTTATCAAATGCTGCCTAGAAGACCTTTAGATAACCTTTTAGATAGAAGGACTTAACTATACTTAATCCTTAGGTGGAAAATGTTCAATTGTTTAGTATCCTAGTCTAAAACCCACTTGAAACTCTTTAATTTGGTTTTTGGACCAAAATCCTATTTAGTGCCTAAAAAAATGTCAATTTTTTTGAGTTTTATTTTTCTTAAAGAAAAATGTCCCTTTTTTTCAATTTCATTTTTCTTAAAGAAAAATTTCTAAAGATGCACGACTGGGGTCGCACGTACTTGCTCTTATGCTTAAAGTAACTATAATGTTAAAGCTTTTTATTCAAGAAATTTAAAATTCGATATTTTGAAGAAATTTCATAAGTAGTATAAAAAAATTAAATCTGTTTCTATAATTAATAAAACTCCGTTTTAAAATATCTTAAAAAAAAAAACAAATATGCCATTTTATTTCTCGTATAAAAAGGTATTTTTAAAAAAAAAATTTTGAAAATTGTAGGAGCCGTTTTTTAAAACAATAATTTTTTATATATAAAATTTTTTAACATTTTTCAAAAAAAAAGTTGGTATGCCATTTTGAAGAAATAATTAATTTACACATAAAAACTAAATTTAAAAATTTTTCATTGATCCGTTTTCAAAAAATAGATTTTTCAAAAAAAAATTTCGAAATATTTTTTAAAAATCCAAAAATGCGTTTTTTGAAAATTTTCTAAATTCTTAATATTATCTTTACTTACACACGTTTGTATAAAAATTTTCATTTAAATCGGGTTAATGTTGTACAAGATATTCAGAAACGAAAAAAACCGTTCTATGACAGGTACCATTAATAACGGTAAAAAAAATATTTTTTTATTTTAAAAGTTGGTTCTTATGTGTAGTACTACACACAAAAATTTAAATCAAAATCGTTAGAGCCGTTTTTGAAAAAAATTAACTTTTCTATTTCCGTTATATGGCAGGTACCGTTAGTTTTGGTCATAAAAAAAAAATTTCAATTTCCCCTCTAGGGAATCACCAAAAACTGCTAACTACCAAGTTTGAAGAAAATCACTTCACTCGTTTAGGCTGCAGCTCCAGATAGAGACAGACGGACAGACAGACAGACAGACAGACAGACAGAATTGCCGGACCCACTTTTTTGGCATTCTCCATCATCGTAATGTCATGTAAAATTGTTATCTCGAGTTCGATTTTTTTACGAATCCTAAACTTGCCCTATAGTACCTATATCACAAGTAAAAAAGAACAAATTAGTAGAAAAACTATATTTTTAAAAGTTTGAAACCCAAATTTGGATCGAATTGTTTACAAATCACGGTAACATTGTGGTCTATCTTGGTAACGCAGTGGTAGAAGTCGTAGAGAATTGATTTTTTTGGTATAGATAGATGAGATTAATTTAAGAATAACTGCATTTAAGGAAAAATTCTAAAAAATTTTGAAACTAAGCTATAACGGAATTTTTTTTTGACAATTCTAAAGATGCCAGGTGAAAGATGAGGGAAAAAAATTAGGAGTCTCATACGGATTTTTTTCCAACACTCTGCGTTTCGAAATATGAATTTTAGAAAAACACCTTGTTTTTTAGGGGTAGTTTTGGGTAATTTTTGATTTTTAGCTTTTTTTTTTGGAGCGTTCAAAAAATCTCGAACTTATAGACATATAGGTTTTGGCCTTATGCATACATGTGCAAAAACTTGGAATCGTTTAGTGAGTTTTGACTGAATAACGGAAGAAACAAGTTTTTAAAAAACACGTTTTTTTAACGTTTTTAACAAATTTTCATCGTTTTTTATTTTTATCTTTTTTTCTTTAATAGATACAGGAATAAAGTATATGGAGTAATGATAGACCATGACTACGACTATATGTGTGCGAAGTTTCAATCATTTTTGTAAACACAATTTTGAGATAAAGGTAAATAAGTAAATAGGTTATAACTTTTGACCAAGAGCAGATAGAAATTTTGTTAAACTTTTATGAGTATTCTGATACAATTACCTTTCATTTGGTATATTACATATAACGGTAGACTAACTACAAGCTACACAATGTAAAATCAAGAAACTTGCGAAAAACCTCAAAACACCAGTGGAGATCTGTTGCCCCCCGAACAACCACCAGTGTGGGAAGTACCGTAATCTCAGTCTGGAAATTCGACATGGTTGACTTTAAAAAATTCTAACTTCTCTTGTAGGCATCTTTGAAATGAGATTGATACGTCATATGAAAGGTGAAATAATAAGCTTTCACATGGTATATATTTTTTATAGGTTGTCAAACAAAAAAATTGATTCCATAGCCTGAGAACATAAAAATAAATGTTTTTTTTTTTTACTTTTTTTAATGAAATTTGATCGAGTTCAAAAAATTCTATCTCATTTTGTAGATGTCTCATAGACCTGATCGATATATATATTTTGAGCTAAGATAATAAGCTTTCAGGTGGTATAAGATTTATTATAGGTTGTTATATCAAAAAAATGAATTTTTGGGTGATGGAAATCATTTTTTCACTTTTTTCATAAGAAATGATTGGTTTTGCGCATTGTAAAAATTAAAAAATGGTTTTATTATTTAGAAGAAATATTTGGCTTTTTAATTGTATAATTTTTTTTGTAAGCTTGTAAAATAAAAAAAAAATGAATATAATGAGAAAAGAAAAAAGGTAATTTTTTTTAGCTTTTTCTTGTAAATTTATGAT
Organism: Episyrphus balteatus; assembly: GCF_945859705.1. Lineage (NCBI taxonomy): Eukaryota > Metazoa > Arthropoda > Insecta > Diptera > Syrphidae > Episyrphus > Episyrphus balteatus. Next base: position 168,686,676 of record NC_079134.1, read on the forward strand.
TGTTTGAAATAAATAAACTCTTCAATTGACTCATTTTAAAACCACACAACCTGTTTTCTTACGACGTTATTACGTAAAATCATCGTCCGTAAACCGGCTTTACAGACAACCTCTTTTTTTTTTGCTTATAGCTGTTATAAAAGGTTCTATAAGCTTAAAATCAACAATTTTTTTCGCATTTAAGATTAACTGAAAGATGTATAGATAAATTCTGACAAACAAAATTTAAAATTGTATAAACAAAAATTAGACAGTTTGAAAATGTATATTTTTTCGTTTTCATTTTTTTTTTTAAAGTATTGTGATTAGTACAATATTGCATGTTAATTTAAAATGAACACTATAAGATCTGAAACATGGTCTTCTGTGTTATGGCCACTGAAATGTCCCTTTTTATTCAGAAAAAAATTCAGTTCTTTGTTTAAATGTCTTTTATCAATATCACGTTCGAAATTACATAATATTACCAATACTAATTTAAAATTAACTTTTTTTTTAGTGATTTTGTAATCAATGATAAGTAACCAAGATTCCATAAAGTTATTATTATTTCTGGAACTACATCTATATTGACGAACAACCATAATAAGCAAAAAAATTCAGCAGAAGAACTGCAATATAAGAATTGACTTAGTCAACCAAAAATGGTACAAATTTTTATGGAAAAAACTTGATCATGATGACGTCAAATGAGTTCTTATAGTTTTTTTCAAGGTTCTGTATCTGATGCATTTGATAGGAAATCTTCCGCATATACTTAACATGTATCCTGCATGCATTTAATTCACTGCGGGTGATGATTCTCAATGTCATGTCTGGAGAACAAGGTTATGTATATAATATTTGTGGTTTATTTTGAGAATACAAAAAAAAATGCACGTTTAATGCACTGATATTGACAATGAAATGCAATTTTGTTTTGACAGGAGGTGTGTCAAGACTTCTATTAACAAAAAAAAAACTAAAAAACTAACTTTCCATAAACAATTTTTTTATTTTATTCAAGTTCAGAACTTCTTATTAAATATAATAAGCAAAGTTAATACAAACATTTATCACAGATTTTTTTTTATTTAATTTAAATTTAACAATGACATCTAAAATTTCTACGAGCTTCGTACGCTTATGTATAATTTCTCAATACCCACGCTGTTTTTCCTCTTTCATTTCAATATCCACCATCAAAGGAATTTTCTTTTTACTTGATGATCCTTTGAACTCTTCTGATATCTCAAACAAAGTCTTTCCCTTTGTTTCCGGCAAAAACATATAAATATACACGATAGCTAGAAATGCAGCTGTCCCATAAAACGCAAACACATTTGCCTTCCCCATCGAACTAACCATATTCGGAAACAGCTTCACACACAAAAACGACAACGTATAGTTGCAACTTATTGTTATCCCTGCTGCTGTGCCTCTCATCCTCTGAGGAAACACTTCACCAATCATCGAGAAAGGCAATGTCATCAGGCCGAGAGTGCTGGTAACAATGTACATGCAAATGCATATCACTGGCAAATGCGGCACCGTTCCGATTATCGGGAACCATACGGATGCCGCCAAAATGAACATACAAATGCCCATGCCAAGGCCAGAGAACATTGCCGGTGGACGTCGTCCCCAACGATCCAAAACTAGGCCAACTGCAAAGGTGGTCGGGACTCGGATAAATGCAACTAGCATGGCGCAAAGGATCGGGTCAATGGTGACGCCAGCTTCAATGGATATTTGGACGGCATAGACGACAACAACAAAGATTCCGGAAAATTGTTGACACGCAAAGAATCCAATCATTATGAGGAGAGGTTTGTAAACTTCTGGTGCTCGGATAGCTTCCCAGAAATGGGGTGTGTGTTCGCCGTCGGCTAGGGCGAGTGACTTTTGAAGAACACTGAACTCGTGTTCGAATTCGGTGGAATAGGGGGCATCTGCAAAGAAAAAAAAGACTGAATAATATTTCCATCACTTGGTGATGTAATTACTTTTACTCCTTAGACCTCTGAAGAATCGAAGGGACTTTCTTGATTCCTCTAAACGATCTTTGACAATTAACCATGTTGGTGATTCTGGTATCAAGAACGTCAGTATCAATGTAAAGACCGAATAGCCACATGCTATTTGAGCCAATAACCTCCAGTCACCCTTAAAGGAATGATGTCAAAAGTCTCTTAATTAACCAAAAGAATTTTACCCATTAAGTCACTGCTCTTACCCTTATAAAGTGTCCAAGAGTGAACATGGCAAAGATACCAGTTGCAGTTGCAGCCGATGAGCCGAGTGTGAGACGTCCACGAAAGTTCGGATGACATATCTCTGCGGAGTAAACACTTACCGCTGAACTTGATAACCCCGAAGCTATACCTGTGAATTGTATAGGGTTGATATATTTGATTGTCATTTGTGATAGAAGTCAACGTTTACCAATTATAAACCTTGCAACTATCATCTGAGCAAATTTTAGGTGCCAATTTGTGTAGTAAGAGCTGCCCATTAAACCCCATGACAGAATAGAAGTTATGTTTATGACGAAAAGGGTAGGCTTTCGACCTAGTTTATCGAGAAGGTAGGCATTGAGAATACCACCCACAGGACAGGCAATTGCATTGATTGATGCTGTGGATGAAAAGGAGAGAGTGAATTTAAAAAATAGGTGATGGAAAAAGTTATGGTTTTTTTACTTACCAAACCAAGAAGCTTCACTTGGATTTAGATAAAATGGCTCTTTGGGATCGGTTAGTTGTATAAGAGTTACTGATGGATAGCCCAAGCCTGCGGCAGGTGCTAAAATGCATAGATTGGCTATGAAAACCATGAGAAACTAAAAGAAAAAAAGTAAGATTGTATGTAAAGTAATAGTAAAAGTCTTAGCTATTTTAAAACATCAAAAAAAAGTATAAACATAAAAATATTTTGGAAAAGCTAATTATTTTTTTTTTTTTTTTCATTAAAAAAAAATAATCAAAATCAAGAAAAAATTATGAGTAAATGTTAAAAAATATTTTTATAGGATTTTTTCTAATAGCACTAGAGTTTTATTTTTAAATAAACTTTTCACATGATCTTCAAAGATAAATGTCATAAAATGAAATTGAAAGTGCTTTTCAAAATAAATCATTTTACAGCAAAAATTTATTTTAAACTTAAATGTGACCATTTTTGTAGTTATGTACTTTTGTATGTGAAGATTGAAACACGATGTGCCAGATGCATTAAAATAATAATAAGTGGAAAAATAATTACTTCCGCTGAAATCATTTATAGACAATAATTCATATTTCGGAAATGCAAATTAAATTTGTATATATGAAAATATTGAGGTGGTTCATATTGAGTCATTCCATATGAAATCAACAAATTGGAGCCAAAATGTGTGCGGCATGATTTTTAATTTTAATAAAAAAAATTGAGGACAATCTTTGAGGTACAAGAAACAATAAACCACCACTATTTATTTTTTTGACTGTTTAGTTTCTGACCAATACCCATCCGAAGTCGAAAATTCGATCAATTTCACACTGGTGCATAACGGTTGTAGCTTTTTACTTATAATAGGCATTGAAATGGTTGATACTTTTTTTGATAGGGTAGTGTATGTGTATTTCATGTAAAAATATAAAACTAATCCAGAGCAATTTGAAACAAAATGGTTGCCATCTGAAATATTCAAAATTTGTCTTCAATTTTACGATTTTCACCTGCGCCCTGCGTTAATACGGTTACAAATTCAGGATTAATTTTTTTTTGGAATTTAAGTATGAACCCTTGCAATACCACGAAATAATTATCAATGCCCTAGAATAATGTCTTCTAAGAAAAAACAAAATTTGAAAATGCATGTTTTTGAAAAATGCTCAACTTTGGCCTCAAAAAAACCGATGTGGTTCCAAAAATTAAAATTTGATATTTTCAGTAAATATAGTATAAATCTTTGTGAATCGTGGTGACTAAGTGTCATTTTGTTATTTTCAGTTTTTTAGGTAATATGATTTTTTTAAAGTAGTACTTTACAAAATAAAATAAAATAGTTAATAGTCCAGTCAAAAAAGGGTTTAACCTTGAAATGAAATTTTGTTTACTCAATATCTTCGTTTTGCCATTCTATAACTTACCTCAAAAGTCTAGAAAAAACTCATGTCCCAAGCAGCGATTTTCAAGGGCAAATCGTGAAATGGAGATTTTCAAAACTAGCGATAATAGACAATGGTTTTATATACACATATGATACATGACTCCGAGGCATTTTTTAATGGTGATTCCAAAAAATCTAAAATCAAAGCAATCTGACGTCTTTCAAAAAAGTAATACCTCTTTTTCATCTGTCAACACATATTATTATAACAGGTGCAAACTTACTACCTAAAAACCTTTAAAAGCTATGGCAGGGTAACCAAATTTTGAATGAAGGTTTACATATCCATTATCATTAAGAATCAAAACAATACAATGAAAAAACATATACATCTATGAAAAAATTCTATTTTTTTAGAAAGTCGAACATTTTAGGACATGCACTAAAAAACATCCTGTACTATCTTTGAAAAAGTGCTAATAGGGTATTTTTTTGGTTTCTATCTTTGTTTGGATATTCTATAACTTATGTCAAAAATCTCATGTCCGCAAGTCCTACTTTTCCAGATTAAACTAAAATAGGTGCAGATTAAAAAAAATAATATGGGTTGACTGATGAAAAAGAAGTATAACTTTTTTGAAAGACGTCAGATTGTTTTGATTTTAGATTTTTTGGAATCACCATTAAAAAATACCTCGGAGTCATGTATCATATGTGTATATAAAACCATTGTCTATTATCGCTAGTTTTGAAAATCTCCATTTCACGATTTGCCCTTGAAAATCGCTGCTTGGGACATGAGTTTTTTCTAGACTTTTGAGGTAAGTTATAGAATGGCAAAACGAAGATATTGAGTAAACAAAATTTCATTTCAAGGTTAAACCCTTTTTTGACTGGACTATTAACTATTTTATTTTATTTTGTAAAGTACTACTTTAAAAAAATCATATTACCTAAAAAACTGAAAATAACAAAATGACACTTAGTCACCACGATTCACAAAGATTTATACTATATTTACTGAAAATATCAAATTTTAATTTTTGGAACCACATCGGTTTTTTTGAGGCCAAAGTTGAGCATTTTTCAAAAACATGCATTTTCAAATTTTGTTTTTTCTTAGAAGACATTATTCTAGGGCATTGATAATTATTTCGTGGTATTGCAAGGGTTCATACTTAAATTCAAAAAAAAAATTAATCCTGAATTTGTAACCGTATTAACGCAGGGCGCAGGTGAAAATCGTAAAATTGAAGACAAATTTTGAATATTTCAGATGGCAACCATTTTGTTTCAAATTGCTCTGGATTAGTTTTATATTTTTACATGAAATACACATAAACTACCCTATCAAAAAAAGTATCAACCATTTCAATGCCTATTATAAGTAAAAAGCTACAACCGTTATGCACCAGTGTGAAATTGATCGAATTTTCGACTTCGGATGGGTATTGGTCAGAAACTAAACAGTCAAAAAAATAAATAGTGGTGGTTTATTGTTTCTACTACCTCAAAGATTGTCCTCAATTTTTTTTATTAAAATTAAAAATCATGCCGCACACCATATTTGTTGATTTCATATGGAATGACTCTATTGTTTTTTTTTTTTTTTTTTTTTTTGTTTCTTAATCAAGATAGCTAATAACAGTCTTTAGTAATTTTTGTTTTGATTTTAAAAGTTTTAATTTTATAAATAAAAGAACGTTGCAGAGAATAAAAAAAACTAAGTAAATTTGATTATAATGAAAATAAATTTGTTCACATTTTTAAAGCTTAGGGCCGATTTCTTGCCAAAGTTCTAGCTCTTCAAGACTCGGTTTAAGAAAAATTAGATAACTATTTGTAACACCTTTGGACACGAATTTCGATTTTGGTTTGAGTTAGAACTTCGATATTTTTAGCGTTATTTGGCGACTCTCCAGAGGGGTTTTTGGAATTAATTTTTTTAGACCAAAAATTACGGTACTTGTCATATACCGATTTTAGTAAAATTGAAATAACTCAAAAACAGCTTTAACGATTTTGTTTAAAAAATTCAAATGTTAGTTTTAAGCTAAGGTCTATCTTTCAATAAAAAATTTTTTTTTTGAAAATCATTATTAACGGTACCTGCCATAGAAACGTTTTTTTTTTTCAAATCCGATTATCTCCGAAACTGCTTATTCGATTTCAACGAAATTTTTTGTGAAGAAGCATTTATATAATTTAAATATAAGCCAAAAATAAAATTTTGAAAAAAATAATTTTTGGATTTTTAAAAAAAATTTGAAAATATGTTTTTGAAAAATCAAATTTTCGAAAAAGGGAGTTGAATTTTTTTTGAAATTTTGTTTTTAGATGTTGATTAGTGATTTCTACAAAATGGCATACCAATTTTATTTTAAAACTTTAAAAAAAAAAAATTATTCATAAAAAACTAGTTTTTTGAAAAACGGCTCTAACGATTTTGAAAATTTTTTTTCTAAAAATGCATCTTAATATATCAATCAAAACTGCATACTTGTTTTGGAGGGCAATTTAATTTCAGATTTTATTTTATTTATTTTTTTTTAAACGAATTTTTTTTCCAAATGTCTATATAAAAAGTCTTAAAAATTTAAGCAACTTTAACTCTAAGAGCAAGTTCGTGTGACCCAGTCGTGCATTTTATTTTTTACCTATTAGCTATTTCTTTTAAAAAATGTTATATTTTATATTATTTATATTTTTTCCTTATATTATTTCTGGGAAAGATGAACAGCTTTCAAAGTACTGTAGTTCAAGGCCTTTTGGTAAATATTGCCTTTTTGTCTAATGCAAGGTAATTTTCCCATAAGCTAAATTTTAGCTGACATTTTTCATCTCCTTTTAGTCTGAGAAGAATTTTTTGAACGTATGCTCAATAATATACCTTCTATACTTAAGTAAAAGATAAGGGCACGAGTACGATAACTTATGCGACAAGATTTGATAACTGTATTTTGCAGAGGAGTTCAATACAATCATTTTTTATTATGGGAGGGGGAGTCTATCTCTCCCCGTTTAGGTGGGAGGGGCAATTTTCTAAAATATCACGTAAAATACAAAAAAATTATTAAAAATCAACGGCAACACTTACAGTCATGAATGATACCTTTTTTAAAAGCTAGAGTTATACACTTAATTCTCGTTTTTAAATCAAATTATTTTAATTATTTTTTCTCGAAATAATCAACTTCAAAGTCAAAATTTGGGGAAAAAAGTTAAAAAAAAAAACACATTAAATACTATTTTTACCAAGACTGTGAATTTAAATATGAAATGAATTGATTAAATAAACTGTCTCAATTAATTTCTTATCAAATTCTGAAAACCATATGCTTCTATGCTTTTTAGAGAGATATTTCAAACTTTTAAGAGCAAATTTGCTATTTTTTACTTGCGATATAGGTACTATAGGGCAAGTTTAGGATTCGTAAAAAAAAAATCGAACTCGAGATAACAATTTTACATGACATTACGATGATGGAGAATGCCAAAAAAGTGGGTCCGGCAATTCTGTCTGTCTGTCTGTCTGTCTGTGTGTCTGTCTCTATCTGGAGCTGCAGCCTAAACGAGTGAAGTGATTTTCTTCAAACTTGGCAGTTTTTGGTGATTCCCTAGAGGGGAAATTTAAATTTTTTTTTTATGACCAAAACTAACGGTACCTGCCATATAACGGAAATAGAAAAGTAAATTTTTTTCAAAAACGGCTCTAACGATTTTGATTAAAATTTTTGTGTGTAGTACTAAACATAAGAGCCAACTTTTGAAATAAAAAAAATATTTTTTGTACCGTTATTAACGGTACCTGTCATAGAACGGTTTTTTTCGTTTCTGAATATCTCGTACAAAATTAACCCGATTTAAATGAAAATTTTTATACAAAAGTGTGTAAGTAAAGATAATATTAAAATTTTAGAAAATGTTCAAAAAACGCATTTTTGGTTTTTTAAAAAATATTTCAAAATTTTTTTTTGAAAAATCAATTTTTTGAAAACGGATCAATGAAAAATTTTGAAATTTAGTTTTTATGTGTAAATTAATTATTTCTTCAAAGTGGCATACCAACTTTTTTTTTGAAAAATGTTAAAAAATTTTTATATATAAAAAATTATTTCTTTAAAAAACGGCTCCTACAATTTTCGAAATTTTTTTCTAAAAATACCTTTTTATACAAGAAATAAAATGGCATATTTTTTATTTTTTTTAAGATAATTTAAAACGGAGTTTAATTAATTATAAAAACAGATTTAATTTTTTTATAGGTACTAGGTTAGGTACTTATGAAATTTCTTCAAAATATCAAATTTCTTGAATAAAGTTTTAACATTATAGTTACTTTAAGCATAAGAGCAAGTACGTGCGACCCCAGTCGTGCAATTTATATTATTATAAATGTATTAATTTCATAAAAAAATGAAAAGATTTTTTAAATCGATTTTTGTTATAATAAAAGCATTTCTGAATCATAATAATGTTAATAAGCTTTTGAACAGTTTATTTTGGCACATTTCAAATTGTAAATTCAAATGAATATAAATGTTGTAATATTATATTACTTTTTCAAATTTGGGAAAAATTAAGCGAAAACATAATAATATAAACTTAAGAGTAATTGTAAGTTTGAAAAAATAAATTGAAGTACTCACAAAAAAATTGTAAACAAAAATCATTAAAAAAAAAATGCTAGAAGAATCTACTTTTCGTTTTGGATTTCAATTATATCAACTCTAAGGAAAGTTATAGGGCTTGGTAAACTAAATACTACCGGCTCCTTTCAAGCCTCTAAGAAATGTTGAAAACATGTTTTTTTTTGTTCAAGTTTTATTTTTTTTATGTCGACTTTAAATTAATTTTGTTCTCAACTAAAAAAAAAGAACACCTTAATGCATTTATGTCAAGTATTTGTACAGGTGTATAATTCGAAAACTACATTGCTTACTATAAACCGGTTAATATTGACATATAATACAAAAAAATTATACACTAGGGTGTATTGTATACGTACTTTTTTCTTCTTCTCACACTGATAAAACAAATAAAATTTATGGCACATAGTATTTCCGCTATCTTCATTATTTTAATTATTGTTTGACATAAATGGACATTAGGGTGACTCTTATAAAAAAAAGGATTTGATTTTAGATCTGCATTTCAACCTTAAATAAATAAGTACCTACACCTACAAATATTTACAAAGTCTGAAGATTTTTTGTCAATCTACAACAGTTTTTAAGTTATGTTCTTTAAAATTGAACCCCAATTCATATATGTAAAGATTGTAACTAAAATTCAAAGAAAACTTTTGTGCCCCGATTTTAAAAATAAAAATTTAATTATTTGTAGGGAATTAACTGTTAAAAAAACTTACCTGTCTAAAAACTGCATTTCCACGTAATCCCAAAGGCTTTTGTTCCGATGACTGTTGTTGTATTTCTTCAATACTAATTGACAATGGATTGTATACTTTATGATTAGGATTCAATTTTTCAGTTTCTAATTCATGGTTTATCTTAGCCATAATTATTGTTGAAACTAAAATTATCGTATCACTTCAAAAGATTACTGTAAATAAATGGAAGGTATTTTATCAGCAAAACACAATGTAACTTTTTTTTAATTTATTATAAACTATTGCACAATATTTAGTCTTTTAATTTAACAGAAACATTGTTTTGTACTTTGGTAATTTATAATACCTAGAGTCATTTACGACACCGTTTTTTTCCTTTTTTATATTTCAGTACATATTTTGATATTTTATCAACAAAAAAAATTTAATTACTTTATTTTACTGAGCTATGCAAACTAAAAATATTGACGTGTGGGCAAAATAAGAAGATAAAATATAACAGAAACAAATCTTTTTCAACAGATTTTTAAAAAAATTCACAACATTTTCCGTTTCAAGTTCAGCGAAAACTGAAGTGCCTCCAATTACTTATTTTATAAATCGAAGAAAATTACTTGTAACTGCAACTAATCAGGAAATTTGCCAATACTTTTTCTGTTTGCAAGTACATCTACAAGTATATCTACAAAAATACAAAAATAGTGCAACCACGTGCTTTAACGACAACCAATTTAATTTTGTTTTATTTATTTTAAATATAAACAAGAAGAAACAGTCTGCTGAATCCGCAGCAGATTTGAGTGCATCTAAGAAATTTTGTCAACAGAGACCGTGATCATGAAATTTATTTTTCCTTGAGAATAATTTCTCTTTATTTGTGTATTCTCTTATTTTTATTATGAAATCCGTATGGTTTGAAAAAAGAAAAACCAATCTGTATATAGCAAATTAAGTGATCAATATAAATCAATAAAGATTAAACACTTGGCTAGGTCGTATGTTCTTGTTTTAATAGTTCGAATTTTGTTATGGGCATGTTATTAGTAACTACAAAAGTGTAGTGGAGTTTTTAAAATGCAAAATTTTAATACAACAACATTTTACAAAACATCGTGTTCATGGAATAAGAAAACAAACAAATTTTTTTTTTATTTAAAATATCAATTTAGGTATGTACAACGGATTAATCTCTAAAATTTTTATTTTGAGATTTTTGTTGCAACTTCAATATGGCCTGATTATTGAAATTTTTTTGAATTTTGAATAATTTGACAATGCCAAAAAAAAAAAAAATATTTTTTAAAACTTTAAAACAATTTTTATTCTTTCTTAAAATCTTAAATTTTGATAGAATCTGTACCATATCAAATAGAATCAAACTTCATTAATAACAAAGTGCACTATGGCGTATACGTACTTTTTTTTAAATATTTTATTTTGGTGATAAAATGACATAACATACTGTAGTTTTAATTCTGTTTTAATAATGTTTTACTATTCCATATCGGGAGATATGTATATTAAAACACCGTTTCTAAAATGGGTAGGTACTAAAGAATAATGGACATAATAAAAATTAAATAATATTTCACTTAAAAAATATATTATTCAATTTTCTCCCTAGAAATAAAACAACACTATTTCACCTAAAACTAATGAATACTTTTTATTTTTAGTATTAGTATTCTTCCAAAATATTAAAATTAACTTTTTTGACCTTTTTATTCTTGTTACAAAAAAAAAAATGCATGAGTGGGTCACGTGTACTTGTTCTTAGAACACAAGTTACTACAATTTCTAAGACTTTTATAAAAAAATGGTAAATTTTAAAAATCATTTAGTTTCTTTTATATTAAAAAAAAAAAAAATCTTTAGAGCCGTTTTAATAATTAAATCATTAAATTAATTTGGAATGCCATTTTGTGGCAATTATTATTCAACATCTAAAAATAAAATTTCAAAAAAATTTCGAAAAATCGATTTTTCAAAAAAAAATTTCAATTTTTATTTTTAAATCCAAATTGAAAATCTTTTAATTTTATTTTTGATTTAAATTTGGGCAATATAAATGTTTTTGCATAAAAAAATCGTTTTAATTGAAATAATAACTTGGAAGACCAGAAATTAATAAAACGGTTCTATGGGAGGTACCGTAACGATTTTTGAAAAAAAAATTTTCATCAAAACTAAGACCTTGACTCAAAACTAATATCTGAATTTTTTGATCAAAATCGTAGGAGCCGATTTTGAAAAAAATACCTTTTTTTTTTTTATTTTTTTTTTTTTGGTAAAAAAAATGAGTTCCTAAAAACCCTAAGACCCCTCTGAACGGGGTCAAAAAATTTCTATATACCTACCAAGTTTGTAGTGGATTGGCACTCCTTATACGGACCGACAGACAGACGGACTTCCGACACCCACTTTTTTCGCATTCTCTATCATCGTACTATCATATTTGATTGTCATCTCAACTTTAGTTGAGTTTTAGTTTTATTTGTTCTCATTTGATTCAGCATTTAAAAAATACCCTTACCACCATCAATAAAAGCTAAAATCTATTTTAAAGATCTAATGTAAAAATAATATCCTGTCCAAGAGAAAATACATTCAAATATGAAATTTGATATCATACAATTGTTATCTACGATATTCTAACGGGCACATTAGGAACATTAACTATTTGCTTATACCTTACAAAACCATTACACAAATTGTGCATTTTGCAATAATAGTTGTTTGTTTATTTTTTGTCCCTTTGGTGTAATATAATAATAATTGTGACAAGGGGGTTCACCATTTATATCAAATTGACTACCTTAAGATACTTTTTCTTCAGGGCTCTTTATTGTTACACATGAAACCAATTTAGAACTTATTTTTCAAAGATGTCAAACATTAACTTTTTTCGTTTTTTTTTTTGACGTAATAACGTCTTATAAATCGATGAACCATGGCAGCCACCACAAAAAAGTGACGCCATTTCAATTAAAAATTAAAAATAAACTATTAGAGATACAAAAATCTCCTATAGCTTATTTGAAAGATAATAACCTAAAGCTTAATCCAAATGAAGGATTTTTAAAAATTCCGTCATTTAATAGGGTAAACAGGGGTAAAACGGAAAGATGAAATTTGAGCTAAAATCTAAACGCGTGGTTGTAGAGAGTTGATTCTTTTTGCTATAGATAGAGGAGACTGATTTATGGATAACTGCATTTAAAAAAAAAATCTAAAAAATTCTGGAACTCCGCTATAACGTTTTGTTTGAACGTTGATCAGGTGTTGTGGGTATGACAAAATGTTGATTATGGGTAGGGGAAATTTTTTTTAGACAATTCTAAAGATGCCAGGTGAAAGATGAAAGAAAAAAAATTAGGGGTCTAATACGGATTTTTTCCAACACTCAGCGTTTCGAAATATGAATTTTTGAAAAATACCTACTTTTTAGGGGTATTTTTGGGTAGTTTTTGATTTTTAGCTTTATTTTAGAGCGATCAAAAAATCTCAAGTTATATAGAACATGTAGGGCTGATCAATGCACATACATACGCAAATTGGAATCGTTAAAAGAGTTTTGACTGAATACGGAGAAAATTAAATTAAAAAAAAAAACAGTTTTTTTGGCCATTTTTAACCCATTTTCACCGTTTTTTATTTTTATCTTTTTTTTCTTTAATAGATAGAGGAATATTATATATGGAGTAATGACAGACCATGACCACGACTATATGTGTGCGAAATTTCATCATTTTCGTAAACACAATTTTGAGATAACGGTAAAATAAAATTTTAGAATTCAACAGGTTATAACTTTTTACCAAAAGCAGATAGAAATTTGATTAAACATTTATGAGCATTCTGATACAACTACCTTTCATTTGGTATATCACACATAACGCTAGACTAACTACAAGCCACACAATGTTAAATCAAGAAACTTGCGAAAAACCTCAAACCAATAGTGGAGATCTGTTGCGCCATGAACAGCCACCTGTGTGGGAAGTACCGTAATCTCAGTCTGGAAATTCCACATGGTTGATTTTCAAAAATTCTTACTTCTCTTGTAGGCATCTTTGAAATGGGATTGATACGTCATTTGAAAGGTGAAACAAAAAGCTTTCACATGGTATAAAATTTTTTATAGGTTTTAAGGGAAAAAATTCATTTAATAGCATGAGAACATAAAAATAAATGTTTTTTTTGCTTTCCTTGATGAAATTTCATCGAGTTTAAAAAATTCTAGCTCTTTTTGTAGATGTCTCATAGACTTAATCTATATATATATTTTTAGCTAAGACAATAAGCTTTTAGATGGTGTAAAAATTTGTAAAGATTGTTGAAAAAAAAAATGGATTTAATAACGTGAGAAGATAAATTTACATGTTTTTTTTTTGCTTTTTTTAATGAAATTTGATCGAGTTCAAAAAATTCTAGCTCTCTTTGTAGATGTCTAATAGGCATGATCTATATATGTATTTTGAGCTGAAGCAATAGGCTTTCAGGTGTTATAAAATTTATTATAGGTTGTTGTATCAAAAAAATGAGTTTTTGTGTGAAGTGATTTTTTCACTTATTTCATAAGAAATTATTGTTTTCAATAAATTATTTTAATACTTTTTGCTCTTTGGCGTTTTAATGGTATAATTTTTTTTGTGAGCTTTTAAAATAAAAAAATTAATATAATGAGAAAAGAAAAAAGGTATTTTTTTTTAGCTTTTTCTGTAAATTATGATTGTTTCAAATAAATAAACGCTTCAAATGGCTCATTTTAAAAGCACACAACCTGTTTTCCTACGACGTTATCACGTAAAATCATCGTCCGTAAACCAGCTTTACAGACAACCTCTTTTTGTTACTATTTTTTGCTTAAAACTAAAATATTAATAAAATATTGAAATCAATTTATCCAAATTAAATTGAAAGAACAGAAAAACCTCCCAAAGAAAAGTAAATATTTGATTTATCTTCACCTTATAACACTATCACTTACCAACTACTCTCAAAGAAAACAATTGATTTAAAGTAGTAGGTGTTGCAGTTAAGTGCAATTCAGGTGCAATTGTAAATAGCCATCAATAAAAAAGGGGGGTTTATTCTTTGTGGGATATTTTTTTTATATGCACAAATAAAACCGCAACAAAACCAATACAATTACAGAAATGTGCCATTTTATTCAGGTAAGTAAATATACGACAAATTGAAAAAAGAAAACTTCCTTTTATGAAAATAATAACCCCTTTCCTCGACGTCGTTGTCATCGTTGATCCGATGACTGCGTGTCCTTTGGATTAATACCTCTTGGCCATATCACCTAGTAGCAATATGGTGTCTAATTTCCTCTGTTCTGTTTGAAAAGTGTAAGTCGCTACTCTCAACAGCCTCTTTGATTCAAACTTGGAACAAAGAGTTTTTTTTTACGAAAGTGCATATCCTAATGGCTTTTAAAATCTAGTTAAAACCTTTTGTTAGTGAATCCATAACTTATAAAAGACTTGGTTCTTCGTTTTTACACAGGGTAAACTATTAAAATGAACATCCATTTTTAAAGAACATAGGACTTTTGCTTGAAATAACACTTTCTGTTTCGGAGGGGGATAGAATATGTATACAACAGATCTCTAAGAAGAAAAAAGTACATTCAAAAAAAATTTTTTTTTTTTGTAGCAATTATCTTTGAATGTCAATATAATTTTTATTAACACTTATTCATAAATAACTTTATGAAGTTAATTCTGTTCTCATAAACTTATATCCTTAATCGAACACGCACAGTCTTCACTTTTGTTATTTCCCAGATTAAAGACCTATAAAGACCTCAAAAATGTCTAACGATTATTATTTGATAATAATTAATATGTCATGATTTTTTTTCTATTGACAAAGTCAAGTCAATAAAATTGTAAAATAATAAATATGTCTTCAATAAAAATTTCATGAATCACAGCATAGCAACTAAAAAAAAATAAATAAGTGATTTACATTATTTAAAAAGACATTTCATAGTGCTAAAGTCTATAAATAACACTCATTTATTATTAAAAGAGGAGCAGGTAGTTGCTATTTTGACAAAAAAAGATAATTGGCAGGTGGTCGTTACACAATCATTTTATATTTAACAATTTAAATTTTCATAATTATAACAATTCAGTGTATCTGTGTATCAGAACGAAATAGCATGAAATATTATGTCAGAAAAACTAAACTTGCAACATTCTTTTAGAAGACTAAAAAAAAAAAAAACGTGCAAATAAATATAATAGTTTATTATTTAAATAAGTTTTTAGAAAATTAAGTCAGTATAAATTTTAATTTATTTATTCCTTAAAACAAAAATTATTACTCCAACAATATAAGTACAAATATAATTTTACTTACTTGATAAAATTACAGAACGAAGTTTTTTTCCTTAGTTACTTTTGAGTGTTACATATTCATAATTTTTTTTAAATTTATATAAGCAAACATTTAAATAATGTATTAATTATTTACAAATATTTTATTTAATTTTTTTTTATGAAATCTTGAATATTCCAATCGTTCTCACCAAATTTTCAAAGACAACTATCGATATTCACGCACCATTTTTCATAACAAAGCCTTATTTGATGGTGGTGATATTTTCTTCTTTTATAAAAAGACTTTATTGTTCATAAAAATTAATTTCAAATTTCATGGCAATAATATTATGTCAATTCAAATGACAATAAAACCATCATTATCTAAGTTAAATTTTAAACATCACACAAGCTTTCATGTGAGGCGGGTGCTTCATGACAGAAAATATAGCGCAAATATGTAATTCGCTCTTGTTATTAGGAGGTGGGTAAAAATAAAAGTATGTTTATAGTATTTAGAAAAACACGTAAAAGAAATTCTGTTTAGGAGCCTACTTAATAAGTTTTCTCAATAGATAAGAAATCCAGATTAGTAAAGTTACCTACCTAGTTAAATATGCTTAAAAATGTGAAAAACTTCCAAGTTTGAGTTAAATTTTTAACAAAACATTGGTATTTGAGATAACCTATATTATTTTTTTTTTTGTTTTAAAAATAATGATTTAAATTTTTATGATTAACATTAATTTTTTTTTTTTAACACAAACATTTTTTATTAAAATTGATAAAACATAGTTTCCATTCGATATATTTTTTATTATGTTTCTTTCACTTGCTTAGTTCTCACAATCTATCTTAATTTTATTAAGACTTTTTTGAATTGTTTTTGACGTGATAACGCAGCCACCACGAAAAAGTGACGCCATTTTCTAACGTTCCACTTGAAATTTTTAGCAGTGCGGCAAAAATTTCAATTCAAAATTAAAAATAAACTATTAGAGATACAAAAATCTTCTATAGCTTATTTGAAAGATAATAACCTAAAGTTAAATACATTTCAAGGATTTTAAAAAATTCCATGTTTTAATAGGGTAAATAGGAGTAAAACTAAATTTCAAAAAATTGGCTATTTTCTAAACGCGACAATGTAAAGAGTTGAATTTTTTTTTATCGATAGATAAATTTATTGAAAAAATTCTAAAAAATTTCAAAACCAAGCTATTAATGGTTTTCTAAAATTAAAACATGAGGTAGACCTTTGACAAAGTAGTGATTATAGGTAGGGGAATTTTTTTTGACAATTTGAAAAACGTCATTCGAAAGATAATAAAAAAAAGTTAGGGGTCTGATACGGATTTTTTTTAAGTCTCTGCGTTTCGAAATATGAATTTTTGAAAAACACCTACTTATTTTGGGATATAGTTTTTATTTTTTTAAATTAAAATCTCAAGCTTATAGAACATCTAATCTATGACTGTGCGCATACATGTGCAAAAATTGGTATTTCAAAATGGTTTTTGACCGAATAATGTGAAAAACAAGTTTTTTTTTGTCCCAAGTTTTTTGACCTTTTTTAACCGTTTTTTATTTTTATCTTTTTTTCTACAACAGATAAATAAATGAAATTAATATTGCAGATAGATAATAGGACTATATCTGTGCAAAATTTCAATTTTGTAGTCACAATTTTGAGATAACGGTAAAATAAAGTTTTATTATTCAAAACGTTCTATCTTTTGATCTAAAGCAAATACAAATTTTATTTAACTTTATTGAGCATTCTGATGATGTTACCTTTCATTTGGTATATCACACTTAACTGTACAATGTACAGTGTACATTCACTACAAGCTATACAATGTTAAATTAAAAAACTTGCGAAATACCTCAAAACACCTGTGGAGATCTGTTGATCATAAACAGCCACCAGTGTGGGAACAATGGCGGATCTGGGGGGGGGGGGGGGTGGTTAATTTGAGGGTCATGACCTCAAAACCTCAGATGAAAAACAGAAAATTATAAGGCAAAAAGGTGGAAACGAGCTTTTAAACCATAAGAAGGGTTTCTTTATTGTTATGACTATGCTTTAGGAAATGATTCATGGGCATATTTGCAAGAAGTCCTTTTTAGTTGTAAATATAATAAGGCCATGAAAAAAAAATTTTGTTTTCTTACACATTTTTTTAATGAAAACTTTTAAAACCTGAAAAATTATATAATTTATATAATAACTATTAGGTACATGATTACATGTATCTCGATCCACGAACGCTCTATCATAATTAAATAATCGCAATAACTTAATTTGATATTTTGGTTTAAGAAGATATACGCTTTTCTTTGTAACAAACCTGTGTGGAGGAAATTTATTTCATCCTAAGCATACCTATTTATTTTCTAATTTGTACATTTTTTTTATTTATGGTTTGATGTTTAGGCAAAAAAATAATGATGCTGAAAACATCGCTCTTGGAAACATCGATGTAATCAAAACTTCAAAGTTTTTTTTTAAGTGAAGGTCACCAGGCGAGTTCTACTCAAAACACGAATGTGGAAGAAAAACATTTCTGAATTATTTTCCTACTTTTAGTACAGTTGAACCATAAATTAAGGTACCTTCTACGTAAGAATTTTGTAAAAATATAGGTAATTTTCTCCAAACCAGTCCCTGTGATTTTGATAAAAACATTCAACTGCAATCGCAATGTAAAATGTAGTATGGTCAACGTTGATTCAATTTTGAAGAAAAAAATTTAATATAAAAAAATTAATTTATTGGATTAAGAAAAATATAAATTTTTCCTTTTTACGTGACCTTTCATTATTTAATGAATGTTATCTTCTTCGTTGTCTACAGGTCGTATTTTGATTTTACTTTTTCTTTTCTGTCGACGTTTCGATTGTGTTTACAATCTTCCCCAGGACTCTAAGAAACAATGTTCTAAAAATTGATTATATATTTAAATTTTATACTTATCTTTATCCAAATGGCTTTCTTATAGTTCTAGCTTAATTTCTTATAGTTTGTTTTCGCTGTTGTTAAATGTCTTGAAAAAGACGTTTATAATCATTGAAGTTTCAAAATATAAAAATATTTTTATTTGATAAGAAATTCAAAAAATTTTTCTTATCAAATTTAACTTTAAGAATTTAAGTTGACTTTAAAATTCAACTTAGAAATTCCTTCTAACAAACTGACTATAAATACTGCTAAGCCCTTCACAATCTGTTCTCCTATTAACAGTATTCTCTATATCTAAAATATGTAGCATTTCTAATACCATTCTTTTACTATAATGCTTTTCTGTTTGTAAAATATCTACATTGTTATAATCTGGTCTATGTCCCTCATCTATACAATGTAAAGCTAGAACAGTTTTATGTGAATGTCCGTTATTTATATCTTACCTATGACCGGCTATACGGTTTTTCAATTTTTGCATGGATGTACCTACATAAACTGATGGACAATTGTTTGTTCCATCACCTAAACATTTTATTTTATATACGATATTTGATTTATCATTTTTAGAAAATTCGACTTTTAAATTTGAAAAAATTGAATTTCTTAAAGCATTTAGATAGCTAAACGAACATTATCTTTGTTTCTAAAGTCGATTAGAATGATTAGGAATATACAAACAACTTCTGTACGAAAACTGTGTTGTATTTGTAACTAAATTTGGTTGAACCAATTGATAAAATTGGTTCAATAATATTTTTATTATATTTATTGGAAAAGAATTTGAAAGGATACTCTATCCATGATTTTGTTAATGTTATTCACTGATATCCAATGCTCTGGTAATAAAAGTAAAATCAAAATACGACCTGTAGCCAACGAAGAAGATAACAGATAACATTCATTAAGAAAAATATATACAAATATTTTTTAAATATCAATTTTTCGAAAACGGGACATATTTTTTAAGTCTTAGTTTTAGGCTGTGTTTTATTTTTCTCGTGAACCAGATCAGATCATTGTATTTATTTGCGAAACACTAACAAAACAAAATCCTGATTTTATTGTAAGCTATCGTGCGGCTAAAATCGACTCGTGAAAAGTCGACATTACTTTCCCAATTTTCTTTCTTTATTTTCAGTTTTTGATTATAAATTAAAAAAATACATTAATCCTTCTGCAAACAATTTATACTCTGCAGATAAAAGTTTAACCGGCTCCCAAAGCAGGGTAAATGTTTGACAGCTGAAAATTTTTTTTCTAAAAAAAATGTATTGTAAAAAATTTAGCTTAATTTAAGCTCCGAAACAAAATCCTCTCGAAAAGACATTTGATCTAAGAATTTGGATAGAATTTTGTATGTTAGCTAAAATTTTGCATATATTTTGAGCACTTGACCATTTTTTTGGTTATTTTGGAAGTAAGATTTTTTAATTCTGTGAACCCCCCCCCCCCCCCCCCCCCAAACCAAATTTCTAGATCCGCGCCTGTGTGGGAAGTACCGTAATCTCAGTTTGGAATTTCGACATGGTTGGCTTTAAAAAATTCTTACTTTTTTTTTTCTAGGCATCGCAGAAATAAGATTGAAACGTCATATGAAAGGTTAAATCATAAGCTTTTACTTACATGATATAACATTTTTTATAGGTTGTCTAAAAAAAATTGATTCAAAAGCGTGATAACATAAAATTATACATATGTTTTTTTGCTTTTTTTGATGAAAATTACTCGAGTTCAAAAAATTCTAGCTCTTTTTGTAGATGTCTAATAGACATGATAGATATATATATTTTGATCTGAAGCAATAAGCTTTTTTTTTAGCTTTTTCTTGTAAATTAGGATTGTTTGAAATAAATAAACGCTTCAATTGACTCATTTTAAAAGCACACAACCTGTTTTCTTACGACGTTATCACGTAAAATCATCGTCTGTAATCCGGCTTTACAGACAACCTCTGTAATTGTAAAATTTTTATAGATACAAAAAAAAACAAAATAAGTGTACCAATGTTTATTCTTTAAATTTTAAAGTCAAGAAAGTAGTGTTGTGAACTGAATTATTGTAAGACCTAAACTATAACTAACAAAGTAAATAATTTGTTATTTTGTTCAAGAAAAAAAAAAGTTCAACATACGCCACAGTGACAGATTTTTTATAATACGTTAATCATGTGTATAGTAAACGTTATATTTTTGATAACTTACTTTTTAATCATTACAACTGAGATATCAATAGAATGCATATAAAACAATTAGGTACTATCTAAGCCTATCCAATATATTGAAACATATTTAAATAAAGATTCCAGTTTGAAACATTTTACTTTCGTACTATATTAACAGCATGTCACGATGATATCATTTATGTCTACAAATCTATCTGTTTTAGAATAATTATTGACATGAAACTGTTCCATTTGAAGACTTCCTTTCGGAACAAAGAAAACAACAAAAAAAAATGTCTGTTTTTTAAGAGATCTCAACACCCACCTGTCGAAAAATGACTCAAATTCAATTCAAATTTCTAAAATTCTTATGAAAAATCTGTAATATAACTCTGCTTTGTTAAATCTTCAATGGTGGATTTCAGCTACGTCATATTGAAGTCTGTCAAAAAGTTTTTATTTTTAAAACAACGCTGTCCTTGAAGTGAAACATGTGACTAATGATGTAATATTATAGTAATTAGAGGGTGTCTCATCAATACTACCCTAACCAATTATTTCAAATAGTTTGAAGAAAAAAGTGTTATAAGAATTCAAGTGGTTGCTGATGTGAAAAATAACCAAGTTATCCAGTGACTGAAACAACCAAATGTCTAAAAGTTTAAAGTTAGATAATTTAACAAAGTTTTTGTTTAGTTTAAAAAAACTGAAACTTTCTCAAGCAATCAATGTTGAAGCACCCTGTATTAATACCTTAAAAAAAGAATGTATATTTTTGGAAGACTTTGTTAACTGTTCATTGTTCACGTTCAAGAGCAGTAAATGCATTGCCAGAACTATGCAATTGACAAAATCCAAAACCTTGGTTAACATGTTCAAGACCAGCATATGCATTTACAATTCATGCACAGAAGCTATTACATAAATTCACATATTATAAAAATAATTCCAATTGAATATTCGCGTCATCAAATAAAAATTATGTAAAGAAAGATGCAAAGTTTTGAATTTTGTACAAGAAAAAACATGTTATTCTGAGGTTAAGAATTTTAAGTTATCTCTTTTCTTATTTTAGAAAATATGAAAATCGATATTTGGATATTTTAAAAGGATTCTTTGGCACACTATCTAAAAAGAGTTCAATATTTGATATGGAATTTTCATAATTTGTCATAGATTAAAAAGAAAGAAAATTCTGAAAATAATAAAAATAATAAAAATGAAAAGGAAAGAAATAGGTTTCATTATAATAAACTAAAACGTAAAATCTAGTCAACATTGATATTTTAATTGTCAAAGTGAAATTTTTACTATCCACTTAAACTTAAAAAAATGTCAAAATGATATTTTAATTGTCAAATAAGTGAAATTTTCACTATCCCACCTGAAATTAAAAAATGTCAAAATGATATGATAAAATATCAAAATTGATATTTTAATTGTTGGACGACTTTTGTCACTGAAAAATGTTAATTTGATAGCTGTTATTATCAAATTTTTTTTTTCGGTGTAATAAACAGTTAGTTAGCTGTCCGACGAATAAAGTTATGAGCCTCATAAGCATTTAGATAACAATATTAAATTTTTCAATCAAGAAAAATCTATTGTACAGAATAACAAAAAAAAAAATGTCAAATTTAAAAACATTCAAAATTAAATTTTGTTTTCTTCAAAACAGCTTTGACAAATTGACACAATATTTCTGTTGAGATTATTCCTCAGAATAATATTTATTCGTCTCTGAAAAAAGCAGAAACAGTCAGGGGCGTATACAGGATTGCTTCTTGGGGGGGGTCATGCCAAAATTTTTTTTTCAAAAGTTTTGATAGCAGGCATAAACTTGAAAATCTGCTTCGAATATTTCCGAAAATAGTTCTAAAAATAACCAAACAAAAACGGTATGAGATTCGTTTAAGTTTAACGTTAAGCCTTAGGGCCTAGAACGCTGCTGATGTGAAACGAAATTTTTCGTCGGTCTCCCAAGGACAAAGAAATGCTTGCGAAATCTGGACGGAAAAATACTCAAAAATTGCAAAAAATAAATAAAAAAAAAGTAAACACCCATCGCAGAAAGACATGCAATGACAAAATGAACAACAAAAACAAACAAAATAAAATGCACGACTGGGGTCGCACGTACTTGCTCTTGCAGTTCAAAACACTTTTATGTTAGTTTAATTGTAGATTTTACGAGCTGCCTCTATTTAAATTTTAAAGAAATTTTGTTGAGGTTGGAGAAGAGCCGACATTTACACTAAATTTTTTTATATACATTTTTTTTTTTGTTATTTAACTTTTTTGAGAAAAAATAAAAATGCAATTTTATTGCCATTGCTTTAAATATTACGTATACAAAATTTAATCAAAATCGTTAGAGCCGTTTTCGAGAAATTCGCAATATCGTATTTTTTTTGTATGGGAGGTATACGTTCTAAAAGAGATATAAAAAAACAAAAAAAAAACAACTTTAAGAATTCCATAAAAATCATCTGTACCAAATTTGAAGAAAATCCATCCACGCGTTAAGGCTGTGGAAATGTGTACAGATGGACGTAACAGACGCACAGACGCACGGACGGATTTGCGAGACCCACTTTTTTGGAATTCTCCATAATGGTAATGTTGGTTTTGATTAAAACCTCAAATTTTTTTTTCGACACGAAACCAATACTTGCCCTATAGAGCAAGTAAAAACACAAATGTCATTTTCCACACACAATTAATGTTCCCGGCAATTGTTTGTGTGCGAAAAAGAAGTGGAGACTTTTCAATTTCGTTGTGCCGAACAGCGTACTGCAGAACGAAAAGTTGGACGAAATTTTTGGTTTACCATTTTATTGTTTCATTTTTGTATTGGATTTTTCGTTTCACATCAGCATCGTACGTTACAGTGGTAACTTTTGAATTAAAAGACTTCCTAACCTCAGTCAAACGAATAGCAAAGTTTTGTAAAAAAAATGCATTTGAAAATATAATTTTTTTTAAATTTTGTTTTAAAATTGTATGGGAATTTTATTACTTTAATGACGCGGGGGATACAGTTTTCTTACAAGAAATTAGAATTCAATGCTGTTTGCATAAAACCTAACACCGACACATGTTAAGGATAGTTTCTGATTCAAATACCCCTATCAAAATAGTAAACACAAAAAAATATTTTTTGCGATATTTTGGAATTCGTCAGTTTTCAGCGGTTTACAATATAAAACTCATTCAGTTTTATTTATTAGATTAAGCCCTGTTTTTTCAATCGTCAGTTAGACTATCAGAAGAATAAATGTCAATATAAAAAACTTTTATTTCTAGGAATAAGCTCTAACTGACTCTATTGAAAAATTAGCCCTAAGTGATATTTAAAAATAATATTTATAATAATATTTGCCTTAGACAAGGTTGCTTACATTCGTATTTATAATCGGTTTGCCATTGATGATTAACACATCAATAGTTGTTTCAAAAAATGTAACAGAGTTGACTAAACTAGTACAAAACACTGTTATATTCTGTAAGCAAACAAAATTCACCAAATTTGATCAGACGAATGTATTGAACTGGAACATTGAAAAAAACTAAAAAGATTTGAGTAATGATATCCTTCTTTAAAATTTTGCCGATGGCGAATGTAATCAACAGTATGACCTTCACACAGCAAGGCACAGAAAGCTTCCCTATTTAATTGATATTTTATTCACTTCATCATATAATCATCATATAAAAAAACAATATTGCTTTTTTTATTTACTGGTAAGCAGTGACTAGCCCTTAAGAGATGATTTTTGTGTAACTACCCTATTTAATTTCTTTTAAAAAGCTTTGAATATAATACTTTTTCGGATTTTAAATCCATACAAAACTACAAAACTCTACAGTACAGCTCAACTAATATTTTATCAAACAAATCAAAATAATCCTAATCCAGAATAGCGTTCGCTAAAAATATGACCAGATCGCCAAATTATGGTAAATTAGTTTGTTTGAATACCAAAAAATTTTTTAACTTTTAATTTTCGTTCATGTTCTAAAACTTCAACATTTTGAAAATCATCTTAATCAAGAGATTTCAGTATCACACAATAATTTCTTTTTTAAGTTCTCAGTTCTTGGGGGGGGTCATGACCCCGTGACCCCCCCCTTGTATACGCCGTTGGAAACAGTTTTATTCCTCTATTAAATGTTTTATAATAACCTATATCTGACTGTTGAAAAATTGATTTTTTTCTCTATCTACTACTACTAACTGACTGCTTAACTGACTATTGAAAAATTGGCTCTTAGAGAAATATTCTTGTCACTCGGACAATATTCTTAGCTTAGTATCAAAACTAAATTATTGGTTTACAAGCAGGTATTTTAGCCTGTCGGGATATAACGTTATACAACTTTGGGATGCACATAAGTTACAAAGTGTATTAGTTTGCAAACTACTTATGAAAATAAATTATTTAGATTACACTGGTCAACAAAATTTAACTTTTTTTTTGCCACAAGAACCAAATTATAATTTTCTAGTAGCTTTTGTGGTGCTGAATCCGAATCTGAAATCAGAAAAAATTGATTGGCCTTCGTTTTTGAAATATTACCCTTATAAGATGCTAAAAAACGTCATTTTGGCTGTTTTCGAGGATCTGTTTTTATGTGGGGTAATTCATTATAAACAAATTTGTAACGGTTATTATAAGAACAGAACATTCTTCTTTCAAAAACTGTTTAAATTTTCCTGATATCTTTTTTATTGCTCGAGATATCTTAAGTTTCAGTTAATAAGCGAAAGAGAAACTAAACTTAATCTAAAGTTTAAGTCACTGGTCACAGAATTTTTGCCACAAGAACAAAAATATACTTTTCTGAAGGTTTTCGAGTTGGTGAACTCAAATCCGCAATCGGAAAAATTCTATTAGCCTCCGTTCTTGAAATATAACCTTTATAAATATAAACCTTTTTTTTTTGCATTTTATAACGGTAATATTTCAAGAACGAAGGCTAATAAAATTTTTCTGATTGTGGATTCGAGTTCAGCAACCCAAAAACCTTCAGAAAAGTATATTTTGGTTCTTGTGGCAAAAAAAAGCTTAATTTGGTTGCCCAGAGTTGTTTCTGATTCAAAGACCGCTATTTAAATTTTAAATATCTCGGGTAATAAAAGAGATATCGGAAAGATCTAAACATTTTTTGAAAGAATAAAACCAGTTCTTATAATCACCGTTACAAATTTATTCATAATGAATTACCCTACATAAAAACATAACATCGAAAACAGCCAAAATGACGTTTTTTGACATTTTCTAACGGTAATATTTCAAAAACGGAGGCCAATCAAATTTTTCTGACTTCAGATTCGGATTTAGCACCCCAAAAGCTACTAGAAAATTATATTTTGGTTTTTGTGGCAAAAACCTTGTTGACCAGTGTTATTTGTAATTCATTTTCATTTCCCTTACTGCAAAACATTTAATTACATTGATATACTAAGATTTTTTTCTTCTACTTTTATTCATCGTTAATTAACTGTTTTATTGCACTATGAAATTTACAGAAAAAATAAATAGGTAAATAGATACAAAAAAATACAAACCTTTTTCTAAAATTGACTTCATTGTTAAAAATCTTATTTTTATAACTTAAAATATCATCAGAAGTAACTTTCAACGGAAATAAGTAACTTATCTAAGAGAAAGATGAATTTGTAGATAATTTCATCCCAACTACATAAGTTGCAATCAGAAGGAGGAAGTGTTTTTAGTAAATTAGAAACTTTTTGGAAGGAGATTATTAGTCAAAAGAGTCTCACAAATCTATAAGCACGCGTTTAACTGGTCCTCATAAAATCTTAAAAAAAAAAAAATTTTCAAAACAGAAAAGTTGCAAAAAGTTGCAAAAAGTTGCGTTCATATTGTGTATTTTGATTTGTGATGGTCAACATGCTTGATCAACTAAGTGGAGTGAATATGAACGTGTTGCTCACTAGTTCTGCTCAACTTTTTTAGACCGGAACGCAAACCGATTGTAATTGGTAAAGATCAAAGAATGCTGCGAATGAAGCTTGTTGACAGTGAAATTGCAGTTGATTTCAAAAATTACATTTAAGAGAGAATATGGACTAGCAGCATGCTGGTCGAAAATTTTAAATAACAGTGTTCTTCGACATAACAAGGACGTAGCTAACGTATTCTAAGCATAGGGCCAGGTTTTATCATTATCATCAGCTACGAAATTTTACACTGTTTTTATATATATTTTAAAATTCATCCAAAATGTGTTGAATAAGTCGTTTTAAATAATCGAAATTTCAAAAAAAAAAACATTTTTATTATTTTATAAAAAATTCAAAACTCAAATCTTCTACTTTGAAACAGTAGGTAGGTATAGCGATTAAAATAAAATGCACGACTGGGTCGCACGAACTTGCTCTTGTAGTTCAAAGTATCTTAATCTTAAACATCTATTGGAAATTTGACACTTTGTTAAGTTTCGAGAAAAAAAATTAAAAAATTAAATTTTACATTACAAAATATGTAATAGGAAATTCAATACTGTTAAAATTTGCTTATACTTTGATGAAATATATAAACCTAATATATATGTAAACTTTTTGAAAAATATCAATGCCATATTTCCGTTCTCCGAATTTTTTGAGAAATACTAAAAACGCAGTTTTGTTAGAATCAATAGGACTATTACGTACACCAAATTTAAATAGCAATACCTCGAAAACGGTATATGGGAGATATGCGTTAAAAAGGAGATATTAAAAAAATAAAAAAAAAAAACGAACCTAGGAAATTACGCAATAATCATCTGTACCAAGTTTCAAGCAAATCCATCCATTCGTTTAGGCCCTAGCTCGATGTACAGATGGAGACACAGACCGACGCACATAGGAGTATTTGCAGTAAAAACCTGGTCATAAGTCGATTTTCTAAAAATCAAAATTGACACCAAAAAGTTTGGCAAAATGGGTGCAAAATAAACATGTGTCAATATGCTGCACTCATTTTTTTGTTTTTCGATCGTGTCTTGTTAAAAAATGAGTTCAATGTTAACTGTTACATCTACCTCATTTTTATTTGAATGCGAAGTATTTTGGTAAGTGTTATTCTATATGCGATATCGAAGTGTTGTGATAGAAATCTAAAAAAATTTAAATGCAGAATTCTTCTTCAGTTATTTATTAACGATATGAATAAAGTTTTGAAAATGTTAGATGGTTTTTTCTATTTTAATTCGGGCTTAGAACTAGTATCTAAAAACTTGATATTTTTGGTAAGTTATTATTTGAACTTTAATGATTTTGTTTTAGTATACCCCGTTATTCTGCGATGAATTGAAACTTATGAGTTAGTTTATATATTCTTTAACACAATGCAACAAAAATTGGGTGCTCTTAGGTGCTCTTTAGAGAATCGAGGGTCAATTAGTTTTTCACTTTCTGATAGAAAATACGCCTTACTTTATGCAACGTTTTTTATTTTTAAATTAAATTTACTGATGTTATTAGTGTATTTTATTTTGGGTGATCTTAATTAAGGTTGGGGAAGAGAGAAAAGAATCTGAGAATTGCGTATTAGGGATGAGGAAAAAAATTTGAGAAAAATAATGTCGACAGGCGGAGTACAGGCCATTAATCAATTTTTTTAGTTTTTGGTAAAAAAATAAAAATAACAAAAACTATGTTTATATTGTATTTTCTTGTGGGAATACTCATTTTAAACAGAAATAATAACAAAAACCACGAAAAATAATTATGGCCAGGTTTTTGATGACAATACTCCTATGTGCGACGGACGGCATGACGAAAATCACTTTTTTCATCTGTTGGTTTTGATTAAAAATCGAATTTTTTTTCTACACGAGACCAATACTTGCCCTATAAAGCAAGTAAAAAGTCAACAATGGGAAACTATAGACTTTATCCAATAATTGAATGAAGTTTTAAATCTTACAATAGAAATGGAGATTTCAAGATAATAAAATAGATTTCGATCTAACACGCAAAGAAGCATGTTTCCTTACGCGCGTACATGAGCACACACACCTTTTATTTATTTTTACATTGCACTTAAGTTACGCCACACGCTAACTAAAATTTATAAAACAATATTTTTGTTAATTTGTCATTCTTCTTTATTTATTTATACTTATATCCTTTAAGAACAATTAATTGTATTTTTTTGTTGCTCACTTCATAATTCACAAGTCATCTTTTTATTACTAAAAACTTTCCGCACTTAATTTATTCTTTTTTTTTTCTTTTGTCATATAAAAATATTAAATTTCCTCTTTTCTTTTCAAGAAAACAAAAAAAAGGTCTTACCTTTGTATTATTCCTATATACTTTCTATAACTCACTTAAGCAAGCTACTACCACCCAATCAATTGAACACAAATAATAATAACAACAGAACACCTGTGGCGTTATTTTTAAACTAAACTTAAGTTCTAAGGACTTTAACTCAACAGTTTGTTTTTTTTTTGCTGATTCAATATCTCAATTGAAAATGAGTGTTGCCGTGGTTTATATAAGAAACATGGAATATCCTTGAAAGAATTTTCTTCTTTGTTAAACAATGATATTTAATTAAAGAAAAAAAAAAGAGAATTCTTTCGGAAGTAAAACAGTCAAGGACTCTATCTACTTCAATAGAATGAAAGACTTTAGAACAAGTCACTTCTAAGACAGTAATGATAACTAATATTGCAGTTAATTTTCAGTTAAGGAAGCAAAATCTATACTTCTTAATTGAAAGAGTCAAACGTTTTTACAACAATTGCGTGTTAGCTAATTTTTGGTTAGGACTTTTATTTTGTACAAAGTTTTCCCATTTCTTTCCTATCAAAGGTCAACCCTTTCAATTAATAGCCTCTTTGCCATTATCTCCAAAAATGTATGATCTGAAAACCACAAATTCAATATTTCTAAATCCCTTGAGACCCTCTGATCTGAACCAAAAAAATAAATTAAAAAAAAAAAACAATATTTTAACCACATTATGGCTTGATGAGGAAACTTAACTAATGTCTTAGTTATAGTATGTTTGAAGGTCCTTGTCCTTATAAAAGTGCTTCACCTTAAGACAAGGGGGTGGAAAATATGTAAACAAAAGCAAGAAATTAGAAAATCAAATTAAATGCGCTCCTAAAACCCCACGACAACAAACAAAGAGAAGAGAAGAACTCAACGAAAAAGTTGCTTCAAAACCTTTATTAAAATAAACTGAACGATATAAAGAAAATATGGTTTGTATATAAACTTAACGAAACTTTTTTATTCAAAGCTTTTCTTCTTATAACTTTTCCAAGCTTTTTGGGGTTTTTGGGAGGTTGTTTAACTGAGCATGAGCACTTTTACTGTTAAAAAAAAATAGCATCTGTCAAAGAACTGTCATCGAGGGTTGTTTTGCTATTAAATAACAGAACTTCATTCATGAAATGAAGGCAAATAAGTTGACATGAGAGGGAACCCCCAAAACTAAAACTTCGAGAGGGTAGTTTTTTTTCTTCCCCCGATAAAAGCTTATTGGTAAAAAAAAACTTTACGAGAGAGAGCGTAAGCACACTCATATACTAACTGACCGGCAAAGATAATTTGACATTTTGTGTTGCCAAGTTTTTCTCTACAGTTATCTTTGAACTTTAGCTACGGTTGGACGTCTGTGTGTATGGTATTGTAGTTTGGTTAAGTTAAGAAGAAATTTTTTTTTTGAGAGACTGGAATTGTTATAGGTTTTCTTTTTTAAGTTAAAAAACGTCCATAGATAGAAAAGGTTTTTTTCAAATTGAAGATTAATTGAATTTTTGTAAAACTTAACGAAAGTTTTTTTTTATAGAAACGTGATTTTTGTGAAAATTCGATTTACATTGATGTAAATTTTTTTTTTGTTAGAGTGTCTCTTATCTTGTTAAGTGCATTGGAAAATATTGAAAAAAAAAGCAAAAAAAAAAAGAAATATCTAAAAAAGCTTATTGTGTGTATGGTGTTGTTGTTTCGATATTGCAAAACATCCCTCTCTGGAAAATACAACGATAGAAAGTCTGGCATCAATGTAGAATAGCTCCTCAATGAACAAGAAAGAGAGGGTGGACATAAGCAAATGTCAGATGAAAAAAAGGTTGTCGACCTAATATGCAGAATAAGCAGAAGCAGCAGCAGCCAGAGGAGCAGCAATTTAGCAGCAGTTTTTAGTCGATTACCCGACATCAGAGGGTGTGGAGAGTTTTCTAAAGTTTATTTTTGGATTCAGTATATTTTGGAAAATTTATTAATTCCAAATAAATTCAGGTAAGTTTTAACGATAAAAGAGAGTAAAGAAAAAAAGATACAAAGTGTGTGTATATTTTGATAAGGGATTTTGATTTACTTTATTTAAGCATGCTTTATATGGTAGCGATATTATGGGGACGGGAAGTGCAGAAAAATAAAGATATAATATCTTTGTGATAACAGCTGCTATAAACCCAGCACTTTGCGTCGGTTTGGGTTTATTCAATTTAATGTATTCAATTTATTTTCATTCAAGCAGAGCAGAGGTGTACGAGTATATTTATATTTTTTTTGTTCTTGTTTCGTATTTTTATTGAGGCTTAACAAAAAAATATTTATTTATGAAGAATTAAAAACAGGTTCTTTTGTTTGAATTTATATTAATTTATAATAAGAATTGCATATTTTAATGACGTTGGTAAATTACTTTTTTTTATTATATTTTATTTTTTATTTAATTCTTGGCGCGTAACGCCAAGTTCCGTGAAAGAGATTGGTCATAAAGTGATATTATATGTCTCGTGTGTATAAAAAGTCTTGAAAGTTAGATGGGTAAGGTAGGAGGTAGTCTCTAAAGATTATGTACATTTGTTCTCAAGGCCGACATGCTATTTAATTGCAATTCATAGATACAATAATAATAATAATTTAGAGTGACTTTATAATGTATGATGTTAATATTTCTTTTGTTGAGAAGATATTAATTTAATTTTATTAGATGAAGGTAGTTTTTTTGTATTCTTATTCGTTTGCAATTATGATGATGACGGTAGATATTTTTTGTACATTTATGCACATTAAATTGATGATGCAAATTTTTCTGAGAAAAATTGGTATCTTGTTTATCGTGATGAAGGTATAATACTTTTAGGATATTTATTTATGATTGTTTTTTGATTAATATAATGATTAACTATCAGTGTTAAGTCATTCTTTGTTTTGTCTTAGTCATTGGGTATTCGAAGCTTAAATCAAAGTGGTGGATTTTTTACATTTCCTGTTTTTAACACTCTTGAACCAATAATTTAAACCCCAGGTTGACTGTTGAGTCAGAAGTTATAGTTTTCTTAAAAATGCAAAATGGGATTTGGAAATCACTGATAATTATTTTTTTTGGAATTCAGTTTACGGAATGATAAGGCTTAATTTTTAGCTGAGGCGCCTTAAAACCGGAAAAAAAAAGTGGAAAACTGTTAGTAGGAAGGAACAAAAAATTTTGTTTTCATTTTTTTGTTTATACACATTTAAATATTGAAACTTTGATTTTGTTTTTAATGTAAAAACTTAAAAAATCTTAATTAAGGTAATAGCGAACTTCTTGCATAAAATATTCAAAATTTCAATGTGAATGTGTATCAAATACAAAGTTTGTTGGGGGTGGCGGAAGAAGCGTTGGAAGAGGAAATAGTTAAACTAATTTGTATTTGTATACCTAAGAATTCAAGGAATCATTAAATTTTGTAATGCCAGAACTATTTTGACTGTACTTATTTGGCACGTTAAATTTTTGAGGTCTTTAGAAAGTACCTATACTAAAAATAGTGAAACTTGCAAACATTTTTGCAACAATCCACATTTTATGGGTGTTTTTGTTAAAATATGTTTTTGTCAATTTTCGGAAAACATTCTGGGAATGATATTTGCCATTTTTATTTTAAACTTTTGATCTAGTAAAATTTGTATATACCTACATAAAATCTAGAATTCTTTCAATTGTATTATACATACGGTGACCATATTTCTGGAAGCGGAACCCGGGACAGATAAAAAATTCGTTGGATCGTATTGAAAATATTGATTTTTCAAAAAATTAAATTTTTTTAAATGAGTTTTCATAATTTTTCTTTATTTTGATATCAAGATTTCCTAAAGTATTTTATGGGAGCGTTTTTGTTGAAATCATTTAAGTCGTTTACGAAGTCAGAAATCAAGAAAATGGTTTTATAATAATGTCTGTTAATAACTTCTAAAAAAATATATTTTTTTAATCAAAATCGGGAGAGCTGTTTTTTAACATATTAATTTTATTTTAAATGATTTTGAAATTTTATGATCTTTAACACAACTTTTAACATGTTCTTTATTCGAAAACATTTTACCTAGTGTAGCAACTGACAAACAGAAGCTGGAACTTAATAATTGACGAACATTAAAAAAAAAACTAAATCCTACTCTAGATGCTAAACGAAAACTCTCATACAAAACCAGCACAAAATGTTGCTTTTCGTTGCACAGTACGCAGCTTACGTAACGAAATTCTTACCTGTGCTAGAATATATGTGTCACTCCCATTTATTTGTCCAGGCAATTCTTCTTGCAGCGAAAGTTTTTTGACTTTGGAGACTTAAAACAATTTTCGTTTTGCTTCAGCTGCGTACTATGCTTAATGCTTTATCCGAAAAATTAGAAAAATTTTAATTTCCAGCCACTGTTTTCTTGTTTTCCGTACAAAGTATTTAAAATATTGAATACAAAAATCAGAGAATGTCCAAATACGGGACAATCACGGGACAAATAACAAAATACGGGACGCTTATACGTCCCGGGTTTCTTAAATAAAAACCAGGGACAAGCTGGAGAAATACGGGACAGTCCCGGGTAAACCGGGACGGATGGTCACCGTAATTATACAAGGCTTTTCATTTGCAATAATATGATACTGCAAATTTAATGCTCATATGAGAATCTTATTGTGATTATTTTCTAACAACTTCTGGATACGAGTTTTATTTGACTTCCTGGATAGAATATTTAAAGATTTTCGGAATTCTTCTAGCTACGTAATAAATACTATACTTACGAGCTACAGTGATTTATATTTTCAAAAAAAAAAAAAAAAAATATTTCTTGCTTTTTTACCAGTACCGTCTTTCTAGGATATTTACCAGTGATATCTTTATTATTTTACCTATTGTTTAATGCAAACATTATAGAAAATGATAAATTAATTAAGTTAAAATTAAAAATGTCTGGCTGTTTTTTTTTACACTCTATGTGTCTAGTTTTATAATTTTTTTTTTTTTTTTATTTCAAAAAAAGCCAGAGTTAAACAAGATTTTAACCTTCTACACTTATTAAGTTTTTTTTTCAAAAAATCTCTCAATACTTGTTATATGTATGTAGGTATATATTATAACTACGACCATTTCCGACACTCGTAATATTAATTGCCTTATCTTTTGATGTTTTCTGCCAATGTTATTTACTTTATTTAAAAAAATAAAAGACTCTAGTTAAGGTTGTATGTTCAATAATCAGATAGAGATAAATAGAGAGTTGTGTTAAAACGTTAAGCTTTCATTTTCAATCATTGCATTTAATGACTTACCTTTTTTTGAGCACTTGAAAATATAGTTTTGAAACTTCAATAATTTGACAAAAAATGCGTATTAAAATTGTTTGTACTTTTGTAGACAAACTCGAGGGATTTCAAATTCATTTATGAAAAACTAAAATTTTCTCAAAAACGGCTTCTACGTTTTTTAAAAAGATAAATCTGCTTTTTTAGATCATTGTTAACAGCATACTTTCACTAGATTCGTTGCTTTGATTTTCAACCTTTTCTTAAACGACTGAACTGATATTAGTTAACTTTTTATATAAAAATATTCTAAATGGTTTAAAATACTTGAAATATGTATTATAATTCAGGCAAAAATGTTTTTTGGATTAAAAAAAAAGTTATTTTTTTTTGAAAAATCAATTTATTAGAAACAGGTTGTTCAATATTTTTCACAAATTTAAGTTTATGATTTTTATTAACTATAACTTGAAAATGGAGTAGCAAGATTTTTTTTATTTTTTTGTTTGTTGTAGAAAATATTATTTAATAACAAACGTCTCTAACGATTTTGATTTTCTTTTTCTAAAAATCCGTTCCGTTGATATTTTGTAAGTTTAAGAACTTTTTTCAGCCAGTCTATTAAATTATTATCTTTTACTGAAAATTTGTTTTAAAATAATAATACAGTGATAAAAATTGGTATTAACATTTCGTTTTCAATGAGAGTTATGGACACAAAGAGACCACAATCATATCATACATAGAAGAATGTTTTTCCTTATACATTGACAAAATACGAACTAATTTTGAAATTTCAATGAAGGTAGTCTTAAAAATAGAAAAAACGCAATTTCGTCCATTATAATACTAAAGCCCCCTATAATCGGTCTCTTTATTTTAATAATTTCATATATTAAAACAAAACTCTAATATGAGAGAATCTAATAAGTATGCTTAATGTTAATAATTCAACTTCAACTTCTAATTTACTTAATTTCTACATTTTTTAGCAAAATAACTTCCATTTCAAATTAACTAATTTCGTTTAATAGCCACTTAGGTATATTTTTGAACTTAAACAAGCCGTTTATCACTTTCTTTTATTTGTTTTATGTATTTGTATCTGTTTCTGTTTTCATTTCGTTTTTTTTCACCTAATTTGCAGGTCGGTCTCGTGCGAATTTCAAGTGAAATTAAACTATGTAATTTAATGTCTCATTTGTATAATTTCAATGACATTATCTACAAAACAAAAACCTAATTTGTATAATTTGTTTAATTTTTCTCATTCCACGATTCTTGTTTATTTTTCTTCACACTTTAATGTTGAAAGCTGTTTATGTTCTTATCAGCTTTTTTTCTTTTTCTGCTTGTTATTTTTGTTTTATTTTTTCTTATCAACAATAATTGTCGTCAGAGATGATAAAATTAGTGAGACACTGGGTAATTTTTTACACGCCAACAAAATATATTTGTTCATGACGTTTAAACATCTCAAAAAGCCGGCACCATATCTTCAAGGCTATCTACTCTTTTTCCAAATTCAAAAATATTATTGTAAACAATTTTGATTGCTTTTATTTATTCATTAACAACATTGAATTTAAGTTTAACAAGTTCACCTAAACCACATTCTACAACATCGCCACCGGCTAAAGCAGTTGATCCATCAGGTGTTCCTGTAAGTATCAAGTCATTGGGTTCTAATGTCATGTATTTTGAGACATGTTCGATTAGTTCAGGAATTTTGAATATCAAATCCTTAGTATTGCCCTGTTGACGGATTTCTCCATTCACTTTAAGCCAAAGATCCAAATCATGAGGATTTTTAACTGCTGATAAAGGAATCAGTGATGAAACAGGAGTTGATGTGTCAAATCCTTTTCCCAAAGTCCAGGGATGTCCATTTTGACGTGCAACTCCCTAATGAATGTAACTAGTGATTTCCTTTTAAAATATTATTTGAAATAAAAAATCCTTACCAATTCACACTGAGCAGTCAAATCCAAAGCCAAACAATAACCACCAACATAATTGAGGGCATCTTCTTTAGAAACATTTTTACAAGTTTTTTTAATGATGAATCCTAACTCAACTTCATGTGCTACTTTTGTGAATACCTTGGGAATCTTTTTAAAAAAATTAAATTCAAGCTGAGTTATCACTGAAATGAGAATAGATCTTCTTCATACTTACAACAATATTTTCACCTTCTGCCAGATAAGATGAAGTGGGTTTCAAGAACATCAAAGGTACTTTTGGAACAGGTACACCTCGAGCTTTAACTATGTCCCTTTATTAGCAAAATTGATTTT
Source organism: Episyrphus balteatus (assembly GCF_945859705.1). Taxonomy (NCBI): domain Eukaryota; kingdom Metazoa; phylum Arthropoda; class Insecta; order Diptera; family Syrphidae; genus Episyrphus; species Episyrphus balteatus. The sequence goes on from NC_079134.1 coordinate 168,723,418, forward strand.
ATTAAGAAGATAGTATGAAACAGATTTTAGATGAAAGTATACAATTAATTAAAAATCTTACATATAATTTAGAGCAGCTCCAAGTATTTTTTTGCCATCTTTGGCAAAATTCTTCAAATCAGCTGACGCTGAACTTGCCATAGTGGTTGCAAATGTACGTCTAATCATTTTTGTTTCACACTTATTAATCTAGCTATATCAATTGATAGTCGCTATGAGAATAGAGAATTATGCTGATAAAAGAAAGAAAAAAAAAATAATCTTTGAGCTATTTTTTGAAAATATTATTGAGTGATTTTAAATTAATTTCTATTCCACCAGAGATAATAACTACAGTAAGCGTCATAAAATAATAACATGAAATCAATTGCAATAGAGTAAGAAAATAACTAAAATAAAATTTCCTAAAAAAAAAATAAAATGAAGGACTGGGGTTACTTGCTCTTATGATAAAAGTAACTCTAATGTTAAACCTTTTTACTGAACAAAATTAGAGAAAATTTTAAATTATATATTTTTAAGGAATTTAAACACCGTTTTAAATGATCTTTTACAGAAAACCAAGTGCCATTTGATTGCTTGCATAAAAAGGAATTTTTAGAAAAAAAAATTGAAAATCGTTTGAGCGGTTTAAAAAAAAATGATTTTTTATATATAAAGTTTGAGCGGTTTAAAAAAAAAAATGATTTTTTATATATCAAAATTTTCTAACCTTTTTCAACAAAAAAAAAACAAGTTGGTATATGCCATTTTTAAGAAAATGTTATTCAACACATAAAAATGAAATTTCGAAAAAATTCATCAGCCCCATATCAAAATATTGATTTTTCAAAAAAAAAAAATTTTTTGAAATATTTTTTAAAAATCCAAAAATGTGATTTTTTCAAAAATTTTAAAAATTTGTATACAATAATTATCTAATTTGTAAATTTTAGTAGAAATCTGCTTTTTCGTTTACAAGAAATTCATAAATAAAACAAAAAAAAACATTTTAAGGCAGGTACCTACCGTTAATAACAATACAAAAAATATTTGTTTATATTCAAAGGAAGCTTTTATGTGTTACACTACACAAAAAAAAATCAATTTTAATCAAAATCGTTAGAGCCGTTTCACTTTTCTATTTCCGTTATATGACAGGTACCGTCAGTTTTGATCCTAAAAAAAATTCAATTTCTCCTCTAGGGAACCACCCGAAATTGTTAACTTCTGTTGTTTTTAACTTCGACAACTCCGTCTATGTTTTTTTTTCTAGAAAACTGTCTTAACGATTTTGTTAAGAAAATGAAACATCAGTTTCAAGACACGCTCTATTTTGTGTTTTTTTTTTTTTTTTCGAAAAGCATTATTAACGGTAGGTATCTGCAATAGAACCGTTTTTATTAAATCAGAATTTTTCTCAAACGACTAATTTAACTTTAACGATTTTTCTTAATACAAACAAAAAATACATTTATGAAAACAAAAATTTTTGGATTTAAAAAAAAGTATCAAATTTTTTAAAATTTGTTTATTTTTAAATTTGTTTTCCAAATAATAATTATTATATACACTAATTATTTATAAAAATTAAGTTTTTTAAAAACGACATTTGGCCTTAAGTTTAAGGTTGCTCAAATTTTAAAATATGTTAAATGTATAAAAATTGAAAAAACTAAAGAAATATTATATTCTCCCCTCAGAGAAAAAAAAATCATTTCCTTAATTGAGTTCCAAGAAAAGTATGCTACTTCACTTTTTCAACTTATATTAATTTTTAGAAATAAAATCGAAATCGTTTAAAAAAAATGGTTTACGTATAAAAATATTTTTCTTTAATAAAATGTAACGCCACTTTGCAATAGCTATTTATCAGCATCTAAACCAAATAAATAAATAAATCGTCAACTATCCAAAAACTTACACTTACTAAATTCTCGATCAAAGTTTTCCGATAAAATTTGAATGTGTACAAAATTTTGTATAGGAGGTAACGTTGAATTATAATTTAAAAAAAAAAACCAGATTTCTATAAAAATAATCTGTACCAAATTTAAAGCAAAAATTAACAAACGAACACACAATTTCTTTTTGGCGTCAAAAATCATTTATAAATGTCCATTTCGAAACGAAAAGTGATGAAATTTGGTACACTGAAGAATATAAGAGTGGAGAATACGAAAAAGCTGCCAACTTTCTTATGTTCAAAATGGCGGCCAGAATAACCCACCATCTACGCTATCTGCCAACATGGAAAACCATTATCATTTTAGTTCTTGTTTAGGTTCTGTAATGTATAATAGATGGCGTTGTAAGTAGATTGAGATTTTACTATTTCAAGGCCGAAACGAATAAACAAATTAATAACAACCGCGATAAGTCGATCCGTTTTCTAGATACCGATTGTAAAAAAATTACTCCATATAAAATGTACACAGTTAGTACAAAAATAATCGAATTTGTATAGGAACTTTAAACTTTTTTGATTTTCAAAGACCCGTAATTGATTTTTTTTTTCTAAAAAATTGCTACAACTCAGCACATTGATTTTTTAATGTTTCACATTAAAGTATTAAAATTAAAAATCCATTAATTTTACACACTAATTGATGTTACTAAACATTCTTTTGGCACAACTTTACAAAAAGATATAAATTCTTGTGTTGTAAAACGCTCTGCTTTAATTATTATTATTATTTTCCTCTTTTAAATTACCAGAACATAAGAATCTTTTCATCAAAACTCAAAATATCTTTGCTAAAAGATTTATCATTCTATAGAAGAGCGACCAAAAGATTTACAAAATATTAAAAATAATTATGGTAATTGAAATAATATTTGTTTCTCAAAAGCGAAATGCGAATATTTTACCATATTTCACACCCTTTCTTGTGTATAAAATTTTGCTTTATTATTCTCTTATTTTGTATATACAAAAGGGTTATTCATCTCAAACAAAGTCATTATAATTTTACTCTCTCGTATTTTATGTAGACAAAAATAAGAAAAATAATTTATGTATTTCTCGTAATAATCTTCTTCAAAGTGAAAACGAAAGTTTTTGCCCAGCAACAAAAATCGATTTATTTATTGTTTATCTTAGAACATACAAAAAAAATGAATTACAAATTCAATCGATGATGGTTTTTTATACTTTTTTTGTATGTGTATTTTTCTACTATTCAGTTATATAAGTTTATATCAAGATAAATATACACAAAAAATACAACAACAAAAAAAAGATAAATTCAATTAGGGTCGGTTTTGGCTAAGTTACGAATGGATTGCCTTCTTAGGGCGCTGTCAAGCTTAATGAACAAAATGCTTTTGATATTTTTTTACAAAATTTCAAAATCTTTCAGATAACAAGGTCAGGATATGTTAATTACGGGAGACGGACAGAATCCCGAAAACCCAAAATCCGAAAGCCCAAAATCCCGTTATTAAAATTGAAAAAAATTTGCCAAAATATGTTAATGCTTCAATTTTGAAACTTTTATTAAACAATAAAAAAAAATTAACAAAAAAATGAACAAAAAAAAATCAACATGATAAAAAAAAATGTTTAACAAAACATAAACAAAACAATATCTAGTAGGAAAAGAAATGAAAAATTTGCTCAAATTTTTCATTTTATAAAATTTTTAGGGATTCCGATTTCGGGTTTTATTTTCGAGATTTTGGGTTTTCGAGATTTTGGATTTTTGGGATTCTGGGTTTTGGGGATTTTAGGTTTTGGGGATTTTGAGTTTTCAGAATTTCGGGATTTCGATTTTCGGGATTTTGAACCCAATCCGTTAATTATTTGATTAAAAATAAAAGGCCCTTCTCAAGGCGCTATTTAACCTCAAACCATCCCTGCCATCAACCACCTGATTGAAAAGCAAACAAGTGAACACGTTTCTTTAAACAAATTTTGGCACATCTGTTGTCGTGTGTTAGCGTGGCTAACACCTCAAGATCATCGCACTTGTAAGTTCAGTTCGTTCTGTCCACCTTTGTTTCGCGTGACTGTTCTATGTAGGTATACCGATTGGTAGTGTGGCAGCAAATTTACATAATATTCTTTAGTCTATGCTAATTAGAAGACAAATATTGGCCAACCCAGTTTTTTTATAGCTAACAAAAAAAAAAAGCGTCTAATACCGTCGTCATAATGGAAGCATAGAATTTTAATTACACATTTTTGCCGCTTCTGTCGTACTCTCAGGAACAAAAAGATACAGATACAAAAATAAATGTATGTTAAGATTTTATGCAAACATTGCCCATGGCCCCCAATAAAATTCACAATTTGTGAGTGTTTTTTTTTTTAGTACCCATACCCCCCAAAATTAGAACATTCATTTTATTCAGTTTATGATGCCAAATGATACAGAATAACGAAAAGCAATTATTTCGTTGCTGATACAAGTATCTTATTTTTTTTTTTTTTTTTTGTTAAGATAAATATTTATTGTATATTTGATATCAATAAATGTATATCGAAATGTGATATGAAAGATAAATGAGTGGGAATCAATTTCTTCGAAGGCAGGCAAAACGTGTGCTATTGATGCTTTAAGTGGAAAAGTCAAAGCTTTTAAGAGAGGTAGAAATTTTTGTTTGGTGGTGATTTATGGATGATTGATGTTATTAATTACAATCACAGAGTGAAATAAAGACGTTTTCGATATTTTTTTGATGTTATAATATTTTTTTACGAACAGAGTATCTTTTATCTTACGTAAATTGAATTTCATGAAATCAATGAATTATTTATTAGGTATGTGAATGGTCTTTTTTTGCCAAGCACTATGCTCACTCACTCTTACCAGCTGATTGGAATTTGAATGAAAAATAAATTATAAAATTTCCTCAATATTTAGGCTATATTGTTAAATAAGGAGTCTTAAATAAACAATAATAATATGGATTTTTGTTTTAATTACCAAACACTTACGAAAACCACGAACTGATTTGTGTAAATTCAAGACAAAATAAAAAATCAAAAAAATTGAAAATGCAAAAATAAACAAAAAGAAGAGATAGTATTTTTACGCAACCGGCTCTAGCGACGGCGCACAAGAAAATAAACAAACAAAAAGAAATGTCAAAATGAAGATGAGAAAGAACGTGGTTGTACGTTTCTGGTTTGGTATATTGTTGAGTGCAGGGTTGTAAAAATATCCATGCAAAAAAAAAATTAAAAAATTTATAATATTACAAATTTAAAATTAAACAAAAATTGTATTTCGAGAAAATTTTTTGAATATTGCACGACTGGGGTCGCACGTACTTGCTCTTATGCTTAAAGTAACTCTAATCTTAAAGCTTTTTATTCAAGAAATTTAAAATTTGATATTTTGAAGAAATTTCATAAGTAGTATAAAAAAATTAAATCTGTTTTTATAATTAATTAAACACCGTTTAAATGATCTTTTACAAAAACTCAATAATGCCATTATATTTCTTGTATAAAAAGCAATTTTAGAAAAGAATGTTCGAAAATCGTTGGAGCCGTTTTTTAAAAAAATAATTTTTTATATGTATATAAAAATTTTCTAACATTAAAAAAAAAAATTGTATGCCATTTTGAAGAAATAATTAATTTACACATAAAAACGAAATTTAAAAATTTTTCGTCAACCCGTTTTCAAAAAATTGAATTTTCGAAAAAAAATTTTGAAATATTTTTTAAAACTCCAAAAGTGTGTTTTTTGAAAATTTTCTTAAATTTTAATATTACCTTTACCTAAACGCTCTTGCATAAAAATTTTCGTTGAAAGCGGGTTAGTCTTGTACAAGATATTCATAAATCAAAAAACCGTTCTATGACAGGTACCGTTAATAACGGTACAAAAAATATTTTTTTTATTTCAAAATTGGCTCTTATGTGTAATCACTTTACTCGTTTAGGCTGCAGCTACAGATAGAGAAAGACACACAGACAGACAGACAGAATTGCCGGACCCACTTTTTTGGCATTCTCCATCATCGTAATGTCACGTAAAATTGTTATCTCAAGTTCGATTTTTTTTACGAATCCTAAACTTGCCCTATAGACTATAGTACTTATATCGCAAGTAAAAAAGACACTTAAATGTTCAAGCAATTTATGTTGTAAATTATAAAATATTAATTTAATTTTTTAAGATGTGTATTTGTGTAAGAAAAAATATATTTATGTATTTGTTATATTATAGTTTTAAATATAACAAATACATGAATGTATAATAAAATGATTTAAATCTATAAACGAAGTAGAAGAAAAAATTAAAAAAAAGAACACCTTGTAACCCAAGATCGTAAATTTTAAAATTATAATAACGTCAATCGACTTGCCACTAACTATAATAAAACACCAATACCTTCATTATTTACTTAGTTATTTCAAAATTTACGGAGTAAAAAAATATGTTTAAATAATTTATTATAAATATAAAGAATTTGATCAATTGATTTTATATAATTTATTTTTGTAAAAAGATGCAAAAAATTCAAACAAAAAACTATCTAATATTTATTTTTAGGCAATTGGTTTTTCTGAATTTCGTTATTTTTACACTTTCAAAAAAAGCCGAACTTTCAATATTGACTGCCAATTAAAAACTATTGATGCCATTTATTAGAAATAAGGTGTACTATTTCGATAGAGCAATATTTAAAAATTATGTTTTTACAGGTTTTTTGGGATCTTTTTTGGTTTGTAACAGACATATCACATGGGGCTAGAAGGGGTTAATATTAAAGCATCAAATAAAAAATTCAAAATTTTAAGTAAATTTTCTTAAACTTAAACAAAACATTGAATTTTCAAAGTAACGTGAACAAAATCAGAGTTTTATTGTTGGTTCTTTTGACTTTAGAAATTATTTTTTTTTTGTGTAATAGCATTTATATAGTTAAGTTATCAAAAATAAAATTTTGAAAAAAAATATTTTTGCATTTAAAAAAAAAAAATTGTTTTTTGTTTTTTTTTTTTAAATCAAATTTTCGAAAACTAGGCGTTATTTTTTTTTTTTTTTTTTTAATTTTGGTTTCTTTCAGATGTTGATTGGCAAGTGGCTATAAAATGGCCAATACTTTTATTTAGAGAGAAGAGCATTTTACACAGGAAAGTTGGGGTTTTAATTTATTTTGGGTACAGTTCATACTGCATCAAAATTTAAAAAAAATGTATACCGTTTCTTTAGCAGTGACATTAATTTTGCTTGGTTAGGAACAAATGGTTTCTATTTTTAAATTAATTATTTTTTCGGGAGCTTACGCTACATTTAATTTTTTAACGTGAAAAGAGCTTAGCCTATTTTACCAATATTTTCAAAAGAATTCTTTTTGTACCTTCTTCAAATTAATTCCAATTTTCTAATTAAAGAAAAGTCCCATAGCAATTACTTATTAAATAGCTTTCAACATAATTCCCAATACCCAATCTTTTCAAATTAAAGATATTAAAAACCAAAAAATTGTAAGCTAATTAAAATTCTATTCAAACAAACACAAGAATGTACCTATACTTACAACCTTTGTTTATTTTTGTCTTCACACAGTAATTTTCGTTTTGCATGCAAAGTCCTATTCAGTCTTTAACTGTAGCGATAATTCAAAAAAAAACACGGAAACAGGTCAATTAGTTTGCTGTACAATAATATTCTATAAGCAAACGACACGGGAAAGTTGGTATATGTTTATATGTATTTTGAATGTTAAACAAAACACCCCCACAGGTGTGTAAAAAAGATACACTTAATATTATTTCCCCTGCTGTGCGAGGGAAGACATTGTGTAGAAACCACAAGTGAAGAAGAAAAAAAAAACTGTTGAAAACCAACCATGTACTTATGATGTCACATTAATTTTGAGTTACTGCACCAAAAATATTCTAAGCACATCCGCCAAGGGGTTTCATGGCTCAGGTGGTAGATGGTGGTTGGGTCTTGGGGGTGAACTCAGAAAAAAAAAACTGTTTAAGGTACTCCATTTCCTGAGGGTGGAAGAATGTTGGTCGTCGTTGCATGATGATAAAATTTTGTTTACAAACTTTTCTTTTCTGAATAGGAAAAACAGAGTCATTAATCACAACAACACGAGGCAGCAATGTTTGTTGTTGAATACTCTTTTGATTAAAGTTGATAGATTTTTTTGTTTATTTTAGAGCAAGGACCATTAGGCACTAGGCAGTAGGGACATTAAGACCGTTAATCAATTGTGAAATAAGGACTATCGCAAATGTTTCTTGTGTTGGAGCAAAAAAGCTGGCTCTAGATCAATACTTAAAGTTCAAGGAAAATATTCAATCAAGCCTCGTCCTCTCAAAAGAAAGCGACAAACTTTTTAAATAGTTTTGATTTGTTCATTAAAACCGATCGATATAATCATTATCTAAAAGCACATTGCTCAATTCCATGTTTCCATCTTATCTATACTCTATCATACTACCATCGACCGTCAAAGATGAAAAGAAAAAAAACTTAATTATCTCAAACAAAAAAGAAACAAGCAAAAATGTCATCTTTGTACGAAGGTAGTATACGGAGCTCCTCATCTCTGTCCTCAACCCAATTTAGCATCACAAATTAAGTCTTAATTGTTTGTTGGTTTACTGCTCTTGGACGTGCCTTTCTTTCGTTTTTTTCACATTGAAATTTAAGACTTTCATTGTTTTTTTTTTTCATTTCAAGAAACACACAAAAAAAAATAGAAGGGAAAAGTAAGAGTAATAAAAGTATACATTTTTTTCATACATTTTTTAAGTACCTTCTACCAAATGAACAATTCACTTTTTTTTTTGTATAAAAAACGTGTCCTTGTGCTTTGCGCACTTTCACAATTTACTTCACAAAAATGAAAATAAAATATTCTTTATGCACATAGATAAATACGTCGAAAAACTACCCTCTCATCTCTGGCTGCAGTGCTCTGTGCTGTCGTGACAGCATGTAATTATGGTTTTATTGTCACATAAAAGCCACTTTCTTCGGAATGAAAGTGCTTAGAATGACTTGCGGTAAGTGAGTAAAAAATGAAAAAAAAAAAAAATAAAGTGAATACTCATAGAAAAAAAAGTCACATAACAAATGATTGCACATGTCAATGTTTTTTAAAGGCCTTTTTTGTCTTTTCCCTGATGTGTCCTTGTTGTTGTGTATTTGTAGGTTGGTAGTGAAGTTAGGAGAAGATTTTTGGGGGTTTTTGTTTAATGTTGATGATGTATCGTCTTACAGCAATATGCCTCCTTAAGCTAATGAGTCATCATAATTATGATTAATGAGGTTGAAATGTGAAATGGAGATGTTGGCAAAATGTCACTTATTTGCCAAGTAATTAGTCACAAGATGTTGCCATTTATTAGGCAAAGTTTTAAGAAAAAAAAAAATTAAAAAGCAAACTAACCCACTTGGCTTAATATGTTCTTAAAACTTTAGTTAAAAGTTCATACAAAAAATTTAAGAGCGAACTTTAAGTGGGTATAACTAAAAGAAAGTCAAAATAAGTTGAAAATTATGTAGTAAATCTTATAACTGATAGCTCGTATCGAAAAAGTTGTCACGAAAGTTCGTGTATGAAATAATTTTACCTATTGAATTAGGGTTATTGTGTTTAACGACAAATAGGTACTTAATGCTAATTAAGAGCAAATGCCAACACATCTTTTTCCCGACTCCTCAGAAATTATTTCTCTTGGAAAATGATATGTTGATGGTTATTCCTGGAATGCATAATTTAAAAATTGTGTTAAAACCTTCAAAATGAAATTTACCATTTAAGTTTTGTTTATAAAGATCAAAATATATCTTTTTTGTTTGTTTTAAAAGTAGGACCTTATTTTTTGCAGGCAACGAGAAAAAAATTTTTTTTCAATTTAAGAATACCTACTTTTTCCAATTTTCCCCTTAGATTTATTTTTTTTTTCTGCGAAAAATTTCAATTCAAGAATACCTACTTTTTTCCAATTTTCCCCTTAGATTTATTTTTATTTCTGCGAAAAAGCCGCCAGGGTGCTCCACCTCCATTTTTTTTTTTTTTTTAAGTAAGAGTTCTGTTGCATTCCTAAACTTTTCTCAGTGTTTAATCTATTTGTTAAAAATCAGGGAGCTATAAGGTATCTAGTATTGAAAGTAAAATTTTAGTAGAAAATTAAAGTTATAATTTTTGAACAGCAACAACAACAACTTAAAGGTCCTACCAAGTCTACAACAGAAAATACACGAGACCAATTTAATTCTATTCTCAAAATTAAACTATACTGTTTCATCTTCAAATTCCCCAACATTATACTGCATCAAAAGTAAATGTTAACTCCACAAGATTCAACAAAATAAAACATTCACCTTTAATTCAGTTTCTTCCAGGATAATTTGATAATTTGTTCGTGTTCACCACATAAATTTAATTAAATCTTAACTCAAAAAAAAAAAAAAACCAACAAAAACCCTACGAAATGAAAATTTATGTTTCAAATGAAAACTTTTGGTGAAATTGTGTAAATTTTTCACTGATTAAACCAGGAGAGAGATCCTTTTTGATAACCTCCGCAGCAAATTGAAGTTAACCCTCATTTTTATAATACAAAAATTTCATAAAAATATCTTCCTTTAGCCCATTTGTGTCTCGACTTGTATCGTATACTTTCTGAAATAACATCCCTTAAAATACATAAATAAACTCACACATATTATAATCATCATCAAGGCATCACGTTGTCTGTACATTTAAATTTCACACATCAATAAATTTATCTCATCTCTCCATCCAACCCATTACAAGAATAGCGCAAAGTGGGTATATAAAGTAGAAAAAGAGTCTCTGACATGGATCTATCAATAAAAATCAACCCTCATCTTCTTAGTTTTTTTTTTTTTTCTTATGCGGGCCAAATTTCCATTGAAGTTATACACATCAATGAAGTATAAGAGATGGTAGAAGGAGCAGAATGGCGCCAGACAAATCTCTTATCTATGTCATAAGAGAATATATTTGAATGGGTGGAGAGGAGGCATCCAGTTGCTATTGCCAGACATTTCTAATTCTAATGCTACTTAAACTGTCATTTCATCCCTATGCGCTGGTTTTGATTGGGATGTTTTTGAATGTCTTCAAGATAAATTCCCTGTCTCTTTTGTCTTTCAAAAATTACATAATTGCCGCGTCAACACTCTTCTTCTTTTGTTTTTCTTTTGAGTGTGCGGGTGAAGTGAAAAGCAGCCAAGAAAGAAAAAAAAAGAAAAAAAAAGTGTTGCACATACGCCATAGTGAACGTGCTTGATATAAATTTACTTTAACAGTTTCGACTCATTTTTTGTTTGAAACCACGTAACCGGGTTTCTTTTGATGGACAAACAGTGGATCAATTTTCGTTAAATTGTAACTCTTTCAACTTTTTTTCCTCTAATTAACAAGAAGGCTTGAAAAAAACCTAAAAAAAGATTTATGAAAAGGCTTAGAAAAAGCCATTTTTAAGTCAATAAATGACCTAAAACAACTAGTTTTTGACCAAAATTAGTGTTTTACTACCCCACTGTGCGACTATTTGTCTGTCGGTGGAAATTTAATTCGTAAGTGTGTCCATCGAACAAAAAAACTATTTTGTCGTGCCGAAGCTCCAGTATATTGGTTTGGTTTGGGTTTTAGGTCATTGTACCACAATCGTGTAGTGTTGCGCTCCATGGCGCGCGTTTCTACTGTTTTTTTTTTCGAGGCATTTTCGCACAAAAAGTCGTGGGCTGAAGAAGGTAAAAAACACCGAAAAAAAAACAAACATGTCATTCTACATAGATTAAACACTATTAACTGACCAATGCACGGATGAACTTCCGGTCGGTGAACTCTTTTTTTTTTAATTTTTTTTTGTGTTTCGTCTGTGTGTTTTGCATGTTTTAGCAGCGTGGCGTGTCATTTTAACTCGAAGGCAATTGAACTCAAATTTGCGTTTTGGAAAGTGTGAGCGCAAATAAAAAAAAAAAAAATACTTGTGAACAAAGAAATAGCAAATAGAAAAAATTAAAAAAAGCAAAAGTCGAAATCAAACAGAACATGAAAATCACATTTACGTGCTTTGAAAAATGTCGTTTGGTATTTTTTTTTTTATAGGCCGTCATCGATGCATGTCATGCTGGGTGTCTGACTGGCTTAGAGAAGAACGTGTGTAGGTGGGCCTGTACAATTTATATGAAAGTTGAAATGATTGTTGGTGAAGTGATTAAACAATCAGAGAGCCACCCCGGAATGAATTTGCGCACACAGAAATTAGCTTAAAACCGGAGGAAGGTCTTTTATATCCTCTGTCATATTGATAAATGCTCCCGGGATGGTACATATAATCATTTTGTTGTCCATCAGAGCCAACAAACGCCAACGCAGCGGGATTCATTCAAATGGTCGTGTAGTATGTGAAAATGCGTGATTTCGAGATGAGGTTATCAGTTGCGGTGAAGGCCGTTTGCATTCACAAATCGGTTCCAATGTTAATGTCATCCATGTTGTGTTTGTGTGGATGTGGAATCGCAGATTAACAAATGGCATCATTTATGGAGAACACAGTGCAATGATTTGTTTTGGAAAATTATACGTTAGTTTTGATTTATGGGGATATTTCGTGCCCGAGATATCTACCATGGGCAATGATTATATTTAATTGTGAAATATTAGTTTTCCTTGCCATGAAAAATATACGTAATTTTAATAGGGATTTGTGTAGGTATGACTGCAACTATGCGTAATAATAATGCATATACATGGAAAGTAGATTTTCAGAAATCCTTGTGAGTTAAAGATAACAGATAATAGAGAAATTCTTTAGTAGGACTTCTGAAAACATCTTAAAAACGCCTATCTTTAGAAATTATATTGAAATTATTTTGTTTACTCAAACAATTTTAAATTCCCATAGTAAGCTTTGATAAGTTCAGTTGGAATGTGCTTCCAACAGAATGAAGAAATATTTTTCAAAAGTAGCTCCACTAAGTCAACGTTTACCCTATTCCATGAAGTTGATATACATGGTCTATCATTACTCTATATATAATATTCCGCTATCTATTAAAAAAAAAGGTAAAAATAAAAAACGATAAAAATCGATTAAAAACGGCCAAAAAACCTGTTTTTTAAAAACTTATTTTTCTCCGTATTCAGTCAAAACTCTTTTAACGATTCCAATTTTTTGCACATGTATGCGCATTTATCAGCCCTACATGTCCCATATAACTTGAGATTTTTTGAACGCTCCAAAAAACAAGCTAATAATCAAAAACTACCCAAAAATACCCCTAAAAAAAGTAGGTATTTTTTCAAAAATTCATATTTCGAAACGCAGAGTGTTGGAAAAAAATCCGTATGAGACGCCTAATTTTTTTTTCCTTCATCTTTCACCTGGCACCTTTAGAATTGTCAAAAAAATTTCCCCTGCCCATAATCAACATTTTGTCATACCCACAACACCTGATCAACGTTCAAACAAAACGTTATAGCGGAGTTCCCGAAACTGCGAAAGTGCGAGAGTGTAACGGTATAAAATGGCGTCACTTTTTTGTGGTGGCTACCATGGTTCATCGATTTATCACGTCAAAAAATCTACATCCCTACTTCTCTTTTTTAGGATCTACTTCTTTTTTAATTGAAAACATAAAATTTAGAGAAGAGAATTAGAGAAAGAGATTTAGCTTTGAATCTGGTAGAGGCATTGACAATTAAAGCTGTACTGAAATCTCAAAAGATAAATGGACGCCAATTCGAATTCAAGATATAAATAATATCTTCGAAATAATGAAAAAAATGTGTTTTTTAACAACAAGAATTTGACTTTAAATGGCTGCCATTTTGTATTTACTCACTTAAATACAATGAAATTACATACAACGATAGAAAATATTATAAGGAAGAAAATGTATGTTTATTTTTTGGTCTACGACAATCTGGAGCAAAGATATTAGCTTAGAAGTAAAATATCCCAAAAAATGCATTTTTGTGAATAACTCCGCTAAAAAGAATGATCAGGTGGTGAGAAATTGGGTTTAAGCATTTTAAATATACCCCTATCGATCCATGAAATAAAAACTGACAGTGCCTCTGTGCGCAAGGTAAGGCCCTTTTTCCGACGCTTTGACTGGAGTATTTGACTAATTTAAAAGAATTCCTGATCAAAAATTTGGAAGATTATGCTGAACTAACCATTTCAGATTTTACCCCACAGCAGCGTTGCAACTTGCAGATGAGAAAGTTTTTTTTTAAATGAACATAATAATAAAAAAAGTTAAAAAAAAAATTATTTTAAAATAAAATTTCGTAAATAAATGTTCTGAAAGTTTTTTTTTTAATATAAGTTCAAGTGACCTCAACTCCAAAAATTTATAAAGCGTTTTGGAGTTGAGGTCACTTGAACTTATATTGAATATATTCAATCACTCCATTTAAAATAAAAATAATTTTAATAATTTTGTATTATTTTTGTTATTTTTTTTCTTCGTTTTTTTTTTTATCTACTTCCGAAATTTTGCACCTTCACTTTTTCTTTCAAAGTTGCTTCGAAATTTTGAAACTAAAGTCCGAACCCTGATTTCATAGTACCTATTGCATTTTTGTAATGATGCCTTCGCTTTCTAGACGGTCAATTTCCATGCTCATTTTTTGCTGGAGCGCATAAGGTACCTTTCAGCAGCCCACTCTTCGAGATATATCTAATTTTTCTTTAAATTTATTTATTTTGCCCAAAGTAATATTAATTTGTCTTATTCACTGTGACTTGATTAATCAGTGGAAATTCAGCTTTAAAGAGATTTAGCATCATTTTTATTGGTATTTGCTTTTTTAGCTTCTATAAGGCAAAATTACCTTGCATATAAGTTTACACAAAATCTAGGGACATCCTTTGAAAAACACTTAACCACAATATATTACAATAAACGAGTTAACTTGCACACATGACCTAAAATGGTATATCAAAAACAAAACCATATCTAGGTTCTTACATTTCATTAGCTTAAAAATTGCAATAATTATAATAGTGAACATTAATTAGCACTTTGGTGCTCTCTTTTGAAAGACAACATTATAATAGAATCTATCTGACATCATAACTTGTGGGGAACGTTGCTATAGTGGCGTTCGCTCATAGTTGTATATGATCCAATCCAATCATCATCGTCGTAATCATTATAATATGGAGCATGTTGCAAATTAACCATTAAGTGACAGAGAAAATATAAAGCATACGCACCACAAAATACAAGCATATTGCTGCTTATTGTACCGTTCCGTGTGCCTCTGCAAAATATGTAACGCAACATTACCACAAACTAAGTACAAATTCTCACGTTAACCGAATATGAAATCCAAAGCCACAATCGGGTAACCTTCGAGTTAGTTCTTAGTTTTCACCTGACACTGCAGTGTGTGTGGTGAATATGATGGCGCTGATATTTATTTTTAATAAAGTTTGACTTGGCTTGAATATTGGCTACCTGTCTTTCTTTATTAGAAGTAATATGTTGTACGTGTGCTAGGCACTACTACCACACCTCTTCCTTGATTATTGCCAACATCTTGTGATACTTATCACTTGTGACAGTAATGCACATAGCACATCTTACATCCGGTAATTTTTCTTATTACTGTACTAATTCAAGGAAACATTCACGCATGAAGTGATGGCTGGTATTGTAATTTGATGCAATTTAATTGGAATAAACTCAAAGATTTGTCAAGTGGAAACTAAAAAAAAGTAAGCTCTTCAATACATTTTCAATACAAATAAATTTCAATAAAGTACAGTAGAGAATATTCAGAATTCTGGTTTGATAAGAAAAAAGTTATTAAAAGGTATTTGAAAAAAGTTGAAAGAAAATTATCATCCCAGCTAAAATTACAACTTTAACAAACTAAAATCATGTCATTATGATGTTGTGGTTTCTACGTACATAATAGATATTAGATATAACAGCTTCCGTCTAAATTATGCATTTATAGAAATTTGGATCTGGTGTTGAATCTTTGATACGCAAATGTTCATTTGAAACAGAGTACAATTTATGAAGGTTTAACATACACCGATCCAATTTCAGGTCAAATCGATAAAAGATGGGAAATATTTAAACGGTAACTTCCTTCTTTTTTATAAACTAAGAATCTTCTTTTTATACAAAAAATTATTTTTAAGAGGCTCACTCATTAATCTTAAAAAAGATCTTAAGGAGCTAATTTCTAGAAAATGGTGAATGGCACTCAGATAGACTAAGAACGAATTTCCCAATTCCAGTCTTGAGGAATTTTTTTTTCTCAAACTCGAAAATTTGACTAATTTGAATTAACTGTCATCAAAAAAAAACGTTTTTTACTCGTTCATACCGTATTTGTCCAACATACCTACTCGTGGAATTCATCGTCCCACTCGTACAACTCAAGCAAATTTTCGCAATTCATTTATTTTATTATAAAATTAGTACAAATTTTAATTGTTAAATACAAAATCAAAAGCTGTGACAAACGAATGACAAAAAAACTTAAGCGTTTCCTTAAGTAAAAAAGCCTCATCAGGCGTTCATTTAAGAAAAATTTCGACTCCAGTGATGGCTATGAATAAGGACTCGCTTAAACGAAAGCTTAAAATATTTCTCAACTTGAGCGACGACTATGAATTCCGCTTTCCGCCCTAAATCTTCGTATCGCTTGCTACCTAACTATCTATTAGCTTATTAATAGCTGAAATTCTGAAGATTAAAGAAGTTTAGTTAGGTATAGTTTAATGAAAACTTTATATCCTGTCCTAAAATGCTTTCAAGCAGTCTTCTCAAACTCTATCACAGCCCTCAACCGTTTCTTATGGAGATAGAAAAACAGTTCATTAATCTGTTTTGTGCCGTACCGGAACATAGGGGGATCCAGGGTGATTATAAAGCGGAAGAACGTGTTCAAATTGGAGCTAAAATGCCAATCTTGCTAAATAGGATAGAATTCAGGGATGGAAAATGACAATTTTTAATTGTACTGAAAATTTCATATGTGGTGTACTGAAATGGGTCCAAACCGGTATTGAAATATATTTTTCTGACGAGAAATTAATATAAAATTTAATCAAAATGTTTTATTTGTAAAAACTCTTAAATTTTCCATATACCTTTCATTATTTTCTACGTTAAAGAGGTATTTTTAATTATTTTCGGTTTAGATAAATATACTAAAAAAAAATGCAAAGTTGACAGGTTTTTAGATTTAGTTTTGAACTGAAAATTAGTTTTTAAAACTTAAATATTCGGCAATTACCACAACTCTATAAAAACATAAAGTGTTAATACATTTCCAACAGACAAACGTAGTCTCTTTGAATTTCATGAAATTTTATGTTAAACTTTACTTTACAAATTGTTTTCCTATTATGTACTTTTTTTTCTGCATTTATAACTTGCATCGAATTCGATACAAATGTATCTACATTTCCAAACTCAAAAATGGAGTTAGAAATTCTAAAGCGCTACTCACATTCTTCTTAAAGAAGAATATAAGGACGTATTAAGTACATAAAAGGTTTAAGTGGATGGTTCGATAGATTAAGAAAGAATACCTAGTATTTTCTTCTTTCATTTTCCGGCCCCAAGTATCTCCCACGTATGTCACGTATCTAGTGATCCGGCTGGGTGAATCTAGTGATTCACATATACTTTGTCTTTTTTTGCGGTACCCATTTCCACCTATATCCACCTATACGTACGGTGACCATCCGTCCCGGTTTACCCAGGACTGTCCCGTATTTTTACAGCTTGTCCCGGGTTTTTATTTAAGAAACCCGGGACGTGTAAGTGTCCCGTATTTTGTAGTTTGTCCCGTGATTGTCCCGTATTTGCAAATTCTCTGATTTTTTCATTCAAAATTTTAAAAACTTTGTACGAAAAACAAGATAAGCAGTGGTTGCAAATTTAAAGTTTTTCTAATTTGTTCGTATAAAAGCGTCAAGCCTAGTTTGCTGCCGAAGCAAAACGAAAATTTTTCTGAGTCTCCCAAAGTAAAAAAAAACTCTTTTGGAGCAAGAAAAATTACCTGCACCGTTAAGTATGAGTGACAAACGATTGAAAACTCTCCAATTATTCTTGCACAGGTAAGAATTTCGTTGGTTAAGCTACGTAATGTGCAATGAAAAGTAAAATTTTCTTTTAGGATTTCGTTGAGCTCGTTTTATAATTTTCAATTTGCCTCTAGACTAGGCTTTAGTTTTTAAAATTTGTCACCAATTATATTTAACTCCAGTTTTTATTTGCCAGGTTGAAAAGCTCCATCAGGGAAAGTTTTTTCGAATAAAGAACAGAAGAGTTAAGAACCCACGTTGTCTAGTAATTTCAGCTAAATTTCAAAAATTTTAAGGACATTTTAGAAGTTTATTTAAAGATTATACAATTTCAAATCATTTTAAATAAAATTAAAATGTTAAAAAATAGCTCTCCGATTTTGATTGAAAAAATATTTTTTTAGAAGTGATTAACAGTACTTATTAAGTATAAAAACGCTTCCTTTATTTTGTATATGACTTAAATGATTTCAACGAAAATGCTCCCATAAAATTATTTAAGAAATCTTTATATCAAAATGGAGCAAAAATTATGAAAACGCATTTTAAAAAAATTCAATTTTTATTTATTTTTATGTTTTTAAAGAATCAATATTTTCAAAACCATCCGAAAAATTTTGTATGTGTCCCGGGTTTTGCTTCTGGAAATATGGTCACCGTACCTATACGTCACCTTACCTTCAAGAAGGTAATCCAAGAAGCAAAGATCAGAGGTCTCAAAACGGTTCGGCTCCTCGGTATTGTCCTGTAGTGATTTCAAATTCTTCAATGACTCCAGCTGAACATTGTCTTTCAACCCCAATAACGTTCGCAAATCAAGCTTATTTTGGTGAAATCAGCCGAATCAGCAGGCGAGCTTCCTTTCCTCCTACTGATAGATCTTACTTCATTATGATACCTAAGAACTTAAATAAAGCAATTAACCTTTATTCAAACATAGACTCTTGTGACAGTTATTGTCATCCCCAATATTTCTTTTAAAAAAGTAATTTGTTTTTAATTTGAAAGCTTAATTACTACGTAAGGTCCACTGAGATCTAATTAACCTTGATCTTCAATCTTCTTGAGCTACTAATTTTAGTCCCTTAATTAAATAGTCTTTTCTTCAATCTGTCCACAAAATATCAAAAAAAAAGAAAAAAAAACAGATTGTCAATCAAAAAAAAAAAACCTACCTAACTTTGCTTTAACATGAAGTAATGGTGATATATTTTAACCCCAATCAAAGGTTGACATCATCTTCACATCATCTTCATTTCGTTCCTCTACTCGTATATATTCCAAATTAATTAAAACTCTGCCTCAGACTTATAAATACGACTACATGATATTCGCACTCTTGTGCGTTCGCCCTAGATCTCTCTCAACGACGACGAAGTCAATTGGCAAAATGTTATTAACCACGCATTTAATGTCCATCATATCAATTGCTTCTCGTCACAATATGACACAAGCTCATCACTAGTTGTTGATTTTTTGCTGTCATCATCATGATGATGAGCATGGAAATATCAAACAACAACAAGATGAACAAAATTGATTCTAGAACGCCCACTCTCTTTCACGCATTAAACGCATCATGATGATGATCACGATTTACACGACGACACGACGAGAAAATAATAATAATAACCATCAAGCTCAGTAAAATTAACAATTAACTGAAGTTTTGCTGTAGGCTGGTTCTTCTTAATTTTATAGCCCCTTTTTCTGTCTCATATTTTATATGGTTTTGTGGGGGCCCTCGAGAAAGAAAGTGTGTTTTGTGCCAAAACCCAATAAATCTGGCAATTTCATCTAATTAATTGATTTTATTACACAAAACCACCTACACCCCAAACACCGGTGTGGTGCGATACACCATATGGATCCGAATTCGATTGAATTGAAATAAAGGTGCAGATATTTATTCAACTAACATAGAATACTTTTGGGTTCAAGTTTGTTACCTACTATACCTACATTACACGTGCCTTGAATTTTAGGATACAATTCTCAAATGTTTTAGTATTTGCTTTGGATGATTGTGCCCTAAGAGGAAATTAAAAGGGTGTCCAAAATTCTGTATTAGTATTCCTTTTTCAAATATCAGTTTTTTTCAAAAGCCTAGAAGTATGCATGCAATTTTCAAAGTTTATCTCAATTAAAAATTGAATAAAAAAGAGCATGCCATAATAACAGATCTTAATTAAGATTTCTTTTTATAAAACATTCGTATTTCATAATCGATTTGGCGAAGAAAAACGGAAACAAATTCTTTAAACACCTAAAAATATGCAATTTTCAAAAAGGTACATCAAATTAAACATTAATAATGTGGCATAACTCGAAAATGACTTGCAAATGGACTGAATTGAAGACTTCTTCTTAAGAAACTCATAGAAAATAAAAAATTCTGCGACACGCCTTAAAGTATGCAATTTTCTTTTCAATTTATTATATTCGCTTGTGTTTGTATTAGCATAGCCTTAAAACCGATCCAAATAAAGATCTCCTGTTGTTAAAATATTCGTAATTTATAATTGATTTGTCATAAAAAAATAAAAAAAAATTCCTTAAGCATGTAAAAATATGCAGTTTTTAAATTTAACATACAACAAAAAATTAATTTTCAAAAAAGACTTTTAAATTGACCTGACTGAAGACTTCTTTTTGGAAAAACTTTAATGAATTTTAGTTGATTTGTCATAGAAAACAAAAAAATTTCTTCAACAATCCTAAAAATATGCAATTTCAACGTTATACTCATATTGAAACGAATTAAAAGAAGCATGGCATGAAAATTGCGCCAATATAAGGATCTTCTTTCGTAAGAAAATTCGTAATTTATAAAAGATTTGGCATGGGAAAAAAAAATGTTTCCCAACACACCGAAAAATATGCAATTTTGGAAGTTGTATTCAAATGAAACTTAATAATAAGTAACAAGATGTGAAAATCAATCAAAATGGAGATCTCCTTTTGTTAGAAAATTCGTATCGATTTGGCGTAGAAAAAGATAACAAATTCTTAAAACGCCTAAAAATATGCAATTTTACATCAAATAAAACATTTATAAAGTGGCAAAACTCCAAAAGTGACTTTAAAATGACTTCTTTCTAGAAAAAAACTTATAAAAAACTAAAATTTCTTCGATACGCCTTAAAGTATGCAATTTTCTTATCAACTTAATGTAAATTCACTTGAATTTGCAGTAGAATGATATAAAATAGATCTAAATGATGATCTTATTTGTAAGATAGTACGTATTTAAGAATCGATTTGCTGTTGAAACTGAAAAATAAATATATGCTATTTTTAAAGTTTTACATTACATAAAACTTTAATTACAAGGACCATGACTTGAAAAAGACTTGAAAATTGACCTAACTGAAGACATCTTCTTGGATAAACTCGTAGAAAGTAAAAAATTTCTTCGATACGCCTAAAAGTATGTAATATTTTTTTTCCAATTTATTATATTCGATTGTATTTCCAGTTGACTTGGTGTTCCTGAAATGATACACCTTGTAGCCACTTTGAACTCCCAAAAATTCTAAAAAACCTATAGATTAATTTTCCAAAAATACAACACAAAGACTTACACAAAATTGAACTCGCAAAAAAGGTTTACGGCTTTAGGATTGAAATTAAATCTATGTAATAAACATGTTTACAGCTTACTTAAGAGCCAACAGAGAGTATTGTTTGAACTTGGACTCTGTTGTATAAGTTTTATTGTTGCGTTTTTGGATGATTATCCGCCTTCTGTTCTCGTTTTGGGAATGTAAACTTCGTCCCCAGAAAATATAACAAACTTCACATAATGTGTGTATTAGACCTCCTAAGGCAGCTAGAGGAGACGCCATCATTGAATTGGAATAATACTATGGTGTGGCCCCTCTCTCTCTACTTGCCTTCACACACATTTCCTGGAGGATCCTTGTTCTTTTTCTTCATAAAATATTCAATGAAAAACTCTTGAAGACTCACACAAATTTTTTTTTTTTGTTGTGCTTGAATGAAGTACCATGTAGAGTAGAGACTCTATATAGGAGTCGAATAGAAAGAGAGAGAAAAAAAAGCCCTTAAGTTTAGTATTCAATTTTATTTTTTTTTTTGTCGTTGTTGTTGTTTCAAGAGGATACCTATACTCTTTAAGTGTAGGAGTACCTATATTTTTTTTGTGAGTATGTACTCAAGGATATAGCCAAGTTTTTTTTTTTTGTTCTTAGTGAAAAATAGGGAGGTTATATTATCTTCACCTTTTATTAAAGGTTTCCTTGTTTTATAAATTTTGTATTGTTTGTTTAAATTGAGTTTTGCAAAAGTTGTTAGCTTAACTAAATTAACAAACAATATGGAGCGGTGGAATTGATACTAATTCTATTTTCGGTGAAAGAATAACAAAGGTTTCACGTAATGTTGTTGTGTGGTTTAATGGAAAACTCTCATGAATCATGAATAAAATTCAGTATTTTTATCTTGTCTTGAAATAACTATGGTCTAGTTATTAATAATGTTATATATTTAACCCATTTGTGAAAATTCGTCTATGTTTGTGTTCTCATAACTTTTTAACTACTTATCACAATTTTATAAATTTAGTACCGTTGGAAATGTCTTGCTTGTCTACTGATTATAGGCTATTTCAGACTACTTAATAGTTATTTCATGACTCTTAACACCAGAGTTAAGAGTCATGAAATAACTAGGTTTTCGTTACATAATTAAACCTACACTACACTGTAACTTGATTAACAAAAAGAACACAAAATAAAAGAATATAAAACGTTACATTTTATCAAGTCTTTCTTCATTTTATTTTAAAAAAAACCTTATAAGTTTTTACAAAATTTAAGTCTAAATAACATTTTTAGATTTTTGTTGACTTTTTTGTTTTAAAATAGTCTTCAATTTCCAAAAAAGTTTTACCTTTTGTTTCTGGAATAAACCAATAAACAAAGAATATCGTTAAAACCGCAATACCACCATAAAAAGCAAAAACATTTCCAGTTCCAATCCAATCAATCATCGAAGGGAATATTTTAATTGAAGAAAATGCTATTAAATCTGCAACACCAACAGTAAATCCACAAAATGCACCTCGAACTTTTTGTGGAAAGATTTCGGGCATAATTAAAAACGGAATTGTCCATAGACCTGCTGATGCCACAACAAAAGTGACAATGACTACAGCTGAAAGAGTTGGTATTTGCAGCCATGTAAACCAACTTGATCCGGCTAGAACGAATAAACAAAGGCTTGTGGTAGCAGCTGAAAACATACTAACTTGACGACGACCCCAATTTTCTAATTGCCAAGTTATTACAACAGAAGTTACAATGAATCGAGCTATTCCAACATAAATAGCACATAAGAAAGGATCTATTAGAACTCCAGCTTTTGTTATAATTTGAACTGCATAGACGACGACAACAAAAGTTCCTGAAAACTGTTGACAAACGAAGAAGAATATAGCAATCAGGAGTGGTTTGTAGACTTCAGGAAGACAAAATGATTTGAAAAATAAGGATTTTTCTTTCTTAGCTTTGAGTGGGACTTCGACTCTGAGCAGAGTAAATTCATCTTCTACTTCCTGGTGGGTTTCACCTGGAAAACAATTTATTTTGATCCGAAATTTTACAAGAAACTTGAAGAATTCGTGAAATTACCCTCATCAAGACCCCTAAAATATGATAAAGATGCTTTAGCTTCATCAACTCGTCCCTTTGATAAAAGCCAACTGGGAGTTTCCTTAACCGGGATCAATATAACCAAACAGATAAATTGATAAATCAACATTACGATTCCAACCATTCGCCAATCCTCCTAAAAGTATATATCAAAATTTTTCAAGAAACTATTTGAAGATTTCAAAAAGTTACCCTAACAAAATAACCGACAATATAGACTAATAGAACACCAGCAGCTATTGCCATAGATGTAGCATTTGTTAATCTAGCTCGAAGTTTTGGTAAACACACTTCTGCTCCGTAAACTGCAGCTGGTGAACTACCACTTCCAGCAGCGACTCCCGACAATAATCTGGAAGCCATTAGCTGTAGAAAAACATAACTTGGATCATCGTAGGTCGCTGTTGACATTAAAATCCACGCTAAGACTCCGAATATATTAACCAGGCAGACTGAAACTTTTCTTCCGAATTTATCCACTAAGAAGACACCCGAAAAACAGCCTATTGGACATGCAATAACACTGGCTGAAGCTGCAATTAAAAATGAAAATCATTAGATTTTATTTGTTTTAAAAATAAGTTGTTTTATCTCTTACCATACCAAGAAGCTTGTGATTTGTTTAAATGAACTGGTTCGACTGGATTTGTTAGCTGATCGAGAGTAACAGCTGGAAGGGCTAAGGTAGTTCCATTAATCAACATTCCAAGATTCATCAAGAGAACCATTAGTTCCTGGAAACACAATTTTTTTTTTTGAAGTTTGAATTCTCTTTTAAATTCAATTCAGTTCTTACTTGTCTCAAAACAGCCTTTCGCTGATCACCCAGTGGAATAGGTTTGCTAGATTTCGTTGGTTCAGAAGCATTTTGTGACAAGTCATAAGACCGTGAATTCATTTTTGTTTTGTTGTCCAAGCTTAGGAATATTTTCGTTCAGAAACTGTATGATTAATTAAAATTACTAAAAACGTAAGATTTATAAAATAAACTTTTAATAAAAAAAATTATTAAATTCGCTTGAAAAACCTTCCAAAGAAAGTATAACTTCAAAAATTGGAATATCAGCATTCGATAGTTAAGTTTAGTTCTGCTGAGTTGAGTCTTATTGACGAATTGTATTTTCAAAACTCCAAGGTGTACAACATAATTTGGTTATAAATTGCTTCATTTTGGGAAATTTAGTAATAAGTCCCACAAAGCCAAAGATTCGTTAAGAACTTACCTATATGAAATAGGAACAAATTAAAAATTAGCTTTTTGGTGGATGTGTGTTTTTTGAGTGAAAGAAACCAAAATACCTCCAAATATAATTTTGGTTCAAAATCTCTACATTTCCCTTGCCTCAAAAAAAAAAAAAAAAACATTTATTCAAAATAATTCATTTTGGAACTGATTACAGAATTTAGTACCTCGTCAAAAAAAAAAATACCACACAAAATTATTTCATGAAGTCTCTATTTTCTTGCTTTCTATCTTAAATTTACCGTTATAACCTAAACGAGTGGACCGATTGACTTCAAACCTGGTATGTAGCATTTTTTGGAGACTTCCAGAGGGGTTTTTGGAATTAATTTTTTTGGACCCAAAATTACGGTACCGATTTTAGTAAAGTTGAAATTGCTCAAAAACGGTCTCAACGATTTTGTTTAAAAAATTCAGATGTAAGCCTATCTTTTAATGATAATCTTTTTTGAAAATCATTATTAACGGTACCTGCCATAGAACCGTTTTATTTTTTAAATCCGATATTCTCCGAAAAGGCTCATTCGATTTGAACGAAAATTTTTGTGAAGAAGCAATTATAGAACTCAAATTTAAGCCATAAATAATTTTTCGATTTTAAAAAAAAATTTGAAATTTTTTTTTTTGAAAAATAAAATTTTCGAAAACGGGACATTGTATTTTTTTGAAATTTTGTTTTTAGATGTTGATTAATGATCTCTACAAAAAGGCATACCAATTTTATTTTAAAACTTTTTTTCCAATAAATTATTTATACAAAATTAGTTTTTTAAAAAACGGCTCTAAATATTTTGAAATTTTTTTTTCTAAAAATGCATCTTAATATATCAATCAAAACTGCATACCTACTTGTTTTGGAGGGCAATTTAATTTTAGATTTTATTTATTTAAGCAACCGAGAAGAACTCAATTAAAACTTTATTCGTCATATAAGGAACCATGACTTGAGTTTCTGAAGTAGCTGAGGTCAAAAACGCCACAAAACAACCAAACATGCAAGAAAACTGTTACTACCTTTTCCCTCTTTATATTTGATGGAATGTAAATTTAGAGCCATAAATAACTTGCTTTAAAAAAAAAATGAGATCGTCTAGATATTGTAAAACGGGGAGTCTTGAGACTGAAACTTTCAGAACTTGAACCTAATAATAAAGACATCTGCAGGAGGCACAAACCACAAGGATATTACTAAATTTTAAAAATACCTAGATAGGTATCTACATAATTACATAATAATATATTTTTTTAACTAAACACTGGCTTAGATTCTTGGTGTCTGTGGTATATGAAACATTTTTACCAATATTCACCGGGATACCATTTATCTCAGTTGTTTTGGTAATAGTTGATTATTACTTTTTTTTTTTTTTAAATCTTACACTTGAGATAATTTTCTAGATTGTTTAAATTCTTAATTCTTGTAACTAACTAAACTTTTGCACTATTTAAAGATTAAAAAATAAGCAAAATTCATGAAAGGTGTTATGGAACCTTTCTTATTTAGGTTCACAAAACTCAACCCCTAGACCCCTGTTATATTTAAACAAAAAACAAACGCTCTCACGCTAAATCGGCAATAACTTTTCTTAGAGGTTTAAACATGTTTAAAAATTAAATGCCAATGAAAGCAAACACAAATTGGGTTTTACCAAGAAATATAACTTTTTTTTTTGTTCTTTGGATAAACTTTTTATTTTTTTTTATAAGTACCTACAAATTTTGATGCATTTCGAAGGAAAGGGAATTAAAAAAAAAACTCAAGAAAATGAAAAATAATCAAGCGCAGCTTAAGGTACAGGAAAAAAGTATTAATTCACAAATAATAATGTGATAACTTCGGGGTTAAATAAATGTAGTTATACTTGGAATTTTTAATTAGGTAAAGTATACATAAACTAAGAATCGCACTAAAGAAAAGTGCTGCATTAAAAAGAAAATCAGAAGTTTACACTTTTTAATTCATTCAGTTCTTTTGTTTTCAAAAATTTACTATGAACTATCACATAAAGATTAGGTATCTCAATCTCAATATACTGATAGTTAAATGGAAAGGGATTACTAAACTAACGTTTGTTAGTTGTTAAAACAAAATAAAAAAAAAAGGAATGCAAAAATCCTAGACACATATAAAAACCAACGGTTTTGAAGTCGATTAAAAAAAATTCTTAGTGCACAAACAAACCTTATTGAAAGAACCACGACACCTCACTGAAAATGAAATTGATGATTGATTTTTAATAGATGAATTTTATAAAAAAAAAGAAATCCTATATAGATCATAAAGTATACAAAATCAAGCGTTACCTATTTAAAGTCAATAAATGCCATATTTTTCTATTTGCATAATTATATTTTAGCATTTCAATTTAAAAATTTAGTATCAGTTCAGTGTGGCCTAGACGTGTTTTACCAAAAATATATTTAAAATTAAGCAAAAAAGACAAAAGGAAAACAATAACCTACAGAGCGAAGCTGTGAATGCTCGAGCACAAGTGTTTTAAGTAAATAATTTGGTATGGGTTTAGGTATCTTACAATCAGCAAAGTGTGCCATCTACTCTACAGTATTTTAATTAAAAAAAAGTGTGACTATTAAATCAAATAGAATTAAAAAACTTATGGCCTAATTTACTTATTTCTCTTAGCTATTTATTTTAATTAGCTTTTTATTGAACAACATAGTCGTTTCAAAATCTTATCTAGCTTATTTAAATTAAACACTTTTTTTTATAATATTTTTTTTCTTATCATTGATTTAAACTTTTCGTTTCTCAGTTGCAATGATACCATCTGGTATAACAGCTGTACATTTCCTTGTTTACTTTCTCAAAAAATAATTTGTTTTGCTTAAAATAAATTATAAACATTGTTAATTAAAAAAATATAAAAAGTTTAATTTAACTTTTAAGTTTCTATAATATTTACATCTATACATAAATTTCTTAAATTCTATTTTATTTCTTTGTTCGAAAACAATCTTCAATTTCCAGAAAAGTTTTTCCTTTTGTTTCCGGAATAAACCAATATACAAAAAATATCGTTAAAACCGCAATACAACCATAAAAAGCAAAAACATTTCCCGTTCCCATCCAATCGACCATCGAAGGGAATATTTTAATTGATGAAAATGCTATTAAATCTGCAACACCAACAGTAAATCCACAAAATGCACCTCGAACTTTTTGTGGAAAGATTTCGGGCAAAATTAAAAATGGAATTGTCCATAACCCTGCTGAAGCAACAACAAAACTAACGATGGCTACTGCTGAAAGAGTTGGTATATGCAACCAAGTAAACCAGCTTGATCCAGCTAATACCAATAAACAAAGACCTGTGGTAGCAGCTGAGAAAATACTAACTTGACGACGACCCCAATTTTCCAATTGCCAAGTTATTACAACAGAAGTGACAATAAATCGAGCTATTCCAACATAAATAGCACACAAGAAAGGATCTATTAGAACTCCAGCTTTTGTTATAATTTGAACTGCATAGACAACGACAACGAAAGTTCCTGAAAATTGTTGACAAACGAAGAAAATCACTGCAATCAGGAGTGGTTTGTAGACTTCAGGAAGACAAAACGATTTGAAAAATGATACTTTCTCTTTATCGGCATTTTGTGGAACGGCCACTCTGAGCAATGTGAACTCATTTTCTACTTCCACATGGGTTTCACCTGTAATATATTAAATTCTGATCAGACAAGCTAATAGGGAACTATTAGAATTTAGAACTTACCAACACCAAGTCCTCTGAAGTATGATAAAGATGCCTTAGCTTCATCAATTCGTCCCTTTGATAAAAGCCAACTGGGAGTTTCTTTGACGGGAATCAATAAAATCAAGCAGACAAACTGATAAGCCAACATTACCATTCCTAGTAAACGCCAATCCTCCTAAAAAAATATATCAAAATCTTACAAGAAACTGATTTATGATTCCACAACTCACCCTAATAAAATAGCCAACAATATAAATTAATAGAACTCCAGCAGAAATGGCCATAGATGTAACATTTGTTAATCTAGCTCGAAGCTTAGGTGAACTTATTTCTGCTCCATAAACAGAAGCAGGTGAACTACCACTTCCAGCAGCGATTCCAGATAATAATCGGGATGCCATTAGTTGCAGAAAAACATAACTTGGATCATCGTAGAACGCTGTTGACATTAAAATCCATGAGAAGATTCCTAATATGTTAACCAAGCAAACTGATGCTTTTCTTCCAAACTTATCAACTAAGAAGACTCCTGCAAAACAGCCTATTGGACATGCAACAGTGCTAGCTGAAGCTGGAAAGAAAAAAAATCATTGAGTTTTATTATCTCTTAAAATAAGTTGTTTTAACTCTTACCATACCATGAAGCTTGTGATTTGTCCAAGTGAATGACTTCGGCAGGATTTGTTAGATGATCAAGGGTAACAGATGGTAGCGCCAGTGTAGTGCCATTAATAAGCATTCCAAGATTCATCAAAAGAACCATAAGTTCCTATTTAGATTATATATTTTTGAGTCTAGCTTATAAACGAAGGTTTCATATCGATACTTACTTGTCTCAGAACAGCTTTTCGTTGGTCACCTAGTGGAATGGTTTGGATGGTTTTAGGTGTGTCAGGAACATTTTGAGGCATTTCATAAGTCTCATCAGTCATTTTTTTAATTTTTTCTGGTCACTGTAATGAGGTAGATAAAAAAGAAAAAAAAATCGAATTTATTTATTTTCAATAATTTAGTTTATTTACAAAGTTATAAAAACTATTTTCTTTAAAGTATCACAATTTTTTGTGATCGAGGATCACAATTTTTTGCTTAAAGCGGAGGACCTTCCCATTAAGATAAAGAGCTCATATTTGGTAAGTATATTCTAGAGGTGTCTAGCAATCGAGTTTTCGAAGTACAAAATCAAAAAAATTAATTTCCATTTTTTTGACCCACCCTAATAGCTATGTAATATTTAGCATTAATACTTCATACTCAAATAACCGTCCCGGTTTACCCGGAACTGTCCCGTATTTCTATAGATTGCCCCAGGTTTATTTTTTAGAAACCCGGGACGTATAATTAAGTGTTCCGTTTTTTGTAATTTGTCCCGTGATTGTCCTGTATTTCTACATTCTCTGATAAGGAAAACGAGAAAACAGTGCTTGGAAGATAAAAGTTTTTTCTAATTTTTCGAGTAAAAGCATTACTTTTTAAAAAAATTTCGTCAAGAAAGAAACCAAATAAATTTCCAAACTTTAAAAGTTGAATAAAGTATTACATAATTTCAAAATCATTTAAAATAAAATTTAAATGTTAAAAACAACAGCTTTTACAATTTTGGAAAAAAAAAAACAATTTTTTAGAAGTTATTAGAAGTAGTAGTATTATAAAACCGTTTTCTTGATTTCTGACTTTCTCGTAAACAATTTAAACAATGTCAATGAAAATGCTCTCATAAAATCGTTTAGAAATCAAAATTAGAAAAAAATTATGAAAACTCATCTTATTTTTTTTTTTTTTTGAAAAACCAAAAATGATCTAACTAATTTTGTATTTGTTCCGGGTTTCGCTCCTAGAAATATGGTCACCGCATCTATAGGGCAAGGATATTGTTTCCGGTTGGAACAAAAAATTGAGGTTTTAATCAAACCCAACATTACGATGATCGAGAATTCAGAAAAAGTGGGTCTTGCAATTCCGTCCGTTCGTCTGTACGTCCATCTGTACACATTTCGACAGCCTAAACGGGTGGATGGACTTTCTTCAAATTTGATTTTTATAGAATTTTGAAAGTTGGTTTTTTTGTTTTTGTTTTTTATTATCTCGCTTAAAAAGTGTACCTCCCATACAAATTTTTCAAGTTATAGCACATTATTCAAAAAGGGTTCTAACAATTTTGAATAAATTTTGCAGACGTAATAAGCATTTGCAGTAAAACTGCATTTTTAATTTTTCTCAAAAAAGTGTGTAAAGTTTTAAATTTTTTGAACGAATGGTTTGGCTGGAATTTAAAATTGATCGAACAAGGTCCAAGAAACCCCATGTTATTCCCATAAGAAACTTCAACCGCTTGGCGGCACAGGTTAGAATTAAGTTAGAGACTTTAAACTTGGAAAATATTTTTTTTAGTTTATTTCCATACATATAAGATCCTAGGAGCATAGAAATTCTTATTATTTTAAAATAATGAACACCCTATTGTGCACCTTGCAATTCACATCATGAAAAGCCACATTTTCTATTTACGAAAAAATAGCATAGATTCCGCAGTTTTGGTCAAATTCAATAAAAAAATACGCCAATTTGTGCCTTAATGTATATTCTTTCAGAATATAACCTTACTCTATTTTTTTGTTTGTTTTATTTTGCAAAAAAAAATTGGGTAAAGTTGAAAAAATTTGGAAAAAAATCACTTTTTCAAGATTTGTGGGATAAAAACCTACACTTAATTTGTTTAAACAATAGACTTATATACATCATTCAAAAGGTCTGGAAATCCTCTTTCCAAAAACATATAACATATTGAGAGTTGTTAGAAAAATGACTGAAATATTGATAGATTACATCGTAAGGTCTGTAAAAATATTTTTTTGTAAATAAAAAAAAAAAAATGGAGGCTTCCAAAAATATAACAAAAATATTTGTATGCATTATTCGACCATACGAACAGCCTACACTATGTTATTTCTCGGGTGTATTTTCAGTGTCTCACCGTGTTATTTATGAAATGTTCAATAACCAATTCTGTAAAGTATGTAACTTTCAAAATAGTGTAGGAAAATCGAAATTTATTTTATTAAAATTAAATGAAGAAACTTTCGAAAAAATGAAGCGTATTTATTTTTTGACAACCTTATAAATAGTTCGCTAAAATTGTAGAAAAATAAAAGTAAAACGAAACAGTAAAACATTCTCATCTGAAATTGTTCTGTTGTGTTCCGGGTAGCGGGATCGTATAACACTTATTGTTATTACTGTAAATATCTATTTTATTTTTGTTCTATGACCACGACTATCGAATGAATCTCACATAACAATTTCAGATGAGAATATTTTCTTATTTCATAATTGTATTAATATTAATATCATTTTTATGTTTCAAAGTATCTTAATATGCACTTTGGTCATACCTAATTTCATCAGCAAACAAACAAAATAGTAAAAAAAATATTCATCTGATTTAACTTAATTGAACTTAAAACATGGGTTTGAATGCAACGCACGTTTATTTTTTTTTTTTTGTAAACTATGTATCGTAACTAAATTGAAACAAAAAAAAGTTTATAAGCAACAAAACGCACAATAAACGCGTACAAGAAAGGAAAACTTTAAACAAATATAAACAATATGCGTTCGTTTTCTTTTGACCTATTCGTCGTGATCCTGAATTTACACTAAGAATATTTAGATATATTTTATACTGCAGAATAACTTTGAAATGTGATACTTAAAACCGCAACTGAACTTCACTGGATGAAAAAAATGCTGATTGATTTTTATTAGTTCAATATCATACAATACAATACAAAAATTTAATATAGGGCGCGAAGAGAATAAAAGCAATCAATCATTTTATTTATACATATATACAAACGATCAATGAATGCTTACACTCAAACAAAACAATTGGCAACAAATCATGCATTTTAATATTTATTTTTTGTCTAGACTTTTAATACTTTAAATAAAATATTTAAAATACCAAAAAACAATACAAAAACACTAGAAAAAATATTTTAATTTTGATATAGGGCACATAGAAAAAAATATTTAAATATATTTTGAAATTGAAAAAAAAAAAAACAAAGTCTTTGAATATTTTCTTATAACCATTTTAATTTTAACAAGCGACTTAAGAACCTATTAAATCAACAATAAGCCTTATTTTACAGATTTGTGCAGTTAAAATGATCCATGTAGAACGTTTTTTTGTAAATTTATAATTGAACGACGAATTGTCTCAGTGTTTTTTCCGTTTGTTTGCTTAATTATGTAAAAGAAAATCTAGAAATTATATTGCTTTGTCTCACTAGCATCGTTTGGAGACCATAAACATCACAGTTTAAGCAAATCAATCTAAGCCAGGCATATTCTGCTATTCAATTAACGTGAAAATCTTAAATAACTTTTTCTTTTCTTTGTACTGATATCCGAGTATTTTCTGTTCCTCTTCGGAAATTTAATATTTACCCGTAAAAATATTGCATATCTAGAGGCGAATGACTTACTCCTAAAAGAAGCGTATTCCTCTTTTCTGTCAGTCCCCTTTGTTCAAAGTACCCTGTTATCATGTCCATTAAAGCAGAATTTGATATTTTGGGGCTTCCAGTACACAGTTTGATTTACATAAAAATGTTCTCATGTAATTGGCCTTCTTCAATGAATAAAATATCTTAAGTATTCTTCATTCATCTCCTTCATAAATATTAACGGTAAGTGTGTGAAAGAATCCTTCTTCATCACCATTTCGTTGTAATATGAATTTTCGTGCCATTTTGTCATTTATAATAATGATCATTGGCATCATTTATTGGAATTTTCCTAATTCAGTTAACACACGCTCTCAATTAGTAAATAAATTAACCTTCTAAAGAATCTTAATAGAGTGAAAATCAATACACACCATAAGAGCTCATCATACACATTCCTTTTAAATCAAAAAAAGGCTAATTGAATATCCGCATAAAATGAGATGAGAAGGTTAAGGATATCAAGATGTGTATATTGAGTACAATTCAATTTAACTTCAAAAGAAAACATAATTTTAATTTCAGGTACAGACACTATCTCGTGACCTCGAACTTTTCAGCTTATAAATTGCCTTTGTGCGACAAAACACAAATTGGCAATCGACCAAAAAGATTAACATTTGTCCTTTATAAATTGCATACCTTTAGGCTATTTATTTGTGTTTTGTCTTATTTTCTTGGCTAACCGCTTTTTAATATCTTCCACCGGAATATAAAAAAAAATTAAAAAGACTTGGCTCTCATAAGTCTTTGTTTGACATTTTTCATAAAAATATAAAACCTCTCTACCCAAAGGATTAAACAAAAACAGAGAAAAACCAGGACCACATTTTAATCCACCAAACTCTCTTTTTTATATGAGTAAATCCTTCCAAGAATTTTTACCAAAAACAAAGAGTTTGTTTTAAAATTTATTTGAGGTTAGTTAACTCTCACTAACATGAACTTAATGCAACAAGTTTAACTTAATTAGTATCGTCCTTTCATTGTTGTCGTCCTTTTAGTATACGTATACACATAGAAACTGAAGAATCGATTCTTTTCTTTGTGCTTTTATTATTAAGTTTGTCTTGGGTGTGGTTCGTTTGAAAACATTATTTGGGTCAGCAAAAAAGAAAAAAAAAACAACAACAAAAATTAAATTGGAAAGGAACACATTTATTATGACTTTTGTCAAGTCCTTTTTTTTGGCATAATGCCAAAAAGAGACTTCTGTTAAACACGTTTTAATGCGATTATGGGCGAGTGAACTAGAAGTTATTTTTTGTGTTTGCCAGTTTTGGGTGATTAAATGAATTAGGGAATAAATATTATAATTGTGAATGTAGAATAGGAAAAATGGGCGTAGACTGCTCTTGAAAATTTCTACAAATTTCTGTGTAAAAGGTCAACAGAGAGGCTAGAAATTTTGTATAGGTCATAATGGGCATGTTATTAAAGCAACAGCTGTTGTATTTTGTTGTGAAATGTTGAAGAATTTATATGAATGGAGGACAAAATAAAGGATTATTTTATACTTTAAAAATTTGAGAAATGTCCAGCACTTAAAGTGAACTCTTTCTGCCAAGACTTAAAAAATAATAAAACTGGGTAGGTTCTTCATTTCATTAACTGTCAATAAAGTCCAATAACGTTAATACCTACTAAGAAAGGTGCTTTGAAAAAAAAAAATCATGTGTGCAATTCACACTTGGTAGAAGTGAAACCTTAAAAAATCATTTTTCTTCAAAAAAAAATCGAAAAAATCTACCTTTTTTTATTCCATCACCTTTAAATCCATATCTTTTATATGACAACCTAATAAATTAAAAAAAAATAATAAATTTTAAATCATCGGAAAGCTTATTATTTCACCTTTTATTTGACTTTTCAATCATGTTTCTACCATGCCTACAAAAAAAGTAAGAATTTTTTAAA
This sequence comes from Episyrphus balteatus, assembly GCF_945859705.1. Lineage (NCBI taxonomy): Eukaryota > Metazoa > Arthropoda > Insecta > Diptera > Syrphidae > Episyrphus > Episyrphus balteatus. The sequence continues at coordinate 168,758,496 of NC_079134.1, forward strand.
GTCAACCATCTCGAAATTTAAAACTGAGATTACGGAACTTCCTACACTGGTGGCTGGTCATCGGCAACAGATCTCCACAGGTGTTTTGAGGTATTATTAATTTTCTTTCAATTTAAGATTGTGTAACTTTTAGAGCACCTACCGTTACGTGTGATATATCAAATAAAAGGTTATGTTATCAGCATGCGTATTAAAGTTAAATCAAATTTGTATGTGCACTAGATCACAAGATAAAATGTGTGTAGAAAAAGAACATCTTTGTACCGTTATTTCAGAATTTTGAATATGAAATTAATTGAAATTTTGTGCAATTATAGTTTATTTAATTACCTATCTACAGTGCAAATTTCATTCATCTATCTATTAAAACAAAAATGTTATAACAAGTTGAAGTCGTGTCGCGTTTTCGTTTCATCTTGTTTCAAATCACTACGATACTAAAGAAGTTTTCACTTCAAAAAAGAAGTTTTTGTTATTTTTCTTTTGACATTTACAGAATTTTAAAATCCAGAATTTTGGAATACGGCAAATATGCATTTAATTTTTTTTTATACAATAATTTTAGAGTAATAAAAGGAAGCGTATTACTGTACTTCGAAACTCTGTCAAATGCTGGTGATAAAACATACACTTACAAAGTTATAAGTCCAACCAAAATCAAAATTTTGAGTTCAAAAATTAATTTTTCAAAATAAAACTAACTTGTTTTAACGGGTTTAAGAATTATTCTAAGTGTTAGCCTCGTTTTTTTTTCTTTAAATTCTAAATCATTTTTTTTGGAATCTGCGCCGCCTAAAAGGGGGAAATAACACCCCTCTCATTGTATATTTTTTTTTTGTTTCGAGCCAACCAACACGTTTTAACTTTTTCAAATGTTATAGAAATTAATTAGTGCAGTGCATTTATGATGTTCATGGGCGACGCAGCAGTTTGTACGACATCCAAATTTTTTTGCACTCGTGAAATTCACCTTTTGGCCACCATCTTGGATTTTAGTTTTTACTTAATATCTCGACTTCTGTTCATTTTATGTAAAAGTTGGTTACACAAAAACGTTACCAATTAAATGTTGCGTCTTTTATTCTTTTATGTTAAGAACACTTTTTCGATATTCTGAATATTGAAAAAGTTACGAGCCAAAATATTAAAACAAAAAAAACAGAAAAGAACATTTTGAAGTTTTGAGTACTATAAATCAAAACTATGAACTATACTGGAGGATGACCGTGCTAAACGGACTTGAAATACGAATTCAGCGGGTCGAAATACATATCGGTAGGTAGGTTTGGTCCAAAGTACATGCCACTTATATTTTTTGTCCCGGTGTTTTCGATAGCTCTTACCGTTAGAACGCTTTATGTGAAAAATCGATATTTTTGACATTTAAGCTTGAATAATGATAAAATCGTTTACAATTTGGTTCTCTCGGGTATGTAAGTAAATTTTATGGCAAAAAAGGATAATAATAATAATTTGTAAACAGTTTTTTTATGGGCTATTTATCACAAAAAGATTTATTTATCTCGCACTTACCTACCTATTGTGTTTTTTCATTTTCAAAAATGGTTTAATTGAACACATTATGCATTAGAAACTTTATTTACTTCCACAATATAGTTATTTTTAACTGTTTTTTTTAACTATTTTTCACTATTCTTTCTTCAAAAATAGTTATTTTCACAGTTTGAATGACTTTTATAAAATGATTTCGCAATTCTTACATTCTTACAAAAGAAACTATTTATTTCTCTGAGTGTAATCATTCCAATTAATTGAAAGGTTGGGTTTTTTAAACATTATTATGCTGGTCGCTTCTGATCTGATTCTGTGAACAAAAGAAAGAGTGAAAAGCTTTAAGTTTTACTTATTCACTGCACTAGAATCAATTTACATTGGAAACAACAAAATATAAATATTCAAACTTTATTTCAATTACAAGATTCAAGAAATACCAAACTTATCAATTTTTCTCGTATTTTTCATAAATATGGATCCAATAAAGACTAACAATAAAGTGATTATGGTCATGAGAGTGAAGAAGAGTTTATTAACACTCAATATTGGGTTTAAAACCTTATTTCATTTGACTTAATGTCATGATAGAAAATACTATAATGACAAATATCACTAAAATACGTACATACTTTACAATTTTTGTATGTATCACTCTTAAGTGTTCACCACCTACCTCATGCTCTATTACTCTGCTTATAGAGCATGAGTTAGGTAGTCTAATAAATCTAAAATATTATTCATTCAAAATTCCATTCCTTAAGCATCTTAACTACTTAAAAGCTACTTAACTATCACACTGAAGAAGTTAAAAAAAAAAAATATGATCCTACTGAATTCCTTGAGATAAACTTCCAACCTCCTCAAGTACATTACCTACATTCAAAATTCATTGAAAATGGGTTCTATGAAGAAAACTCAAGCAGACACACATTTTACCGATGTCACGTTCTTATTTCATCATCCAAGAAAACTGTAAGAAAATATATATTTTTCCTTGTGGCATTCCTATTGCAATACAAAAATGCTTTTAAGCCGTATTTCAAAACATAAAATATAACTTAACCTCGTTTTTTATTATCATCTAAAGAACTTCCAAGTTAAACTATATAAAAATAAAATGTACAAATAGGGTCGAGTGTTAAAATACACGTACTTGTTTTTATCACTCAAGGTTATATGTGGGAGCTTCTATAGGATTGTGGGAAAAAGGATATAAAGGTAATGTTTACTTATTTAAACTTGAAAATACATAAATGGGTTTCAAGAAGTTTTTAGCTAGATATAAAAATAGAACATAATACAGATGTCACTAGAATAAAACTATGCTTTTATTATTCGCAGATAGGCTTTTTGTAGCCATCTACTTTTTGAAATAAAATTGGGTTCAGGGAAAAATACGAAATACGTCTTTTATGCATTTTTTTGTGTTTAATATTTTAGAACAAATAAAATAAGAATTTGTTTTAAATCTAATAGGTATATAAAAATCTCATGTCGCAGTGTTTGTTACCAAACTCCTCCGAAACAGCTGGACTGATTTTAATGAAATTTTGTACGCATATCGGTTAGGTCTGAGAATCGGCCAACATCTATTTTTCATACCTCTAAATTGTTAGGGTGGTCCAGCCATATTTTTTATATCTTCTTGGAACGATCTTTTCGAAATATTTTGTGTATGTCGGGAAGTCTGAGAATCGGCCATTCGACCAACATGATTTTTCATATGGTAAAATGGTTAGGGTGGTCCAACCAAAAAAATTTCTGTATTATGAAATTTTGTACGTATAAGGGGTCTAAAAAGTCTCAAAATTGGACAACATTTATTTTATACCACTAAATAGTTAGGGTGGTCCAAACAAAACAAAATTTTATGTATTTTTGGAACGATTTTTATGAAATTTTGTGGGTTCATCGGGTAAGTCTAAGAATCGGCCAACATATATTTTCATACCATAAATGGTTAGCGTGGTCCACTCCAAATTTTTTTTAACGATTTTTTCAAGTCCTGGCCTTATATTGTTTTCAAGGGGTTCAAAAAAGTTAGTTTTCCAAATCATATGAATACTTTAAATTTGAAATAAATACAGAATCTTTAAGTCTACAAATAGTAGGAGATCCCGCCATAGGACGACCTACCCTCATCGTTATACCAGTTGAGAGTTATATTTTCTGAAAGCTAGTGTCTAAGGTAATAAATTGCACATGGGTTGCCTAGCGATATCCTGTCAAGGCATAGGGTTGCCAGGCCTTAAAGTTCATTTTTGCAAATTTTTGAAAATGCGACTCTGCTTATATGGCAAGCCTAAGAGTTATAAAAAAAATATAATGTCATAGGAAATTTAACTTAAAAATTTTAATTTTCAGGATTTTTTAAAATTTGAAGTTTGAGTAGGGTAAACAAAGGTAAATTTAGAAAAAGGGCAAAAATCTATTTTCTGAACAAAACGTGATAGAAATAAAATTGAAATTGGAATCGATAGATATTATAAATTATGAAAGCCACACACACAAATAAAAAATGTAAAAAATCTACAACGCGAGATATAGTCTTTTTAGAGTCATGATACTCCAATTCGATATTTGAGAAATAATTCACCAAAAATCAGAATGAAAGATTTTTTAAATAATTTTTATGTGATAAGTTAAGAGAAATAAAATAACTTGACACGTGCCTGTCAAATTTTCAATTTAACTTACCGTTTTTGCGAGGGGATTTTTTGAAAAGGTGCTTATTTTCGTATTTCAACATATTAAAGGAAAAAATCCCGTCATGGGACGACCTATCCACCTCATTATACCATTTGAAAGCTATATTTTCCTAAGGGTAGTGTCTAAAGAAACAGTTTGCACATGGGTTGCCTAGCGATATCCTGTCAAGGCATAGGGTTGCCAGGCCTTAAAGTTTATTTTTCATTATTTTTGAATACGCCACCCTGCTTATACCCAAAGCCAAAGAGTTGTAAAAAAAATATTATGTCACAGGAAATTTAATTTGAAAATTTTAATTTTCAGGATTTTTTAAAATTTGAAGTTTGAGTAGGGTAAACAAAGGCGAATTTAGAAAAAGGGCAAAAATCTATTATCTAAACAAAACATGATAAAAATAAAATTGAAATTGGAATCGATAGATATTATAAATATATGAAAGCCACACATAAAAATAAAAAATGTAAAAAATCTACAACGCAAGATATAGTCTTTTTAGAGTCATGATACTCCAATTCGATATTTGAGAAATAATTCACCAAAAATCAGAATGAAAGATTTTTTAAATAATTTTTATGTGATAAGTTAGGAAAAATAAAATAACTTGACACGTGTCTGTCAAATTTTTAATTTAACTTACCGTTTTTGCGAGGGGATTTTTTGAAAAGGTGCTTATTTTCATATTTCAACATATTAAAGGAAAAAATCCCGTCATGGGACGACCTATCCACCTCATTATACCAGTTGAAAGCTATATTTTCCTAAAAGTAGTGTCTAAAGAAACAGTTTGCACATGGGTTGCCTGGCGACATCCTGTCAAGGCATAGGGTTGCCACGCTTTAAAGTTCATATTTTGAGTTTTTTTGACAACGCCACCCTGCTTATATGGTAAGTGTTAGAGGTGTAAAAAAAATTTATGTCAGAGAAAATTAAATTTAAAAATTTGAATATTCAGGATTTTTAGAAATTTGACATTTAAGAAGGGGAAACTGAGGTAAATTTAAAGAAAGGTCGAAAAGCTATATCCTTAACAAAGAGTGGTAGAAAAAAGATTGATACTGGAATCGATAGATATTGTTAAATTATATAAGTCACACATACAAACCAAAAATGTAAAAAATCTGCTACTCGAGATATGGACGTTTAAAAGTCAAAACCGTGAAATTTGATGTTTGAGAAATAATTCACCAAAAATCAGCACGAAAGGTATTTGAAATAATGTTTATGTTATTAGAGAGCATAAATAAAATAACTTGACACGTATCTGCCAAATTTTTGATTTGACTTAGTTTTTGGTTCCTGTGTATTTTTGAAGAATAACACCGAAACAGTGAATTGAATTGTAAAAATCTGTAATTCTTCAAAAATACACAGGAACCAAAAACTAAGTCGAATCAAAAATTTGGCAGATACGTGTCAAGTTATTTTATTTATGCTCTCTAATAACATAAACATTATTTCAAATACCTTTCGTGCAGATTTTTGGTGAATTATTTCTCAAATATCGAATTGGAGTATCATGACATTAAAAAGACTATATCTCGAGTTGTAGATTTTTTACATTTTTTTGTTGTATATGTGGCTTTTATATTTTTATAATATCTATCGAATTCAATTTCAATTTTATTTCTATCACGTTTTGTTTAGAAAATAGATTTTTGCATTTTTTCTAAATTCGCCTTTGTTTACCCTACTCAAACTTCAAATTTTAAAAAATCCTGAAAATTAAAATTTTCAAATTAAATTTCCTGTGACATAATATTTTTTTTACAACTCTTTGGCTTTGGGTATAAGCAGGGTGGCGTATTCAAAAATAATGAAAAATAAACTTTAAGGCCTGGCAACCCTATGCCTTGACAGGATATCGCTAGGCAACCCATGTGCAAACTGTTTCTTTAGACACTACCCTTAGGAAAATATAGCTTTCAACTGGTATAATGAGGTGGATAGGTCGTCCCATGACGGGATTTTTTCCTTTACTATGTTGAAATACGCAAATAAGCACCTTTTCAAAAAATCCCCTCGCAAAAACGGTAAGTTAAATTAAAAATTTGACAGACACGTGTCAAGTTATTTTATTTTTCTTAACTTATCACATACAAATTATTTAAAAAATCTTTCATTCTGATTTTTGGTGAATTATTTCTCAAATATCGAATTGGAGTATCATGACTCTAAAAAGACTATATCTCGCGTTGTAGATTTTTTACATTTTTTTATTTGTATGTGTGGCTTTCATATATTTATAATATCTATCGATTCCAATTTCAATTTTATTTTTATCACGTTTTGTTTAGATAATAGATTTTTGCCCTTTTTCTAAATTTACCTTTGTTTACCCTACTCAAACTTCAAATTTTAAAAAATCCTGAAAATTAAAATTTTCAAATTAAATTTCCTATGACATTATATTTTTTTTATAACTCTTAGGCTTGCCATTTAAGCAGGATTGCATTTTCAAAAATTTGCAAAAATGAACTTTAAGGCCTGGCAACCCTATGTCTTGACAGGATATCGCTTGGCAACCCATGTGCAATTTATTTCCTAAGACACTAGCTTTCAGAAAATATAACTCTCAACTGGTATAACGATGAGGGTAGGTCGTCCTATGGCCGGATCTTAGACTAAAACATCAATCTCGATAATACGATCAATAGAACTAAAAAAAAACACATTCTTTGATGTTGTGACCCGATTTTTTTTTTTGGAAAAAATTGACACACTCCATAATTGGAAGTAAATAGCAAAAGAGGCGTAACGAATTCCGCCGGGTCAGCTAGTTTAAATATAAAAGTTCTCTATTATAATTATAAATAATCTTAATTTTTGAATATTAAAAATAATTTCAAATTTTTTTTTCTTTTTTTTACAGAAACACAAATCGAAATGGAATAACAACTGCCTGAGGAATTAAATTCTTAAAACTGAAAACTAATCCATGCTGCATTTATAGTAATTTATTCAAGGGAACAAAAAAAAAAAAAAAAGAATTCCCTGTGTCAAAATGTTTTTACCTGTCAAACCAAACATGTGAGTTGCAATCAAATCGTTTACTCTTTTTTTTTTTTTTGTTTCTTATAAAAGTAAAATAGGTATCCTTTTGGGGAATCAATTTAATAACTGAATTATTTGTAACCAATTTAAAATTTATTGAAGACCAACTTTTATTGGCTTGTAATTGGCTTTTATGTCAAAAAGGTAGATATTTATTACTTTTATGGGTGCAAAGGGATCTTGTATGGTTTTTTAATTGGTTTGAGTTTTCATAAATGTTTTCCCTTGATTTATTTCAATTTAACTTTAAAACTTTGAGTGTATAAAATTCACAGAAAACCGTTCATTTAAATTTTGAATAACACTTTCTCCGTAATGCTTGAAAATTGCAATCAAAACAAAGACTTCTTAATCAATTGTGTTGTTCAGAGATGAGCACAATAAACGTTTTTAGTTCAATTAGATATTTTTGTTAGTTTTTTATTTTACTGTTAAATTTACCTTCACATCAATAAATGATTCTAATAACTTTTTAAGCCACAAAAATTATAAATTGTGACAAAAAAAAAATTTATCAAAGAATTCACTTGATAGTAAAACTGAAGAAGGAGAGATTTTTTGTACAAGATTTTAACGAACCTCTCCTCCATGTGTATCACTGATCACTTGTGGCTGTAATGAGAATTAAGATCGATCATAGCACAACTTATTAATAACAAAGAGTGTACACATTTTTTTTTTTCAGGTTACTATTCTACAGTTACAAGTTATATGCTTACAATTTTGTTTCTCACATTTTTATATTAAGAAAACATCATTACAATTTTTTATGGCTTGCAATCAAGACTTTTAAAATATTCTTAAAATGTAGCAACCTGTCTATCAAAACTAAAACAATTTACGTAAATTGAATAATTCAAATTTTTATTTCCTATTTAATGTTAAGAAAATTAATTAGTTAAATTTTATATTCATAATTATTATAATAGGAATGTTTTGACACGTGCGACTGATGGGAACAAATTAATAATTGTATTTTTTTTTTATTAATGCAACATAAATATACAGGGTGTCCGAAAAGTCAACGTCGAAACGAAAACGGTAGATAGGTTAGGTGCGGTGACAGTTATCAGAAAAATAATTAAAAAAATTGCAGCCATATATTTTGTGAGTTATGGGCATTCGAAAAAAAAAATCGAAAAAATGGTCACCCTGTGACGGTTTTTCATGTGCCGTGACTACAAATCTTAATTTTTCTCATTTTTTTCTTTTATTACGGAACCTTGAATAACTCTGCTACCAAATATTACTTGTTTGCCCAACTAAGTACTAAAAAAATTTTACATGACTCTAATTCAATGAACTGTAGTGTAAAAAAAAATGCACTACGATGTTTCGGCAAGTTAAAAGTTGGTGTGTTCAATTCTCTTTTCAAAATGGTATAACATTGTTGAGAATATTGAATAAATAACCGAGAATTTTTTTCAAAAACGGCTGTAACGATTTCGATAAAAAATTTCGTGTATAATGTTACAGACAAGACCCAACTTTTGAATTAAAAAAAATATTTTTTGGAAGGTTACTAACGGTACCTGCCATAGAACCGTTTTTTTTTTTTTTTTGGTTTCAAAATATCTCTTACAAGACAAATTCGATTTCAACGAAAATGTTTATACAAAATTAATATTTAAGAAAATTTTCAAAAAACACATTTTTGGATTTAAAAAAAATACGAATGGATTTCAAAATTTTTTTTTTGAAAAATCAATTTTTTGAAAACAGGTTTTTGAAATGTTTAGAAATTTTGTTTTTAAGTGTAGATTATTTATTTCTTCAAAATGGCACACCTTTCAACTTTTTTTTGAAAAATATTAAAAAATTTGTATATATAAAAAATTATTTTTTTTTAAAAAAAAAAGCTCTATAACGATTTTCAAAATTTTTTTTCTAAAAATTTCTTTCCATACAAGTAATCAGACGGCGTTTTGTGATCAAAATCTTTAAAACGGTGTTTTATTATTTATAAAAATAGATTTTATGTATGTATTTTTTTACATTATAAGAAATATGCTTTAATAAAATCAAATTATTACTTTCCCTAGTTTTTTTCATAAAAATTGTTAAAATAAGATCTACTTTTACCATAAGAGCAAGTACGTTCGACCTCAGTCGCGCATTTTATTTTAATAGGTAACCTCAGAAATATTGAGAAAATAATCTCAAAAACAATTCTTAGTTTTATTAAGGAAAAATAGTTGGACTTTGATAAAATTTTTTGAAAATTTTTGCTTTTATGTTTTAAGGAAGTTTACAGTCTATTTATTTATTTTTCGAAGTTTTTGATGAGATTCTGAATTTTTGTGCTGCTTTGTAATTTTCTTTTAAATTGATGACGCTGGTATTTTTACAATAGCGAAAGGTAACGAAACCGACGCACGCCGGCAGACAGTTTTACAAATTTTTTTTTAACAATTTAAGCCAAAATTTTATAAAAATTCAACTTTTTTTTGTCTAAGACAACAATAAAAACCAAAACTTTTGTTGATGACATTTTTCTCAAAATTTTTAAATTTAATTAAAAAAGGATCCGTACAAAATTCCGTTCATATTGATTAAAAATACTCTAAGGGAGCCATTGTTATCACTCACTTTAAACTATGTAAAACTCAAACAAACCCAATATTATTGTTAGAAAAAATGTTTTTTTTTAAATGATTTTTAAGCTTTAAAAATTATTTTTTTTTGTTTACCTCAATTATTTCATAAAATGGGGAGAAATATCAATTCCATAATATTTTTTGACGAGAAAAAAAATAATAGTGTTCACATTTTCACTTAAAAAAGAAAATAATACAATTTTTATCAAAATTCACTTGATAACAAAACTTTGTGTCTGTATCACTGATCACTTGGGATAGTAGTGAGAATTTAGATCGATCACATAATTACTCATTACAATAGGTACATAAAATTAAATATATACTACAACTTGTTGTTTTTTTTAACATATTTATCTTAAGAACACATTATGCAAATTATGACATGCAATAGAGACATCGTCTTTGCATCATTAAAATGTTATCTCCAACTAACTATAATATTTTCTGATGGATTGTTTTTATGCAATTAATAACTTAATGCGTAGCAATCTTTTTCCTATAACTAAAGTATGATTAGATAACATAAACTGAATACAAATTCAACTTTAAATTCATATTTAATGTAAAATAAAAACAATAATAATAAAAATTCATAATTAATGGAAATGACTTGCCACACGTGGGAATATAGTGAAAAGTTGTTCAATCAATAAATAATAATAACTATGTTGATCCTTAGCCTTCGACTTCCATTTCACTTGTCATTCATTTTTATATGATCTTTTAAAAGATAATGCATCATGTCTTTAACGGGTTCAATGCATTTTCATTTCCTAGCATCCAAGCTTCTATGAGACTAAACATTTATTGCTAAATATCATTCATTCAGAAAATGACCATAAATGGTTTAATTAAATGGTAAACGGTAGACATAATTTCAGTAACCTTTAAAGTTTATCCATCAGAAAAATGTTCCGCATTCGCCACAGTGACCCATTTAGGTAAAATAAAAGGCTGTAACATTTACAATGTTCAGCCAATTTTAATGATTGACATATTAATCGGTAGGAAAAATTACAAAGTGGTTCTTTTCAAGAACAAGAAAAGTTAATGTTTTGTAAACAAATGATATAAAGTTTAACTTTAATAATACCTAGCTAAATATTAGCCTTCAAATTGAAAATTTTACTAACTATTAACTACATTTCAAAGTTAAGACCTACAAAAAAATGTCTGAGAAAGCGTGATTCTAAACTGTTCAAAACAGTAGAAGTAAAATATTTTTTTAAAACAAAAACTTAAAGACTATAAAAAAAGTGGATACATTTTTTTTAAAGCTTCAAATACGCGTTTTACATTTACATTTTATAAAAAAGCAAACATTTTTTTTTTTTTTTGAATAATTGTTAGTAAAAAAGAACAACTTTCAATTTTTTTAGAGAAATTTTATTAAAGTCAATAAAAATTTAAAGGTTGTTTCTAAATTTTTATATAAAGCCTTTTTAGTCACAAATAAGAAAATCTTTTAACAAGAGAACGTCTTAATATGATTTTTAAGCATTAAAAAAAAATAGGCCCAAATGTTTGCTTTATTTAAATTGACCCTACTAGACGGAGAGACGACCGCAGGTAAGAATGTTATATATTCTCCAACGTTTTCAAAATAAAATCCACAACTGTCACCCTAAAAACATTCATGTTTTGTTTTGGGAATGTGTTTTGGCTTATAAAAAATTAGAAAATAGTAAATTGAACTTTCTTTAAAACTTAAAACGGTATTTTATGCAGAAAACAATGCACCACATATTCATTTCATTAGCCGTGTTTCATTGGTACTCAGTATTTTACTGAGTAAACATTTTATGGTGTAAACAACAACAAATGAATAATTTTATTTATTATTAAAAAATTATTTATTGTTGAAGAATCAAAAATGTATAAGTTTGGAAAAAATTTTTCTCTATAAACCAACAAATAAAAAATGTTTGTTTATCCTTACCAATAATTAAAATTTTGTAAAATTTTATTGAGCTAAGTATACTGAGTTCCCAAAAAAAAAACACGGCTATTGTTTGTTGCCGAGAAACCTGAGGCGAAACCCGATTTTCTTCAAATTGTTGGTGTTTCCTTGAGTTACTTTTTTTTTGCTTTAAAAAAAAAACTTGCCGGATTTTTGAAAAATTCTACCCATAGGTACAGGTACATACATAATAAAGATACTTTTTGCTTAGAATAAAATATTTCTGGAGTCTATATAACTGGCCTTTCCTTGAGATAATCGATACAAATAATAACCCTCTGTTGGCAAACGGGTGCGAATTTGGCTTGACAAAATTTTGAAATTAAAAAGCGTGTTCTCAAAACATTAGCATTATTATGGTGACAGTATATTTTTTTTAAAGAATTTTTAATATAATATTCGAATTCTGCGGAAAATTCAAAGTCAATTTCATATGCATATTCGCTATAAAATATTGAAACCGAAAAAAGTTGTATAGCAGAGTTGTAGAGAATTTCAAGATGAATAATATTTTATCGGAAGGTTTTTTCATAATTTTGATAAAAAGTCCTCAAAACTTTAAAATTGTCATTTTTTTCCGTTTTTTTTACTTATATGGCTTGTAACTTTTTTAATATTCAGAGTATCGAAAAAGTGTTCTTGACATAAAAGACGCGAAATTTGATTGCCTACGTTTTCTGTATATACAACTTTTATGTAGGTTAAATAGAAATCGAGATATTTAACAAAAAATTAAATCCAAGATGGCGGCCGAAAGGTGAATTTCGCGAGTGCGAAAAATCAGGGTAATGATATTCAGCCAATGCTCTATCGAATGAGCAAAAAAAATTTGGGATGGTACAAACTGCTGGGTCAAATTATAAATGCACTGGACTATATAGCGACATGAAAAAGTACAAGCCAAATTCGCACCCTTATGCCTTTCACGCAGGGTGTGCCTACAGAAGGTTAATTATAAAATGTTTTAGATCTTGTTATTAGTTCTTTACTACAGCATAATGCGTACATAAATTAGCACTAGAGATGTGTTTATTCGTTTTCAAGATGAAAATTATAAAAAATTTTTTTTAAACTGTATCGTAGGTATTGTATATTGTAAGAAACGCGACTAGAAAATTTTTTTGAAAATCTTTTCTGCAACATTTGAGGTCATAAGAAGTACAATACCTAATATTAATAATACTAATCCGAAGTCAATATTTATGCTCGTTTTTGAGCTTCACGAAAAAAAGGTGTCAAGAACGCACTATATTCCGCTATTTTTAATTTTTTTCTAGAGACCTCGAAATGTTGTGATATGTCGAAAATTGTATCCTTGAAAAGACAAAAACACTAAAAAAGTCTCAAGTTCCCCGTTAGTGTTTTAAACACGCATAAGAAGAATGTATTAACGCTTTGAAACATGCAAACAAAGAGATCAGCAAAATATCAAAACCATGTGTCACCATTGTGGTACCAGTCGCTTCAAAATATCCTGACGTGTTCAAATCTTTCTATACAAAAGTTCAAGTTTAAAACAATCAGACCTTTTTTTTTCTTCCATCAAGTTGGGCTGGCATAAGCTTGAACTCAAAATATTCTGTATAAACCTTAATCGTCTGCCATCCACTTCAAAAATATTTACATAAATCCTTGTTAAAAACGAAAACAAAAAAAAAATACTGAAAACTTATTCCATATAGGTCACATTTCCATACTAAACGCAAACACAATTTAAACATGTTATATCTCCAAAACATGAAGACCATAAATTTTATCTTTGTATAAAAAAATGAAATGCCAAATATTTAGCATATTGTTTTCACAATTCTTTTTCAAATAAAAACAACATTTTTTTAATCTCTCACCATCGCCACCATCATTTGAACATGTGTTTCTATTTCACAAACATCAAAAGATTGGTGTAGTCCTTGAAATTTTGTTTTAGCCTTACGTGTTGTTTTGTTTATTTTTTTTAATGTCATTTCCAAAAAAGAATGTCCTTTTTGGAATGGCTCATTTTGTTTATAGGTACAAAAAAAAACATAATCTACCCTCTTTATGACAAAGCTGCTTTTTTTATGAAAATTCTTTCGTCCCAAATTGGATGACTTTGTTTCAAACAAAAATCTAATTTTTGTGTGTTTAATTTTAAGGATACTTAAAAACTGCAATTTAAGTTCCTTTTGATGCCAAGGATTTTACAGATTTAAAGAAAAAAAAAAATAAAGTCTCCTCTTTGTCGGGAACATAAAAATTCAAAATTAAAATGTATGTAGTTCACATTTTTTATTTCCTGGAAATATCCTTGCTCGTGAATGGAAAGACAGAAGCGCCTAGGATAAACTTGTTAACATCTCATGACTTCTTCTTTTTAGAATATTTTTACAACTCTTGAATTCCCTTGTGATTCCTGTTTCCGCAATCAAATCGATCCACACAACATGGGAATTTTAGAAAGAAGAAGGGAAAATAACATAAAAAATACAAAAGGCAACTAAAAGTAAACTCGTCCACCTTCCCTCCCCAGGACTCAATCGATATTCTGCGTTTATTTGTCGTGTATTTTTTCGTTTATTCGTTTATTGTCGTTCCTTAGCGTGCCACCCGCTGCTGCTGCCATCACCACCGCCATAGGCACTTTTGGTAGGATGATGTCATATATTAAACCAACGACAAACATAAAATTTATCTACCAACCCTCTGGAATCCTTTGTACGAAAAATCGATAATAAACCTTGAATTTTTGTTAAAGTTCCGGTTAAAGTATTGAATTACCAAAAGAAAAGAACACACATTTACTCAAGTTTTTTACGAACTTGGAAACTATAAAAGCTCACATTAGGACATTTTCAATAAAAGATAAAAAGAATTTCGGGTTGAGGGGTATTAACGGGCATAGGGACCATTTCAACCCCTTAAGCAAATATATATGTACCTATGTATTTTCTATATTTGGTCATTCGGATGATGGGGGTTTGGTGACCATTTTGTCCATTCGCATGGATAAATTTTGTCGGTCTTTTGATCAATTTTGGTATTTTTTTTTTTTTTTGTTTGAAGGATGAGGAAAAAACATCAAACTAACTATGAAGGTCTATATCTGAAAAATGATACCCTTGAGGGTAGATTGGGTTTGATTCGATTTGAATTTTTGTTTTATTTTGTTTTCCTTTATGTTGTACCATCCTTTTCCCTATAGACGACCCGATAACTCTATGAATAGATTGATGTTTATTCTTTTGTTGTCCTTTTTTATTTTTTGTTTAAACTAGAACCACCGAAAGTGGTAGTGGCAACACAGAAGATGTAACCACTACAAGCAACAATTCAACACAAACACCGAGCGATTTAAGCCCACCGGGACCAAATGAGGAAGTACTGCCACAGGCACATCACCAAAATCCTGGACACTGTATTGCATCCTTTTCGGCCATCAATCAAATGCGAAACAATGCACAGGTGAGTACTTTGTTTTTTTTTTTTTCGTCTGATTTGTAGATATGTCGGTGTTACACATCAATGTCATGCAGGCAGATCACGTATTGGTACTTTAGTGATATATGATGTCTATATGGAAAGTGTAAGAGAAAGGATATGAATGCTAATTGAAATGAAATTTCATTTTGATGTTGTCTGAAAGGGTTTACTAAATTTTAGGTGCATTGAGGGAGACTAATAATTTTAATAAGCTTTTCTGTACCTTCAAAGATTACCAATTTGTCAATGAATTTCCATTTGACGTGTTTAACAGTCACCGGTGGGAACATTTCATAATATTTTTGCCCATTTTCCTGGATTTTCTAATCAATATTTTGTAGGTATCTTTCAATTAATTTTTATAAAATAGACTAAACGAGATTATTTTCCTGTGACGAATGAGTAAAATAATAACAAATAGTTTTGAAGTAGAAATAATTTTTACAGAAACTCTATAATTCCCTTTTTTTGTCTTTAAATCTTTTAGTTTTTTTTAAACAAAATGTTCTAAGCTACTATAGAACATTGTTGTCACGGGTGATACATTTATGTATTCCTTTGCAACAAAATTGTCTTGTAAGGCCAATTTAATACAAACCAAAAAGAGATTTAATGCTAATTACTATATAAAGTTTTTTTGTCAAAAGCTCGCAGTCTAACTATGTTCATGGTTGGGATTCTCAAATTAACGATGAGATTACGTTTGGAATAGTGATGGATATAATTTACAAACAACATCAGAGTGTATGGTAAAGAATGGATGAACTTATGTGAAATGGATGAAATCTACGCTTATTACTGTTTTAAAACAAAATAGCAAAAAAAACTATATCCCAGTTCTTAAAACATTAGTTTTTTCTTTCAGTGTATTTTTGATTTCATCATTTAACGTATTCATTTACTACAACCGCGAAATAAATGAATTTCAACAATTTCTTTTTTTCTTTTATGAATTTCATTCAGCAGTTAAAATTTTTCCTGGATATTTCACCTTTTTTAAAAAACTAAATTTGAAAATTGAAACTGTTTTTCAATGCAAAATATCGAACAAGACATGGTATACAAAAATATCGGGGAACGCAAAAATAGCATGAGTTGTGTGAAAAAGAGATAAATACACAAATCTGTTTCTATATTGATCCAATTCCTTTTATTTTGAAATCATGATCCATAATGATCCATAAATAATAAATAAATAATCATCTCATAATAAATCGCAGCTATATTAACAGTAAACTTCTCCTTCCATTGCCTTGCAAACAAAAATAGCGTTCCCAAGTTCCAAATATATCCGCCATTAAGAATAAGTTTGAAAATAATGTTTTTTTTTATTTTGCGAAGCTGCTTCTGCAGAAAAAAATTCCTAAATTTTCAAAGAAGGAACTTAATTTTTAAGATCAAAAATAGTCTACCTCTCAAGGCTTAAAACGTCAATTATACCAATAGCATCTTTAATTTATAGCAAACAAAAAACATCTATAAAATTGAGTAATTTGCATGCGCATTTGATTTTGTCCCAAAAAAAAAAGCAGATAACTTCCAGATATATTCCGCGGTTCCCTCTGACCCGATTCCTAACCGTGGAAATGGAAATTCATTGACTCCTAATCGTGGCACATCTTATTTTTTACGCAAGCATGCACTTCACTTTTCCACATTTACGACAACATTCATTTTTCTGTATTCGTTTTTTCACTGAAGAAAGTTCTCATTCGATATTTGAACACTCAAAAGAGGGAATAGGAGTCTTCAGATCTATCTACATTAGGGCTGTAAAAGTAACGACAAAATGAGTACCCGCATGTATACGTTACTTTTGATACTAGTACCCGCATCAATAATATCGTTACTCGTTACTTTCGTATGTTTCGCATTTTTCGCATATTTCGTATGTTTCGGGTGTTTCGCATGTTTCGTTACTTTCGTTACTTTCGCATGCTTCGTGTTTTTCGTACATTTCGTATATTCCATGTCTTTCATACGTTTGGTATGTTTGGTATTTTAAGTATGTTTCGTACATTGGTATAAGGGTGTAAAAATTTTTTTTTTTGAAAAAAACCAAAAACAATTTCTATAATCTAAGCTACATTTTAAGGTCATAAACATTAAAATTAGTTGCGGCATTCTCATGTAATAAGAGTTTAAAGGTAGCTATATTGAATTTTTTTCGTTTTTTTTTTTAATCAAACGTGGAAACTTTTTTGATTTTTTTCCAAATTTTTAGACAAAACTTGAGTAATTTTTTGTTTATATTCTTTCAGTAATCTTATCACAATTCTTTAGAGACCTTTATTTCAAAAGTGCAACGCGCAGATCTCGAAATATTAACACTTCAATACAACCATGTCGAACAATTTTTCATTTATTTTTTCTATTGAGAGTGATTTTCAAACCTCGTTTTCTCTGCTTTTTTTTGTGTTGAAAATTTTGCACCAATAATAAACTAATTTTTCGAAAAACCAAAAAACTTTTGTACATTCTTAAGCTAAATATCAACTATTAACACAAAGGCCATAAACAGATTGGTTGCGTCGTGGTGATGAAGTGATGATACCGATATCGAACCGATACGAGATGCGATAAATGCTGTTCAATTCAGAATGTTCTACCGAGGGGAACCGCAAACGAATACGTAAAAAGCGTACTCAGTTTTAGGGAAAATTGCGGAACGCAAATTATCCTCATTCCCGAACACGCCCATGTTTCGTTTCCTCCCGGTCCAAACTTAAAAATTGTCATTGCAGCCAACCTAAAATAAAAAACCATTCAATCATTTCATTCAGTAAAATTCATTCCATATTCTCATTCAAAGTTGTCGTCACTCATGTCAGACACCACCTCACCACACACAAGCAAGAAAGTAGTACCTACTTGAAATAAAAAAAAAAAAAAAAAACAAAAACTTAAAACCACGAATAAAACCAAAATTGTAATTATTTGTTTGAATCAAACTAAAGAATAAAATAAATTAAACAAATCAAACAAAGGAAAAGAAAAATTCTTTTTATTAATTACAAAAGGAGAAAACAGAATACAAGTACGGCTACGCCCCAACAGATGCAGTGTACCATTTTGTTTTTGTTTCACATTTCGTATACCTATCCAAATTGGTATTCTAATTGGAATGTATCTACACTACACTCAAACACACTTTCACATATCTCACTCCCACATGTCCATAAAAAACAGGTACGAAAGAGAAAGAAACAGAATTCTTATTTACCCGTTTTGATATACATACACAAAAACAGAACAACAAAATGGTAAAATACATAAATGATGATACCGAACCGATACGAGATGCGAAATAATGCGCACACGACAAATGCAGTGTACCATTTTGTTTTCGTTTCGCATTTCGTATATCCAATCCAAATTGGTATTGGAATTGGAGTATCGTCGTTACTAGTATGTTCCGTATTTTTCGTATGTTTCGCACGTTTCGCACGTTTCGTATGTTTCGCATGTTTCGTTACTTGTTCAGTACTAGTAACGAAACATACGAGTAACGAAATTATTTGGGCAGTAACGTTTCGTTACTCGTTACTGAAGTGAATACCCGCATTTAAGTAACGAATACATACGGTTTCCTACAGCTCTAATCTACATTAGCCAGAAAAATCATATTGCAGAAAGTCGTTAATTCCTTTGGGAAAGATTTTGGCGTCATTTTCACGTCAAAACTCAAAGCATTGACCGATTTAATTGAACGTGTGATCCTTATTTAAAGTCTTAATAAGCTAGTGTCAACATTATACCAAAAAACCTTCAAAAATTCTGGGGTCGAATCGTCGCATACGTTAACGAGTAACTCGTGAACGAAATCTTTCATTTGGCATGATGTCATACGTACAGCAAACGACTTCTTATTCAACTGAACGGAATGTCATTCGTTTGATTTGAAGCTTTTGAACAAATTGTTAACGGGGGTTCAAAAAGTAAAGAAAATATAAGTATATCTTATTTTAATATTATTTAAACTGTTTGAAATCACGAAAACATACATTGGGGCATAAATTAACAATATAAAATTTCTAAAAATAATTCCTCAAATTAGAATTATATGGAAAAAAATTCGATTTTAAAACTAAAACATCGTGATTAGCAAAAAAAATAATAAAACTCTTAAAATCTATACAAAAAAAATAAAAAAAAAATTCTTGCCGATGACGTGGGTTCGGCAAGAATTTTTTTTATTTTTACGCTCCCATATCTTTAGAAG
The DNA here is from genome assembly GCF_945859705.1 of Episyrphus balteatus. Lineage (NCBI taxonomy): Eukaryota > Metazoa > Arthropoda > Insecta > Diptera > Syrphidae > Episyrphus > Episyrphus balteatus. Next base: position 168,778,012 of record NC_079134.1, read on the forward strand.
GCAACTTCGCTTCTTGAGTCAGGCGCCTCAGACCGCTCGGCCATCCTCACATAGGGGTCGACTAAGTCAAATTTGTCATACAATTATACTTTAGCCTATGCAGTTGTAGATTCTATCAAAAATTACGTTCTGTTTGCTAACGTATGCTGTCGTCCCAATCGCTGTGCTCTTTCGTACACTTCAGGTTAGGTCAACGGATGCGACGATTTGGCCCCTGGATTTAACAACTCCACGAAAACAAAATAGCTTCTTTGATACAATAAATATTGATTTTTTACTATTTTAGTACGCATACGCCACAGTGACCAACATTTTTTTACAAACAAAACATATCGGCCCTTTTTGGGAAACACCATCGATATGTTTTGTTTGTTTAATAATTTTGGTCACTGTGGCGTATACGTAATACAAAAATAATTTTGATGAATTCTTTTCTCCGTGTATATTATTAAATGATAATATTGAAAAAAAAACTTCCTTCAAATTAATGACTTCATGACGCATTAAAACATAACCTAAGATAAATAAAAACTTTGAAATTCCTCACATTTGCCAAAAAATTAAATTTGAAAAAAAAAAAATTGTAGCTGTAATACAAATAATGTAAAATTTTGTTTTATATATTTTTCAAGCCAACTTAATACCAAGCTTATAGGCATACAAAAAAGAATTTCTTTGGTAATACCAGGCATTAAAATTTGTATTAATTGATCATTAAACTTATTCACTTTGTCTCTATATCCTTCGTCGTAAACCTTCATCAAAGTTATTTTTAATTTTGTTTCTAACTCACAAAAAGCCTTCCGTGACAACTTTGTGTTAATTGATTCTAAGTAGATTGACCTTTTTTTCAGGTTCAGAAAATTCTTCCTTCCAATATAAAAAAAAATATATATTTTCGTGTGTCCTTGAAATTGTCGAAAACATTGTCAAACTCAATCAATAACCCTTAATTGTTCTCGCGTGTGTGCACAAGTATTTATATGAAAAAAAAATTAATATTAATGATTTGGAGTTAATTATGAGTCCCAAAATTGTTAAAGAAATGCCATATGTTGAAATAGCAGACAAATATCCTAACAAAATTCCTCTGGCATGCAAGTTAATTTCAATACAAATCGATTTTTCCTTCTTTTTATTCAAAATAAGCGATATTTTTAATTCTTCTAGCTTATATTTGAGAACAATAGACTTCTAGAGCTTATATGCATCTAAAAGGGAAATAAATTTCCATCTAAAAACTAATACGAGTCATTATCAACTTGTGTGTTTCAACCCAAGTAATATTTACAATGCACTTTGACTTATTCCACATCACAACTGAACCGAGAACAATATGAAAACTTTCTTTTTTTGTTATCATTTCCTACCCGGCAGCATTATAAGCTCAAGCTACATAAAATACTTGCTCCCAAGTCATTTTTGTTTATTATTATTTTTTTTTCTGCACACTTTTTCATAATTAAAATGCAAAATATTCATAACTGGGCAGACACATCCCCACAATGTGCAAGGATTCTAAAAAAAATATGAATGAAAAAGAAATGTTATATTAATACCTTCCGTTGAGTCCTTTGGGTTTAATATGTGCCTGTGTGCATCCGCCACCTACTGCGTTCAGTTGAAAGATAAAAATCTATGGAGTCTGTTGCACGTTTTTCATGCAACAAAAAAAAATGAAAGAGATGTTTGCCACAGGACAACAATGGTTTTCAGATGAACAGATTGTTTTTTATCTTTATTTTTACAATCCTTTTTGGTAAGCCACACAGCCATGAGCTTTATCGTTTTCATTTCGTTTAGTTTCTTTTTTTTATTCTTCCTTCTTTATCACGGAACAAAAGGACGAGACGTGTTATTATCTTCGTCCAATAAACCTCAAAACCAAGCGGTATATTCCTTTTGATATGATTGAAGCCCATCACTCATGAAATCTACTACTTGTGTACACACAATTTCTATGCATAATTGAAGGACATGTGCGGAGATGAAATGCGGATGGATATTTATCGATCTTTTTTATATAGATAGAATCCTTTTTCCAGACACAGACCATACTCTTTTTCTTCTTTTTTATTTAAACATTTCTGATTCATTGCACTCACAAGGCGTTTTGAAAAAAGAGAAATGAGGCAAAATGTTAACGTTAACTGATGTTTTTCAAGAAAGAAAAAAAGTATTGAAAGGGGAAAGTGTTAAAAATGTATTAGTGTTGGGAAGAATTGTTAATTTTACACCCGAGAGAAAAATACCAGACATGGATATTATAGACAAAGCCGGAATTTCCGAGAGCAATTTTTTAATACTGTTGAGAAAAAAACAATGGAAAAATAAAACAAGTATTGAAAAACATAGCTTGGCACTTTAGATGTCATTAACTTTTCAGTTGAAACTTGAGTGAGAGTGACGGATCTTCATTACTTTACATATAGATGAAGTATTCATAGAATGAAATGTATTTCAATCCGATTGAGAGTATGTGTATAATTTCTTTTTTATGTGAGTTCCAATGTATCAAGAAGTGCCAGTGTATCAAGAAGTGAAGAGCTCTTTTGTACAGGAAAAGTTGGAATAAAAAATATAAATAACGAAGCCACTTTAATTGAAAGAGTTCAATTGAGACTGGAGGGAAACTTGAGAGAAAAAATTGCTTACGTTTTTTGCTCCTTTACATATACTGTAGAAAATGTGTTGCATAATTAACAGGATCAAATGATTTCAGAATATTTCTTTTCTTGTTTTCATGTGTAAAGTAAATGGAACTACATTAATTCTGAAATATACCTATACATTGCATTTCTTTTTCGGCTCCGCCTTCGGGCTTCGGTAAGAAAAATACTCCCAAAATATTGGAAACTTTACTTTCCCTACCGGTTCACATAGGAGTATTTGCAGTAAAAACCTGGTCATAAGTCGATTTTCTGAAAATCAAAATTGACACCAAAAAGTTTGGCAAAGTGGGTGCAAAATAAACATGTGTCAATATGCTGCACTCATTTTTTTGTTTTTCGATCGTGTCTTGTTAAAAACTGAGTTCAAAGTTAACTGTTACATCCACCTCATTTTTATTTGAATGCGAAGTATTTTGGTAAGTGTTATTCTATATGCGATATCGAAGTGTTGTGATAGAAATCTAAAAAAATTTAAATGGAGAATTTTTCTTCAATTATTTATTAACGATATTAATAAAGTTTTGAAAATGTTAGATGGTTTTTTCTTTTTTAATTCGGGCTTAGAACTAGTATCTAAAAACTTGATATTTTTGGTAAGTTATTATTTGAACTTTAATGATTTTGTTTTAGTATACCCCGTTATTCTGCGATGAATTGAAACTTATGAGGTAGTTTATATATTCTTTAACACAATGCAACAAAAATTGGGTGCTCTTAGGTGCTCTTTAGAGAATCGAGGGTCAATTAGTTTTTCACTTTCTGATAGAAAATACGCCTTACTTTATGCAACGTTTTTTATTTTTAAATTAAATTTACTAATGTTATTAGTGTGTGGGTGATCTTAATTAAGGTTGGGGAAGAGAGAAAAGAAACTGAGAATTGCGTATTAGGGATGAGGAAAAAAATTTGAGAAAAATAATGTCGACAGGCGGAGTACAGGCCATTAATCAATTTTTTTAGTTTTTGGTAAAAAAATAAAAATAACAAAAACTAGGTTTATATTGTATTTTCTTGTGGGAATACTCATTTTAAACAGAAATAATAACAAAAATCACAAAAAATAATTATGGCCAGATTTTTGATGACAATAGTCCTATGTGCGGTTGTTGGAAATATATATTAGAAAGGTTGCATGGGTTCCCAAACTGATCCGATCTAAGACTTTTTTATTCTCGTATTGATTTTCAGTCCCACGATTTCTGCTTCCCTCTCCACCCTTGAAGTCATTTTATAAAGTTCTATAATAATCCTGTAAGATATTTTTTTAAATCATATGTTAATTTACTCCTAATTCCTCCTGTCAAGGCTGCAAGCAGTACATATCTTATTATCACCAATAACAACAAAATTGGTGTCAGTATGCAGCCCTGTGTGTCTCCACTTTGAACTTCGAATTCATCTGACAATATTCCTTCATGGTTGCTTTTTTAATAGAATTTCTATCTGGGTTACCCCTCTCCATGAAAGCAAGCCGACTTTCTGCCTTCTAGGAGTCAATGAACAGCAGGTGATGATATTTGGTTATATTCAACAAACTGCTCAATTATGATCCTCAAGGTGTTTATGTGATCAATGCAGAATAAGCTCCAGCGCGAAACCTTACTTGTACACTATCCAGAGCAATTTTTTTTTTTCATAAAAACGCAATGAAATTCACTTTGATTTTAACAGAATTTAAACGGTTTCCATATTTTTCATAAGAAATCTTATTTTTCACGAGTATAAATTCCACTGGCCAACAATTTTCAACTAATTAAAATTTTCCAGAAATATTTATATCATATTGTATGGATTTGGGTTCAGTAAGCTCAAAAATCATATTGGTTTCTAGCAGCTCTAGTTTTTGAAATAATTGGGGGAGTGTTCATGATAATTTGTAAGTTTTCCTTGTTTTGGGTGTTTATTAAAATTTTCCAGAAAAATTTATATTAAACATAATGTATTTGTGGTCAGTAAATCTAAAAATCACATTCATTTATTTTTAGGAGCTCTATTTTTGAAATATTTTACTTTTTCACATTTTGGGGGTGATTTCGTACTGTATTTCAACATTTTGCAGAATTTTTTTTATCGAACCTAATGCATTAGGATTCACTCAGTGTAAAAATTACACTGGTTTCTTTCTATTTTTCTCTATTTTTTAGATACATATTTTCATTTTTCACGTTTTGGGGGCAATTTTATACTATTTTTTTTAGTTTTTCTTATCACAAGCGTTTTTAAAGTTTTTCTTGAAAAATTTATTTCGAATGTAATGTAGCTATTTCGATTCAGTACCTAAGTAAAATAAAAATAAAAAAAAAATTTTTTAATAAAAAAAAATTAACAAAAAAAATTTTATGAATTTGTGTTATTTTTCATATATGAATAATTTAAAAACTAGAGCTGATAAAAAAAAATAAAGTTGTTTTCGGAATCATCACCATCTATTTAGTAAAAAATGATAAAAAACGGTCTAGAAAATGTTTGTGTGTTGGACAGTGTTCTTGATTCTAAGTTGCTTATTTTAATTTAAATTCATTAAAGTTATACCTTTAAATTTTAACGTTTTTTTTTTTTATTTTGACTCCAAGAAAATTTATTTCCAATTTTTTTTTATAAAATTTATCAAACATATCCAAAAAATAACTAATTTTTAACTGAAGATATTAAGGAAATAAAATATATAATCAATTAACTTTTAATTGTATTTACACGTAAAAGATATACTATTTCCTTATTGAATTTGTTCACTCGGGCGTATGCGTACTATTTTGAAGAATAATATAATTTATGATTGTGTAGCATATATATTCATGCTTTAGCTTTGAAGGCTTTTAAATATCCGGTCAGCCGGATGGTTTTCAATAAATCGCATAGTCATTTGCGCCCGTTCATATTTTTTAAAAAGATTTACCATCCTTCTCAAATAAGAACGAATTCTATTAGTTCTTAAACACAATGAAGTTCTGAATTTTCTCAAAGTTTCTTCCTTTTTGCCAGAATAATGAAAACCATCATATCAAATTCTAAATGGTTTAAGCACGGGGTGCGCTTGCGGTAGGTTCAAAACCTCTTCTATTACAATTAATGCATTTGTCTAATCCGAAAGTAATTTTTCGACTATAAGAAAACTATATCGATTGCAGTACTTAACAAAAGCAATTCTATCCACGTTTTGAGAATTTTCTATATACGATGTTTAAGCCGTTTAATAAGAATTAGAAGCCATTAGTGTAATTTTTCCAGTTGACCAGTACTTTTACACCCTCTCTAAAGAAATCTCCAAAGAACAATGTTTAAACTTTTAAACTTTGTCAGTAAAGAAAATACTTGAAATTTTTCCAACGTGGTACAAAGTAATTCAGAATTAATGCCGAGTTACTTGAGTAGTTTTACTCTTTTAAATTATTAAAGGTTCAAAATCGCCTACGCTTGACTGAAACTAGTGACATTGTATAAATTTCACCCCCATAATACTACCATTTAGAAGAAGAAATAAAGTATATACACATTTTTGTTGAAATGATTCAAATCCATTCCTTTGGATGAAATTTAATATTCCAGAATACAGAATACATTCTCTCTCACTTAAAGGGCTTCAATGTGACGTTGAACTCAAAATTTACCCTTTTACGGTCCCGGATGAGTGCAAAATCCATCCGCAAAACTATAATACTATTCACACATGCCTAAGTTTCATCCCTTTTTGTGCCACAAATTCCGATAAGTACACTTAACTTTTATTTCATCTTTTTTTTTTTTTTTTATTTTTGCTGCCATCTAACCCACACAGCTTTGTGATGTCACTCTGGAAGTTGGTGGTGAGACCATACACGCTCATAAAGTTGTACTGGCGTCAGTTAGCCCGTATTTTTATGCCATGTTCAATGGTAAGAACAGCTCTAGGGATTTTATATTATATGGAACGAAGTAAGACTAATTTTTTTTTTCTTTCTTTTCTTGCTATGTTGTGTGTGCTGTGCTGTGTTTTTTCTCTAGATGATATGCTGGAACGAAATCAGGGTAACGTGACACTTCATGATGTTGACGTCACCGCACTTAGACAACTAATTGACTACACATACACTGGTGAGATAACAATAACGGAGGACAATGTACAAGTACTGCTTCCAGCTTCGAGCCTTCTACAAATCCAATCGGTCCGCGAGGCATGCTGCAAATTTTTACTCCGTCAGCTTCATCCTTCCAATTGTTTGGGCATACGAAGTTTTGCTGGTAAGTTATCTTCAGAATATTTTATTTTTTTATTTTTCAGAGTTTAAAGTGTGAAAACTTTCAAAGTTGTTTTTTTGTTAAGAAAAAACTCTCAACAGGGTGTTTATAGAAAATTTTTAGCGCTGGCTAAAATTTGAATACAAATTTAAAAAACAATTTATTATCTACTATCTAGAACACTTCTTTACATTTTCTGATAAAATCAAAAAACAATCATACCATTTGTTCATTCTTAAGAATAATCTTAAATTACTTTTACAAGAAAAATATCTTTTTTTGACGAATTTGAACTAAAAAAAGCGTGTTCGTACTATGTACACGCGATTGAAGTTAGACTTCTCACTCACACCAATTCATTCTAATAGAAACTCAAGAAAAGAAACACATATAACTTCCCACATGCAACTAGACACACACAACTTGTCATATGCAACTTGCTATATTCAACTTCCCACATGCAACTTGCCACATGCGACTTGGTACATGCAACTTGCCACATGCAACTTGTCACATGCGACTTGGCACATATAACTAGTCATATTTAACTTCCCACATGCAACTTGCCACATGCAAATTGATACATGCAACATGCCACATGCAACATACCACATGCAACTTGCCACATTTAACTTACCACATGCGACTTGCCACATGTGACTTGCCACATGCATTTCCACATGTTGCATGCTGAATCCAACATGCCTCGTGTTAAGTTCTAAAGTACTGCCAACTCTAAAGGTGAAACGATAGCCAATCAATCTTAGAGATGGCGATTGTGTCATCACTGTTTTAAAATGGCGATATGTTGCTTATTGTAAGCACGATAATCCCTTTGATACTTATGTCAAAAAGTTAATTTTTGCTCCAACACGCCACCGCAAAGAAGTATAACTTCAAAAATTATGTTAAATTTTTAAACAGTAAAGTAAAACTTTACTTAGGCATTTATTTTAACCCTCTGTAGGCACACTGCGAATTTGGTTTATACTTTTTCATGTCGCTAGAACTTTTTTCGGTCTCACTATCTTATAGAGAATCATATATGAAATTGATGTAGAATATTCCGAGGAATTCGAATATTGTATTCACAATTCAAAAAAATGTATTTTCACCCTTATAAAGACACTTTTTTGTGACCACTTTTAATTTTTGTCCTGCCAAATTCGCACCCGTGTGCCGACAGAGGGTTAATACCACCACGGATCGTTTTTCAAGTTAAATGAAACATACCGTTCGAGCATACGAAGAATCTCACACTCCCCTGGTTTGTATGATTTTTCCAATCGTTTTTTGAGCGAACGCCACAAGTCTCGTGAGAGCCTGATTTGATATTATTAAAATTTATTTTTCTGGAAACAGTCACATGAATGGAATATTGATAGAAAGAATCCTTTCTAAAAGGACAGATAGAGTATTTTAATTCTAACTATTAGATTTGGTCTTTCAAAAAAAAAAGTTAAAAAATCTTACGGTCTCAATATTGTCTTTGTAAAAAGAAATCTTTTTTCATGTAATAAGCTCTCTTTTCATAAGAAAAATTTGTATTTATAAGATTTTGAAAAAGGTCGACTTTTGCAAAATCAGCAATCACTACATGATGCAAGCACGGTTGCCACTTCAAAATAAAAATTGTGACCAAGATTGTGAATAAAAATGACCAAACACAACTAAAAATGACCAAAATATTTTTTTGAATTTTTCAGTCCGTGGTGATTTTATGCTTTTTCAGGACAAGTTGTTGCCAAAAAAGAAACTGGGAAAACTTTTTATTAAAACTTAAACTTCTAACATTCCTGTTTCTTAAAATCATTAGATAAAATTGACTGTTTTAAATTAGAAGTTTCTCAGCTTTGTTTCCCATAAAAACATCTTCAATATATTGAAACAAAATTATCTATTCTTCTGGACGAAGAAGTAACATTTTGGATATATTTATTTTTATATCCTTTAACATGAGGACATGAAAATTGAAAGTGCATAGTTATAAAGCCATATCGTGGCTTTCACGTGAACAAGATTCCACCCGGAAAAATTAATTTCACTTTTGCCTTATTCTGAGTTCTGGGCGAAAAGTTGTTCACGTTTGGAAAATTCCACGTATTTTGAATTTTGTTTGCGGTATACGCAAGATAGTCAAGAGCTCGTTTCTCACTTAAATTTTTCTGGCACACAAGAAACTAGTCGAACAAAAAAATTTCGGGTGGAAAAATTTTCAGAGATCCTCAGAAGATCAATAAAAAAAAAAAAACAATTAGAGTAAGATTTGTAGTTACCGGTTAAAAGACCATTTACTGAAGAAAAAAGAAACATATGATATTTTTTTTGCTAGGTTCACATTCAGGAAAGAAAATATAATTATTCTAACTGCATATTTTTTTTTCTACATGTAAATTTAAATTTTTTTTTTGAGAGTCCAAATCAAAGCTTCTTTGTTCGTGGAAAGTACCAACTTTGATAAGCCATATATTTTGAGAGGGGTTAGATGGGAAAAAAGTGTTTTTATTTAAAGAAAGAAAACAATTATATCTTTTAAAAAAAAGTAAGTTTTTTCTGCAGAAACTTGCGCTTTCTCTTGCAACAAGTGTTTGTTTACGAGTATTTTTTACATAATGTGCTCAGCTAGGGAGCTTTTTGATGTTTTTTTTTCCAACCCAACAGCCCGATTGCGTGGTGTTTTGCAGTTAATGAAGTCAAAAATAAATATGCAATCAAATTTAAAGACTGAAAATCAAGACATCTTAGCAAAACACTTGTTTTTTTATTTTTTTCCCGAATTCCCATACATACAAGTTCCTGGATTGAATCATGTATACAAAAGTAGGCGTGGCAGGGGGCGAATAGGGTCGACACTATTTTGTATTTTTGAACTCGCCTAGATAATCAAATTTCTTCAATTTTATTCAAATTGTGCAAGCCGTTTTCTAGATATAAATATGCACACTCAGAAGTGGGCGTGGCAGGGGGCGTGGAAATTTCGCTAAAGTTTGTAAAATGTGTTGTTATTACATTTAAAAACAATTTTTTTTCCAAACTCAACTTATTTTTAAAAATTTGATTTTTTTCCAACATCTCCATACAACCAACGCACTGTGTGGCGGGCTGATACTCTGTTCATTTCTTTCGCGTTGCCGCGCGCCGCCGATGGCAGCCGGACTCGCGGCGTGGTGCAACACCCGGCCGCTGCGCAATCGCGCTCCGCGTCGTATAAGTAAACAATCTTCAGCTTACACGACAGTTCAAATCATTAACTTTCATTTATCTTTTAAAATTTATCGATATAATATTTAATTTACATAATTTATCCATTCAAAAGATTACATTTTTTTATTTTTTTTTTTTTTGTGTATGGATTTGGATTTTCATGGAAAAAAAATTAAACCTTTTTTTTAATCTTGAATCCTAAGTCAACGTTTTAAACGTGTTTCCGTTCTTCGTTAGGACCCTTAATTTATGAAAAATTCGAAGATAGAAATAATTTTTTTTTTATGCTGCGTCATAATTTCTTTTTGTTGTTATTGTTTTTGAGAATATCAACAAATTCAATATCAAAAATCTGGTAGTTCGACCCCTGTTTTTATCAAAAAAAAATTACATGCAAATATAATTTTTTTAAATTACCTTTTCTAGTCTTGAATGCAGTCAAATGAATATTTAGAAAAAAATTTGCAATCATTTTACGAAAAATGATTAGTTATTGCCAAATTCGAAGTCTAAGTTTCAATAAGTCAAAATTGCATTCAAAGAACATTGCAATCTTTTACAACTCTGGCAAATATAAATACAAAATTATAATTTTTAATCACTTAAAGGTTATATCTTTTATATTCTTAGTAAAGAGTTTCTAAATTGGAGGTGATAGCAATTTAAGATTAAGTTTTTAAGATTAAGTTTTAAAAAACTTATTTTAAGCAACTTTATACGAAAAAAAATCAACTCAAAGCAGTTTTGACTATGACATATGTAATTAAAACCTAGATTTAAGCACTTTTAGTTTTTAAGTTCATTTAATACATCTTGCAATGAGGCCAAGTCTGTTATTTAAATTAGAATTGCACAGCAAATTCATAATGAAACACCCTGTTTGATGCGTATTAAAGTCATCAAGTAAGAGCAATTGAATTAAACCGCATTGCCCAACCATGCCCACAAAATAGTGTTTCTCTGTTAACCGAACACAATAAAGCTAACTATACATCATATTTTCTTACTGTTTTTTCAACTCCCCTTTTATACCACATGCGATTGCACTTGTATATGCAACCCCAATAAAGAAAAGCTAGAGCTATTCAAAAGACACAGAGGGGATGAATGATGCCTTGCACAATTTATTGGGGTAGAAGAATTCATTCATCATATCTTTTGCTCGTATATTTTTGTATTTGTATTTGCTATACCCTAGTTAAACTACTAGTTGAAGTGGTTTTCGCCACTTTTCTGTTTATACATTTTTATTTGTTCATGTTTTTTTTTAGCTTTAAATGTCTAAAGAAAGTTTTATGATCCCCCAAAAACTATATAAACCCCATTCACCCCATTTTTGTGTGGTGATGAAGTGATGATGAACAATGTCTCACTGAAAGTCTCTAGAATCTAGATGTATAGTAAATAAAGTGGGTACTGGAGATTTCTCCTAAAAAACAAAACACTTCTTTTTTGTTTAGATTTTTATGGATTTTTGGCATCAGTTGTTGTTCCTATTTCAAAGGATTTGAATAGGTTATAGAACTTGGGGTCGTTGAGGTTCGACGATCTGATTTTATTATTTGAAAGAGAAAAAGTTAACATCATACCGATTTACAATTGAATACACAAATACAAAACTTTCATTCAAAGTTTGGTTTATTTTTGGGGCCAGTAACGACGATTGTGGGGACAATAATTTATTACAGTCTTATAGGATTTGTCTCTGCATCGTTGGCAAAAGATTTTATTTTGCAAAAAGCGATTTCTTTGTGCCAAATGGGATGTTATTTTTTGTTGTTGTTATTGTTCTTTTTTTAAGAACGTAGGTAAACAAATAGTTTTCTAGGTTAATATGTTTCTGTTCCCCATTTTTCCAGGTTTTTTGTATTTTTTTTTTTTTTTCCTGAATTTGATCCTATTAGAGGCAAGTACTTTAAAGGTATACCTCTATGGATTGAACAAACACATTTAGCAAATTACCTACAGAAAATAACCAGGGTACTTTGGGAATTTAGAAAAAAAGTATGCCATCTACTTTGTCAGGGGAATTATATTATACTATGAAATTAGAGTTATGGGTGAGATTAGAGTGTTTTCGTTCTTTTTTTACGTAGGTAATATAAACTGCAAAGCTAAAAAAGTAGAATTTAGAAATGTGAACACAAGGATTAAGTACCTACTCCAGTTTTTATTTTTTTTTCAAAGGTGGGAACTAGTTCAAGAAATAATAAAGGGGCTTTAAATTAAATGAGATTGGGATCTCCGAGAGTCCTTATGTTATTTAGAGTTGATATTTAGGAGCATCTTCATAAGCTATTAAGATGTGCATCTAACGTTTGCTTGGTTATGAGGATTTTTGAACTAATCAAGATGGTGAAAATTCAATGATGTCTTAGAACTCCAGGTACCTAAATAACTTGGATTATTAAGCTTCCAAGTCAAGATAGGGACTACCTTGTGTTTGACAGTACCTTACTGTAAGACAACATTCATTCAGCAATTCAGCTTGGCAATGGCATTTTGAAAATTTCATGAAGTACTAAGATATTTTGAAATCTTAGCCTCTTAAGATGACAAGCTAGCTATTTTAAATTTGGGGGTCGATGTGCTCCTTTTTATTTAAGGGAATATTTTTAAGAAAGAGTGATTAGTTAAAATATGCCGTTTTTGCGCTTTAGTGAGTTTCTTGGAACATTATGTCAATATGACTAAGTTTTGGGTTATTTGGTTCAAATCTGGAAAAAAATAAATTTGTCAATTTTTGAAAGCAAATATTTTAAAAACTAAGACAAAATTCAGAAATCGGCCCGTAGTGATTGAAGCCCGAATTATTACCTTTAAAATGATATACATATTACATGTGTACATTTTTTAATTTTTATTTTTGGTCGGTTTCTTTAAGATGAACATTCACATGAAAATAAGATGAAGTTCACATTTAATTTGGTTTTGGTTGTAAGCAGCCGATATTACATAGCATTGGCAGCCAGCAGCAACTCATCACCGCGGTCAAAAATTATGTTTAATTTTTTTTTTTTACTTGCTCTATAGGGCAAGTATTGGTTTCGTGTAGAAAAAAAAAATCGAGGTTTTAATCAAAACCAACATTACGATTATGGAGAAGATCAAAAAAGTGGTTTTCGTCATGCCGTCCGTCGGTCTGTGCGTCTGTGCGTCTGTACGTCCATCGGTACATCGATCTAGGGCCTAAACGGGTGGATGGATTTGCTTGAAACTTGGTACAGATGATTTTTACATAATTCCCTAGACCAGTTTTTTTTTTTATTTTTTTAATATCTCCATTTTAACGTATACCGAGGTATTGCAAATTTCTCGAAAACGGCTCTAACGATTTCGATCAAATTTGGTGTGGGGAATACTCTTATTGATTCTAACAAAACTGCGTTTTTAGTTTCTCTAAAAAAATGCGGAGAACGGAAATATGGCGTTGCCGTTTTTCAAAAATTGACATATTTTTCAAGTTCATATATTTCATCAAAGCATTAGTTATTTTATTTAAAATTTACAGAGATCATTAAGTATAAAATGTTAAAAAAAAATATTTAAACATTTTTGAAAAAAAAAAATTTTTTAATTTAATTTTTAAACTTTCGATTTTTTTTTTGATTTTTTTTTCCTACAAAATCTTAAATTTCCAATAGATATTTAAGATAAAGATACTGTGAACTACAAGAGCAAGTACGTGCGACCCAGTCGTGCATTTTATTTTTTATTTGACTAAAAACTACTAAGTCATTCAATAATGATAAACAAAGGTCCAAAATATTGCAAAATTTTATACAGAATCAACTAAACGAAATAATTTGTTTCACGGCCAATCGGGAGGTAAGCACTAAGTGGGTTTAACTGTACCAAGTAAATGAAAAATTTTCTTTCCAAATAACTTTTTAGTCATTTGGTACCTATTTGATGTGAAAAATGTGGCCAAATATTTTTTGCCACGTTTTAGACCAACAAAATACCGCACTATTTACCGCAAACATCTAGAAGGCTTGAACACTAAGAATTCAGCTTCAGCTGACTTGAATCGAAATTGTAATTTTGATAATCATTCAGCTATTCAGCGCAGCGAAAACTGAAAAAAAAACTCTTCGTCAAAGGTAAAGCAGCAACTCGTCACCGGCTGGCATCTTCAAGACGTAATCACGAAACATTCAGCTTAGTTTACTTGAAAATTAAAATAAACATTCAGCTATTCAGCGCAGAACTCTTCCGGGCCACGCTATTTATGACAGAACTCCTTTAACGATGGCATTTTATTAAGAGAAGATGGAAGTTTTTGAAGTTATACTTCTTATGGGAGGGTGGGTATGAAAATTTACTTTTTGACAAGAATGTCAAAGGGATTATGACGCGATCACCCTGGGTAGCAGGGCTGTCGTTTCACCTTTAGAGTACGCAGTACTTTAGTATTTAAAAATGCAGTACGCCACAGTACGGCAAACATAAAACACACAACACGTAGCAAGTTACATGTTTCATGTGGCAAGTTGCATGTGGCAAGTTGTATGTGGCAAGTTGCATGTGGCAAGTTGCATGTGGCAAGTTGTATGTGGCAAGTTGCGTGTGGCAAGTTGCCAGGGTTGCAAAAAGCTAACATTTCAGCTCAGCTCACAGCTCAGCTCAAATTTGAGCTAGGTACCATAGCTTAGCTCATTTGAGCTGAGCTGAAAGTGAGCTGAGCTGAAAGTGAGCGCCCCAACTTCCAACGCCTATATCTCGGAATTTTGAAAAAAATGAAAAAAATTTTTTTGATGCCAAAAGGTAGCGGGGACTCTAACCTACATTTGGGTACAACTTCCATCCCTGTAGGTACACGCGTTCTCAAACCAGGAGAACTTAAAGGTAAAAAAAAAGTTAAGCCCGATTCTGAAAAAATAGGCATGATGTGGCGGTTTAACATGCAAAGCGATTTTTTAAAAATCTGACAATGTGCAAAGCGTAGGCCCATGACACAAGCTATCATTTGGCATCACTCCCAAAAATTGCTCTCAAGCGGCTTAGCTTCCAGGAGCGTTCAAAGATTCGGGGATTTTTCGAAAAAAAAATTTACCCCAACTTTCAAACACGATTTTCTCGGAATTTTGAAAAAAATCGAAAAACCGGATTATACCACTTTCGGGTAGCTGAGAATATAAGCTTTCATATGGCACCACTCCCCTGTCTCTAGATCAAAGCCTTCCAACGCCTATATCTCGGAATTTTGAAAAAAATGAAAAAAATTTTTTTGATGCCAAAAGGTAGCGGGGACTCTAACCTACATTTGGGTACAACTTCCATCCCTGTAGGTACACGCGTTCTCAAACCAGGAGAACTTAAAGGTAAAAAAAAAGTTAAGCCCGATTCTGAAAAAAAAGGCATAATGTGGCGGTTTAACATGGAAGGCGATTTTTTAAAAATCTGATAATGTGCAAAGCGTAGGCCCATGACACAAGCTATCATTTGGCACCACTCCCAAAAATTGCTCTCAAGCGGTTTAGCTTCCAGGAGCGTTCAAAGATTCGGGGATTTTTCGAAAAAAAAATTTACCCCAACTTTCAAACGCGATTTTCTCGGAATTTTGAAAAAAGTCGTAAAACCGGATTGTACCTGATTTTTTTTATGATTATAAAAGAAATATTTTACTAAAAAAATAGAAATATATTTACTATTAACCCTAGAAAGATAATCTACGTCTGTAAGACGTATGGTGTGTAAAGAACTGTTTTATCTAATTCAATTCAAATTTCTGGGTTTTTGTTAAATTGATTTCATTTATTATATCACTTCTTTAAAATAATCTAAGTAATGAGTTAAATAAATATGACAAAAAGTGTTAACATAAGACCAAAAATTTTTTAGAATCATACGTCTCTGAGACGTATATTATGATTATCTTTCTAGGGTTAAAAAAACCAAGAGAAAGATCACGAAAAATTATCTGTTTTATTTATAAAAATATCCATGTGTTAAAATAATTCCATTAATAACTAGAACTAAACATCTTGAGCTATGGTGTTTTATAAAAGTTTAAAATATCTTCATATTTCATTATACTTTCCAAATAAAAATCAATGTATCCTCTCACCCATCACAGCTCAGCTCAGCTCACTTTACTTTAGCTCACCCAACAGCTCAGCTCAACCATCAGCTCAGCTGAGTTTCAGCTCAGCTCAAATGAGCTGAGCTATGATACATAGCTCAAAAGTCAGCTAGCTCAAAATTTGAGCTGAGCTGTGAGCTCAGCTCACTTTTGAGCTTTGTAGCAACTCTGCAAGTTCCATATTGCTACTACTAGTGCTGAAGCACACACAATTCTCATAAAATAACCATATCGCACATTTTATGCTCAATTCATTTAGTTTCGTTAAGCGTATACCGTACGTTCTGAACCGCACAACATGTGTAAATTTCACAGAATAAATTGAAAACTACATGGACGCAAGGAGGATGAAAGAATTAATTTATTGTTCACTTGATAAAAATGTAAAAAAACGATGTGTGGATTAATTAATTTAATAATAGAAATTAAAAATATCAAATGAAATTCATTTACATATACTGAATGAGAAGTATAACTTCAGTCGCGTGTACATGTGTACACACACTCTTTTTTTTTGTTGAGCTACGCTGCGCTTATATAATTTTTTAAAATGTGTTATCATTCAACTATTCAGCTTGGGAAAAAAAAACGCAAGCAAGCTATGAGGAATCCCAATCCTTGTGCAGTTTTGAACAATTTTGTATGCAAGAGGGTTAGGTTAGGTTAGAAATGACAAGTTTTTCGTTCAGAATTTGTAGTTTAAGAAGGCTAGTAAGCATCCTGGGTTATTAATTTACAAACGATAAATTTCATTAAGAGTCAAAGACCAAAACTCTTCTTCGATAGTTCACACTTTGCAAGCCCGATCCTTGAAAACTTCAACGAAATGCTAAAAAGTAATCAATTTATAGAACCGTGTCGGTGAAAACATCAAAGGGCTTTTACGATTACTTTTTTAGAAAACAAAAACGAAACCTATCAGTTAAAACCTCCCATAAAGGAAGCGCACACGTGATACTTTTAAAACTTATTGCATTTTCAAGGTGAAACACTCCTCAACATACCGGATTGGGGCTCAGCACGAATGAAGGTAATGCATTTCTTCACAGGTGTATAAGCGAAATTATACACCTTTACCTGGGTATAAGGGGTAGAAGTAAGATTCTATTGAAAAGTAATCTCAGGAACAAATAAACAAACTTGCACATTTCAATACACAATACGCGATCCCTTTCCTTCTGCTAACACAAAACCCTCTATTTCTATACCACATTTTGGTATTCAAAACCTGTACCTACCTCATATCGGATGTATACGGAGTACGGATACAATTCTAAACCACCACCCCCTTATTTATTAGTCAAGTTTAAGAATGCCATCGAGGTTATAGTCCTATGAATAACCAAATCCCCCTTTTATTTTTTTCATTTCAGATGCACATTCGTGCAAGGAGCTACACACTCGTTCGCATAAATTTGCCTTGCAGAATTTCCAACAGGTTGTCGGAACCGAGGAATTCCTTTTGCTACCCTTCGATGAGGTAAGCTTTTTTTCTCTTCTAGGAAAAAAAAAACAAAAAAAAAACGACACTTGACCCACTCTTTGGAATTTATGGCACATTCTGGTATTTCTCTTTTTAGGTCAGGGATTTAATATCAAACAATCAATTGAATATTTGTTCCGAGGAGAAGGTTTTCTTGGCCGTCCTCAATTGGGTTAAGCATGATTTGGCCGAGAGGCAAAAGCACGTAGCTGAATTAATGAGTCATGTTCGATTGCCATTAGTTGGTCGAGACTTTTTAATGACTTGCGTTGAATCGGAAACTTTGATCCGGGAAGATCCTCAATGCAAGGAACTTCTACTGGAAGCAATGAAATATCACTTGTTGCCAGAGCAGAGAAGTTTGATGAGCAGCCAGAGGACAAACGAAAGACGTCCGGATGGCATGAAACCGTATGTTTTCGCGGTGGGTGGTGGAAGTTTGTTTGCCATTCATAGTGAATGTGAGGTGTATAATCCTCGGTTAAATGCTTGGACTCCGATATCTCCAATGTTGTGGAGAAGATCACGTTCCGGAGTGACCTCACTTCATAAGTTACTGTATGTGGTTGGAGGTTATGATGGCGTTACAGACCTTTCTACGGCCGAATTCTACAATCCCCTAACGAACAAGTGGAACAATATCACTCCCATGGGAACAAAACGGTCTTGTCTAGGAATCTGCGCCTTTGACGGGCTTATTTACGTTTGCGGTGGCTACGATGGAGCCTCTTGTCTTAGCAGCATGGAACGTTATGACCCTCTAACAGGGGTCTGGAGCTCTTGTCCAGCTATGAGCACTCGCAGGAGATACTGCCGTCTCGCAGTTTTAGACAACTGCATATACTCCTTGGGAGGTTTTGATTCCACCAATTATCAATCAAGTGTAGAACGATTTGACCCAAGGATCGGTCGTTGGACCCCAGTGCCGAATATGACATCCCGAAGAAGTAGCTGCGGAGTGGCTGCATTTGATGGACATTTGTATTGTGTTGGTGGAAATGATGGAACAATGTGTATGGCAAGTGGCGAAAGATTGAATTTGAGAAGAAATGCTTGGGAACCGATCGCAGCTATGCATTCAAGAAGGTATAAGTTCTTATTACTTCTTTAGAGGTCTTAATTATATTTTCTTTCATTTTTTAGATCTACTCATGAAGTTGTTGACGTTGATGGCTGCCTTTATGCCTTAGGAGGAAACGATGGCTCCTCATCACTGAATTCTGTCGAGAAATACGACATTCGACTGAATAAATGGACAATTGTCAATTCAATGGTTACACGTCGCAGTTCAGTTGGGGCATCTGTACTCGATTGTTTCCATTTGGAACGTGGTCTTGTTCAAACTACCAACTTATGACCCATGTCATCGATAGCTGAAACATTTGCTGCCGCTGCTGCTGCTTCAGTTGCAGCTAATGGAAGTACTTCGTCGACCAGTAGTAATAGTGCGAATAGTAGTAGCAATAGTGGTAATTTTAATTTAAGCACATCAGCGCCAAGTGGTCCTTCTTCGGCCGGAAAACCATCGACAGCTTAATTTAATAATAATTATAATGTAAAAAAAAAACAAGTTGGAAAAAAATGTGTTACGGTGTGGAAAATAGGAAATAGAAAATGTGGGTATATTGAATCAAACAAAAATGGAAGAAGGGTCAGGAAACTCTTTGGGAGGTTTGAAAAGATCCATGCACTATTAGGTATTGTCCTATGGGTCTTAAACTTTATGCCAGAAGTTTGGAAAAAAAATTTCGTCACTTCAAAACATGTCAAATCGTCCCGTAACGTCAAATCGAAAAAGGTTAAAAAAAAATTTGTGTGGATTGAGGTTGATCATAATTTTTCTGGACGAAAACTTAATAGGTTTAAGACGAAAACTGAGTGATTTGACATTTTTGAAACTGAAGGCTGAGAGTGCAAGTTTTTTTTGGAATAAGTAACGTTCTTTCATAATTTGTTGGTTTTCACAGACCCACAGTAACAGTAAGTTTTTATCTTTACCTTGAGATTGTTCATCACACTTTTATATTCGCATAATGCACCGAATTCATTCCTTTAACCTAAAAAAAAAATTAATAAATCACATTCCAAAAATTAAAAATCTAAGTGGATTTTCTAGTCAAGGCGCAGCTTGCTGTTCACTATGTGCTTTAGACCAGTTTATAACAATTAAAAGAACGGAGAAAGGAATTTAAGTATTTTTTTTTCTACTCCTAACGTATGTATTAGGATTGCCGCTTGACATCCTTTTATAAAAATAAAATAATCAAAAATACGATTTTATAGACCTGTTGAACAAATAGTTTATACGAGTGGGGCACTATAGTGAACAGATTGCTTATATTCTGGTATTTGTCGAATATTTTGAGAGTTTCTTGTTCGTTGAAATTGGTCAAAACTAATTATTCATTAACTGGAAACCTTAAATGGATTTGGCGAGCACAGAATATAGAACTCTAGGGAAAAATAAATTTTATGAGTCTTTTAAGCTTTGGCGTTCTTAGCAAAAAAAAATATTCGACAAAAAAAATAAAGTATTATTACACATTTAACATTAAAACAAAATCATAAATAAAAGGAAAAATTTAAGAAGAGAAATCATCGAATTTTTAAAACATTAAAAAAATATTTAGGCATTCTCGAAAAAAAATTATTATAGGAATCACATTAATATCAAATCGAAATCAAAGTGCTCGACTTTGTTTTTAATATTTTTTTTTTTTTTTTTTTGGTTTTATATAGTTTTTTAAATGATTGTTTATCGGTCGCACTATAAGAATCCTATTTAGAATATTAAAAACCTATACTATACCATCACTGCCAAATATGATGCATTTCAATTATAAATACCGCAGTGGTAAGCAAATGACCAAACCACATTTAGGTTAAAGACTTCTTTAAATTTACAACTACATATACTGCAATAAATAATAAATTAATTGCATACAGTTTTTTCCATTTAAGTAATCTTTGAATGGCAGTTATATTTTTGTTGTTGTACAATTTTCAAGTAAATAATAATTATAATAAATAATAATGATTATAATCATCACTGTCGTTTTTTTTTTTTTTATTTTTTGATAATATAAAAAAGGTATTATGAATAAATAAAATATTAATTGCAAATAAAATTATAATAAAACCATTTATTAATAATAGGTAGTTATGAATACAGAAATAAATTGATTTAATTGGATGGAACAAAAAAAAAATTATTTAAAACTTTATTAAAATATAAATTTTTAAGTAAAGAATAAAAAAGAAAATAAATATTATTGAGTTATCAGAACTACGAGTAAGAATACACATAAATATATTAATAACATACATTATATTAAAATAATTTATCTAAATGAATTTTGTTTAAGTGTCTTTTTGTATTAAAAAAAAAAAAAACAAATTAAAAAAAAAAGAAAATAAGTTTGGTGAATCATTTTTGTATTACAAGTTCTTTACATACATTTATGTAACGAATCGAATAAAAAAATTGTGTTACAGTGAAATAAAAATCGTAAAATATAAATAAATTATATAATTGAGTGAAATAAATGAGATGAAAGTCAAAAAAATAAGTTTTTATTCTTATTTATTTAATATTATGGGCCAAAAAGGAATATTCAATTATGTCGAATTGATAAGAATTGTAAGTAGAATAATTGAGTACAAAAACTTTTTTTTAACACCCTGATTAGGCTAGATAAGACTTTTTTCTTTCAATAAACAAGTTAAAGCTTTAAAATTGATGTTCAGTATTAATTTCACATTAAACAAATTGTTTAAGGGTTTCACTTTTTAGAAAAATTATTGGTATATACTTGTTAAACATTATCAATTTACCAGAAAAAAACAAGATTTTACCATATTTTTTTTTTTATTCTCTCGATAAATAAAATACTCAATTTTTTTTATTTGTCTGTACCGTAAATATTGTGATAGACAAATAAAACTGACTTAATTCATTTTTGGATTTTAAAGATTGACTTTGGATCAAGCGTTAAAACAATAAATTGCACGAATGAGTCGCCCTCACTTGTTTGATAAAAGAAGCTTAGAACATTAAAAATATTTACGTAAAAATTCATGAAAGGTTATTTTAATTTAAATCGACAGAATACAAAAAATAAATTACGCATACGCCATAGAGACCAGCAATAGTGTTAGGCTATTAATGAAGAACAGTCGATGAAGCCAATTATGTCTTAGCGCTTATACTCATTGTATCTTGTATGGAAATGACGCCCTGGCCCCGTAAAGCAGTTCTTTAAGCTGTTGTGACGTAAAAGCATCACGTTTGCACCAGAAATATTTTTGATGCAAATTTTTGATGTGTAAGTGAATTCAGCCTACATCTTTTCAAATAGGATTACATATATATCGACAAAGTATAACAGATTTTTTTTGTACTTCAGCATCACATGCTTTGTTGTGATTAATTTATTGCACTAAAGATGTAAAAAATTTAACGACTAATAGAAAAATCAAAGAAAATTAAAAAAAGGCACAAAAGAAAATTGTTCAAAATAGCAGTCGGTTGAAATTGGCGTTGTATCTTGTATTGTTGTTTTCATCTACACAATTCTATCCGCTGTTTGCATAGCAATCACTCCAAAGTCTCTCAAAGGATTATCATTTTTGTTTGCTTTCAATGCTACATGAGATTTTGTTGTAGCCACCGCATGTGCATGTGTTTTGGGTGCAGGAGCAAACCTTCCCATTTCACCTGAAAAACAAACACCATTTAGTACACATGACCTTAAATATTGCTTGCTTTTCATCGAATGAAATGGAATGATTTAGCCCCCGATTTCAAGGATTTTTTCTATAAAAAATAAAACGAACTTGTTTTAACTTTTGTTTAAATTTTATCGCCGCTTTATTTAAAAAAAATGTTTTTCACAAAATTGAAATGCTTGCGCTAAGGGAAAATTTTCATTTTAGAAAAAAAACACACATCTTGTACTTAACTGCGCGAAATAAGAAAAAATGCATGCTTGCTCAGTACAAGAAAGTATACTTTTCCAAAATGAAAGAAATAGTCCCCGCAAGAATAATTTTACATGGTAAAAACTAAAACTAGTGCTCAGAGGATAATGCATTCCACATACAATTCGTGAAAAACTAAACAAATTTTTTTTATACATATTTTTTTAAAAAATGCAACCAAAATAACGGCTTAATAATAATAAAAAATAAAAAAAAAAAGATTAAGGAAAGCATAAAATGTCCTTTTTGGGTTTTGTTGGTTTGTTTTTCTTAAAAGCTAATTTAACATAATTTTCTTTTAGAAATCCATTCTCACGAATTCGGTTTTTTTTAGGTTAAAGCTTTCCAAAATTAAATACAAAAACGAAAAACAAAAATCATTGTTTTAATTTTATTCCAGTTCGATGGCTAAAATTCAAAAAATTGATTAAAAATAAAATTAACAAAATGGGAAGAAGAGAAGAACAAGAAGAATAAAAAAATTACTTTAAACTTTGTTCGATGATTTTAATTTTTAAGAAGAGATGGTTATTTAGTTTTGTTTATTGATTCGCGTTATGGAAAGCTTTAGAAAAGGAGTGGAGTTGTTGTAGAAAATTTATTTACTTTTGTAAACTTTTTCAGTCATGTCATCGAAGCTGGGATCTTGGATGTCGAGCATAAGGCTGTTGGCTGAGAGGTAGACCTTGTTTTGTGATGCGGCAATCTACAAAAAAAAAGAAATAAATAATACTTCTTTATTTTATTGAATTTAATTTAATTTAATCTTACGGTTCTTGCTATGCTTTGAGCTCCACGGATTTTCCTCAATTTCAAATAAGCTGGATTCTGTTTGACAGCAAGACCCAACATCTTAGCGGCCTCGGCTTCTCCCTCAGCTTGAACGATCTTCTGTTGTTTCTCTTGTTTGGCACGTTCAACAAAGAACACAGCTCGCTGAGCTTCTTGTTGGGCGACTTGTTTGGCTTCAACGGCAGCTGTGTATTCCTTGCCGAAACTCAATTCGGTGAGAGAAACGTCATCAAGGATGATATTGAAATCGCGAGCACGTTCAACGAGCTCCTTGCGAATCAAAAGGGAAACCTAGGATTGAAAAAAAAAATAAACAATTTAAATATCATTTCAAAATTAAAATTTTGAGGGAATGAATTTTGGAAGATAAAAAAATGTTTATAGGGAGCCTCAGAACTTTGACTTGAAAAAAAGGAAAAGAAATTTTTTTTCGAAATAAACATAGGGCCTTATTATGACTCGTGAGACGAACGATTTGGCAAACACTCATGTCATTGTATTCCGATTGGAAAACTGCGGCGTTTGCCTGTAAGCAGTGAAAATGAAGAAAACGAAGATATTTTGAAAACCTCGAGTCGATAATTAAAGACCCAGAAACTTAAATGTTTCTAACTATTAGCAAGTCAAAAATGGAGCCATAATTTAATGTTTTCTAACAAACCTATTAGTTTTTGGGAAAATTATTTTATTTGATATTTTTAATGCTTATCCAAGTGAAACATTAGAGAAAAAGATAACAAACTAAAAATATTGGATTAGAATAATACTATCAAGCAATGCGAAAGAAATTCATAGTAACCATTTGGGTAATGTGTGCGTTCCCAGAATTATTATGCAGATATATTTTGATACTTTTATTTTTACATATCTTCTGTACTTATATAAAAATGCGTCTACAAATATAAATTTCAAAAAATTGAAGCGGCACACCTTCATACTGTTGTTTAAAATTTAATTTCTTTTAATTTCGATGACTTTAAGAAGCACCGATGTCTTTATTTTGTTGGACATTTCAAATGCTCAATTGTGTTTTAGTGAATAAAAATGTGAAATTTTAAACAAAACTTTATTTCAGAAGCGATCCCTGAAAATTGACGGAATCAAATACAGGGTTTGTTTTAGTAACTACTACATATATATATAAAGGGTGTCTTTTAAAATTTTCGAAAATTTTGATTTTAAGACGTATACTTACCTATACAGTCGTCGGCATAATTATTTTGACTAATTTACAATTTTCGATCTAATAAAAATAATTTCTAACGGTTAAACTTTATTTAGGTAAAGTTAATGGTTATTTATTAAGTATGTTATGGTGAATCTCATGGTGGTCAAAGTAAGTCATATGAGTGAAATTTGGCTTTCAGACAGCTTTTTTTTTATTAGAAGTGCTATTTTTTGAGCGGCATAAGTATTTTGACCAGCATTCTTTTTCAATTTTGGTAAGGTAAAGTAATACCTTTTGCTTATTTTAAGCATGTATTCAACTGCTGAACATGTTTAGGCTCAGATTCTGAAAAAAAAATTGGACAAATTTCGCAAATAAACATTGAAATTAGGGCATTTATTGTTACAAGTTAAAATTCCCGTTACCTGTTAAACAAATCAATGGAGAACTGATTTGTTTGCGTCAAATTATGTCTTGGCTAATAAAGAAACACAAGATTACGAGTACTGAGTAGAATCAGCCATGAATCTGTACAAAACAAAAAATTAGAGAGAAAAAAGACAAGTTTTTTTTTGTGGAATTCACTTTGAATCCCAGATTGAACCCTTATATCATGGAGCTGGAAATGAAATCCCTAGGGAAGAATTCCTCATCAGAAAGCAAAGATTCCCAGGAGACTTAGAAAACACAATTTTGGGACTTATCCAGCAAGAAAAGCACTAGTTAACCTCTTGAAAGCATGTTGAAAACTATGAAATTCGCAAAAAAGCACGTTGGTAAGCCTAATTTTTTCTGGATCAAGGTTTAATGAACCGATTAAAGTTTTTTTGCACTCCATAAATCACCAGGAGTGAATTTTGTTTGGATGCGGTCTAGAAAACTTTGTTCAAGAAAAAAAAAATCTTACCAACGAGTTTTTTTGCGAATTTCATAGTTTTCAACATGCTTTCAAGAGGTTAACTAGTGCTTTTCTTGCTGGATAAGTCCCAAAATTGTGTTTTCTAAGTCTCCTGGGAATCTTTGCTTTCTGATGAGGAATTCTTCCCTAGGGATTTCATTTCCAGCTCCATGATATAAGGGTTCAATCTGGGATTCAAAGTGAATTCCACAAAAAAAAACTTGTCTTTTTTCTCTCTAATTTTTTGTTTTGTACAGATTCATGGCTGATTCTACTCAGTACTCGTAATCTTGTGTTTCTTTATTAGCCAAGACATAATTTGACGCAAACAAATCAGTTCTCCATTGATTTGTTTAACAGGTAACGGGAATTTTAACTTGTAACAATAAATGCCCTAATTTCAATGTTTATTTGCGAAATTTGTCCAATTTTTTTTTCAGAATCTGAGCCTAAACATGTTCAGCAGTTGAATACATGCTTAAAATAAGCAAAAGGTATTACTTTACCTTACCAAAATTGAAAAAGAATGCTGGTCAAAATACTTATGCCGCTCAAAAAATAGCACTTCTAATAAAAAAAAAGCTGTCTGAAAGCCAAATTTCACTCATATGACTTACTTTGACCACCATGAGATTCACCATAACATACTTAATAAATAACCATTAACTTTACTTAAATAAAGTTTAACCGTTAGAAATTATTTTTATTAGATCGAGAATTGTAAATTAGTCAAAATAATTATGCCGACGACTGTATATAAGAAAGTTATACAAGTTGGGAAAAGAAATGTAAAATATTAATTCTGGCTGTCTTTTTGGCCGCTAGACCTGCCTACTTAGTAGTATAGTGCTGAAGCGATTCTATGTGTTGATTCTGACCAATCTCTAAAGTTCACCTCACAGATTTTCAAAGATACCCCGACGCCATGTAAGTACTAAACAAAATTCCGCGGCAGATTCTCAAACTGTGAAACGATTACGGTCTATTTGATTTTCATTTTAAAAATCACGGAATGACTACCCTGATACGAACTCAAAATTAGTTTTTTTCTTTCACAAAATGAGACCCCAAACAGTCCAAGAATTTCATAAAAAACACTTGCTCCACAATACAAGACTTGTCCTAACTGCTATAGGTACTTCTATTTCATGAAAGGTCATTTATGATTTATCCAAGACCATTAAGACCTTCTCTTTTACGAGAGACTAATCAAAAACCACGAAAAAATCGAAATCCGCTTGTCAAATTGTATGTAGACACTCCTTTTCTCCTCCACAGTCACAACTTGTGAGAGTCACAAAAAGAATTTATTTAAGCTGTTGAGTTGTGACCTGCTCTATAAGAGATCACAGTTTTGAGAATTTTTGTGACTGGGTAAGAATCGGGGTGTGACACCTTTCATAAAAAAGTGAAAAGTTCTGGAGTAATTGAAGGTAATTTTCTCTTCATTTATTCTAAAAGACTTGTCTTTTTTTTTTCTTTTTTTTTTAGGAAATTATTCTTTAAGTAATACGCGTATAAGAAGAAAAACAATTTTTTTGAACTCTTTTGTTAAAAATTCTCATGTTTGCCGTGAAAATTTTTGTTGGACAACTTCAGGTTCGTGTTCTACACCCCAAACTTTTTTAAGTTTTCCTATCCTTAGGGGAAAAAAAATAATAGCCGTGTTTTATTTGTACTCAGTATTTTACTGAGTTAACTTTTTATGTTGTAAACAACAACAATTGATTTCTTATTTTATTTTTGGAAATTTGGAACCGGCGCACAGTGGTTCCCTCATGGAAAAAACCCAAAAAAGTGAAACAATTTTCTCAATTTTTTTGATTTGGTTTTTCGATTAACAATATATTTAAATACAGAATGCAATCAATTTTAATTTTTTGCATAGCCCTGGTCCCGAGTATACTTAGCTCAAACTAGATTCTTTAAGATTTTCGAAATTTCGTTCTTTTTTTCTGCAACTTTTGACGATTTTTTTTTAAAGAATAGAGCTTTTGTTTTTAAAAAAAAGTATGTAATGTTGTTAATGGTATATTTGTCCTTAAGTCTACATTTACCGTTTGTTGAATTTGCTTTTGAATCAGAAAAACCAGAATATTATATAAAGACACCTCAAGAGCGAGTAGTTTTTACTCTTTGTCAGCCTATAAAAAAAAAGCTCCACGATGCTCCACGTTCATTTTAGTATTAATTTAAAGCTTATGATATATACTATTTATGGTGTTAAAACAAATGACCCATTTTGACCCATTCTCCCATAAGAGCTTCTTGAGTGTAGCAATGCGTGTCACTCAAACAGCACTTGAAATCGGTATTATCGTTTCTAATTTAACGGCTTTTTTGATAAAATAAATTTTTTTACATTATAAGAGGTCTATGTAGTCATCACTGATAAGCCAAATAATAAAGAAAAATCAAAAATTTTCCAAAAAAGGAAAAATATCCAAAAACGATATGAATTTTTTTTTCAAAATTTAACTTTTTTTTGAAAAATTGTAATTTTCTTTGATTTATCTAAAATTTAAACGGTGTTTAATAATAAAATGTTCAAATAAACTCAAAAGAATTTGATTTTGCTCATAATCACCCATAGTTATAAAACAGCGGCACATTTTCTAAAAACCCATAAAAAGGCCTTTTTTGATAGCTTTTCTAAAATGATCTCAAATGCAAGAAAACATTTAACAAATTAAACTTAATTTATTTGTAGAGAATTAAGTGAAATTTTCAAATGTATCCTTAAATTCTCTTTAAATAGATCCGTTGTTGAGATATTGATAGTCGAAGTCAAAAGTATGGTTTTTGGTGTGATGACTGATATTGCAATCTAAATCGTAAATCGTAGAAGTTTGAAACAAAAAGAATCTTAAGGCCAAATAGTTCTTTTTTTAGAGAAAAGTAAAAACAAAAAAAAATTGGAAAATTTTGGTATTTGAATAATTCCTTGGATTTAGCTATTTTACCATTAGAAATAAAATATTTAGTTTAAAAATAGAGGAATGTAGCTTTCAATGCTTTTTGTTTTGTCATGATACTATAATTTTTATACTATCTATCGAAAATCACTAAAAAAATCACAATTTTTTTTTTGTTCCCTTAATTTTTTGGGCTAGTTTAGTAAGTATAAATTTAAGGTGCTATAATACTTATGAAACTTTTTAATTTTTTGCTTTCTGAAAAACCTTCTCTGTATTCAGTTTTAATTTGCCTTAAAGTGTAAGAGACATTTACATTTTTAAGAAAAAAAAAGAACAAAAAAAGGAAATAAAAAGAATAAATATATTTATCAATACAACTTTTAAAAAAATGAGTAATTTTAAAGCACGACACACAATTTTTTAACCACGATGAGAACTCGTTTCATTTAATTTATATACCAAATTTCAATCAAATCAGTCCACCCGTTCGGTTTTTATAGGTTTTTTCCACTTACTCCATAGAAGGGAACCACTGTGCGGCGGTCCACAGTCTGAAGATAATTTAAAATAAACAAGAAAAAAAGTTAGTTGAACCTATTTTAATTTAAGCGTTGGGCGTTGGTTCGAGAAAATGTACTAATGAAAAAAAGTGACTATTTAAAACTGCGCGATGCGAAAAAAATTAATTAAAGGGATTACGTTCGAAAAATGTAATAAGCTAATTCTATTTCTATTTCTTTCATTAGAAAATGTGGTTTATTTTCTAAGATAAGTAAATTTTTTAAATATACCATAAACCCCCATGCAATCTTGGATATTGAAAAATATTGAAATCTAGTTAAATTATTTTTTTAATAATATAGGAATTTTGTCTATATATTGGCAGCCTTAACTAAACTAAAACTAAATCTTTAGATTTAATAACAAAGCTATCCACCCAAGATTTACGACCAGAATATTGCTCTTTTAAGTGAAGAACATTTATCTTACGTTTTATATTTTTTTAAAAAGTATATTTTACAATATACCACGTCGCTTCAGAAGCAAAGTGTCTTTTTTTTAAATTTAACGATTTTAAGTTAAGTATATAGAAGAAATCACAAACGAATGAGCTAATGTTCTTTTGCATTTTTTGCATGTAAGGTACCTACCATCCCTGTTAATTAAAATAATTACTATCACAAGAATAGTAATTATTTTTATGCTAAACGACATAACGTCGGTGAAACCAGAAAAGTGTGTAACTCCAAATTTTGTGAAAATTAGATTTGAATGCCATCTGTTAGACAAACCTAATATCTACCGTTCCTTAAACTCAGAATCCCCTTAAAGTTCATAGTTTTTATTTTATTAGCAAATTAGAAAATGAAAACTCATACAAATGCCTTCAAAACGATTTTGTTTTTTTGCTCTTCTACAAAATTTGCTAAAATGGAGTTACACAGTTTTCTGGTTTCACCGACGTTAAGTCCCACTATTTTTTTTTTTTTTTTAAATGATTATACCATTTTAGGGGTAATAACACTTTGTAAGCACGAAATTGAGTGTCATTTTCATCATCGTATAAAACAAAGGAGAAACGTTATTTTCTTTTGGAGTTTGTTAAGTTTGTATAAGTATATCAAAAGGTAACAGAATAGGCTATTTGAAAATTTTTGATGATGTGAAATTTTGTAAATGGCGGCGTAGTTCAGGATGATTGCAAAATCCTGTGCTCCCATCGGGCGACCAACTAAATCCTACAGTTTTTAACCGATTGGGCGGAAATTTTGTGTGAAGCTTAACAATACAAAAATTTTCAAATTA
Organism: Episyrphus balteatus; assembly: GCF_945859705.1. Lineage (NCBI taxonomy): Eukaryota > Metazoa > Arthropoda > Insecta > Diptera > Syrphidae > Episyrphus > Episyrphus balteatus. The sequence goes on from NC_079134.1 coordinate 168,808,233, forward strand.
GCATATTCTGTTACCTTTTGTTATACGTAAACAAACTTAACAAACTCCAAAAGAAAATAATGTTTCTCATTTGTTTTATACACTGAAGAAAATGGTGAAACGATTTCGTGTCTACAAAGTTTTATTACCCCTTAATAGAGGACCAAACATTAAATTTTGTTTGTTCTACGACTTTTAGCTCCTCGCATAAACTCTAGACAAAAATAGTTTTTTTGAGAATAAAAAAGTTTCAAATCGATTTTCTGAAAAAACTCTAAATTTTGAGATGGGACACTTTGCTTCTGATGCGACGACATATTTAATGAATTAATTTATTAACATACCTGAGCACGCTGTGTAATCAATTGGGAAGCATTGAACTTGGCCACAACACTCTTCAAAACTTCATTGCAAATTGATGGCAAAACTTTCTCATCATAGTCCAAACCCAATTGACGATGCATAACTGGGAGACGTAATGAATCTGGACGCGAAAGCACACGCAGAGAGATGTTAATCATCTGCAAATCCTTTGATCCCGTGGGTGATGAAATCTTCCTGGGCCTAGAGCGGATGTCATAAATAATTGGATATTGGAACCATGGAATTCTGAAATGCAAGCCCTCGGAGTAAATATCGGATTGAATTCCACCCAAACGACTGAAAATGATTGCACGATGACCACCATCAACTAGAAATTTAATCAAAGAAAACAAGGTTCATATCACGACACAAAAAAAGTCAAGAAAAGTTGTGTTATGCAACAAAGTAGGAACCGGCATGGAGTTATTTATTGATTTTTAAGTTTCCTTGTAACTTTGTAATTCTTAGGAAAGTAATATTTTGAAGAGTTATGTAAAATGTGTGTACTCTTTGAATTTCATCATAAAAAGAAAGAAAAAAAACGTAATTTCAAGATTCTTTCATAAAATTCCATCATGCAGTGAATTTTTGAGGTTATGTCACACTTGGAAGATTTTTCTTTGAAAAATACCTGTGTAAAGCGATTGGGAGACCCCATAAGCAGCAGCTCCAAGAGCTGCAATAACCTTCAAGCCTGTTGTCAGTCCAGGTGGTCCTCCTTTGCCAAATTTTCCAGCTAAATCATTCAATTTGCTCTGTGCCATGTTGGTGGTGAGGTTTTTTGTGTTTTCTTTCACGAATCAACTAAAAATGTTAGAAGTTGTATTATTTTGATAGTTTTAATTTATATTTTTCTTACAGATGGTGAATAAATGCAATTATTTTTTTATGAAATGATAAAATAATTAAATTTTATCGCGAAAGAATTCTTTAAAAAAAATTAAAGAAACGATGAACACCGCACGGGACTTTAACCTTCTTTCTTTTTCTAATTTGAAAGATGGAAAAGTTGCGAATGACATTCAGCGATGTGTGATGGTGTTTATGGAGAAATTGGGCTTTTTACTGATTTCAGCGACATCTAGGTGGTAAACTTAAGCCTATGATTACATCAATCATTTTTAAGATGCGATTAATTTTATATTTTTTTTTTACTTTTGTTCCTGAAAATTTAAATGGGTTCCATTAGCTGCGTTTAATTAGTAATCGGTATATAGTTTCTAATAAACTTAACAACTAACACAACAGCTTCTGCAAATTGAAATCTCGCAGGTATAACTTTTTATAAGGGTTATATACTGCTTGTATTGAGCTTGCTTCAGAATTTAACTGCTTATAGAAGTTCGAACTTGTTTAACAACTTCTTATAAGTTGTTTAAATACTGTTAAAGAAACATAACCAAAGAAAGCTTGTCTTTCGGATAACCTTCGGTTAATGAGCTTATAGAAGCTCTATAGAAATTATCAAGTTTTGTATTTGTTTTTTGGTTTTGAAATTGAATAATTTAGCTCGGACATTTTTTGTTTTTGAGTGAATAAAATCTAACTCGGACATATGCATGCTAATTAAAGTGACGAAGTTTTTGATTTTGTAAATGAATATTCTAAACTGGCCGAGTCGACAGTGGTAAAAAAAATGGTATACCTACTTTAAAAATTATTATTAATAGATTTAGGTACTAAAACTAATGGAATGTTCAGATTAATAAATAAAATTCAGGATATAAAATCAAATCAAAACCGAATGAAACAGAAAATTCTTTTTTTGTTGTTTTTTTATAATTTCGATAAGACTTGTATTAAATAGTTATACAAGCTTTTCCGAAGGTATCTATCAAATCTCAAAGCTTCATTAAAGCTTCTTATAGACCTTATAAAGACTTTGTTATAAATCGTCCGATTTGTACAACGTTCTCCTTTTTCCATAGCCAACAACCTTACTAAACTTCAAAAGAAGCTAAAATGTAGCTTCTGTATAATACCTTAACCGAAGCTGAAATGTTAGTTAGGTGTCTTAACCGACTCTGCTTAAGAGTATCGCTGGATATTGTGAGGCCCCGTGTTGGTATCGACTGGACAAAACATTGACGGACAAAATATGGACGAAAGCCATTTGGAAGTATCGTGGTGGCTGTGGTTGTCCAAAATAAGTTCCCTAGCGGAATCTTTCGCGGAAGCATATGGTACTCACAATCCATTTGATGGAGGCTCTCTGGAAGCAAGAGGTGTAGATAGACCTAGGTTCTCAGCAAAGGCTCCGGACATGCGCCAACATGTTGCAATTTGCTACTCAGATATTCGGCCTTAGCAAGGCATCCGTTGGAGCGGAAAATTTTACGATTCATGCTTTTTGGTGTGCTTCAAAAGGGTAACAACTCTCCAATTCGTATGACATCGGACAATTCCGACGGATACCTCGCTAGGGCCGACTTCAACAGAAATATCTATGTTAGGGCTGTGGTCAAGCCCTGAGTTGATCATGCATGTAAGATTCCCTGAGATAGGCCCTAAACGGCAGAAGCTCAAGTAATGCTTATTTGCAACCTATAAAATGCTCTTTTCAAACAATTGGCAAAATAGCCTTCCCAAGAAGTCGAAGTTGTATTATATTTCTTTTCTGCTCAGAGGCTTTTCAACTTTGACAGGTATGAAGCCTTCATGTTAGTACAAATGCTATACCCAAACAAGAGTATCCGCCCATGTTACTTATTTCAAATCGCAGTGATAGTAATCGCATTACCGTCTTTATAAGCCTGTCATACGAAGAAACCCGTATAAGATGTTCACCAAGTTATTCAACTTAGTGGAAGAATTCTTCCACCTGCCAAGATTATCATACATCCCTATTTTAAATAAATACTCTCAATTAAACAATTCCCAGACTAAGGTTCCTTTTTGTCTTGAGTTTCCTCGATTTTTTGTTACTAGTTGCAAAAAAGTGAAAAAGGAACAAAAGTTTCGGCAGTTTTTCTAGTGGGTGCCCTTCTCCTGAAAATATTTTCATTCAGAATAGAGCTTAGAAATTAGAGATAATCCGCTTTTTAAATATCAATTTAAGTATGTAACGTTTTTAAGAGTGTATATAACAATTAATATTGTATTTGTATAATTTTATATAAAAATATTGCATAAACTTAAGAAATTATAAGAGTAAATAACATAAAGGACTATATTACTACATTCTAAACAACTACATTCCTGCTTAAATATGTTAACAATAAATCTTGTAATAAACTAATTTCTGCTGACAACTAGACATCAGCAATATTACCCTCATTGCGACCATAATTTGTATCTTTGAGATAATAAACAGTTTGTTCATTTAAAAGGGACATAACTGTCGACTTCATATTCAATAATGAAGCCAATTTGTACTTCAATGCGATCGATTGCACATGTTCCACCAATGCACATAAATTCTCTTCCATTTGTCGGTTGGTTGGGTTACCCACGGAATACAGTTGGAATCTAAATAAGAGTCTATTAAGTCAAAATCACAAGGATAGATACAATCTTAAATTTACCCCTTCACAACATTTTCAATTATTGAATCGCTGATATGCATTTGATTCTGGAACTCAGTTAGATAGGCTTTTCGTTCTAGAACCACATATTGGAATAGAATAGCTTCAGCCCAGTTTATCTCGAGAGAATAAGCTCGACTCAGGATCATAGCTTGTGGAACCCTATAAGCAAACAAAAATCCATAAATTCTAAAAAAATTTAATCTCTTTACTTAATCTACCTGAGTTCCGAGTAAACAAGCTCCTTAAGGTCATCTCTTGACTGCACAGCCAAAACTGAAACACATTTTCCAGTCGCCAGTCCTTTGTTCACCAAATCAATTTGCATGGCAACCAACTCTGCCATGGCAACACTCTTTTGAGCTGGCAGCAATTTATTGTCCATCAGGTAGCTCTCCGTTGCGTGGGTAAAGTAATCCAATGCCTGATTCAAAAGTCCACACAAATCCTGGGTGCAATTTAACTTTGGTATGGGTGATGCATGTTGTGATGATATTTTAAGTTGTTCCGGAGAAATCTCCCCCGGTTGAGAGAAACTCGAAACAATTGCAATTGCATCTCGTCCCTCAACCTCCCACATCTCGGCCAATTCTTTGTACATGGAAAAATGCAAACCGGCCAATTTCAAATAGTCCTTATTATCCGGACAATACTCTCTCAGGTAAGTAAGAATTGCCTGTCGCAAACTAACGGCTTTATACTCCTCAAACTGTCCCAACAACGATTCAAATTGGTCGTTCTTAATCAACGAATCAAAACAATAGAACATTTCTCGATATCTAGCCAAACCAATAAGCATTCTCACAATCAATGACCATGATTTGGCAGTTGTTAATATAGTATTTAGAGCTTTTGCTCTATTTAAGACATTTGCAATACCTTCCATTGAACATTCATGCACAAAACATTGATGGGCTTTGATAAGCAACTCAACATAAATAAGATTTTGTTTCTTGTGGGATAGTACTTGAGTTGTTCCTGGAGCAGCATTTGGCAGGCCATAGAGTCGAATGATTTCGGAGAGTTTTTGAAAAACATCAGTTTCCTCGTATTCTTTGCCATCTTGGAATTTTCGATAAGTTTTCAGTGCATCGCAATATTCGAGCAGACTGTTGCCGAGAAGTGTAGTACTGGGACAGAGTTCGAGAAATAAATGGAATTCTTTTTCAAGATTAAAACCCCATAAAACACTGTTTTTCAATTGATTGTTGCTCTTTGATTGTTGATCAACTTCGAAGATGTAAAAACGTGGACGGATTACTGCGGTAGCGATTTCAAAGGAAAGGTGTTCGGCAATCTAAAAAAAAAAACAGAAAATATTGATATTATACGAAAATAATTTTTTTTGTCCTCGAAATAGAAGCTCAAGTGGAAGAGCATCGAAGTTAATGATTAAAATGTGAAAAGGCATCAAATTCAAAAGCATAGAATCTTAACAAAAAACACCAATAGTTTTAAGCTTCGATATGTAATCTTCTCAATATGTTCAGTTTCAAAATAACTTATTACATAATCTATGAGGTTAATGAATGCGAATAAAATTAATAAAGGCCGATTGGTTTCATTCCTCGTTCGGCGATCGAAAAAGTTTAATGAACTACTATTAACTTTTTCAATAGAAGAAAAAGTTCCACATACGCCATAGTGACTGCCTAAAACAATAAAATTCGTTGACGTTTGAACTTTGTGAATGGTAAAATGGAGAAATATGGCACTGATTTTTGGATGGTGAAATAAAGTCAGTTTAGATTTCGGTGTTTTTACCTAACTTATTAATAGTTTAACTCTCAGAAATTCATGTTTCAAATTTAACTTATTTTGAGCGGTGAATTGAGCATTGTTTGAACAACTTTGGTGTCGGAGAAATGAAAGACTGTCGGATTGTCGGACACCTACACAGATTCCATAGCGTTTTTAAGTTTTAACTGACTCCTTCATATTGACTCTATCGGGTCTGATCTACAATACTACTCGAGGAAATAACCGAAAATAACATGCCGAACTTTTTCTTTTTTTTCGGCAATTTTAACCTAGAGAAAAAAAGCATGAAGTTTTTTAACACTAAACGAGTCGACGAGAGTCGACGAAATGGTTTATAGTGAACTGTGGGAATTTTTTACAATCATTTCGATATATGCATGTAGTTTAAATAAACGATGAAAAGAAGAAGGATTAAGTGACTGCCCCAGAGGTAGCTAAAAAAATATTTGAAAGTGCGGATCTGAAACGAACTCTGTGTTCGAGGTTCTAAGTAAGTATGAACTTCAAGAATTCAGGCTCAACCGAGGAAGACAATTTAAAATTTATAAGTCTATTCGATATTTTGTCAAGAGCCTTACTAGGTTTGTTTAGTGGATATAAGGTCGACTAAGGTTTTGATGTTCTTTTAAGATTCGATAGATTAATTATCAAGTACAGTTAAATGCTTTCTTTTGTACTAAATTTAGGAACTTACACTCGACATCGATTAAAATTCAGAAGACAGCGAGGGAAACATATTTATTGCCTCATTGAGCCACAACTAGACAACACATTAAAACACATAAAAGTCATCTTTCAGTCAAGAATTATTAAGAATCCATATAAGTCTATAGACTGTGAAATATTCTATCAAATATCAATACCTTTTGTCTGCCAGTTTTTAAATGGAAGCATAGCAAATAGCCATTCAAGAATACTGAAAATCTAGAGACTTTAACGACTGAAATTAAAAAAAAAACACGCTTAGTATATTTTTTAAATGATAGCTTAGAAAGCCATTAAAAGATTTCCGCGTAATCAGAAAAGACTTTGGGCTCTAGAGACATTCTAAAAACAACTGACCTATTAATACGGGGATGAACAAGCTGACCACTTGGGCAGAGACTTTTCTTTCTTTCATGTCATTAAGTTTCAACATGCTTTGCAGTCGTGAAGAACAGCTTAGCAAGAGAAAAAGCAAGAGTTTACTCTTAATCTAACAGATTCTTTCTTCTTTCCACTACACGAATGTGGAAACTACACTAAGCTCAGTTACATATTCAAAAACATTTCTTACCTCCATCGGTGTCATTTGTGTTGATGTAAAAATATCCGATACCACCAACAACTTATGCAAGCATTCTTCCTTCGTTGCTTTCTTCAACAAGTATGCTTGATCCTTCGTTCGCAACACATCAATGTACTCCTTATCCAAATACATTGCCGCTCGATAAGTCATCACAATCCGTTTGCCCAAATTCACTCCGAATTTCAATTTTGATGCAATACCCTGAATGGCATTGAGAGTTTCTTGTTTCTCTTTCGGAGGAATTTCCTCAAATTCCAATAATTCCATAGTCGAACTACTATCTGACAAATCACCCATTTTATAAGGAGATGAAGCGCCTGAAAGAAAACAAGACTTTTATATCAAAGAGAAGGCAAAAAGGAGTGACTTGAACTTACCACCTGGTTTCAGATTCCCCAAAGTTCGCTTATTAAATTTCGAAAACGAACTCTTTTCGATCTCACTCAACATCTGACGTTCTTCATGCGACAAATTCCTCAAGGTAGTCAAACCCTCGGCCAAAGCCATGCAGAAAACAATAAAATGCAAATCAATCGGTCGATATTCAAACAAAGCTTGCAATCGCAAAGCCTCTACAATATCTCCATCATCCAGAAGCTTATTCAACAACAAAGCTAGCCTGAGTTTCATTTTCTCAGTGAGTTCTGTCTTTAGACTTGTTGTTAGATCTTCAATGCCAGCCAATTCTTTCAACTCAAGAAATGACTTATACAAGACACAGCGTTCCTTTAACATGATCTCCTCAAAATACTCAGAATAGTAGATATCCAATTTATCAACATCTTCTTCGGGGATTTCTAAGTAGCAGAGAACCATATCATACTCAATTTGATCTCGATCAAATGACTCATTTGGAAATAGGTGATTGCTCTTAATCACATCCAGAGCTCGCTTCAACAACATATACTTCTTCGGACAGAACTGATTGATCCGGCCAGCTGAGAAGAGACAAAAAGTCACCAAAATCTCAGGCGGAAGACTATGATCGACAATTTCCTGTTCATATCGATCAAAGTCAAGAATCTCCGAATCTAGAGATTCCACTTCTGATATCCACTTGGCATAAACGATATTGCTGATGGGGAGACTCAACAAAGAGGACAACTTAATTGCCTCATCGTATCGATTAGTCTCGAGAAGAATTCCAAGAACTTCATTATATTCCACATTATCTTCGTCGAGAAGATTCAAAAAATTAATTTCAATCGATGGAATAGCCCGAATAACTGTAAAGGCTTCTTTGAGAAGACAAAAGTCTACAATTCCACTGATGTCACTAATTCCTGAGTGGCAAATAAGTGTAAGGAATTTTTCCTGATAGAATCTCGAACTGAAATTTTCTTTCAAATGAAGCATCAAAAGCCGTGTTATTTGGAACATTATTTGATCTTTTTTAGGATTCTCACAAAGTGGAAGTTCCAGGTCATCATTACTCCATGCTAGAAGGAACAATCGAAGTTCATTAACGACGTCATCGGTGAAGTTATGTTGATTTGTTTCATGGAGGAATGTTGTGAAATGAGAAAATGGAGACTCCTGTAAAAGAGAGAACACATTAGTTGGGGGAGGATCTAGCTTATAGAACTACCTTATAGAAGATATCAAAGCTTTGATAAAGCATCTGGACATAACCATCACAGACGCAATGCTCAATCAAGGCCCAAACAGTTCGATTTATCCCATAGGAAAGAGTATTTATATTTGATATGGTTTTATCCCAAAAATCAGTCGAAATTGTCAACCAAATCAACCAATTCCAATCGAGATTCTGTGACGACACAGTTGCCGAGAGGAGAGCAAGAATCGGCAAGTTATAGCTTACAGAATTTTTCATCAAATTCACCGATGTCGAATAGGAATGACTATCTAGGATAATCTCGAGAAATTTATTCAAATCCGAGAATATTCTCTCCTCAGGAATTGAATTCGAACTCACGAGGATTATAGCAAAAATATCTAAAGAATCATTTTCATGAAGAAAACGAATCTGATTGGATGCCTTGAAAAGAGCATTGGGATCATTTTGTGAACTCATTGAAGATGTCATTGTTTCAGCTGATGTTGTCGATGGCTGAAAAAGAGAAAATCGATTAGGAGGTGATTCCTGGAATTAAGGTAGACTTACTAAATTTTCATATTTAACCGTTCTCGACTTCTGTCTGGAAACACTTGGTCGTCTTTTAGGTTTCTCTGTTCCGGGTTCAAATGAAAGTGCCCGAATTATATGCTCACCGATTTCTTTACATCGAAATAGTCTTGCAATTTTCTTCACCTGCTCCAAAGGAATATCAAAAAACTGAATAAGGACTAAAACTTTCCACCAGTCATTCGCCCGACAGTACTTCTCAATAATGACTTCCGGCCATTTCTTATACTGATTACACTCTGCAATCCTCATCAAAGCCTGATATTCACTCAAAGGAAACACATCCAATTCCTGAGCTAAACGTTGTTCACAATTCACAATGAGATCTCCAAATCCAAAAAACTGATTTCCATTCTCTTCCTGTCCATCAGACATTCGGGTCAGTTTTATGAAACTCCTCAAATTTTGTGTGTCAAATCCAAGCATTTCACTAAATGCCACACAATGTGCCACCAAATCAGTATTTGTCGAACTTTGCAAAGCCAATTCAGCTACAGTTTCGGTGGAAGTAAATAGTTGGGCTTTTGTGATCTGGGAATAGCTTTTCAGGTGCTCAATAAAGAAAAAATACGCCGCATAACTGCTTCTTTGTTGTTTCAGATAATGAAGAAAATTAAGTTGATATTTCCGTGAGAATTTCTCACAAAGAAGAGGATTTGAAAATGATGCAACCTCTTCAACTCCCGAGTCATTACAAATCTCTTGGAAATCAAGATTTTTAAAACGTTTCAAAAAATCATAAGGCGATGGAAGTGTTGGCGAGGTGGTCTCCAATCGTTTGGCCAAAGTTTGAAGATATGTCATCTGATTTGAATGAAGGAATGCATTGAGAGATGATACGCTATTTGCGTCATTCATAAGGAATTCAACCAACGACAAAGATGAATCATCAAATTCAAGGTTTTTACTATCTAAATAAGCTCGGACAGAGTAGGTAATTTGTTGAAATCCAGCTCTAGATTTAATATCGTGATATTTCAATGAGAGAATCATATCAAGAAACTCTTTATCTTTCGCAGTTGATTCTCTTATCTCTTCCAATTCTCTAGTAGAAACAAATTCTCTCAGAAGAACTGGATAAAGACTTGGATTGGACATAATAAATTGACCAATAGCAAGTTTATCAATGATTTCTTTATTAGTTTTAAAGCTTTCCGAGGAGCAAATTCTTCTCAGAGCCAAAGGAACATCAAATTTTTCATCAGTAAAGATGAATCCTTTCCGAGCAAAGTGATTCCTTAATGTGTCCGGTGGGTTTTTTAGTTTGTTGAGTGCGAATTCATACATTTCAACTTCAACAGGCCACTTGGAAAAGCAGTCATCTTCTTCGGAATGTGTTTCAGTGGCAAAACACCATTGAATTAATTCCAAGAAATGTTGGCCCTCAACAAAACAATCCCATAAATCTTGTTTTTTAATTCGACTCAAGATATTCGCGTTCCTAGTTACAATATACAATTTGGCCATAAGTTTTCTTTGAGTCGATTCAGATAGATGAAGAAAATTCTCCAAACTCATTCGTTTTGGACTCTCTTTGTTAGCTTGCTCTAGCAAGTCAGGGCAGTTCTTTATTTGAATTGCAATGCAATGATAAAAATAAAGTTCTCTCATATCTTCTTCAAAATTTACAGGATCCTTTTTCTTTAAATGTTCAACAATTGCTTCCTTGACTTCTTCATTTGTACATTCGAAGCCGAATTCAAGGAAGACACATTTGACATTGCGTTGGACATGTTTTAGAACATTCTCTGCTTTGCAGACAAGTTTCTCACCGAGTAATCTTGCCACATAAGAATCGACAACATCGTGAAAATATTGTTTACATTCTTGGAGTGGGATTTGTTTTTTCGAAGCTAAATAATCAATACAAAGTTGAATATGCTCACCTTTGGTAGCGACTTCTTTGATTAAGGTTACTTCGGGAATGTGTGACCATGATTTGTAGATTTTTTCGCGAGTGTACGAAGCCATTTGGGAAAAGTTGATCAAATCGATTCCAAAATCAAACAAACAAAGACAACTTTTCTTTCCTTCGGGAATTGATAACAAAATGTTCTTTTATTAGCTAATACAATTGGATTTCATCACGTCGTCATCCAGACGCGTTAATAAATGACTGACTATTGCTAGCAGAGCACTTTTCTATCAGTGCTGCATTTATGTTTTGTTTTGTTGTATTGAAGTAATAATTGATTAAGGATGATCATTAATTAAGAGCTAATGAGTGGAGATAAGGTTTTTTCTTACAATTTAATCTATAATGGGTTCGTTTTATGATGGTGATTGGAAGTGATAAAGCAAACAAAAGACAAAAAAAAAATAGTAGACACAACTTGAGATCGAAAGTGGAAAAGTATTTTTTTTGTATGGATTTTTTTTTTGTTTTGAAAAAGGGTGAAATGTCAAAATTTTGACAGATTTGATGGGGAAATGTCAAAAACATAAGGGAGACAGTGGAGGGTTGGAAAAGTGAACAGTTTTGAATTTATTAAAAGGTACGTTCGCACTTGTAGTTTTCTATAAAAAAAATGTTCACGAATGTGTTTTCTATGGCATTCGATGATTATTCTACTTTTACATAGAGAAATTTTTATGGATTAAAGGCTTGGCCACACCGGAGGGTACGCGGTAGAGGTACAGGTAACGGTACGGGTATTTGTATGGAAAAAATTCCAAACTGACACATCAATTTTTGGGTGTGGAATTTTTTTAATACAAATATCGTTGCCACTACCCGTACCGCTACCGCGTACCCTCCGGTGTGGCCAAGCCTTAAAAGTCTTAAAAAAGGTTCAGAAGAACCTAATCATACAATTTGCGAGTCAAAATCGTCAGGTTTAAGAACTTGCTATATCAACTTTAGATATAAGGCCTGAAGCGAAACGAAACTTTCCATACGAAATTTCGTTAACGAAATCTTGAAGCCTAGTACGCAGATCGGGAAAAATTTTATTTCTCATACAAATTTTTTCTCGGAACAAATTTTGTCTTGAATATTTTTCCAAGCAGTACGCAGTTCACGCGCAAAATTTAAATATTTGGAGCCGCTGTAAAGAAAAAGTCTCCACTTAATTTTGCGCGGACAAATAATGTTCGAAGCATTATTTTGCCGGCAAAAATTGTGACAAGGAAAAAAAATAAAACAAAATTGAAAAAAATTCAAACAAAATTAAGGTGGACTCTTTAATAAAATACTTGGAAAGTGAAGACGAAGCAAATACAACTCAGAATCAAATCAAAAACAAAAACAAAAATTAATTTAATTTGAAAGAAGAAAAAACTTAGGGTAAACTCTTAGAGGGTATAATATATGGAGTGCTTGTTCCTATACCTAATACATTGTAACGCCATATGCATGGATAGGGGTCGCGGCCTTCGTTTTTCAGTGCGAGTCCGGTTCCGCAGCTGTAAATAAACACGCTTGTTGATGACAGCCATCAAATGAAAATAAAATGGAGGCATGCACTCATCGAAAAACTGAAAGAAACTAGAGCCCTCTGTAAAAGTTTCACGGAACTAACAGCACAAACACTCCATATATTATATCCTCTAAGGGTAAACTGCCCTATTGTTGCCACTCTTTATGTGATTGGCACCTTGAGTTAAAAAACCATTTACAGCTACTATTTTTTTTTTTTTTTTTTAATTCACTATTCCCACCTTTTTTGGCATATTCTTAGCAAACGAGATATTGATAATTACAAAAAAAAAGTATTAATAATAGTTTTATGCTATACGGAAAAAACTGCGAACTAAAGTTGGTGCGACATTCGCTTAAGGTGCCAATGATTGGGCAGTTTACCCTAGGTAATTTCTCCAACTTCAAAATTTTGCGCAGGATTAAAAAATGTTTTGTAGAGATTAAAATTGTAGAGATAAAATTTGTCTTTTCCCGATCTGCGTATACTAGGCTTGAACGAAAAATTTCGTTTAGCTTTACGTTTTTCAGTACGCAGCTCTAGCTAAAAATTAGAGAGTTTTCATTCATTTTGTCACTTATTTTTAATTATTGTTCTTGTGAATTTTTCTTGATTCCAAGAGAAATGTTGACGTTTTTTTCAGCTTAAATTCTGTTTTTTTCTTGATTTTAAATTAATTTGGATTATTTTTATTTTGACTTTTTTTCGTTAGTGTTTTCGTTGTCGACTTTGAAGACTTGAACATTTTTCGTGACATGGCGACATGGTGACATGGTGACTTAGTGACATGGCGACATAGCGATATAGCGACATGGCGAAAAAGCGACATGGCGACATAGCGAAATGGTGAAATAACAACATGGCGAAATAGCGACAAAGTGACATGGCGACAAAGCGACATGGCGACAAAGCGACATGGCGACAAAGCCACATCGCGACATGGTGACATTGCGACATAGCGATATAGCGACATGGCGACATAGCGACATGGCGACATAGCGACATGGCGACATAGCGACATGGTGACAAAGCGACATGGCGACATAGCGACATAGCAACATGGTGACATAGTGACATGGTGACATAGCGACATGGGGACATGGCGATATAGCGATATAGCGACATGGTGACCTAGTGACATGGCAACAAAGCGTCATGGCGACATAGCGACATCGCTACATGGTGACATGGCGACATAGCAACATATCGATAAAGCGAGATAGCGACATGGCGACAAAGCGACATGGCGACATAGCGACATGGCAACATAGCGACATTCAGCTCTATTTCCGGAAGTGAACTTCTCCCCCTATTGACTTTTCGAAGGTTAATATGAAAATCGACTGAATATTAGGTACCCTCTCTCATTCCATATGGCAGAACGGAAAAGAAACAGTTCGTTCCGACTTCAAAGTTGATCGAATTTTCTTAGCTACCAGTTAAAGCTCTTCGTTGTTTACTGACATAAGCTCACTGACCTAGAGTAGTCTTATACCCATTCCAATGCAAAGACAAACAATCTTCCCATCCACTCATTAAACACTTCGGTGATATTGACTCTTCGATACTACTCCACACAAGAAGCACCTTAAACACAAAGCAAACTTCTTTTTTTATACAAAGTGGTTCAATGATTAACCAACCATATATGCGAAAATGCCAAACCAAAAAGCAAAAATAATCTCCCGAGTTCGCGTATTTGTCAAAATAATGCTAAGATGATTTGTAAATATTAACACACTGATGGAACTGGTGCGGCAAGTTTGTTGCAAGTTGATGTGTTGTGATGGTGTTCCCTCTTTCTTAGTCATCGTTTGGTGTGCATTTGAAATTAAATCGTTGGTTATTTGTTTTTGTTTTTATATTTTATTTGGGCGTACGCCAAGGTTGTATGATTCCAGCAGCTCGCATCTCTTCTGCATCTCTGTGAAGTATATGGAACCGGCTTTGGAATCACCATGGATCATGTGTTTCCGGGTCCTGGATGGTGGTGTGTTTATGCCTTCTTTTATGGTGACTCAGGGTTTAGTTATTTAAAACTAACAAAACAAAAATAAATAAACAATAAGAAATGTTGACCGAGTTTTTGGGAGAAGATATATTTGTTTTCTTCCTCAAAGAGGGCAAAGTATCGAGGGTTCCACTTTGTTGTGTGTGCCATAAGGCGCCATAAATTTGAAATTGATCTGCCTTAATGTGTTTCGTGTTGAATAAAGTTTTTTGTTTATATTTTATCAATTTAAAAATTTGAGTAGTAAGATAGATGATAAAAATATATTTGCAATTTGAATAACACCACAGAGGTGAAAGGACTTTTGTGGAGAATTTTTTATTGCAGTTCGAAGACTATGGGAAATAAAGTCATCAATCACTTTGAACTATAAAACCAAGTTTTAATTGGTTAGATGAATCATTAAATCAATAAATGAAAGCATTTGCATGTTAATGTTAACTTAAGTATTTTTCAATTATCTGTGTACAGAGGTATCTTGTGGTTTATCAAGTTGAGATTGACTTGCTTTAATGTTCCTACAAAAAAATCTTAAGGACTTTGTGTGAAAAGCCAAACTTCTGTCTGTACTATAAGTTAGGCGCGTCCCGAGTAAAAATGGAATTCCACCGCACCACAGCAGCACCATGATCAAAAATTCTATTCTCGTACTTATACAAATGTTTAAGTCGTCTTCAAAGTTATTTTTACTTAAGCAACAAATTGTTAGTTTGTACTAACATAACTTGGTGGTGGACTTCTAATTGAAAGTGCTCTGGATACTCGGGTCCAATCTTCTCTCGTCGGTAGATTTTTTCTCAATAATGCAAAATTGTGTATCATGGTGCAGAGAATTTTTCATACAAAATGAAATGGTGCGGACGTGATGCAGTCGTGGTGTAGCGGTGGTGCGCAGAAATTTTCCGCCAAACGGCAGTGGTGCAGCTGTGCTGCGGCGGCCAAGATTTTTTTTTATTTTTTTCTTTAAAAATTCAATTTCTATTTTTACTGGGGTAGTGTTAGATCAGGGCGTGGCGCAGCAATTTACCTACATCCAGTGCCGGTTTAAGCACTACCGGCGCCCCTGGGCAAGATTGCAAGTCTCGCCTCTAAAAAAAATTTATCTAAAAACAATTTTTTAAAATCACGAAAAAAAGCAATAGCAGATTATGTCTTACCTCTTTTATTAAAAATGTGCAGTGTATTAACTTAAAAAGGTTAACTTAAAAAAAAATTAATTATTCATGTCATTTAGGCTCAATTGACAAGACTACCTTTATCTCTGACTTTTTTGTTTAAACACATTTAAAGATTAGGTACAGTTGGTTATATTTGAACAATATTTTTTCAAAAACTTTTTCAACTAGGTACATTAATGTCGTTTTCGATTGGAATCACTCAATGATTCACTCATTCTGAAATCCAATAAAAAACTTTGAATCGCTTCCACCCAATTCTAAAATTTAATATCTGTATTGGTGAAAAATCAAATATTTTGTTTTTGTTTTTTCACTAGGAGAATAAAAAACTTGCAGCACGCTTCTTAATGATTCCAGGCGCTTCCGGACTGCCAATCGAAAACAACATACCTTTATAAGTATAAGGTCTCTGGGTCGCTCCGAATTCGTTGTCAAGCGTTTTTTGTAGCTCCTTTTTCAACCAGAGTTATTTGCTCTGTGTTCGATATTCGCTGATGAAACTAAAGCTCTGAGGTGTTCGATGTAAAATGAAAACCCGAGAAACTCTGATTTTTTTCACAGTTATTTGAAATGACTTAGAGTGCCCTGGAGGGGGGAACAACGAATAGACCTATTTTTTTATTCTCAGTAGTTTTTATGAGAAATGGAGAAGCTGTCAATTTTTGGCATTTCTGGATTTTGGGTTTTCGGGATTTTGGGATTGTGGGTTTTCGGGATTTTGTGTTTTTGGGTTTTCGGAATTTAGCGTTTTCTGGATTTTGGGCTTTCTGGATTTTTAATTTCGGGACTCTGTCCGTCTCCCTTTTCTTTCCTTATTCATTATTATAGGGGCACCTTTGCAAAAATTAAATTGGTAGCAGGAATATTAGGATTGCTTTAGTCTTTCAAAAGAAATTGGGGCGCCTTGTTCTTCAAAGATGAACGAAGATTTTGGACACCATTGTCCTTCCGGAAGCCAAATAAATTAACCCAAAATTGGGGGGCGCCTTCATTCTTCAAAAAGTTTAGGACAAACAATACGAGCGCCGTTGAAAATGTAAAATAGAAACAAATTGGGGCGCCTTTGTGAATGTAAAAAAAAATAAAACATCGATTGGAAAGACTTCGTTATTTATATAACTTTTGTAAAAGTTCGGGGCGCCTAGGCGCCCCTCAATTCTTGCGCCCCTGGGCGACAGCCTAGGCTGCCCCCCCCCCCCTAAAACCGGCTCTGCCTACATCTTCACAGAACTGCTGATGCGAATTAGATGAGAAAAATATAAAGCTTGGTTAAAAACTGTTGTGTTATTTTTATAAGGACGTGGCCCATATTAAACGCCACACATTTCATTCAAAGAAACCATTTCTAACCTCATTCCCACAATGTCAAAAATCAATACGAGGATCTTTTCAATATGTTACCTACATTATTACGCTGAAGAAATCAACGATCATCTACTAACCCCTCATTAAGCTCTTTGAACGTACCATAGGTATCACTCGATACAATGGATAATTGTGGCATACAAAGAGCAACTGAATGACTCTTCAAATCGATGCACAATTGGCGATGCTAAACAAAAAAAACCTATTTCTATTAATTCCAAGGCTCCAGGAAGACATCCCTATCCCCCCATATCTTTCCTCACAGAGGAACCTATATGAACACATTTATTATGATTCCAATCATCAATTTTGGATTTCGTTGCTTTATTGGTTTGGCTTTCACTATAGTTGCTCCGTTAGACATGCTATGAATGCCTAATTGATAAATCGTCCATCGCTTGTGCTACCCACACGCTTTGTGAGTAATCTTAAAGCAGCAAAAATAACACGCAAAGACTTTTTGACGACTTTGAGCAAACCTCTTTGCTATGTTTATATAGAAGATATAAGAGACCTAGAGATAATTCTTAAGGTAAACACATATATGCGGTCCTTTGGACACACACATCCGTATGTGGTTATAAATTAAACATTTTGATGTGTCATCAGATATCCGATTGTCTCACCTGTTCTTCGATATACCATTTATAGTAAAAAATTACCTGCGTAAAAACCCTTTTGGCCAAAATAGAGAAAAGGATGCTGGTTGTTTGCTTAATATTATATTGCCTAATGCTTTACTCTTTTTAGTAACACGAATAGACGGACGATAATTGCTGATAAATCGAGTGGATAGTGGTGAAGTTTCACAAGTAAAAAAGACATCGTTTACAGGTTGTAAATTATTTTGAAACAAAGTAGTCAAGAACGAGTCTTTCGTAAGCTAATTAGTGCTGAAAACAAGAATCTAAGATAGTATACCATACCTACATAAAATAAGAAGACGAACTCTTTGATTAGAAAAACGTATGAAATTTTTTCTGATAAAATTGAGATTTGTGAGATAGGTACAAAAATTGCAGCAGAGTGCTTAAACACTCTTCATGAACTCTGCCCAAGAAACAAATTTTATATGTCCAACTGGTTCGCGTGTGTAAAACGATCATGAACATGAAAAAGCCCTTTTAACTTCATGGAAACACGTGCAAGTTTTGCAAGCAAATTTCAATACACTTAAATTTCAATTTTTACTTAACATTCACAATTTTGCTACTTGTAATAAACTTGCATGCTAATTTTAAAGCCAGGAGAAGAGTAATAAGACAAGCAAGGAATTTAATAGCTCTTAGCGTTCTAGCGTTGGAAAACTCAAACTTGCAAGCAAGTAAGAATGCAGATGCTACGTCACATAAATCTACAAATATAAGGTTCTTGCTGCGCAGGTTTCGGACTAGAAAAAAGATTTCTTCCATACTGTTTACGTTAGACTTTCACGACCCGATTTTTGGCAAGTGGCGATTGTTTATCTGTGACAAAAATCGGCTCGTGTGAATTTGACAGGCTACAGATAATTAGTCAGCTATTGAAAGCTAAAAGACTTAACAGTTTGACTGTCAACTATCAAATATCACCTTAGCCGATTCGACATCTGGTAAATTGGTAAATGTGTCAAAATTTTGTATGAGTTTGACAGTTCGTTTACCATCTATACCTTTTTAGCAGGTTTACCAAAAGTTAACATCGTTGTAATAGGTATCGTATATAGGACCTGAAAAATCCATTTAAAAAATTCGCGTTATGTGATAGCCTTATTTTATTGGATTCCTTTTTAAAACTATGCAACAAAAACAATAACAACAAGAATTGGATTGGGATATTATTTAAAGCATTTCATCAATACACACAAGAAAGCATGTGTAGGATGACAGTACTAGATTATAGTACCTAAGTAGGTATTACTTAACAAGTATAGTATTACATAACTTTAACTACCTTAAACGTAAGTTCGTTCAAGAAGAACACGATTTTTTCTTAAAATATGCCCATTTAATTGCACACTACCAAACCATATTTCAAACTAAGAAACTTTAATGAAACCGCTCAATCTTTTACAAGCCCTTTAACACCACAATAAAATTCAATCTTGAAAATGCATTTAAGATTAAACGCTGATTGATATCTCTCATAAAACTTAATCAAAAAACCGTATATTTATGCATTAGGTTTATCAATTAAAAAGCCAAATTATCTCCAAGATCGAAATGTTAAGCTCATTAAGAAGTCAACGATCGCCACACATATACCCGACCATTGGGTCACCCAATGATATAAGTCGGAGAGTTCTATGCAAGGTATTGCTTCTATAAAAGTGTCACTTTGGGAATTAAAATTGTTGCCCTATGTTATGCTACTATGTTGCAGTTTGAAAAGGGTACCACACGACATAGGTTAGGTATAACTTTTAAGCTTTGAATTGAGTAAATTAAAATTAAGTATCAACGCAGATTAAAAGTTTCAAAATCTCTAAAGTCTAAACCGAAATTCAATTTAAATTGCGGCACAATGCGCCTCGCGCCACTTGAGGTGGAGATAATTGCTTTTGACGTTAAGCTGTACACATAATGCCCTTTTGTCTATAAAACCTTTTGTCAGTAAATATAACAAGCTAAGGGCTTTCCCCATCTCGCATAAGCAATATACAAAAATAAACGAACCCGAAACCGAAAGTTACAATAAGGGAAATGAAAATTTCACACTTTGTCGTGGATAAATCTTTCATATCCCAAAAGATCTTTTTATGGTTTTTCTTTTATCAAGAAAAAAAAATTCGCATTCAACTTTAACAAAAACGAAGAAATAAAAAACAAATATAAGCAAACAAACACCTTACTCCAATTTCACTTTGTCTTGAAACGTGCATAAAGATTTCCTTGCTCCTGGTGCTTGTCCTTTGTACTTTAGACCAAACAAAAATGAAGAACACGATCGATGTAAATCTATACCTGCGGATAAGGCTGTTATTTTTTTGTGTGATTGTTGAATGTTGAAGAACAAATGTGCGGACAAAGGGCTGTAAAAACTTGAGCATTGCTTTAAATTAACTGCTAGCCATATCTTGACTCTATGAGTTTTGAGTTATTAAATCTTGTTCACTACAGAGTGCTCCCTCAAACTCCTGTAAATGAAACTAAAAATACACAAGAAAAAAAAGAACCCACGAAATAGAGAAGCCTCCCATTGAATCGGGGCAAAAAGATACCTTAATAAGAGCTAATTTCATTCAAAGCTCGCTGATGATGGTAATGCAATTCCGACGAATATACTTTCTTTTCGTGCAATCGTGCAAGCAATTTCTTCGACTGTTATGCGCGCGCTATTAGAGATGACAATGGGATGTATCACAGAGCATCAATTCATTTTCGTTTCTATTTTTTTTTTTTGGGAGAGATGCATAATTTGCCAAGATATCCAGGAATTAGAGCTCTCTTGATGTTGAGTTGTGATTTGTTGTAAATTAAATAGGTACACATTGTTAAGAGGCGCACGTCCGATCCGTTTGTGAAAAGAACTGCGGATAGTAACTATTCGTATCCGCTTCTTGCATGATGTATTCTATTTTAATTAAGTTTGTTGCAATCACAATTTTAAACACATAAATGTAGAGTTTTTAATAACAAGGAGACATTTTGGTTAGGTCAGTATTGAAAACTTTCCCAAACGATCGCGACTTTTCTTTTTAAGCCTCTCCAACGCCAATAGCGTTTTTGAAAAAAAAAAAAAATTATACCTGAACGTTGAAGTTCCGGTGTCGATCCTTTTTTGCTGTCGGTCGTCGTTGGTCGTTGGTTTTCGAGAGCTTTTATATGAAAAACATTTTCGAGCGAAATGGGAGATCTCATTTGCCACTAATATATGACAATTGAACGCAGAACTATCGTGCCTGCGAAAATACGTTAATTTTGGAAAAGTTTAAAGATCGTAAGAGCTATAATCTTACGAATACAAGAAAAAAACGACTCAAAAGACTTTGACATGTGACTTTGGTGAGTTATTTTGAATGCTCTGTAAAATAATAGTTTTTCCCTTATATAAAAAATGTATCTACGTCACTAATCACTCGTCACTAAGATGAATTCTTATGGAATTCCTGATAGTAATTAGATAAACTATATTGTTTGACAGTATAGTATTCCTAAAAATGACATTTCTGTAGAAATTTAGAACGTCATCTGGTAGTTATATTTTGTAAAATTTTAATGCTTTAGGTACCTATATCAATTCAATAAACTTCCATTCTTATAAATTAATTTAACAGATGCTTAAACCTTTAACAGTTTACCCATGCTTAATCAATTGGAAAACCATATGAGGAAACCCTTATTCACAGTGCTCAAGAAATTCAATATTTTTTCCATAAGTCTATTAATTATGACCTTGCAAGTAACTACCTTCCGTTAATACGAATCAACCACCTAGAAAGTCCTTGCTAATAAAGGTTTTATTACTCTGCATTTCAGCTGAAAGTAAAAAAAAAATAAAACATGCATTCACAATTTCAATTACGAATTGCACCGCGCACTGAAAACACTTTCGCACAGACAAAGCATTCAATATCAACATTCTTCGATCACCTTATATTCCTTCCTCAATTAAATTTTCAAATCATAAATCATTCCAACGACCATGGCGACAGGATACAGTGGGGCAAAAATGGTTTTTGAGTGTTTTTTTTTTTTCAACACTAACAAATGAATACTTATAGGATCTGTCTCACAGATTATTGACATATGTCAAAACCTAATTTCTTCTTCCAAACAACTGTAGATTTGTTTGTATGTGGCCATGTTCAGGACTAATTCAGAAACTATCCCACTTTTATCAAGTTTCAATACTTACAGTTGCAGTTTGTTTCTTCTCAGTTTGACACTTTTTATCACATAAATATGACAGTTGATGTTTGTTAATTCTCTGTGAAATAATAGACGTGTTCCATTTCCATAGCCAAAAACGTTGTTGAATGTAGTCATAAGTTCCTTAAAGGCTCAATAGAACTCACATATTCTAAACTTAAAAAAATTGTTCGAATTTATTTTTTTTATTGAATTCAGCCCCACTGTTGTCTGACAAAGCGATGGTGGCGATGCCAGTGTGGTCCCCAGTAGGAACCGCATTTTAATGCCATTTGCGTAGTATATGCCTGCATTATTTGATCGCTATTTAATTTCAATAAAAATCCATTCAAGTGAACTGCCTGCGATGTGTAATTGGGAAGGTCTCTGTGGTGTTTCTATCTCTCTCTCCCTCTCTTTCTCGTTCACACAAAATGCCATTTTCGAGGTAGGTCCAACCGAACCGGACGAAAACCAAGAAAAGTGTAGGTACCTACATGTAGTATTTGCAAATAATATCGCCTGCCATGTGTGTGGGCGACAATGGGTGCGTTCCGTGCAATATGTTCCATTTTAAAAGCATTTTTTTGTTCTGTAATTTTTATATACAAGCTTACTCAATATTATACCGATATAGAAAGGAGTATGTGTATTTGTTTTTAACAGTTAATATTGAGAGTGCAAAAGAAAAAGTTGAAGGACGTAAAAGGCCGTTCGGATTGAATTTCACTTCACTGCTCTGGTGTTTACGTTAAAACGGTGTTGGGTCGGTGTCCTTCTTAATTCTTTTGCAGCAAAGTGTATGTACGCAGTAGGTAAGGTAACTGTATCTGACAAAACAATGTTAAATGTTTACTTGTTATATTCTTGTTTTTACTTTTTTGTTGTTGTTGTGTTATTTTTGAAGTTTCATTGTGTGCCAGTCAATAAATTTATTCCTTTGCTGCCATATGTTGCATAAATTCCTGCAGTCCACTTTTATACGCCAGGAACAAGATCACTGGGTGTAACAAAATTTTACAAAATATGTTTAAAGTTAGTATTAAATTAAATGCGCATATGATATGAGGTAGCATGATAGGGCTCTTTTGAGATAGGATACAGTTTTGGTTTTAGTGAAGTGGAAGCAATTTGTTGGAATTTGAAAAGAATTTCTTTAAAAATTGCAGTAGGAGTGGATAATGGAAGAATTAAAATTTTGGGGAACTTGCTGAAATAACTAGCATTCATAAAAGAAATAAAAGTGACAGTTCCATCTGTCAACTCCACAATATAAAGCATTTTATCATCTCACCCTTCCAAATCATTTGGAAATTTCTATATGTCGCTTTCTCACTAGCACTTGATGGTGAGAAAGAGATAGCCAGAAGAAGCTGCCACATAGCTGTCAAAATTAGTTGGCGGGCTGAGGCCAACGATATTCAAAATTATGTAATATCTGACATGTCAAAATTAAATGCACCATGTCCGCTCGGCTTTTTGACCTTTGCACCATGTTCTAAAATGCCGCACCACCGCCGCACCATGATCAAAAATTATATTTTCGTATTTTAACAAATATTTAAGTCTTCTTGGAAGTTATTTTGACTTAAAGAACAAACTGCCAGTTCGTACAAACATGACTCGGTGGTTAAAGGCGTTGGATTGCTAGTTGAAAGTGATCTGCAGACTGGGGTTCGAATCTACCTCTCGTCAGTAGTTTTTTTTTTTTTTTAATTTTTAATCCAAAATTATTTATCATGGTGCAGCAAATTTTTCATACAAAATGAAATGGTCCGGTTGTGGTGGGGCAGTGGTTCAATTTCGTAGGTTTACATCATAGTAATTCGATTATTTAGGTAATGTACATAAGTAAATGTCATTTTGACATGTGTCAAAAAAGTAGATTTTCACTCTGCTACAAACGCCGAAAAGAAGTAGGTATAACTTCAATAATTTCTTTAATTTCCAAATGTGAGAGAGTACGGCTATTGGACCCCTATAAATCCGAAAGTTTTTTTTTTTCTAATTATCCCAATTAAATGCACATTCCCAAATTTGGCATTTAGAAGTTTGGAATGTTATTGTGAACACTCTCATTCTATTACATCCAAATTCGATTCGCCCTACATCCCTTTTTTAGATGCTCATTTATATGAAAATTGCTTGTGCAAGCCTTAAAATAGATAGAAAAAGATGCCTTTTTTCTATGGAAATCTAACTTTGTCGTAATACCTTGCTCCTCTGAATATTAATTTCGACTTGCTGTCACTATCACTAATAGTAAAACTACCACAAAGTGCAATAAAAACACAAAACATCAGTTTGACACATCATGTGTGTGCAAAATGTGCATATTCATAGAACACAAAACAAAAGTTGACTCACCACACAAGACAAAACACAACAAACTGCATATGACTATGAGTCTGAGAAATATTTTTGGAGTCGCCTTTTGGAGACCCATCAAGCTTTAATTGAGTAACCATGTGTGCACACCCCGCGTATTTCCTACGTGCGCCCAGTTCTTATAAAATTTTGATCATAATGTATATAGTACCTAGGAATAAACTTCTTCATGTTTTTTTTGTTTGTTTTGGACTCTAGCGTTGTTGTTGTTACTGTCACCCGTTTGTATAAGGAATATTGTGACATAAATTTCAATTATAGATTTTACCCAGATTTTGCTGGTGTTGCGGCGCAGTGAGGGGCATGGCACTCTCTCATAATAACAAGCAATTTTATTTCTATTTACTACATACAGATGGAGTACTTAATGGTATTTTCTGAGGATAGGTTTTTTGTGTAATTAATTGGATGACACGCGGCAGAGACATGGACTTTAATAATTTTTCTGTTTTGTTTTTTGTGTAGTTGGTTAAATTTAGTGTTTCGCGGAAATGTGAAGTCATTAATTGGCTGCGCGGGTCAGCTATAATGAAAAATTGTAGCAATATGCGCTTTGTAGATATTAACTATGACACTATGAGTATGAAATGACTTTTTTATGACTAATCTTTGTGATTTATGGGAAATATACCCATCTGTTAACTTGTAAAGAGAAATTGACAAAGGAATGCTTTTTAGTGTTTCAAAAACCAATTAAAAAAAATATTTGCTGGGGCTAAGAAATTTACATATTAAGCGCATCGTAAACCACTGGATAGTCAGAGAAAAGTTTTTATGTTTCGATAACTTAATTTATTTTCAAAAAGTTAGTTTTTAATTGTATTTTAAGGCAATTTAAAAGTATGAACGCTTAATGTCGAAGCAATCAAGTATTAGTCTGTGACTTACAGACAAATTTCCTCCCCTGGCCTACAGAAGAAGTCATTTTTGAATTTGAAATTCTTCTTTTTGGTTTTACTTTTTACCAAAACAATTATTATTTTACTATAGAAGAGAGCAGAGAACAAACTAATCCCAAGTATTTCAATTTTGTTATTACATTGACAACGGCAACACATTTTATAACAATCTTAAAAGTTAAAACTAAACGGTCACCATGGTGTATACGTACTTTTTTTAAAACAAATATTTGTTGGCTAAGAATTGCTTTTTTTTACTGAAGCAGTTAACTTTTGTATTATGTAGTGATCTATGGAATAAAAGTGTGCACTTTGCTGGTTTAAGAATATCTGATTTTTGAAGTTATACTTCTTATGGGAGGGTGGGTATGAAAATTTACTTTTTGACAAGAATGTCAAAGGGATTATGACGCGATCACCCTGGGTAGCAGGGCTGTCGTTTCACCTTTATAGTAGGCAGTACTTTAGTATTTAAAAATGCAGTACGCCGCAGTACGGCAAACATAAACCACACAACACGTTGCAAGTACATGTTTCATGTGGCAAGTTGCATGTGGCAAGTTGTGTGTGGCAAGTTGCGTGTGGCAAGCTGCATGTGGCAAGTTGCGTGTGGGAAGTTGCATATGGTAATTTCCATGTGGCAAGTTGCCAGGGTTGCAAAAAGCTCACATTTCAGCTCAGCTCAAATTTGAGCTAGGTACCATAGCTCAGCTCATTTGAGCTGAGCTGAAAGTGAGCTGAGCTGAAAGTGAGCTGAGCTGAAAGTGAGCGCCCCCAACTTCCAACGCCTATATCTCGGAATTTTGAAGAAAATGAAAAAAAATTTTTTGATGCCAAAAGGTAGCGGGGCTCTAACCTACATTTGGGTACAACTCCCATCCCTATAGGTCCACGCGTTCTCAAACCGGGAGAACTTAAAAGTAAAATAAAAAATAGGCACGATTCTGAAAAAATAGGCATGATGTGGCGGTTTAACATGCAAGGCGATTTTTTAAAAAATCTGACACTGTGCAAAGCGTAGGCCCATGACACAAGCTATCATTTGGCATCACTCCCAAAAATTGCTCTCAAGCGGTTTAGCTTCCAGGAGCGTTCAAAGATTGGGGGATTTTTCGAAAAAAATTTTACCCTTACTTTCAAACGCGATTTTCTCGGAATTTTGAAAAAAATCGAAAAACCGGATTATACCACTATCGGGTAGCTGAGAATATAAGCTTTCATATGGCACCACTCCCCTGTCTCTAGATCAAAGCGTTCCAACGCCTATATCGCGGAATTTTGAAGAAAATGAAAATAAAATTTTTGATGCCATAAGATAGCGGGGACTCTAACCTACATTTGGGTACAACTCCCATCCCTGTAGGTCCACGCGTTCTCAAACCGGGAGAACTTAAAAGTAAAAAAAAATAGGCATGATTCTGAAAAAATAGGCATGATGTGGTGGTTTAACATGGAAGGCGATTTTTTAAAAATCTGATAATGTGCAAAGCGTAGGCCCATGACACATGATTGGGGGATTTTTCGAAAAAAAATTTACCCCAACTTTCAAACGCGGTTTTCTCGGAATTTTGAAAAAAGTCGAAAAAACGGATTGTACCGGAATTTTTTTTTATGATAAAAAAAGAAATATTTTACTTAAAAAATAGAAATATATTTACTATTAAAAAACCAAGAAAAAAGATCACGAAAAATTATCTGTTTTATTTATAAAAATATCCATGTGTTAAAATAATTCCATTAATAACTAGAACCAAACATCTTAAGCTATGGTGTTTTATTGAAAACTACATGGACGCAAGGAGGATGAAAGAATAAATTTGTTGTTCACTTGATAAAAATGTAAAAAAAACTAAGTGTGGATTAATTATTTAATGATAGAAATTAAAAATATCAAATTCAATTCATTTACATATACTGAATGAGAAGTATAACTTCAGTCGCGTGTACATGTGTACACACACTCTTTTTTTTTTTTTTAAAGTAAACTATTACAGTAGTATTGTATTTTTTGTTTTGTTTTAATGAAAAAAAAACTCCAAATTAAATTACATAATTGAAAAAGAAAATCAAATATTGTGAATACCGCACTAAATCCGTTTTTAAGAGTGGTCTCAAAAAGTTTTAATTGAGTTGGGTTTAAAAATAAAACTAAAAACTTTTTCACGTACTTTCATACATTTTCATACTGGTTTAAAGACTGATTAAACTTTCGTCCGACAGAATGTTTGTAATCTGCGGGGACTCTTAGTTCAATACTACATATTTTATTTTTACTCCAACCATTTCTTGTTAGTTTAAAAGAAATACAAATTTGAAGCAAAAGTTCCTATTTTTATGTTTTACTAGGACAACGCAGTTTTTAAGTCACTATATAACAACAAAGCTCAGTTGCTTTAATTTTTTATAGAAACCCTTAGTTACAACACTTTTTGTAACAATTTTCAAAATTTAATCTTAAACGGTCACTGTGGTGTATGCGTAACTTTTTTTTAGTTTTTGTTGTAGAATATTTTTTCTATTGCTAAGCTTGAAACTTACCTAGTTGACTTTTGTGAACTATTTTTTGAGAATAAAATATTGTAAAGCGTTCAGTTGAAATATATCATGAAGTTTTCGTTGTGGAGTATTACTAATTGACAAAAGGTTAATCACAATAATAAAATTTCGTTAAACTAAAAATAACCTTAGTTTTTATGCAAATCATTATATAGATGGTTCATGTCCTTAAGGTTGCTTAACTTTTTAAATCTCCTCGATTTTTTTTCTTGCGGAGTACGAACAGAAACACTAGATATTAATTGATTGTCGAGCTATTGTTGTATTAACATCTTTGAAGAACGGTCTTGACATTGGAATATAAAATTAATATGCCTACAAAAGAAAGAAAAGTATTTTTAAAAAAGTACCAATCTTGACAAAAATTAGTTTAATTAAAAAATAAAATAAAAGATTCGTCTTCTATTCTTTGCGCTCTTACATTAAATGTTTATTTAAAACAAAAGTTAGTTTTCTGAAGGACTTGTTCTTTTAATCGGATTCAATAATGATAAATTGTAAACAAAAAGTCAAGCTAGCCGTCAAAAAAGACATTTACTGTCTCATTTGCATTTATATTAATATTTAAATTATTTATTGTCACGACATACCATTCAAGGTGGACTGAACTTGTTTGTTTTGAAACATTTAATCTACTTATAATACCTTTTATATCTTATTGTAAAACTTAAGTTAAAATTTTCTTTAATGGAGTTGCTTAAGCTCAATAAAAAAGAAGATAATAAAAATGAACCAAACTATCAATAAATGTATAAAAGTAATAATTATTGATTTTATAGATTCATATAAAATAGACACCCGCCCTTTGATCATCACTCAACTATATTTTAATACCACTTATAAAGCTGTTGATGTTTGAAGAAACAACTTAATTTCTAATGGAAATTATCAAATAAAAAAATATCAAAAGAAATGTTTATAACATCTGGTTAGTAAATTAAAAGTGCAAACTAAATTTCCAAAAATAAAAATATAGACACATTGCATATGTTACATGGTAGATGGTACCATGAATTGATTGAGCTAAGTAAAGATACTAAAAATAAAAATACCTACATCACGTGAAACTAAAAATCATAATCCTAGAATAGAATTTATTTTAAAATTTAATTTTGCAAAAGATGCTAATGGAAATAAGGAAATTTTTATTATTGCTTCAATGTTTAGCTCATAAACGTAGATGATGCTATTTATTTTTGTGCATGCATCACATTTTATGTCCCAGTCATAAAAATTGAAAGAATTTGTTTAATTTTAAACATTGCCACGAGTTCAAATAAACTGAAATGCTTTGATGAGTGTTTATGTTAAATCGAATAGATCGAATAATTCAATTGAACTTTTACTTGTCAGTTAAATATTTTTAAATCTGTTTTTATATGAGAAAAATTTCCTTGCTATTTTGCAATTGATGTCTAATTTAACTCCTATTGAGATAGACTTAAATGTAAGCATTACTCCAAGGCATTTGTAGCGGTGACAGCGGTGCACATATGCGTTTTTTTGTCAATTGATGAAGCAGTCCCAAGAATCAAACGCAAGTGCGTTGACGGTGCGGCAATCTACTGACAGGTGAGGCAGCAATTCGGCTATTACATAACTCACAATTAAATTGAGTATGCACATGCATACACCTTTGTGAGGTTATGCTGCGGCATTGCGTGTCGTTCATGTGTTAAAAAAAGAATTGTAGGTTCCCAAAAAAACCGCTTCGTCACTGCACGATTGATTACATCTATCAGTACATTGCCGCAGCGTCAGTGCTCTTGTATGTGATTCCTGTAGAATTTTCGACCGTCAAAAAAAAAGCTTGTTTGTAACGGGCCTAACTATAATTCTTTTCTCTCGCAAGAAAGACATGCGATGCCGCAGCGTCACCGCACAAGTATTTGCATACTCAATTTGATTGTCGGGAATGTAGGATTCAAATTGTTGCATCATAGTGTGTCGAAAAAAACGCATGTATACCAGGCCTAGCATGTTTGATATTTGGTCATAAAAGGCTGAGGTGGCTTATAGAATCCAGGATTTACTAAGAAAACAAATCAACACGTGGCAGAAAACAAACGCAAGACTCTCTTCATTTTTAGAAATTCAATAATAACTCCTGTTGGAAACTTTATTTTACTATATACAATGCTCAAGTAGCACAAAAGTCTAAGATACACCAAAATATTTGGTGTATTTTTTGCACTTTCGTGATATGCATTTTGAATATAAAAAATACACCATTTTCTCGTATAAAATAAACTCCGGTGGTTAAAAAAATATACCGATTTTGGTGTATAAATGGCACTAGCGGTATATTAAATGATCTGTTTTTGGTGAAAATTATCCCTTTGAAATTGAAAAATACACAATAAAACTATGGATAAAATACACCATTTAAATTATTCTGATTTAAAATTTGAACCAAAGTTTATTTTTTATCTCAAACAGTTTGATGAATTCTAATTCACACCATTTCTTATGAAATAAATGAAAATGAATTTTTATTCACTTTCATAATATTGCCAATGGTTAAATATGATTTTGTTTGCCGAATTTTAAAACGAAACACATTCTATCTACTATCTACCCCCTCTAAAAATCGAGCGCCTCAAAAATGTCAGTGAATTAATGATTTTTTTTTTTCGATTTTAAGAATCCATTTTTCAAAAATTATAATTTTTGTGTTGTTTTACATTTTTTTAAGAAAAGTTATTTTATAATGAATCGAAAAAACTAAGAATGCGGGACTATTAGGTCGATAAATATACTATTTTAATAAAATAATTAATCGCTGTCTTCTATTTTTAAATGGCGTCCATTGAAAAATATGGCGTCTCCCACATATGCTTTTTGGTGAATTTTATGTCCACAGGGTGTGCTTCCTACACCAAACAGAGTGTACAAAATAAACCGTTTTGGTTGATTTCAGAATCAAATGATTTTATGCACCATTAATGGTATATTATAAAAACAACTGAATATCGGTGTATTTTTTGCACGGAATCTCAAAAAAATGGTGAAATTTTGTACAGAAAAGACAGTGGTATAATTTTTATACCACTAATTTTGAGAAATACACCATATTTTTTCAATTTTCTCAATTTTATACCAAAATTAATGAATTTACACCAATTTATACACAAGTGTGCTACTTGAGTGGCTTTACAAGGAGCATGGGAAAAAGGAACAATTATACAAGACTTAATAGCCCACAACTTTCTGGATAGCGAAGATTATCACTCAGTCCAAAGCTATGAGGTAACAAACACAAAAAAAAAAAAAACAGACAATTGAATACCCCCTCCTTTTTGGAAGTTGGTAAAAAATCGGTTCAACTGCTTTTAAAACTTGTTGATGTTTATTGTTGGCAGCGTTGATCGGATGTTTAGACGGCACACCCTGGGTTGGGATGGATCGTTATTAAGTATTTTTAGTGTATATTTATTTAAGTTCCAATGTCAATCCGTTTCTTTAATTTAATAATAATAATTTAATAAAAAAAAGTCAAATATTAAGGTCCAATTTATTTGCATACAAAATTTAAAATTTCGTCTTTAAATGGCGACTTTAAATTTAATGGAGTGTGAATAAATTTGGGCCTAAAATACTTTTAAAAAATAAAACAATTTATTAGTTTTCAAATTTGCAAAGATATTTAAGATACTTGTAGCAATGTTACCATAATCATGTGTAATATTTCAACCGACCATTACACAATAGTTATGGTAATAATATAATCCACAAAAGTCAACTGGGTACTTCCTTAGTTTGGTAAAAGAAAAATATTTTTTCACCAAAAATAAAAATAGTACTCATACACCATAGTGACCCTTTAAGTTTAATTTTTTTAAATTGTTACAAAAAGTGTTTGGACTCAGGATGCAACCTGATTCATTTAATGTTCTTAAATGGAGCATTAAATGCTGTGTTGTCTATGCAAAACGTCAAAACAGTAACTGATGTTTCAAAGTAAAGAACTAATAGTTATGAAGTGTTGAATTAAAAGTATAAGGCAGAAAAAAATTGTATGTAGATATTTTAGGCTTCCAGAAATTGTGACAAAGTAAACTAAGCCAGAATCTGTTGTTCGAAAACTTGTTTTGCCTTACTACTAAAATAAAGCTAAATTTTTAAAGTTTGGCAGAAATGTTTGTATTCACTTCACGCATGTCTGGAATAAGAACCACTAACCAAAATGGCAAAAGCTTATGAAGAAAGTTAATATTTTCTGGTTCAATTTTCTATTTTAATTTTCAAAACAGAGAGTTTGAAGGAATAGTATACCTAAAAAAAATGAAATTAAAATGGTTTCAAAGGCAATTTTTTATATCTGGCAAGAAGACTTTCGTCTTGGAATAGGTAAGTGCAATTTAACGAGTTTTTTATTGTAAAAACATAAAGAACCGGAAAACTGCTTATAAATATCGGCGATTTAAGCATGATCATAAATTTGCAAAGTGTCTGTTTTCATTAGTTATCCACATATCAGATTCGGCTATTTATGAATTTAGGATTCTGAGTTTGAAATACAACAAACTCAGTTACTTTAAAAATAGTTTGTTCAATCTGTCACATAAGTGTCAATATTGAACCAAAATATTTAAGCTCAACAAACAAGCCCATGTTATTCTTAATTAATCTCATTGAAAGTCTTTTAATTCCGGCAACTTATCAAAAATACAATTAATGTTTATTTCTCATTACTATAACTTATATGTACCCACATGTCTAACGTAAATCCACCTTGAATTTTACAAAAATAATATTATTTTGCGTCATTTTATGTAATAAACGAAAATAAAAGTTAAAAAAAAAAAACCATTAAAGTTTGCGATCAAAATCAACTGTTTAAACAATAATAAATAATTGAGTACCTATTCAACTTCTCAGCCTATAACGGCCTTCAGATCTGCCTCTACAAACCAAAACATACATAATTTTAACATACAAACATATGAGTCAGTCATTAGGCACGCGTTCTTTAAATTTTAATTGCACCTTATATCTTAAAAGAACAAGTTACTTTTTTGCAAAACGACCGACAACGTACAAAATAAATTGTGTAGGTACAAGAAGAGATAGTATCTTTTTGATAGCTTCCCAAAGGCAAGCCAATATAACCGAGATAGGTATGTTCAGCTCATGCGTATAAACCATAAAAGGCGAATGAGTCATTAAAATTCAAATACACTATCGATCATGTATTGTGCAAAAATTAAATATTTTTAAAGACACCACCAAACGAATCTCACAAAGGTCATAAACTTTTTAAATTTATTAAATAAGAACAACATCAGGTCTACATAAACGTAATTACCATAAGAATAATAAAATAATGGTATTTGCATCTCTTAGCCTGGTTTTCTTTCTCTTGCTCATGCTGATTCTGTCAGCAAAATATCTAACTAAACATAAATTTTAGAAGAAAAAAAAAAAACAAACCGAGTTATTTGAATTTCTAAGTCAAGTCTATACCAAAGACCGTGGGAAATAATAAGATGATAAAATTATTATAACAACCATAACACAACATCAACACTATACAAGGTTAGCAAGCAAGAATGAAGATTAGAATTGAAGATAACAATTATATGTGTATCTTTATTTGATAGCGAAGAATGGGGATTTTAAGATAACCGTGGAAAGGTTATGTGTTTTGATTTGAAAGAAGACAATATTAATTGAGATCGTTTTTTTCTAAATTTTATTACAGGAGAAAGATATGTTCTTCATTATAAAGAACAGAAGCCGCTTTGCCTGTCAAATATTTCAAAACAATTAAACATAAATCCCTATAACCCGCAATCTCAAAAGTCCAATCTTTCTCACTTTATTACCTGTACAACCTGCACAACTCAACGATATGGTAGGAAGAAAAGATTAGTTTTATGGTCTTTTGGTTGGTCATTTAAATTATTTCAAACAGAAAAAGAGATCTTAAATTTTTATGGCAGATTCTCTCTTTATAGGAAAGTGAATTTGTTCTCACAAATACATTTACCTCTAACTGAATCTAAGTTAAGGAAACATAGCGATAGAAAACAGCAGTGCCAGATGCAACTTTAAGTGCATATTAACATAAAATGCAAGTTTCAGTATTTGACATGAGCTGAGCATCATAGAAATTTTCCTATAAAATTTATAGCTAAAGTTTATTTATATTTTTAGGTATTTTTTTGCCCATGATAAAAAAACCGCTTTCATTCGATTTTTTCAACTTAAAATAAATCCTTTTAACCATTTTTTTTTCAATAAACTTGTTTTTTTAGAAGTGTTGTTGATGGTATTTATATTGGAATACCAAAATAAAATGTACGAGGGCAAAAATACTTTTTAGTGCCTAAAAAGTTGTCCCTTTTGGTTGAATTTAATTTTTCTTGAAGAAAAGGTACAGATAAGTTGAAAAACTATATTGAGTTATAAAATTAACATTATTTACATTTTTTACAAGTTTGAAACCCAAATTTGGATTGAATTTTTTGCAAATCACGGTAACATTGTGATTTATCTTGGTAACGCAGTGGTGTTTTTAGAAAATTTAAAGTTTTAAAGCTGATTTTTGGTAACACAATGAAATAAACTATTAAGAATATTTAATTGATATTTAATTTTTTTGTGATTTAACTTCATAGGAGACTCAAATAGGAATATCAGAGTAAAACAGAAATTTGCAGTAAAGTAACGCAGTTGTTTGGTTTTGATCACTTTGTGTTTCAACTGCCATAAATACAGAAATATCATTAAAAACATCGGTGCAAATGTTATTTCATAATAGATTAAAGTATAACCATTCTATGTCAACTTAAATATATGAAAGTATATTGTTAAAAAATTTCATTTTTTTTTTTCGAAATTCACTGCCCTAATTAGCCATCAAAATGTATTTTGGCCCACGATTAAAATACTGAAAATTCAAAATTTTTAATTTTAAAATTTTTGCAAACGACGAAAAGTTATTTTATCAGGAAAGATTTAATTTGACGATTAATCTTTCTTTTAAAGTTTAACTTTGTACCTATTGCAAATAACTAAGGCAAAATAAAGGGTAAATCTCGGAATGAATGCTATTAGAAAAAATATTTTGCTAAAAATCTTCTTTTTTGTATTCTATAGCTTTAATCTACCTCAAAATAGTAGAAAAATATCATGCCCCACAAGTTACGGTTTTATAGGTTAAGCCGAGAGGTGAAACACTTACAAAATTGACAAATAAAGATTATGGTAATCTGATGTCTCTGAAAAGTAAAATCAGGACGCTCTTTCATAATAGACCAGACGAGCAGCGAGCCATTCACATTATGTTTCCAACTTTTTTAAAGTCAATCCGTATATCCACATGATAAGTGTAAGTAAATGAGACAAAAACAATTTAAGATATTTCGACTAAAACTTTAAAAATTCAACAACATGAAAAACTGTTTTTTTATTCGCTTGGGCCTAATATAGCAAGGTACCTACTATATAGTGAACGTTTGATATTTGTTTTGTTTAATGCTTGTAAAACAAGTAAAGGAAATTAAACTAAGATCGATTTCTATTTGCCTAAGTTTCATGAAGCCGTATATGATAGATAACAAAGTGACATTAGACGAAGCGATTACCCAAAACCGAAGAGGAATACAAAGCAACAAACAAGGGGCAGTCAAGTAGGGCTCTGTTAAACGAATTTGCCTAATTTGCGACAGCTTGAAGCCCAACTCATAGGTTATTAGGAAAGATTTTGTTACATTATTTGTATCAATTCACAAATTGAATACCTACATTAAATTCGAAACCAATTTTAACCTTTTGCAAATTAAATTCACCTCCTGAAAATTGAATGCTTGAACTAATCATTTCATTCACTTTAATGCTGCCATTTTCAAAAAAAAACCAGCTATTTTTGTAACCCCAATAAAGAAATTAAGCAATAAAAAATGTAGAATTAATTGAAAAAGATTTAGCGCTTGACTTGAAAAAGGTGAATTTGATTTGCAAAAGACTAAATTCGAATTTCGTATTTATTTTGTAAAAAGATAACATTTTTCTTTTGAATATCTTGAATTTTATTTCAAAATGATCAATATGATTTGGAAAAGAGTGAACATAATGTAAGAAATCTGTATAGGGTAAATTAGTACACGAAAAGTTTACCGCAAATATGTGAAATAAGGAAAACTTTTAAGTTTTAGAAAAAATAAGAGACATCATCCGTTTTTACAACAACTACGATAAGACTTTTATTAAACAGCTGTCAAAGTCTACCGAAGATTTCTGTTATAAGCTCAAAGCTACGTGAAAGCTTCTTATAAGATTAATGAAGACTTTGTTTAAAGGACGAAAACTCTCTATTTTTCCATACGCACATAAACTTTAGATATCGAAGTATTACCGAAGTTAACATTTACAGAACTTCTGTAATACCATTTAGAAGCTACTTAAGTTTGGACTCTCTAATATAAAGTATCGTTATCGAAAGACCACTTACATTATTGAAATCGTAATGAAGACTTCGAAGAACCGTTGCTCTTCAAAGTAAATTGCATCTGGCAGTGCTGTTGACCATTTACACCTTCTACCGAATGCAATCAAAGATAAAATACACCGAGTAGAAAAGTAACTTCGCCAACGTACACTTCTTCTAAGCAAAAACCTACCTACTCTTGTCTGAGCTCTCAGTACTCAGTACTCAGTCAGTACTCTCAGTCTTGTAATAATGAAATAATCGACAAAAAATGCAACCAGAACAAAATAAACAAAATGAACAAATAACAGAAAAACAAAAAAATAAATAAATTTTAAGAAGTAGAAGAAAACACAAAGAAAAATGGTAAAATAACAATAAAAATGAAAAGAAAACAAGAATCAGATACAACTATAATAATAAATAAACCGGTGTTATGTCCATTGTTTAATGACGTCTTCGGAAGTGAAGGAGGCGAGGTTGAAATGGAGGAGGGCTAAGACACAAAACGAAACGAAGCGGGCGGTTTGTGGTATAGTGTCGTTCGGTGTGGTTTGCCATTTTGCCAGTTGTTGTATCGAGAAGAAAAGAACCACCAGAGCCCTGAAATAGAAAGAACTTGGAACCTTGATTTCTGGTTAGGTTGGGATTGGGACTTGAGTGTATAGCTAGACCTATTCCACTGACCACGGAGTTTTATTCTCATTTCCATTATTGTTGTTCGTATATGGTTAAGAAATCAGACGACGACGACGACGGATCAGTTCGTGTCTTTTACGAATGAAACAGAAGAAGAAGAAGGTGAAGAAAAGTGTTAAACGAAGGTGATGTGGTAATGGTCACTCACAGAGACACAAAGACCTGAAGGACGAGATGATGAAATGGTATAAAGAAATAGAAGAATCATCCTATGGATGATAGGGTCCAAGGGGGTGCATACACTTACGTGATCCTTATCCCAGCCACAAAATCGTGGGTTAGCCACCAGAGTCGAGTGTTCTGCCTTTGCATGAAAATTTTGTTATTTCTCTCAAGTCCGTGTGCGGCTGAAGGAAGAACTAAAAGTGGCGTAGTTCTTATTTTCATATGATGATGATGATTACCAGGGAATTGCACTGAAGCTGTGTGTGGATGTTGTTGTGGAGACTTAGTCGTCTGAAGGCAGCGAGAGATCCCTTTTTTGGTTTAGGTAAGAACAGATCTGGTTTTTGTGGTTTTTTCTGCATCAGAAATGTATCTACAAACGAGAACGTTATGTATATCTATGTGGGTTGCAAGGAATAGAAAAATAGTGGGTTAGAGGTTGTTGTGCCTTCAACTTTAGTTTTTTTTTTTTTTTTTTACTTTTTTCGTATTTGAAAAAAAGTTTGCAATGGCCTGTAGGAGATTTTCAGCATTCAAAATATTCAAATAAAAGAAAAGAAGAAAAATTGTTACTAAAGCATTTGTCTCAACATTTTTAAATATAACTTGCAAGCTTTAGCCAAGTTTTTTTTCCAAAACTGAACAGTTCTAATGAAAATAGCTTAAAAGCTAAGGATTTGTTAGGCTCCCCTGAGGTTTATCATTACGTTCTATGAAGTACCTAACATCAAGAAAATACTTGATAAATTTTAAAGTAAATGAATATTACCAAAATCTGCAGCTTTTATATTGACTATGACTATCTATGACTCAAATCTACGACTCTAATCTGAAATTCACTGTTTTTTAATTTCGGTTGACTTAAATTTGTGACTCAAATAAATA
The DNA here is from genome assembly GCF_945859705.1 of Episyrphus balteatus. Classification (NCBI taxonomy): domain Eukaryota; kingdom Metazoa; phylum Arthropoda; class Insecta; order Diptera; family Syrphidae; genus Episyrphus; species Episyrphus balteatus. The sequence continues at coordinate 168,846,122 of NC_079134.1, forward strand.
ATGCGAGACTCTAGATCTGATATTTAAAATCGATATATTGCGTTGGGCGCCACTTTTTTTTTTTTTATTCCAGTGAGCTAAAATCTAGGACTCAACCTTAATTTAAGTTTAAAATCCGAATCTCTAGATCTGATACTTAACTTCGATATTTGTGTTGGGCGCTACATTTTTTTAAAATTCCAGTAGATTCAAATCTGATACTTAATTTTTAATGAAGTTAAAAATTCGAATGTCTAGATTTTTGCGTTGGGTGCCATTTTTGTTTTGTTTTTTATTCCAGTACACCCAAATCTGATAATAAAGCTTAAACTAAGTTTAAACTGAAATTTTTAAATTTTATATATAACAGCGATATTTTCGTTGGGCGCCAATTTTTTTCAATTCCTATAGATTCAAGAAAAAACGTTTTGATGCACAGTGCTTTTTGAATGCTTCATATATGTATTCATTCCTCTGCTTTCCACAAAAGAGGGCTCAAAATAACTGCACAAATATGCTACCAAAAATTAATATTCAACATCGATACTTTATCGTTGGGCTCCACTTTTCTTATAATTTCGCAGATTTGAGTAGCAAATTCAATTAGCAGATTGGAGTCACATTTTAAGGCATTTTTAAAAGACTCGTCCTGCAAAAGATTTCTCAAACAAGTTCAAAATTCGGATCTAAAGATCTTAGATATTTTTAACATCGATATTTTCGTTGGGCGCCACTTTAATTTTTTTTTAATGTTATAATAATTCATTTGTGGTCATAAAAGATGCTTTCTACAAAAGAGGGCTTAAAATAACTCTACTAATATGCTACGAACTACTAATATTCAACATCGATATTTTTTCGTTGGGCGCCACTTTTTTTCACAATCTCGCAGATTTCAGTCGTATGGAGTAGCAGATTCAAGTTGCATTTTTAAGACAGATTCGAGACACAGTCTTTAACTGCAGATTAATCTGCTTATTTGCTTGCTTTGTATTAGAAACAAAAAGCAACAATAATTTTAAAATTAATTGGTACATCAGTATAAAGAAAAAACGAACTAATTGAGTGCTATTGACAGTTGATCGTATTGAAATTTTAATTTCCAACTACTTTAAAGACTCCTACTGCAAAATGTCCTAAAATAAGTTCAAAATTCGGATCTAAAAATCCGATTTTTAACATCGATATTTTTGTTGATTAAAACTAAGTGGGTGCATATTGCTTTTGCTTCCTCTGTTTTTTTTTTATTTCTGCTTAAAGTTATAATAATTCGTTTGTAGTTTTATCCCCTACTGTTTAATACCTCATAAAAGATGCTTTCCACAAAAGATGGCTTAAAATAACTCCACCAATCTGCTACCTTATGCCAATATTCAACATCGATATTTTTTTTGTTGGGCGCCACTTTTTTTTTTTTTGTTTTTTCTTAATACTTTCTGATCTTCTTTATCGCCAATTAAATCCAATGCTATAAATTTTCACTTGTATAAAGCTACCACATTTTATTCCTATAAGCTTCTTTAAATCTTTTTATTCAGCATTTCATTTAGTAGGTATAAGGCTAAAATTTTAATCTCAAGACAAAAAAAAAAAAATACTTAAAATATTCATGATGTTAGCCACTATATAACCAAACCACATCAAAAATCGAATGAAAAACCCACTCTCCGCCACCACAGAACTACTTACTCTATGAAAATTCAAGTCTTCCAAACTAACTAAAGACCATTACCACCATCATCATAATCATGGTCTTTTCGTCTAGTAGGAACCTATCTAAACCTATATGGATGGAGCACCAATCTTGCTGCTTGTTTGTGGCTAAGTGTATCGCGCGACTTGTGTACACCTCGTTGTTATGTTCTTTCTTTCTGTTTCTTCTTAATCTTTACGAACCTTCTACCTATCCTATGACTGTCTATTCTTCGACTTTAAAGCAAGCACCTTTCTTACGATTTACCTGTTTTTACCTTTAAACCATACAATATTTTTTCTTGTCTTGTCCTCTTCTCTACCTCCATTCTATGTCTTATTTTGTTTTTGCACTTCTTTAATGGATAATATTGAGTGTGTATTTGTGAGTCACCTTTTTTGAGTTTTTCTCTCAATTTTTTTTTTTCTTAAGATTGTATAGAAAACCTGTCAATGTATTGCCAAGAGAGTGCGAGAGAATTATGAACTTCTTTCAAGAAGAAGGGAAAAAAATCCAATCCAACAGATACATTCGTTCGATTAAAGACAAGAGTCCGTCCGCCGCGAGTACTTGCTTGAGTTCGTTTCGATATATTCTCTATTAAATGTGGTTTTTCATCTAAAAGTGTGCGCTCCCGCTACACACTAAAAAAAAGCGCACAAAAAAAAAACGGCAAAATCTCCTTTGATCACTCAACGAATATTTCTGCTGTACTCTCGCGGACAAGCAAGAAATCAACAAAAAAAAAAACGATCAATTCGCGTTTTTTTTTTTTTTATTTATTTTGTTTTTCTCATCGTAGATACTTTTAACGTAGTCTTCGTCGTCGAGTGTATCTGTGTGGATATAAAAGGTATCTGTATAAAAAAAATTTTAACGAAGAGGTCTTAAAAATTTTTCTCTCTGGCCAATATCAACAGTTGCGCGGACGCGAACAGCATAATAAGATCGTTATTTTTTCGGAACGGATCGCGCAAAAAACTTCAATCTTTTTTTAAACGAACAAAAAAATTGTATCTTTTTATTTAGAAATGTATCTTTTACTTGAAGATATTTAATAAATACACTGATTTATTAATAAATAACTTCCGTGTTTGATAAAAGATACTTATTCATCTTATAGATACATTTTTTCTATCTATTTCGATTTGGAAATAGTGGAAAAAGGTGGTTATTTTATATTATAAATTTTTCTTTAAGATAAGAAAGAAAAAAAAAAACTTGTTGTGTTTTCTATTTGTTGGAGGAGGAAAATATTTTTCTGTTATACAAAGCCCCCCCAAGTCTATAGAGCTCTTGGACTCTCAACTTTGCTCTGTGCTATAGCTGGAGAAAAACAACAATTCAATTGAAAATAAAAATAAGAAATATCTAATTCTTGAAGCAAAATTGAATATTGTGGTGCAGTTTTGTGTGTTGGTTTGGTGCAACTCGCAGAGGTCTTTTATTTATGTGGTGCGCGGCGGTGGATGGCGGTCCTCCTTTTGCTTTGAAATAGTTGTTGCGATTGCGAAGCTCCCCCTCGAGTGTTTATTAACGGTGCAGTGATTCGATAAAAATATATTATTCGTTTTACAATTCTGCTAGCTAGCTCACTATAAGTTACCTACTCTAGCCACCAGAAAAGAAACAACTTGTTTTCTTTGATATTTCTTTTTTTTTTTTGTATCTTTTAACACGTTTTTTTTGCTGAGATATTATACACAATTCCTGTTTATTTTATTTTTTTTTTATTAAAATAAATTTTCTGATAAATAAATTTATAATAAAAAAAAAAGAATTGATTAACCGAGGAGAAAAATAAAATAAAAAAACCAAGTCGATGTGTTTGGAATGTGAGAAAATTATGTAAATTAAATTGTGCACCGGGCTGGTTTTTTTTTCAATCTTATTTCGTTATATTTTGTATCTTCTACGACTATGATTTTGTATCTGTAACTTGTTTTCTTCTTCTATTTATACTGTGTCGCCCTGAATGAAGAATAATAATAATAATCAAATGCATCTCACGGAAATGGAATGCGTTGTCGTGCTCAAATAACGTGTCTTTTGAGAGTGTTTTCTATGGGTTTCTGTGATATCACAACTTCTGCTGAATAAAACAGAGTGATTAATATTCTATATTTGGTGCTAATTTTTTTGTTTTTTTGGATTTTAACTTTCTGGATTAAATAAAACACAATTTTTTTCGAAGTGAAAGGTATGTTTTTTTCAATGACTTATTTTTTTTAAGAAGATGACTTTGTTTTCAGATTGATATTATAAACTGACTGAGTCAATATCTACTCAGTATAAAATAAAAAGATAAGATTGTTATTTTTTGTATTTTTGTTGTCTCACTTTAGAAAGATAGGTAGCGCAAAAAAAAGCAGGTGATATTGTTGTTTTTATAATAATACATTTTCCACAGCTATGGCAATAAAAAAAACTGTAATAATCTTGTCATGTGTTTCAGGTATTCAAATAATGTTATTATTTTTTTTTTAAGTCTGTTTACATTTTTTTATTTTAATAACTCTGAGACAAGGTTCAATTTTGTGAGTTACTTCAGGGCAACGTATAAGGAATAATAAATGAGTTTGGTGTAAAAAAAATATGTATAAGCAATCAGTTTATTGTTGTTTTCTTTCAGTTGAATTGTTTACGTCAAAATACCTTATAATGGAAATCTTACAACACGTTATTTTTGAATTTATTGGTTTTTCACAATTTTTGAAAAAGAAAAAAATATTCTTTGTTATGAAAGGATTCATAAACAAAGTAGGTAAGGGACATTTATGAAACAGGTAGATACTTTAAGGTACTTTAAGTTGGCGTAAAGGGAATGCTAATATAGGTAACTATTTAAAGTTCCATGCATTGAACACGAATACACACATGGAAAGGTACGTTCAGGTACAAATTTGTGTGTGTTTACTTTTACTTTTTCCCTAAAACTGCATATAATATTGTTATCACTAAAACAGGTAGCCAGGTATGGACATAACTTAAGAAAAGAAATTACAAATTTTAGTGCTATCGATATTATTAGAACACAATAACCCCAATAGAACAAAACCTTTAAAATAAATGAGTAACAAGGTATCCAGTTTTGTAAGAATTTTGGGTTTTCCCAACCGAAATTTCAAAACGCTCTTTTTTATAGGTACATGGAATTATTTTTGGTGAGTTTTTGACAAAGTTACAGTTAGATTTTGGATTTTTGTAAACGATGTTTCATGAGGACCAGCCACTTGGTCAGAGTCTAAAGTTTTTCATTTTTTAAACGAATTTGTTTTTGAGTATGACGTAAAAGGCCAAAGTAGCAAATATCAAAATTATAGATTAAGCTTTATGCTTAAGTCTGTTTCAAACAAAAATATCAAAATATCTTCTTTCTAGCTATTATATTTTTCTGATAAGAAAAGAGGCTCAAAGATAGGTACACCTTCTAAAAGACAGTCAGTTTTTTACAATCCAGTTTTCTGATATTGGTTATCTAATTTGAAACGAACTTTGGTCTTAAGTAAACACAAGTCACCGAAGTTAGTGAAAACTTTTCGACTGATGCCTTATAGAGCTGTTTTATTTACTGTTAACCGTGAATGATAGCAAACAAAAATAGCAAGACATAAAAAAAACTCTTTTTATTTACTACCTGTACTAACTTAGTAAAAGTTTGTTTGTTTGAGACAGAAGTCTTAAGCGATTCCAGACAAGCTTACTAAAAGAATAGTAATGAACAAAATTCTTACCTACTCTGTAAAGAAAGAAAAAACAAAATTTTCTAATCGAATTCTCGTTTTAGAAGTTAGTAGAAGTGTGTAATTCCCTTCCATTTTACACTTTCAAATCTCACATTTAAGACCTTAGTTCAATGTTGAAAAATTAGTTTTTAATTTCCAAGCAATAGCTACAAATATACAAATTGGATCGACTTTTAATTTTGAAGCCAAAATTTCAGACTGACTTGACTACTTGTGCTAAAAAGCATTTAAAAAATAATCATCTTCGAAAATATTGACGATATTTGAAAAACAATAAGCAACATAATACACAATGGCTTGTATGCAATAAAAATGAGCTTAAGCTCTTATCTCACTGTTCACTGTACCTTTTCTCAAGATAGAACTCTAAAAATTGGACTGAAATGTGAAATAGAGCTTCAGCTCATTCTTTTCGCATATGAGCCAATAAGACACAAAGAATTGTCCAGCTTTGTTCGCATTCTGTATCATCAAATTTTCTCATCGAATACTTAAAGATTTTTTAAATTAATTATAAAAATAAGTGCTATCGCAACACTAGCTTTTCTATAAAAAAAAATTTAAAAGTACATAGGTAAACAGCTTTTGACCCTTATTGGGGGCACACTAAAAAAATTGCTTCTTTAATCATAAATGTGTAGGACCAGGTTTTCGTCCTTAAATGCTTATACTGTCCGAAGACCGCAGTAAACGTTGAACAGATAAATGAACAAAGGTATTAAACAAAAGAAAATTGAATCAACAACAAATATAAATGAAAAGACGTTTTGTTGTATTTTCAATAATATATACAAACAATTTTATTAATAAAATAATTGAGTAAATTAAATTACGATTCTGGTATCATCCGCATCAAAAATTTGTCAAAGGAGGCACGAAGCAATACCACAGTCCTCCTTGTCCCAACACAAATAGGTACAATATATATGAAGTGCTTTTAAAAAAGTTTGAAAGTTGAAACACAAAAATTTCAAAACAACAAATTTTTAAATTTATCAATTTTCAAATCAAAGTTAAATTTTCAGAAAACGTCTTAAACTATTTGTATGAAAATCGGGTTCGTTACGGAATTAAAGTGCTAATTAAGTGTTGTAAGAACATTAAAAATCCTCTTTATAAAAGCTTGTCCATGCAAATTTAACTACGTATTTTGTAAAATGTTACAAATATTAAGCTATTCATTTTGCATTTCTTTTTAAACTCAAAACATATGCAAATTGGTTGGAATTTGTCAAGTATTTTTTGTGAAAATCTTGGAAGACTTTTTGAGAGTAGTTAACTATACATTGATTAAACAAGTTCAATGTTACCTGAATGTCATTGCTTATCTTAAAACCTTTGAATATACTAAAAAAAACCTTTAAGTTTTTTTTCTTTAACAAAAACAAATTTTAAGATTAAAACAAACAAAAATGTATCCAAAACTTTAAGTTCTCTACCAAGGTACCTATTTCTTTTTTTATTTTGATCTTCTTCTTATCAGGAATGCCAACTGATATCAGTTTTTGGTAAAATGTTAATTTTTTGTTTTAATGTATGAACTTATGAAATATTAATTTTTTGCTTGTAATAAATAAATAAAAAACGGACATTTTTAAGTGAAAAAATAAACAAAAAATATTTTTTGTCAAAAAATTTATGATTAAAAGAATATTTTTGTATTGAAAAATATTTTCTTGAAACGAAATCGTTCACTCAAACTATTTAATTATTAAAAATAATTTGTACTTTCTGTTTTTTTTTAACAGTTCAAAAAATCAAAGTTTAGACTGAGTTCAATAAAATTATCGATATAAAATTATCGTAGCCTCTTTTTCGCAATTTTGATTTTTGTTTAAAAGCTAGCCAAAAATTTGAAAATATAGTATAACCAATAAGGAAATTTATCAATTGATATTTTTAACAAAATAAAACACAGTATTAAGCTGTACTTCTTACTAGATAAAGTGATTTGTATTACAGGTACAAGAAATAAAAATAACATGTACGAAATATATGAAAGTAAATAAACGAAAAATCAAAATTAAAATACAACATGTATCTTTTCTTTGATATAACAATGTATTCGTTACATTTCAAGTTATCTTTAAATTTGACAACTTGCACCTTATCAGGAATGTCGACTGATATCATCTTCTGATAACATTCTCTTTTGCTTGGAACTTGGTTGAAATTCCTGAAATTCCACAAGAAAGAGAGATAATTATAATTTGCATAATTGATGGGTTTTTATTGCTAAATTTTAGATTTGAAATTTCCGTTTAACTTTTCTACGTTATACCTCCTGTTTTGACAAAAAAATAAAATTTTAATTTAAAATTAGGTACATATGTATTTATTTGAGAGTAATCTTTTTTAAATGGAAAAGGAATAAAAAAAGGCAGCTAAATTCCTTTCCTAGCTTCTTTTTTTCTGGCTTCACAAAAAAACTAGAACAACTTTGAACAAAAATTGAGCCCAAAGTGCATTTCAGTTTTTTATTACCTACTTGTTGACACTGTCAATAACAACACCTCCATATCTTGAAAAAGTGTGAAAAGTAAATAAAATAATAAAAAAATTTCGACACCTTTCAAAACTGAAAGTAATTTCACTGATAAGGTCAGTAATCAGTCAAACATTCAACCTGCACTCCCAATCTGAAACATTTTTTTTCCTTTTCATTTAAAGAAATTATTGTAAAGTTAACTCACTGTTCTTTCTACAAAAATCCTCTTAAACTGTACCACATTTCTTTTATTTTCATGTCATATCTTATCTTATCGCTAAATCACACACTCTGACTTAAATAAACTCATTTGCACAAATTATTCTCTGATTAACAAACAGATAACAAAAAAACATGATGAAAACAAAATAAAATTGAAGAAAAAAAAATTCATTTCACGTTGAAGTAAATATTTATTACTTCTCTTCCATCGACCTTCACCTTTCAAAAATCAAACAAAATCTCTAACAGAAAACATTCCCAAGATGCTTACTGTTGGAATGTGTGAGATATAGTTGATTAGGTAGACGGTAGACCCATTCCCTGTCACATTTTACAAAAACACAAAAAGTGATCTGTTGACTTTCTTTAAAACTCAAAAATACCTACAAGTGTGTGTTTACCCTAATGACACATCAACTTTGGAATGGAATGTCAAAAACAAATACAAAAAAAAAAACTTCCGAAACGTCATTGTATAACCAAAACAACCATCATCACTTCCACGAATGATGGATATAACGCACTTGGCATGTCACGAAATCACTCTCGGCGGCTGCATCGAATATTGAAAATGCGGGCTTTTAATAGATGTTAAGCCCTGAGGGCTTTAATCTGTTTTAGTTTTGATCAGGAGCAATTAAAGTCTTGTTGTTGTTGTTGTTTATTGGTGCACTTATAGTCATCACTTTCACTCAGCAACAAGCAGCATCAAAAGCCAAAGGGTGTTTACTAACTTTTAATGAATATAACCTTTGCTTGTTGAGACATACAAAAATATTGCGTATGAAGATTTTTGGGTTATATCACAGAAAAAAGAAGGCTTGAGGCTTCTTCGGAAGCTTTTGGTTTTTTCTTTAAATCACTGTTAAAGATATGCTTCCGACTTTTATAGGTTATTTGATGTTCATTCAAATCTTATGTAATTTTTTGAAAAAGACGCGTTCGTCTCGTTACAATTTGGGTAATCAGACTTTATAGGCAAAATAATTGGCAAATCAGACTCCAGGCAGGATAATTGGGTTTATGTTGTAAAACGGAACGATTTATAAAGGATTAACGACTGCAAATTGATGATCGATTTTTTTCTGCTAATTTTTATCTCATCAACAATAATTGCGATTTTTTGTTAGGCTGTTTATTGGTAAGCCTTGTTTTCTGAAGTTTTTCAAAAAGTTAAGCGCCAGTGTCATTGTAATCAAGTGCCACTTAAAGTGGTCAATATTGAGTAATTAATTGCCACTTTCCCTATTAAATAGTAGAAACTGCTTTATTTTATCTTTGGACTAAAGTGGTTCTGGCGTTTTTTTTTTTCATTCATATTTTTCAAGGGCTTACAAAATATATACAAACCGATATTCCCATCAGAAACTTTGATAAAGTTGCGTGTGACTTTCTTAACGAAAAAATTCTTTGCAATAATTTACATACAATTCGCAAGATCTTCTTAACCTCAACTTTAAAGTTACCTTGTGTTGAATGATCCATTTAAAATATGTCGACCTAAGACCCCTAAGGGAACTATTAACATGTCCTTTTGTCTGAAAGGTTAAGTGGTACAACCGCAGGTATTTTTTTTTGTTATACCTACCTGTTTTATGCATATCTTAACCTAAAAAATCAACATAGAATGGTATACATTTATCATTGTTGTTGTAGTTGGGAAGCCGGTATAATCCTTTTAAGAAGGTTTTCCCCTGAACAGATAAACATGAGTTTCAAACAAAAAAAAATTTACTAATTAGTAATCTTCGGGTGAATTTTTACTTTCGGGACGAACTGTGTGTTATGATGATCTTTGACCGAGAAGATGTTAAAAGTGGGACAGGTAAATTTAGTGCCTTAAAAAAAATAGGAAACTGTGAGAAGTTATCTTTTGTTACTAAATTGCTTTTTTTGTTCATGTTTCTGGTGACCTCATATTTTAGATAAGGTGACGACAGTTAAAGTGAAGTTAATTCGATATTCGACCACTGAGGTGTTTTGTAAAAGAAAAGCAGTCGGAATGATTACATAGATGACAGATCTAATTGTCTGAGAGTTTTCATTTCCCTTTTATTTGATAACGGAATGAATCATAACCTTTTAGTACAAAAATAAGGACATGGGTATAAATGCAACTAAGAAAAAAGGTTGCATTTCCATTTTACAATAAAAAGTTACTTATACCCTCTTTTTAAGTAGTTGTCTTGCAATAAGTTGCGAGAAAGTTAATTCAACAAAAAAATCATTCCTCAGTCCTCTCAAAAAGTTATCAGAACTCTGTCGGTTTTTAAAAGATAGTACTGAGTCCCTGAGTATTGCATCATATTTCCATCTCGAAAATTTCGGTCACGTTTTTTCTAATCATGGCGAGCATTCCTCAGCGTAATTCTGATAAGGCTGATCAGTTTGGCATAAAGCTTTATTTACATTTTTGAACGCATATTTGATATCGATAAAAATGTCGTGTTCATGTATATATCGATAAATGAACACTTGAGCATTCTTCAAAATTTGTCGCAGGTTGGTAAAATTTTTGTTAAAAAAATTGTCGTTGTTTCTTTATTATTCCCTGTAATGCTAATCTCCCTATTTTTTTTGGACAAACGACAGAAATTTGAGTTTTTGGAAAAAAGTAATTTTTGGGGATTTTAGGGGAATTTGAATTTTTCAGTACAAATTTTGTTTTTTGAATATATCCTCAACGTAGGTTGGACAAACGAGGATTTTTGTTTGTATCCATTTCTCGTGGCGGACAAACGATTGCCGTTTGAATTTTTGAAAAAAAAGTAATTTTTGGGGACTTTCTAATTTTTAGTAGGTACACTGTGGTGTATGCGTATTTTTTTTTTTTTTTTTGAGGAATTTTGAACATTTGTTTTTTGAATATCTCCTAAATGAGGGTGAACAAACGATGATTTTTGGTTTGTATTAATTTCTCAAAGTGGAAAAACGATGGCCATTTGAATTTTTGAAACAAATATTTTTTCGGAGATTTTAGAAAAAATGATATTTTGTATGAGAGTTGCTATAAAAAAAAACGATAATTTTTGGCATACGTAAAGAAATCAATATGGGAAAAACGACAGCAGTTTGAGTTTTTGAAAAAAATTGATTTTTGGGGATTTTAGGGAATTTCAATTTTTCAGTGAAAAATTTGTTTTTGAATATCTCCTAAACGGAATGTTGAAGAACGATAAAATTTGATATGTAAATAGAACTCGAGGTGAACAAACGATTGCAGTTGGTTTTATACGTCTATCTCAAAATTTGAGCGTTTTAAACGATTTTTCATTTTTCAGACTTCCTATAAAAAACAAATTAGCTGTACAATTTTAAGGTCGCAGTTCTGGCTTCACGGAGCTTCAGACGGAAACCGGAGGAATTCAAATCAAGTAGACTCTGTCGGTGGAGAGCCTCGAAAGTGGAGAGAAGCGAAATTCTTTCACATAATCTTCGTACCAACTAAATTGTGGTCCAAGTAGATTTGGGTCGGTGCTCTTGGTTGATTGTAATACCATCGATCTTGAAACCAGTACCATCAGGAAACAGCCATCTAGAACCAAGTGTTTTTGGGGACACCATGTGGAGTTTACTTAAAGCCCATTTGAGCATAGTAAAAAAAATCTCTTGGGCTCCTTCTATTAAGAAAAAAATTAAAGAAATCTACTACTTTCAAGAGTCAAGCAAATCTAAAAAAAACGCAAATAAATCAGAAACGACAATATAGTACCTACTAGTATTAGAACAGTGTTGATTCTTTTTATACTGTTGGCAACACGAGTATTGCCAACATTTTTATGGCTTAATGACGATATTTATAAACTATAAAGATAAAATTTTATTTCTGTAGTTTATTTTCTTATATAAGTAAAATAGGTCATGAGGATCTATCTAATATATTATTATCAAAATGAAACCATCAGATAAATTTTCTATAAAAAATCAAATTTATTAGTTTATTGCTTCGCATAAAATCCAGGTAGCTAACACCTTCAAAGAAAAAAAAAATCAAATCTTTATGCCAAAATCAACAACAACAGATAAAAATTTACAAGCTCGTGGTAACAATTTTTTTAAGTTTCTAATTCAAGTTCGTGTTATTTTTGGTTTGTTTTAAAAGTGAAATTGAAAGATCAACTTTCAAATTGTCTTACAACTTCCTGAAGAAACTGATATATCTTTTTAATATACAAAAAAAAAGAAGATATTTGAACACCCTACTGGCAAACTATTTCCTCTTCTTTTTTTCTATTTTCTCTAATTTAACTTTAACGACAACCGATTACAAAAGTTTAAAGTCTCACTTTTACAAAAAAAAAAAAACGAAATTGAAAAGAATGACACTCTCCCGACAATTTGATGTCATATTACCATTCACAAGTTGTATGCAAAAAAAAAGTATAAAAAAATTCCCTCAATTAAGTTCTGTCCACGATCATCTACATATAACCTTTTGCCCCAAACCCACTTTACCTTGAAATGCCTCTGCTTAAAACGACACCACAGTGAAAACCTGAAGAAGACAGAAAAAAATGTCTTTGTGTGTCTAAAATGTCATCAAACATGACACAAAGCCAGAAAAAAAATATTCACAAATTGTCATTCAAATTGTGTTGATGATAATGATGATGATGCCTCTTAACAACACTTCTTTTACAATCCTCATGATAAAAATAATTTCCATCATCAAAAACATAATACGAGGTTTTTATTTAAAAAAAACTTACAAACAAACAGTACCAACAAAAGTCAGTAAGACCAAACGTCCATCTTGACAATCATCGTTTTTGTTGTTGGATTTTTGCTGAAATGTCACTTCCACACTATTGGCATGGGTCTTTCTGTCAAACGTTCGTCCATATTAAATTACTTGTTTATTTTTTTTTTTTTTTATAATGTTGGTATCTCTCAAGTTTTGTATAAAGTGTGTATCTTTCTATCTGCGATTTCAATGACAACCATACCATTCGTCAATTTTAATTGAATTTTAATTTTTTTACATTTTTTCACTTTTCTCTCTCAATGTCTCTTCAGTTTTCCTCTGTCCGATTGCGTCTCTCTTTGGTGCAAAACTAATTGCGTAAATTCCAAAGGTTAGTATAATACTCCTATAAAGATGGTGAAGAGTAAAATAAGAAGGATATGCTTGTTGGCGCCATTGAGGCATTAAGAGTATATGAATGTATATATTTGAAGCCTTGTAAGCTTATCAGCACCTCCTGTAGGCTGCAAATACCTCTTGGCAATATATATGTATCGACGACGACAGGAGACACGGGACACAAAATGTCATTGCGCGCGAAGGGTCTGTCTACACTTTCTTGCTTGCATAGGAAATGCGCCTTGTAGCGACGATTGTCGTCGTCTTCGTCGTCTTTATCGTTGCTAGCTGTTGTCAACTGAAATACCTAAGGCAAGTTTTTTTTAGAAAATTTGTTTAGTTTTTCTTGTCCGGTTTTCCAGTTTTTCCTCTTTCTTCTTCTAAAGAAAAGGAAGAAAATTTGCAAAGAACTTGAAACCTACTAAAAAACCGGAATTCTTCTTCTTGTTGCAACATAGGCAAATGCATATAAAACATCAAAATCAAACAGAACTAAAAAAATAAAAATATTTCAAACCAAACACACATTGCTGGCTGAATCCCCACTGGCAGGCAGGCTAGGCAACATAAAGTTGTTGGTGGTGGCGACAAGGATCGTGCGGTCGTCGCCTGGCTGGTTTCGGGACAAATACCTTCGGCATTGCCTAGGTTATAGAGTATAGAAGGCGAACAAGAGTCTTTCATAGATAGGTGCATACATACAATCCACATAGAGAATGAAACAAAAAAAAAAACACGATGGAAAACAGCATCGCTTTGGAGCGTATTTTAGCACCATCGCGCCATAGAGCAGACAGTCAGCCTTAGCATCCATCGAGTAAGCAAACAGCTTTGGGTTGTCGTCGTCATTATCTCGACGGAGCAAGACACGCGGATTGGGATAAGACGAGATTACGTTGGAGCCAATCAATTGGCTAAAAATACCTGACTACATCATGGCATGTGGTTAGACAAAAAAAAAAAAAAAAGAAAATCATCATCCAAAAGAAAACCCACAAACTTCAAGTCAAGACGACGACTACGATGACGGGTTGTAAGTTGCAAAAAAAAAAATATCACAAGAAAATGGTTATATTGGGATTTAGTTTGAGAGTTTATGATACGTACCCTATGCTGTTGTAATGAAAATCCTATTTTGACAGATGTCAAATTTTGTTTGTAGTAAAATCAGCACGATCTCTGGTGACTACAATATTAAGAAGTTCCAGCGTTTCTTTTCACTACTGATTTCACTTTTCAAATTTACGTCTTCTATACACTCGTGAAATAAGAAACGAATGCGTTCCACATTGTTTTGCCATTTATAAAAGGCAACCGTGATATATCGCTCGCTGAGAATAAAAGGGTTTTACTGTCGGAGAAACCAGAAAAGTGTGTTACTCCAAATTTTCTGATAATTAGATTTGAAATTAGAAAATGGAAACTCATACAAATGCCTTCAAAACGATGAGGTTTTAATGCTCTCCTATAAAATTTGCGAAATTTTTTGGTTTCACCGACGATATGTAGAAATGTTTAATGGAAATGCCTCCAGACATACAAGCCTCTAATTCTCAGCCAGCGATATGTATATTAAACTTGAAACCCTTATTCTCTCATCTCTCAGAGTTAAAATTGAATGCGTTCCATAAAGAGTTACGAGCCATCTCACTTATTGCTGAGGGAAACAAGCCTTAATTTAATAAATAATAATGTGTGCAATTCACACGTAGTAGAAGTGAAACCTTAAAAATCATTTTTCTTGCTTACGAAAAAATCGAAAAAAATCTACCTTCTTTTATTCCATAACCTTTAAATCCATTTTTTTTTATATTACAACCTATAATAAATTTTATAATATCTGAAATCTTATTGTTTTAGCTCAAAATCTTTATATCGATCATGTCTATACAATATCTACAAAAAGAGCTAGGATTTTTTGTTTTGAACCCAATAAGTGTTCATCAAAAATGCAACAAAATCAATCTTTTTTTCTCTTCTAACATCATTAAATCAATCCATTTTTTTAAAATGACAACCTATAATACATTTTATACCTATGGTTCCTATGAAAAGAAAGTAAGCCATATTCCATAGTTCCTAGATTTCGGAATACATAATTGAATAGGTTCCACAAATGTATGTAAACTTTTCAAGTTTGCGGCCGTATGTCCAAACTTGTTGTTTTGAACGAAAAAAGAAATTCGATTTTCGATTTTGTTACAGTTTCTGATAGAAGATAAATATACCTTTTCAACAATGTATAAAACATGTAACTCGGTTAAACCACTTAGAATTTATAAGCTGTCAAAGCTCGAAAATTCCATTTTTTTCGTCATTTGCCCAACTTCGGCATCAATTTAAAGTATATGTTTTCAAAACAACATGCTATTTAAAAAATATATTCATAAACTATATCTATTTCCCAATCAATTGAGTTATTTTTTATGAAAATCACTCCTAAATTGGCTTAGAAAAAAAAATTTTTCGATTTCAACCCAGATACAGAAATTCGAACTTTTAGGTACTCGTATAGAACAAAAATGTTGTTTCGGCACGTAGTAGGATAACCTTGGCGCCAGGATTATTTCAAAAACTATTGGTTATGTTATATTGATTTAAAAATTAGAATCAAATGTACAATTTTTCCTTTCGGAAATGGTATCATTTAGTACTGTAAGTGTTGCCGTTGTTTTTTAATAATTGTTTTTTATTTTGATAATTTTTTTTTACAAAACTGCCCCTCCCACCTAAACGGGGGGAGATAGACCCCCCTCCCAAAGAAAAAAATGTTTGTACTGAGCTCCTCTATAAAAACCCGTTATCAAATCCTGGCGCCAAGGTTATCCTACTACGTGCCGAAACGACATTTTTGTTCTATACCTAAAAAATGGAATTTTTGAACTTTGACAGCTTATAAATTCTAAGTGGTTTAACCGAGTTACATGTTTTATACATTGTTGAAAAGGTATATTTATCTTCTATCAGAAACTGTAACAAAATCGAAAATGGGTAAAAAATTGTCGAAGCTAGAATTTTTTCAATGGGTGAAGGTCCAAAAAACCCGTTTTTTGGACGTAACTTCAGATTTTGGGGGTGTTAGGGGATTTTCAAATACCGTTTCGTATTCAGTGCGACTAGCTCTACAAAACCTGATAGGTCTCCGCCCGCGTATATTTTGAGTGTTACACCGTGTAATGTTCCACAAATACCTAAAAAAATTGTAAGAAAAACAAACACGTTCCACAGATATTTCCTTACTGAATAGATTGTTTGAATGATATGTATTTTGCGGTATAGGAGCATGTATTTAAAATTAGGTTCCCCGAGAAAGGAAACTTATACACACGTTCCACATTTGTTCCACGACTGATTTTACTTCAAAACATGGTTTTGAAAGAATAACGTGTAGTAAAAATTTTTCGAAGTTCCACAAATTTCACTCGGAATCGGCTTTATAAATTATTATCTCCCACAAAAAAAAAAAAACAAAGAGAATTACGACAAAAATTATAACGTTCGATATTACGTTTTTATGTCGAAACGTTTAGAAAGAAATCAAAATGAACGCGTTCCACACTTTTTCCACGTCAAATTTTATATAGTGAAAAGACAAAATCGATACAAATTCAATTTACCCTATATCTAAATTAACAGAGTTTGAAAGAAATAAAAAATCGAATCAAAGAATAAAAAACAGAAAAACGTGAAATAAAAAGTCAAACTTAGAAGAAGAACTTCATGTCTTGTGTATGTCGTCGACATCTTCGACGTTGTCGTCTTCAAACTAAAAAAAAGTCGTCTTCCTCCACACATCCTCCTTGTTTCATTGGCACAGACCAGACCTGACCAGACCAGACATATATTCCAAGACAACGACAACGTCGTCGGACAACGAAAATGACGATTGCCTTCAGCACAACAGCCAGCAGCAGCAGCCGGCTGTGGTGAAGAGAGCTCTCATGTTCTGTATTTTTTAAAGAATTCTATGTTGTCCTCATGTCTTCGTCCCATGGTCGATCATCATCAGCACCATCCCATCATCATGGCCAAATCGAATGATAGAACTGGCCATCATCATCATCATGGTCATCATCAACAAGTCAGTCCAATCCACAGCACTCATCTCAATGGAGATAGATTTTTATGGAATAAGAAAAAGGGTAACCACGCGAATTGACTTTAGTTAGATAACAGTTCCTCACGAATCTTCATCATCATCATCATTGCCATCATCATTATCATCATGGATGAAGATGGGAAGAGTGGGCATCATCACGACAATATAAGAAGAAGAACTAAACTCTCCACTATACCTAAGCTATAAGCATCTTTGAAGGGTATTAAAACAGACACATAGGAACGGGACGACTACGACATAACCTGGAGGTTGGTGACGACTACGTAAAAAGACAATAAAAAAACAAAAAAACAACAACACTAACAACGAAAGAAGACAACGAATAGATAACCTCTATCGTCAGATGTATACATTTTTAAGACCTTACAACGTTTTTATTTCCAACTTAATGCCCGGTTTCAAACACTAGCTGTCATTTGGAGACTCTATATGGTCTTAGAAGCTAGACTCTTCTTCCTATAATACGAGTATAAGAAGTCTTAAAGAAGCATCTACACAGACATACTCGAAGAATCTTCAAACAAGAATGAGGTATTTTAACGGTATGAAGCGAAGATGCTGTTCTACTGTGTTGTTGCTTCTGGCAAAGTGATTGAAATAAATTACTGCCCCCTTATCTCTCTGTGGTACATAGAAAGATTCCCCCCCCAAAAAAGGGTAAGAGGAAGAACTTGCTGCACTCTTTGCGGGGAAGAAAAACTGTTATACTCTGTTTCGTATGTCTGCATGCAAATGTTGCAATTTACATTTCGTTCTTTTTTTGTTGTTGTGTCTGTCTGTCTGACTGACTGAGACTAGAGGACAACAATCTTATCTATTTCTTCTTGGAGACAAAGGTCTTTGATTGGTTATATTGGCAAGACTGAAAATTTTTGGTTGACCTCGTCGTGTGATGGTAATTTAAAAATAGGACAGACCTAAAGAAACGATGACACAGCAAAGATAACATGTTTTTTCTTCTTTTTTTTTCTTTAATTTGATGACCTTAGTTAGTTTCAATTCGGAAGAATTGGATAAACTGGGAATATATTTAATATACATAAATGATTAAATGACCTCCATAATGAAACCACATTATGACTTTGACTCAAGGACACTTGCAGTTAACATTTTCTGATTCGATTTACCATAATATCTATTCCTGTTTATAACAGGTTCAAAGTTTAGAAGTAGTAAAAACTAATGGTCATCTTCACTCCTTTTTGACACATTGACAGATTTTGGAAGCTCATGAGGCAACACTTTTTAACTTTGATAAATGATTGCACATGTCACAATATCTGTCAAATTTCAAGAGTTTGCTGGCATAATGGGGATCAATGATAAATAATGAAGAACAAAAAGAGGCAGAGGCCATTATGTCAAAATGAGCTAGATTTTTGATTCTAATAAAAAACCAATTCCAATTGAAAAACTGTTATACTCACTATCAGTCTTTATTTTGAAGCAAAATGGCACTGCTTCGTAAATTAATTTTTTGCAGGAGAATAACAGTTTAATAAAATAGTGTTATCTTTTTTTTTATAGCAATTGAAGTGTCACTGTGAGGTCATTTTGATCCTTGTTCAATTAAAATCAATAAAAGTGTTATACTTTGAAGGAAATAAAATATCCAGGAACTTTAGAAACTTAAGGTGAAATGGAAACGTTGTATTAGTGTCCACTGATATCAATACAACACACGAGACTGTGAATTCTTCACCAATTATAACACTTTTATTGACCTAATCTGAATTTGACTGTTTTACCAATACAATTTGGTATACCTTCCCATTCCAACACACAGTCTCAGTCTCATATGTCATAACATAGAGCAATTGAAATGGCTCGAACTTAAGTAAACGTCAGATTGGAAAAGAATTTCAACTCAACTCAGACTTACATGTTTGATCGACACGTTGGGTGTTACAAAAAAAAACGAATAATAGTTACAAAACAAAATTTATAATTGCATTGAAAGTGGGTTGGGTCTTAATGTTCGACAGCCTTCAAAAGCATTGTTGTGTTGACTCCTCTCCCACTTTACGAAACTGAACGAATGTTGTTTTTTTAGAATATAAGTGTTTTTTTTTTAAGTTTGTGTGGCAAATTACCTCAAAATATACAAACTGTCAGTTTCGTCAAAATGGTGGTTGCTGTTTGCTTAAAACTATGTATTTTTATTAATTTCATATAGTTTTCAATATTCGGTAATTTTGACATTTAAATATAACAGTTAAAATTTGTATAACATCTCTGCTATTTTGTGAATATTCAGTTACCTACATAGTAGATAGAAATACATTTTTCACAATCATTTTTTGATAGTTAAAAGAAATTCTGAAACATATAAAAACGTCAGCAGTCAATTCACAATGCAATTGAGTATTTTCTCTTATACCAACTGTCAAAATAATATTGAAAAAAAACCCACTCGTCGAAAATCTTAATCAAATTTGCATTTAACACAAAAACCTCATCTAAAAGCAAAACCATCGATCGCTACTGGTTGATATAATTATATGCATTTTGTTGTGTTATTTTATTTAGTTATCGATTCGATATAAAGATCCGACTTTATATTACCTTATGGCTCCAACTTTAGGAATGTATGCATTAGCAGCGCCAGCAGTGGCGGATAAAGATGAAACTAATATAGGAAATAACTGACAGCTAAAGGTTCATTCACAATTCAAATTGAATGTTATGTTATGGAAATTTGATTACCTACCACAATAACAACAACAATCTAAAGTCGCGCAACAGAACAAACATAAAACACACTCAACTCGCGCACAAACGACAAAAGCTGGCGGATTTGACAGCTGCAGATAGTAATGGCGGCTTGACGGCGGCAGCGGCAGTGGTTGCAGTAGTTGCAGCGGCAGATGAAATTAAAATTCACAATGACTAATGGTGTCGTTGTTCGCGCGCTTATTGTACATATATTCGCATGCATGATGCATATGCATATTATGCATGCATACATGCAATACTGCGCATGCTTTTGTTTTCTTCTTGTTCATATCCACCGGATTGTTATAGATGGTGGGAAACTCGCAGCGCGATCGACTTATATTACTGGCTTGAGAATTTCTAAGGTTACCGGGTCATTTTGAAGTCTCCCCCATTCACAATAGCAAGTATGTGGTTTTTGTTAGAAGAGAGACAGAGAGAACGCGTTTGAACTAGGTTTTCTTCAATGATCATCACTCAAGGCCTCTAAGGTTTTTTTTAAAGATTTTAACAATCGAAATGCAAGTCCACTCATAAATCATTGCACTGGGGTATTAGATTGGAGCATTCTTTGGTTTTGGGCATTATTACCCCCACACATAAACTATGTTGAAATGCGGTGTGGTGCGGTGTAATAGTGACTGGCTTTCACCTCATAAATATTTTAATCTGTGAAACGCGGACGGACAGCAGCAGCAATAGCAGCTGTTGTCCGCTTCTAGGTGCTCGCGCTGGCATTTGATGAACGAGAACGAGTATAATATGAAGAACGAACGAGGCTATAGTGCATAATCTAGCCAGCTTATTCTTAAGATTGATTCTTTCTTAAAAAGAAGCCTTCTCTCCTCAATGGCTGGTTTCATTGTATACACGTTACCTATATCTATCTACACGTCTCTCTTCGGATAGCCAGCCTTAGTGGGTCTTGCAATTCTCTGCTCTTTGGAATAACATTAACCTAAAATCTTATATTATGATGATGGAAGATGTTGGATTGCAGCTTGAAGCAAGTAGGTTTTTAAGCTTTAAGAAATAGAATGGAATTCCTTACTGATTGGTGCTAGCTAGCGATGTTGACCTTCGCACTGATGAAATGGAATTCTATCTATAAACTTTTCCTCGCTAGTTTAACTCTTCAAAAGTGACATACATAATTCAATTCGATCGACACAACACGTATCGATTTTCTATAAAAATCAAAGAAGAAAAAAAAAAACCAACAAAACCTACTTTGACAGGTTTCCTTCGATTCATATAAACCGTGCGGCCACATAAATATTTTTCTTTTTTATACAGAATACAACCAAATTTAATTTATGCAAATCTTTCAACCGGAATTCAGAAAAATCAGTTTCATTGTAAATATTATGTCTATTCGATAGAAACCATCAAGTATTGGAACACACCAAATGCGGGAATAGGAATGTAGATATAAGAAAAGTTGGACTTTTTGACATATGACGCCTACGATTGTGTCAAATAGATTTATTGCCAAATGGCAAAGTGTCAAGATTTTTTCAACTAGATGGAGCCAAAAATAATGACGGCATCCAGACAGCAACGCCGCCGTTCGTTGTATGTTGTAATTTTCTTTTGTTTACATTAATTTGTTTATCTTTTCTTTTGCGTTTATTAAACTTTTGCAACACACATAACTGCATGCATATTGCAATGTGTGGTGCGCAGTCACGGCAGTTTAATTTTTGATTTGACTTTTTGTTTGATGCCCCAGTAAAAGTTGTATATTTTTGTGATTAAACAAATTTTTTAGTGTAAACGCAACTTTAATAGAATTTATTTGTTTAGTTTGTAAAAAGAAACCAAAATAGATTTTTTGATGTCTTTCGTTAAGTTTTTTGTTTTTCGTTTACATTAATTTTTGAAGGATTTGGAAGAGAGATGTCATTCACATTTTCATACACAAATTTGACATTAATCTGTGTTGAAGCAAACGTCAGATGAAAAGAAAAACAAATTTTTTAGGTAGTGTAAACGCAACTTTAATAGAATTTATTTGTTTAGTTTGTAAAAAGAAACCAAAATAGATTTTTTGATGTGTTTCATTAAGTTTTTTGTTTTTTCGTTTACATTAATTTTTGACGGATTTGGAAGAGAGATGTCATTCACATTTTTATACACAAATTTGACATTAATCTGTGTTGAAGCAAACGTCAGATGAAATGCAAATGCAAATAAAAAGATTTTGCAATAAAAGTTGCATTCCCTTGAAAGTCCTAGATTACATCATATCAAATATATTTTGGATACAATTTTGTATTTGAGCTAAAATTTAGCTCGATCTTTTTGGTTGAGTAAAAAAGGACAGCGATATGCTTTCAGCAGATGATATTTATAGTCCAGTGCATTTATAATTTGGCCCAGCAGTTTGTACCATCCCCAAATTTTTTTTGCTCATTCGATAGAACATTGGCTGAATATCATTAGGTACACTGATTTTTCGCACTCGCGAAATTCACCTTTCGGCCGCCATCTTGGATTTAAGTTTTTGTTAAATATCTCGATTTCTCTTTAACCTACATAAAAGTTGTATATACAGAAAACGTAGGCAATCAAATTTCGCGTCTTATATGTCCAGAACACTTTTCGATATTCTGAATATTAAAAAAGTTACAAGCCATATAAGTAAAAAAAACAGAAAAAAATGACAATTTTAAAGTTTTGAGGACTTTTTATCAAAATTATGAAAAAAACCTTTAGATAAAAGATTATTCACATTGAATTTCTCTACAACTCTGCTATACAACTTTTTTTTGTATCGCTATAGATACAAAAGTTATTAATACTTTTTTTTTGTTAAAAAATGCCCTTTTTTGTTTGTGTTTTTTATCTTTACTTTTTTCTAAATTTTTTTTTTACAAAATCTTGAATTTTAAATGATAAGTGAGTATTTTATAGCTTTATGTTACCAGAGAAAATTCAGGACATGTAATTTGTTTATATTTAAGTCTCTTCATTTCATAAAATAGCGGTATTTTTTAACAAAAAAGTATAAATAACTTTTTTAATTACAGCGATACAAATAAAGTTGTATAGCAGAGTTGTAGAGAATTTCAAGGTGAATAATCTTTTATCCGAAGGTTTTTTCATAATTTTGAAAAAAAGTCCTCAAAACTTTAAAATTGTCATTTTTTCCGTTTTTTTTACTTATATGGCTTGTAACTTTTTTAATATTCAGAATATCGAAAAATTGTTCTTGGCATGACAGACGTAAAATTTGATTGCCTACGTTTTCTGTATATACAACTTTTATGTAGGATAAATAGAAATCGAGAAATTCAACAAAAACTAAAATCCAAGATGGCGGCTGAAAGGTGAATTTCACGAGTGCGAAAAATCAGAGTAATGATATTCAGCCAATGCTCTATCGAATGAGCAAACAAATTTGGGGGTGGTACAAACTGCTGGGTCGCCCATATATGAACATCATAAATGCACTGGACTATTAGTCTTTTGAGATGGAGCAATGGTGACCCACGTTGGGCGCCAATTTATAACTTTGTTACTTATTCCAAATAAATCGATGATTTTAGTGACCAAAATGAAATCAATTAGCCAAAGAAAAGCTTCCCCAAAGAAGGGGTAAGATTTAGGGTTAAGAACTCTTAGAATAAGCAACTCCAACGTCATCTGGAGTTGGCCTGAGGCATGCCACAATTCAAAAATGGAAAAAGTTGCCCTGATTTTCTGAACTATACACGGTGAATCCCGAAATTGGAAGCTTAAGGACGCCCATGAAGTTGGAGTAGACGCTTTCTATAAGAGCAACTTCGTGCGACGTAATCGACATAGTTCAATTTTCTTCTATAACATAAATTTCCAATCGAAACTATTGAGTCTTCAAAAAAAAAAAAAAAAACCATTGTGAACCCACTCACATAACAATTCGCTTAAAATAATTATCATTCTCGTCCAACAACACTGCGCTCTGAATTAATTTTCACCTCGTTAAGATATTTCTAGCTTTTATAAGTCGGCCTTAACATTTTTCTTCTTATTATTTTTATATATATTTTTTTTTTTTTTTTGAAAAAAAGTTGCACCACAAGTTCTGCAGATTAGATGTCACAACATAAATAGAATTAAAAATGAAAAAAGAAAAAATAATAATAATAATGTTAAGGAATGCAGTAGACCATCTTCTTGAACATGCGCACCACCATTTTTATACTCTTTCACCCGCCACACACCGTCTGGCGATTTAGAAAAATCTCATTCTAATCTTCACAGGGGGTTCCAAGTAACCAATATTATTAAGATTCTTGGGCTCCCGCTCCACTGAAAACTACTGTGGTATACGAGAGAACACAGAGAAGAGAGGGAAAAATTATGATTTTTCCGCCATGTTTGTCCTGTCTCTTTGGACATGACACAACGATGCTATGCCACAACCTGCTGGCACTGATTATTCCTTATAATTCGCGCAACAAGCCTTAGGCTTCTAATAGATGTCTGAGCTAAAATAGAAAAAATAAAAACAACCAACAAACCCATGCCAACTGATTGAGTCTTCTCGAAGATACCTTGATGTGTGGTTAGGTGGTTGTATGGGCTTACTGGTCTTACCAATGCGCCCGATATGGTAAGTTCAAGTCCGCATCAAAAGAAAAGATGATGTGATCATAGAGAGGTTGGGCATGACGACCATCATCATGATGATGATGATGAAGATGATGATGGAACTGTAGAAAAATAAACTTCGCATTTCTCAAATAGCTCCAACATAGTGGTTCTGGACTACCGTCTTCGGTTGCTGGTTGCTCTTGGCCGTCATAGGAGCTTCAATGTGACCTTGTACATCCTTCTGGATGCTGCCGCGCCGCCCAACCAACTCTATCGTAATTATTGTGTTTTCCCTCCTCCCATCAGAGCGTTATCTTCGTATGTACATCTCTCTGACAGAAGAGGCTGGCGCGCCAGTAAATTTGTCCAGTTCCTATACGTTGTTGGTTGTTGTGTTTCAGTCTTAGCTTAAGCTCCAGGTCTAGTCTTAAAATAATGATGATGGCCATGAAAATGCGGAACATATTTCTCTGGTTACGCGCACACTCTTACACACACAAACCAGTGACTAACCTAACCATACAACTCATCATATTCGTTTAAATCGTATTAAATGCGCTTCTTTTACTTCTTCTTCTTCTTCTATAGCCATTTCTTCTTATTTATTTCTTGATGATCATCTTACACCCCTCGCATCATATTGCTTCTTTTTTTTGTCGATTTTTATATTACACAAATCGGATTAAAGACTTTTGAGACAACTTGCAATCGGATGTATGGTATTTAACCACGTAAAGTACACACAAGAGTATTGAAATTAATTGTTATAGGCTCTGCTCGGAAGTGCTGAAAATTATGAGGTTAATTCTTGGACTTTATAAATGAAAATTAAAACGATTGTTTTTTTTTTGAAGAATCAGACTAAAAAAGGTCAAATTTTGGTAAAGAAAAGAGAGGATTAAAGTTAATTTTCAATTGAAAGCAATTTTCAATCGCTGGCCTTATTGCACCCTCAGAGTAACCCTAAAACTTTAAAATCATTGGATTAAATTTAAGCAAAAAAAAAGAGGTTATCTGTAAAGCCGGTTTACGGACGATGATTTAACGTGATAACATAGTCAAAAAACAGGTTTTGTGTTTTTCTTTAAAATTAGTCATTTGAAGCGTTTACTTATTTCAAACAATCATAATTTACAAGAAAAAGCTAAAAAAAATACCCATTTTTATTTTCTCATTATATTAATTTTTTTTATTTTAAAAGCTTACAAAAAAAATTATGCAATTTAAAAGCCAAGTATTTCTTCTTAAGAATAAAACTATTTTAAAATTTTTACAATGCGCAAAAAGTATAAAAATAATTTATTGAAATAAATCATTTTCATCAAAAAAAGCAAAAAAAAACATGAATTTTCTTTCTTTTCTTTTCTCACGTCATTAATTCCATTTTTTCCCAAACAACCTATAAAACCTTATTGTCTTAGCTCAAAATATATATATCGATCAGGTCTATGAGACATCTACAAAAAGGACTAGAATTTTTAGAACTCGATCAAATTTCATAAAAAAAAACAATAAAAGCATTTATTTTTATGTTCTCACGCTATGGTATCAATTTTTTTGTTTGACAACCTAAAAAAAATTTAAACCATGTAAAAGCTTATTATTTCACCTTTCATATGACGTATCAATCTCATTTCAAAAATGACTACAAGAGAAGTTAGAATTTTTTTAAAGTCAACCATGTCGAATTTTCAGACTGAGATTACGGTATTTCCCACACTGGTGGCTGTTCGGGGGGCAACAGATCTCCACTGATGTTTTGAGGTTTTTCGCAAGTTTCTTGATTTAACATTGTGTAGCTTGTAGTTAGTCTACCGTTATGAGTGGTAATTGTATCAGAATGTTCATAAAAGTTTAATAAAATTTCTATCTACTCTTAGTCAAAAGTTATAACCTGTTGAATTCAAAAATTTTATTTTACCGTTATCTCAAAATTGTGTTTACGAAAATGATTGAAACTTCGAACACATTTAGTCATGGTCTATCATTACTTCATATTTTTTTCCTGTATCCATTAAAGAAGAAAAGATAAAAATAAAAAAAAACGATGAAAATCGGTTAAAAACGGTCAAAAAACGTGTTTTTTAAAAACTTGTTTCTTCCTTTATTCAGTCAAAACTCACTAAACGATTCCAATTTTGCACATGTATGCATAAGACCTACATGCCCCATAAGTTTGAGATTTTTTGAACGCTCCAAAAAAAAGCTAAAAATCAAAAACTACCCAAAAATACCCTTAAAAAACAAGGTGTTTTTCAAAAATTCATATTTCGAAACGCCTAATTTTTTTCCTTATCTTTCACCTGGCACCTTTAGTTAGAATTGTCAAAAAAAAATTTTCCCTACCCAAAATCATCATTTTGTCATAGCCCCAACACGTGTACAACGTTCAAACAAAACGTTATAGCTTAGTTTCAAATTTTTTTAGAATTTTTTCTTAAAAAAAAAAATCAACTCTCTACAACTTCGCGTTTAGATTTTAGCTAAAATTTCATCTTTCCGTTTTACCCCTGTTTACCCTATTAAATGAAGGAATTTTTAAAAATCCTTCATTTGGATTAAGCTTTAGGTTAGTATCTTTCAAATAAGCTATAGATGATTTTTGTATCTCTAATAGTTTATTTTTAATTTTGAATTGAAATTTTTGCCGCGAGAGTGGAACGGGAGAAAATGGCGTCACTTTTTTGTGGTGGCTGCCATGGTTCATCGATTTATAAGACGTTATCACGTCAAAAATCGGTTCCTGATGATGCCAAAAATGCTAGTCAATAAGGTATTGAACGGACTGTTATAAAGTTGACTTTAGATTCAAGTTCAATTAAAAATTTTGATTGCCAATGAACTGATATAAAATATAAATCTCAATACCTGTCAATACTTGAAAAATACGCAATTCAGCATTAATGAACCTTTCTCTTGTTTGAATTTAAATCTCTAGACTTTGTGGAACATATTTCCCCCCATTCCAATGTAGATCACACTTAACTTTTTATACTGTGAATATGTCACACTCCAGTTTAGTATATTAGGGTCCTTTAAAATATTTTAAAGAACAACCATTTATCATTTTGGGTTGTCTTCTTCTTCTTCTTCTTCACCTTCCTTTCTTTTTCTTCTTTATGTTCATCTTCTGCTTCTTCTTCTGCGTCTGCTTCTTTTTCTTCTTCATCTTCTTTTTCTTTTTAATCTTCTTCCTTTTCATCTTCTTCTTTTTTTTATTTTTCTTCTTCTTCCTTATATCTTTCTTCTTCTTAATTTTTTCTGCATTTTCTTCGTTTTCTTCTGCATCTACATTTTTTGGCTCCTTCATCTTTTCGTCAACACTGTTTTTTACCTGTATTCTATTACCTTCCTTCTTTCGGTGTGGCCTACTTTAGAATTACAAATGGCGCCCAACGCAGAGACTAAATTCTACTTCTCTGTAATAAAACTATTGCTAATATTTTGATTTAGCAAAACTGTAGTAATCTTCTATTAGATCTTTTTCAATAACTGATTAAACCTCCGTGAAGTATCCTTGACTTCTAGAATTGGCGCCCAATGTGGGTATTAAAAATAATACAATCTATTCGAATCTTATGTACACGGCAAAAAAAAAAACTGATAAGCCGGATTTATAATAGAAACACGTAGAAAATATATATTTCCGTCCCTAAATAAGTGATTCGGAGTGTACACCACTATTTACGGTAGTGAAGAAACCTTGAACTGATCACATTTTAAATTTATAATCCGCAAATGGAATGGAATTAAAATAAAAAGTCTGTCCTATATCAATCTTTCATTTATGTCTAAAAACATTATACAACAACACAACAATAATAGAAACGGTATCAACTCACAAGAATTTATTAAAAGATAATTATCTCTGGCACCAGAGAGAAACACAGAAACAGCAGCCGGTATTATTAATTCCATTGCCTGGGGAAATCAATTTGAATAAATCGTGCGAGGGTACAAAAAAAACAAAATAAAAATAAAAAATATAATTTACATAATAACACAAGAAGTATAAAATTATATATTAAAAGTGTTTAGAGTTAGCTTTAAGGTGAATAGCCTTATTTTTATAATAACATGACAATTTCAATCTGATATTTTTGATGAAACAAAAAAAGAAATCTTATCCATGCCACTGAAATTTTTTAACAAAAATCAATAACTACCTACTTTTTTAGCCCATACAACTCTCTTGACCTAGGTGACGGTTGCATTACATGCCTAAAGCTGGCGCCACACCAAGAACTTAATTCAATGCATGTACAATGGTGTGTCTTGCATAACTAGCTCACGTGTTTTTGCTTGTGTGTCAAGCGGAATGCGTGACAGTGATTTGTTATAAGTTTAAAATTTTTATTTTTTTCTTTCTTCCAAGTCACTGAATCGACAACCGAACTAATTATTTCTTTTTCTCTATGTCTTTTCAGATACTTCCTCGCGTTCATTTATAATATTGCCAATAAGCATGGATACGTAACGTGTATACGACATTTTTTCTTCTAATTTGATTTATAAAGCCCAAACAAATGTGTAGCCTACTTTGTTTATAGTTTTTTGTTTTCTTTATTTCTATCCATTTTTGTTAATATGTTTTGTTGTTTATTTTAAATCGGATATATTTTAAGAAAGAAAAGAAGAAAAAAGAAATGGTGCAAAATAGAAATGTCAATCAATATGTCAAAAAATTATTGTGGTACTAAAATAATATCGGATAGTGCTTTTGTCGGTAGCTAAAGAAAAGAAAAGAAAATTGAGTTATATATAAAAAATTAAATTTTTGCCATGATTATGAGAAATAATAATCATCATCAAGAAGACCAACAACACCACCAACAACAACAACAGCAGGAACAACAAGAACTGCAGCAACAACAACAACAAGAGCAATATAAAGCACAACATAAATCTACACTTGCCATTATGTCAATGAAATCACAAACACAAAGTGTCAATTTAAAAAATAAAGAAAACTCAACCGCCATCATGCGGAAACAGTTTACACCGATTTCTGACATAAGCAGTGGTAGTTTTAGCTCTGCGTCAGTAGCTGGATCTATTCAGGTGAGTTGGAGTTATTGAAATGAAAGTTTTATATTAGATAAGGTATAATTTATGTTGTCAGATTGATTTAAAAAGCGGAAACATAGGAATTTGTTTTCGAGTTCGAAACTTTTAATTTTGACTTATAGACTTCTATTTTAAGATGGAAAGATGATATTTTGCCATAATTGTTCTTTCATGTTCAAAAATTTTACCTTAAATCACAAAACCAATAAGTACAGTACATATTTTTTTCTATTTCGAAAACTAGATGGCAGTTCATTGACTGCATTCCAGCTATGAAATTTTGTCTTTTGCGCTTTGACTTTCTATCGACTTTGAATTCTACACTTTGATTGTACAACTTATATGCGACGATTTTTTAATCCAACTCTATGCCCGGAAATAATCGCTTCTACGAATTTGGTCTGACAATCATATAAAAAAATTCATGGACCTTAACTAAATTTTTTAAAATCGAATAAGCTACTACTAATAAACACCATGAAATAATAGTCTTTGAGATTGCTAAGTCTGCTATTAGACTGTGTCTTTAAAGTTTTGAGAAAAATGTCATGTATTTCTTTCACATGTTAAATATCGAAATGAATCATGACTTTGGCTTTTGCCCAGTTTTTCTTCATAGTTTTTCGAATTCGAAAATCTAGATCATCATATACTCCTCTATAAAATAATGAAGTTTTGCTCATACTTTTCTTTTGAAGTTGTTAATTTAACCGCAGCTCATGAAGTCCAATAACACCGTAACTCATTGATCTTTGTCATGAATGACGTTAAGCTTGAGAGATGTTAAGTTTAGGCGATGGCAAATGCATAGAATCTGTTATTCTAGTTAGAGAGCTTTTACCCGAGATCAGCAAAACCACTGATAGGCATTCAGGAAAGCTAGCAACTGGGTTGCGAGCTGTAGCCTAGTAGTTAACAAGAGTAATACAGTATTTAAGCTTTTTAAAACTAAAATCCCTTGCTTCCCTCTACCTTAGCTTAGCTCCGTGAAGCCAAAACTGCGAACTGAAAACTTTTGAACCAAACTAGTCTAATTCAATCTTTATTCAATCGTTTTTGAACCACAATGAACCGAAATCCCCAAAAATTATTTTTTTCAAAAATTCCAACTTCTGATGTTGTTTGTCCAGTTCTTTACATATACCAAAAATCATCGTTTGTCAACCCTACTTTTATGATATTATATATGATTCATAAATAAAAAAATTTGCAATGACAAATTCATAATCACTTTTTATCAAAAAAAAAAAAAAAAACAAAACAGACTTCCATAGTTCTTCTTCTTCTTCCTTTTTCTCGGCGCTGTTATGATCTCGATGTCGAGGGGATCATAACCTTCCCACGTTACTGCTTCACACTAGTGATCCACCTGTGGGGTTCGCCGGGTTGACCTCAGAAATCGGCGGCAAGCCTCCCGGTTTTGTATTGTTCCGTTTCTGAGGCCAACTGAATGCTGGTGTTTTTGCATTTGCTTGTACCAGGAGTTTTTAGGCCTACCTTTCTTTTTATTTCGTGTTGGAACGTTATATGATATTGCTTTTTTGACGGGGTTCTCAGGATCTCTCCTTTGAACATGGCAATACCAACTGAGTCGGTCGTGTTCAATTTTTTGGGAGATGGTATTTTTAAGATGAAGGCTTCCTCGGATCTTCGTACTTCTAATTCTATCAAGCTTTGTTACTCCTGCTGTCATACGAAGCATTTTCATCTCAGCTGCCGTTAACTTACTCTCATACTTTTTGTACATTGTCCAACATTGTGAACCGTATGTGAGTGCTGGACGCACAACTGCGGTGTAGAGCCTTCCTTTCAGCTTAGGGGGCATTTTTCGATCACAGAAGATAGCAGAATTTTCCCGCCACTTCATCCACCCTACGCTTACGCGATGATTGATATCGTCATCACAAGTACCTTCGTTATTTATCATAGACCCCAGATATTTAAACTTTTCACACTTGGGAAGCACTACACCATTCAAATAAATGTCAGGAATAGGCCTGTGTGGATCAGAAAATGGGCAGCATAGGTATTCTGTCTTTTTCGCGCTTATGCGGTACCCACTACCTTCTAGAACATCCACCCATACATCAAGTGCTCGTTGCAGGGATATCGGGTCTTCACTTATGATGGCTCCATCATCAGCAAAGAATAACTGATGCACTTTTGGGTCCGTCACTTTGCCTTCGAGCAGGTAATCAAGAACGGTAATAAAGAGCAGAGGACTCAAGACGCTTCCCTGGTGTACACCTACTGTGATTTCGAATTCTTCGGTGACTCCAGCTGCACATCTTACTTTAGTAACTGCTCCATCATACATGTCCATAATTATCCGCACATAGGTTTCCGGAACTCCTCGTTGTCTGAGGGCCACCCATAGTTCTATGGCAATTTTTTTTCGGAATTTTGAGGAATTTTTTTCCGACTTCCAAAAAGGAAGAGGTATTCAATTCGTATGCACCTATTAAAAAAAAAAAAATACCTCCTCCTTTTTGGAAGCCGGTACAAAAATTCCTCAAAATTCCGAAAAAAAATTTCCAAACATTTAAGCACTTAAAATTAAGCCGAACTCATCCAAGCAAATTTTGTATGTTTCTAATTTGTATGTAATTTTTGCATATGAAAAAAAAAAGAACAAATTATGCAGCTCTAAGTAAGCTATATAGTCAAAATTTTTACTCTACGACCGTATAATTTTTGAATTAGTAAGCGAAAAAGTTCAGATGGTTTTACTATTCAGTTAGTGATTAAATTAGAGGAATATAAGAAAGTCACTGTGGTGTATGCGTAACTTTTGTGTAAGTCAAATTTGAACTTTCAAATTTGAACTTTTTCGGCAATACAATTTTGTAACTGCCTATAATAAATAAGTTGTAAGGGTAAGTACCATTGACTACTTGAACAAATAATTTGAACTAATCACACTAATTATTCACACTTTGCCAGATAGTTTTGTATGAAACATTTTTTTTTTGTTTTTCATTAGAAAATTTTAGTTGGTCGTTCATTTGACAAGAACTGTTTATTAAAGACATTGAAATTAATTTAACATTTTAAAGGTAAGCGTGGTTTTCGTGTGAAATCGAAAAAAAACTGAAAACTAACCAGTGTTGCCGTTTTCTCAGGAATTTTTTGGATTTAGTAGCATTTTTGGCTGAGGCATACTTTGATGCCAAGAAATCATGTTCACCAAAAATAAAAGACTTTTGAACGAATTTGTTCTATTCAAAAGGAAGTCTACCCTGTATAAAAGACTACATTCTGTTAAGTAGCTTATTTGAAGGTCGAGAGCTGCTTTGTAATGGTTTATAAAAGCTGTCCAAGAAGTAATTCGACTGGCTAAATCTAATAACCCTTGAGTTGATTCCATTGGAGGAATTCTTCCATTACTTAGTAGAAACACTTTTTCGTTTCATCGTAACAACAAGAAAGACTTTAAAAACGCTTTTTACTGTTAAGAAGGAGACTATGACTTTAATATTAAATCTGAGCAATGTTGTCGAAATCCGTCCCAAACTCATACTCCATATCGTAGGGTCAAACTTTCTTGCTCAAAAGAATCATGAAAGGTGCAACGAGCGTGTGGAAAATAAAATAGAAATTCATATTAAAGTTGATATATCTGTTTCAGCAAAAACTAGCTAGTTAAATTTTCTACCACAAAATATTCAGAAACTATTAATTTTTTTTCTAAAAATAAGAAGATCATTTGTTATCAGATATTGCTTATTTTTAATGATGAAGCTTTGAATAAAACAACTTGTGTTGTTCATTATGGTCAATGAACATAACTCCCCAACAATAAATAACAAAATAAAAATTTCTTAAAGCTTTCACCAAAAAATTTCTCTCTCAAACCAATTTGTAGTTTTTGTTATCTGTCCACTATGTAAGACTTATTCATTTCTAAAGGTCTAAAAATACATAAATCAATGACATTCGAAGAAAAACCAACTCAAGAAACTATATATACGAATATAATACACTTCTTCTTCTTCTTTTTCTCATCTAAGATAGTGAAGATGCAAGAAAATGATAAAAAAAAAGTCATGGCGCGCCGCCGCCGCGCCAAGTCACTGCCTCCATGAACTATCAAATGAACTGAAGCATAATACAATATCTGTACGACTGCGACTTTTTGGTCAATAATAATAGTCAACTCCAACTCGCTCGCTCTCGCAGTGGCAACAGACCTCGGAAAATTACCTTGAATCCCAACCACACACACATTTTTCATTGTTATTAAGTGGCAAGTCAAAATCAACGTCAGACCAATCCACTTCTATACTTCAGTTCAGTACATGTGGTTTTCAAGAGTTTGTGGTCGTTGTTGTATAACCATATTCGGGTTGAAGGCAGAACAACCAACTTAACTCTGGATGCTTAAGCTCTCTCAGTAAGATGTTAATGAAAAATAGGAAACCCCTCGAGATGAAGGAAGAGAGAACCCTTTTGCGCATGCGCGCAACCAACAAGACAATCAACAAAGGAACACCACAGAAATATAAATAAACAAGAACTCAAATTAAATACTTCAAGCCCCATAAAAATGCCCTTCACTCTGGGGCGTGCGTCGAGTCCGTCTGTCGTCGTATAGACGGGGTTGTGTCATCGGACTATGCGGCGATATGGTGAACACGTTCTACAAGTCGCGGTCTTTATGAGTCATTGCAGCCTTTATGCAGTTTTAATAGTAAATTGCAGTCCGTTCGTGGTTCTTAAGTATCTTTTTATCTACACGCCTGAACGCCCAGGCGAACATTCTCAACAAAAAAAAGTATAAGTAATTTTGAGTTAAACATTTTGACTTGCTGTCTAGCTGTGTGCTATGGCAGGTCTTTAGAATACGATACGACCTTATTGTTTAAGAAAAATTCCATTAAACTCACTCACCTGTGTCCAGTTTTTTTTTTTTTTTTCTTACTTTCGGTTGAAGGTAGAACAACTATACCAAGCCCTCGCCTTTAAAAGCTGCACCTTATGGGTTGGCTTTGTAACTTTACCAAGTCTTCCCAGGAACAACTTCAAAATCAAGGTGCTTCTCTGAAAATCTTAAAGGTCATGATGACTCTCCAAGTCAACTAAAAAAGCTATGTTCAAGTGTTCCCAAGAATGAGTGAAGGAAACAACCAAAAAGTGTCATTATACAACATCAACATTTTTAATTGTTTTGACTTTTTCGCCGGTCGTTTTAGTGTTTTTATTTCTCTCCCCCTCACTAACTTGTCTTGGTTCTGTTTGATTCTTGTTCTGGTTAAATTATGTAAACGGATATGTTTTTTTAGTGTTTAATTGCTGGCTGGCTACTGAAGTATGTAAAAGACTATTTTGAAGGGAGTTCTTGTTGTGTTTTGTTAAGAACTATTTTTAATGCGGCTATAAGAAATGGTGTATGATTTCATCTATTAATGGGGACATTAGGGAACATTATTACATTTGCGGTCGTAGACAAAAAATTATTGTCTGTGGTTATGGTTTTGAATGTTTTATCATTTTTAATAAGTTATACCATTTCTTTGCAATTAATAATTTTACGTGGAATTTTAAGGAATTTTAGTACCGGAAATTATTCTTTTAAGCAATAAAGAAAATTATTTTATTTGTTTACTTAATTTTATTAACATATTGCACGACTTAAAGTAAGAAATTATAATAAAAAAATAATTAATCTTATCAAGTAAATAACTTCCAATGAAATTCTTGATCTAAATTTAGTTATTTCTGGGTTTCTTTTCACAAAAAATTGCAAATTCTTATCCAAGTATTCTTACAGAATTTATTAATTCATTATTTCACAGAATTCTTTGTTTATGTGATAGATTAACTCTCAAAGTTTTAACACTGCCTGAAAGTAAGTTTCACAGTGGTTTGCATATCATTTGTTCTTTTACATTTGAGAGTAAAAATGCTGCGAATACTGTTTCTTAATTTGAACTTTTTTCCAATACCATTCGACTCTCAGAAACCTTGATGCTTATTCTTAAATAAAAAGACACCTTTACTTTAATCCTAGGACCAGGTTCAAAAGTTTAAGCTACCGAATAGCATTGTAAAAATGGAATTCCGCCAACTCAACACCGAATCACCGCTTTACCCTTTTTTGAGCGCCAAGCCACTGATGAATCACCGCCGCATAACATTTTAGGGTTGTTGTTTCATCTGCGGACACCACTGACGCGACGGTTGCTGCAAGTCTATTCTAGGGTCGAGCTATTTCTGAACCACCTCACCATGATCATAAAATTACTTGTTTCCTTAGTTACTGCAGAAACACAGCCTCAAATAGAGTGCGGCGGAATTTTCCGCTAAACGCTAAAAAGAGATTATTTCTTAAAAAGTCAGTGTCCATTTTATCAATACTTTATTAAACACGTCCTTATGATAAACTTTAAGGGATATATTGTGCAAATCTATTTAACTTTGCAGCACACAAAATTTCGAAAATTTATGCAAAAAAAAGATGACTTTCATTTTTTTTTTCAAAGAAACCAACCTTCTACTTGCCGTATTCTTTCCATATGCCTTAGATAAACTACTTTTTCGAAACACAATCCTCGACGAAAAACAAACAAAAAAACTATACAACATACAACATAATTCGATGCAGGTCCAAGAAGATAGATGATTCACCGAATGCGTTCGGCGAATTCTCAATGAAATGAAGGATGAAGATCTTCAAAAAAATGTTTCCTTTGGTTCGTTTGAGAGAACAAGAAAAAAAAAAACGAAATGTTACAATTTCAAAGAACAAAAAAACCTTCCAACCCCAAAAACTGGCTGATGTCATTTATTTAATTTTTTTTTGTTTTTCTTGTATCTTCGGTTTTGTTTGACCAACAAGTTTGGCCTAAGGGCACACTACACACATCGATCGGCCAAATCTGAGCACCCGCGCACTTCTGCGGATCACGCGAATTTTTTGAAAACGTTTTCTTTTGAATGGAATTTTAATTCAGTTTCGGTTTTGTTACCATTTTTTTTTTGTTTTCTTTGAACAACTCTTTGTTAGTTTGTTCTGAAAACAAACTAAATAAATTGCACGACTGGGGTCGCACGTACTTGCTCTTATGCTTAAAGTAACTATAATGTTAAAGCTTTTTATTCAAGAAATTTAAAATTCGATATTTTGAAGAAATTTCATAAGTAGTATAAAAAAATTAAATCTGTTTTTATAATTAATAAAACTCCGTTTTAAAATATCTTAAAAAAAAAAACAAATATGCCATTTTATTTCTCGTATAAAAAGGTATTTTTAGAAAAAAAATTTTGAAAATTGTAGGAGCCGTTTTTTAAAAAAATAATTTTTTATATATAAAATTTTTTTAACATTTTTCAAAAAAAAAGTTGGTATGCCATTTTGAAGAAATAATTAATTTACACATAAAAACTAAATTTCAAAATTTTTCATTGATCCGTTTTCAAAAAATTGATTTTTCAAAAAAAAATTTTGAAATATTTTTTAAAAAACCAAAAATGCGTTTTTTGAAAATTTTCTAAAATTTTAATATTATCTTTACTTACACACTTTTGTATAAAAATTTTCATTTAAATCGGGTTAATTTTGTACGAGATATTCAGAAACGAAAAAAACCGTTCTATGACAGGTACCGTTAATAACGGTACAAAAAATATTTTTTTTATTTAAAAAGTTGGCCCTTATGTGTAGTATTACACACAAAAATTTTAATCAAAATCGTTAGAGCCGTTTTTGAAAAAAATTAACTTTTCTATTTCCGTTATATGGCAGGTACCGTTAGTTTTGGTCATAAAAAAAAAATTTCAATTTCCCCTCTAGGGAATCACCAAAAACTGCTAACTACCAAGTTTGAAGAAAATCACTTCACTCGTTTAGGCTGCAGCTCCAGATAGAGACAGACGGACAGACAGACAGACAGACAGACAGACAGACAGAATTGCCGGACCCACTTTTTTGGCATTCTCCATCATCGTAATGTCATGTAAAATTGTTATCTCGAGTTCGATTTTTTTTACGAATCCTAAACTTGCCCTATAGTACCTATATCGCAAGTAAAAAGATAGATGGTACCATCACCATCAATCGAAGAAAACATGCGTGTTATAGTCAAAGCCAAAAGAGTGGTTTATGAAATGAAACACGAAAAACCGGTCAGCGAAAATAATGAAGTTTTTTTTGTTGTTGTCAGTCTTAACTTAAAGTTCTTTTTTTTTTAATATTGTGAAGAACAAATCGGAAAGAAGAGAGGAAATATATTCTTTTTATCCCATTAATTAGATGAATTTTCGTTTGAAGTTGTAGAGAGGTTGTTTGATTTCTTTAGTTTTTGAGAAAACGAGTTGCCATCTTTTATTTTATAAAAATACTGTTTAACAGAAAAAAAACTTTGAATTTGTGCCGTGCAATTGAACATACTCAAAGCGGATCAACAAAGTACTTTCGGTGTAAGCGGAAGTTTACATACCTTACATTGCTTACTGAATTCTCTCCTAAAACAAATCTATTGCTGAATCGAAACTACTTAAGCATTTAAGTTCTACATAAATCCGTATGTGACAGTTTACGCAGAGAAACAAGTAGGGAATACGATTTTATGTTTAACATAAATTATTTATGTTTCGATTCAGCAAATGGCCCTTAGCAAAATAAATTCAGTTCTTCAAATTTTTTTTTTAATTCTGTTTTAAATTCCCATCATATTGGCAATACCTAAATTTCATGATCACAGGAGGAGCAAGTTCAAGGACACACAAGTAAATCAGTACAGCCGACCGGTGCGCGATGAAGCAGGTATGTTACCGGTATACAAAACACAAAACGGCCCGCATACTATTAAAATTATTTTCTTATTTATTTATTTATTTATTTATGGTGTTCAAGATATCCAAGAAGATGTTAATAAAGTGAGAAAATAATTCTTTCGACAACTTGAATGTTTAAAAGTCAATTGATGGTAATATATTTATTTTTGAATTTTATTATAATTAACTGTGCTGAGAAGTTATGGTTTTAAGAGTGTATAGATACGAGTGGAGGCGGTATTCGATGGGTTGGGGTATTCTCACGCACGATTTATAGGTTTATTATTTCAGATGTACATATTCGTATGTATGATTAATGAGAAAAATAATATTTTGAGTAGATTTATTATTTATTATTGTGCTGAATTGATGCTGAATTATGTAAGCGTTATACTTGGAACAAAATGATTGTGGTCAATGTGTTTTTAGACAAATTAATTTTCGTAATTATGGACACGATTTTGTTTATTTGCATAAATTCGACTATTAAATGTTTATTGTTGAATTAACTTTGGAATGTCTTGAGTTTATTTTGTGTACAATAATTTATTCAGTGGGGCTACCAATTGGGGAATTTTTTCTTCGAATCCGACGTTAGGAGACATTTGAAAATGGAAAATCTTTTAAGAATTAATCATGTTCTTATTTTATGACTTGAACGGATAAAATAAAAAAACATAACTTAAATTTACAGAATTTGGAAATTATCAATTCTCAAACTATTCAATATAAGCTACAAAAACGTAGAACAAAGTAAAACACTTCTTGAATTAAGATAAAGAAAATTTGATGAATCAATATTGATCTATTCAGCAGGTTCCTCTAAAATGTAGGGCAATTGGTAACTTGTCCGAAACGATTGCAAACATTTTTTTTTCTGTCAAGTATATTCTTAGTCTTACGCTATATTGACATTAGCATTTATAGGTCCTTGAACTACTTTTTCGGACCCTTCAACATTAACCAGAAATAAGTTATTCTTAAGGCCCTGTGCAAACATGCGTTTTTTTGACACCATTTGGTTCTGCGGAAATCATACACAAGTTCGGTGAATCTGTGTCAATCTCCGCAGCTTCACCGCAAGACCAAAAGTTTGACGCAGCGCCTCCACACTTTTGTATGATACCTGTATAATCAAATGGCGGAAAAACGCATGAGTGCACCGGTTCCGGTTCTAATAGTACCACAGTTCCCAGACACGGAAACATTCCGCGAATGTTCCCACTCTTATTGGGTCTTCTTCAACGAGTCACTTAAATTCGATGTTATCCAAAAATATGCATCAATTGTTTATCAAAAAGTTTACCAAATAATATCCAAATTCGTAAGGCAATATAAGAAGAGAGGTTCCATTTGACAACTTAAAGCCTAAAACTTCCAAAAAATATACATGTTTATACATGGACATGTTTAACTTTGCCAGCCAGCTGACGAAATCAAAGCCGAATTTTTATGGTCCAAATTCTGCAACTGGACACCAGGCTTTTTTTATGATCCGTGTTTAATTAATCCTTAAAAGCACTTATTTGCAAATGTTTCATCCATTTAGTAACAAATGTCAGATTTTTCCTATTTGACAGCTGTCAAAATGGCACAAAAAAACCAGTTCATTGACATTAAATGCTATTTAATCATCATCAAAGATACTTTTCTCTCCATTTTCATAGTTGAACAACATATCTGCACAAAAAGCATTCCACAAATTGCAAACGTTCTTAATGTTAAAAGTGTGTAACCCAAGCCTCCTAACTCATCTAACATTAAACCGGGTGTCAAATGACCATCTATGCCGTTAAGAACTAAAAAATAAAAATACCATTTCTTTCAAGTTGAAAAATATTTAATACTGGGTTATTTGCAAGCGTTTTTATAGTCCACCTCTTTGGTAATTAGTTTGGTACTTCGACGTTACTCTGGAATCACTGTGCTAAATCCACAGACACACAGATATTCCTATAGCATTTTTGCATGTTCAGCTGCCATCTCTATCGCTTTCGGCGCATAATTATTATCGTGTACTTCTAATTGCGGATGTTACACTCTATCCCATCCCATTCCATCCCCTTTGTATGCACATATTTTTATATATGCTTTGAACTGTTTTCCATCCAGTTCGTTCGTCTCGTTGTACCTTCTTAGGATGGTGGAGAATCTATGGAATGTGATCTGGTTAGGTTGTTGGATTCCCCATCATCATAGTTTGTGTTCGTTCCCTCTCCCAGAGTGCATCAGCATCTGTATTTTTCTCTTTGATTTAGATTCTTATCTTTTCCTCCCAAGACATCTCTCACACTAGAAGGAAATTTACGGCCAATGCCATGCCATGCCAAAGGTATTCTATTTCACCTGGTTTGCACGATTGATGGTGCCGCTCACCCGGCTTTTTTTTTCAACTTGAGATACATCGTTTTTTTTATTTTGTGTTCTCTCCTTTTTTTGTACTTGCGCAAGTTTTCACAGAAATATGCAAAAAAAAATTGCATGGAATGCCTTCGGTTCACGGTATCGGTCAAATTGCTCGGCACTTTTTCAAAGGAATAAATAGCTCAACGAACAATAGCATCTCTCACCAGTCACCACACACTCAGCCATATTCTTGAGCAATTGCTAATGCGGCGAGTACGAGTACACCCTAAAAATTCTTCTTTTTCAGCAGTCTGGAAAGGTATTTCACTGACAGCTGCTAATTGTTCTGGCAATAATACTAAAAACGGAAGCTATACTTGCAACTCTACAACAATATTTCCATGGAAAACAAGTTCATGAGAAATATGCATTGGGATCATTGGGTTCTTTGAGAGTTATTGCGGTGTAGCTTTGGCTTGATTGGCGACATCCTTCTCGTCATAAATCCAATAGTCTTGGTCTTGTTCTTTGTGGTTGTCATTAATCTTTCATCATGTGGATGTCAATAATCTCTCGTTCTCGTTGCTGGCTTGAAAGTGTGGATCATATTTTATTACTTCTCATCAATATTTCATTTATTTTTTATGGTTTGGTATAAAAGATCTATAGGGATTGGCAGTTTGACTCGTGTTTGAGGTATATGTCTTGTCTACCAACTTACACCGTGGTGAATTTTATTCGCGAGCTAAAAAACCGCAAATTTTTAC
This sequence comes from Episyrphus balteatus, assembly GCF_945859705.1. NCBI lineage: Eukaryota > Metazoa > Arthropoda > Insecta > Diptera > Syrphidae > Episyrphus > Episyrphus balteatus. The sequence goes on from NC_079134.1 coordinate 168,887,704, forward strand.
CTTTGGCTGAAATTTAAAACCGCAAATTGTTATTGCTAGGTCTTTATTGTAGATCTTGAACTTTTGGAATCTATAAAATGAAGTAAGTACTTGTTACTTTTAGTTTTTGATGATGATGACTTTGAAAAGTAAAAGTTGACAACAAGGATGAACAAAGTATATCAGGGTCTTTTTTTGAACTTGAAAAAATTTGTCCTTGTAACTTTCGTAAATTAAGGTGATTTATATATGTATTTAAAAAATAGGTTTCGAAACAGTTTTTGGCATGTCTTTCGGTATAAAATTTTGACCTTTTTCAAGTTTTCTATGCAGAAATGATACTTTTCCTTTTCGCCTTTAAAGTTAGAGATCAGAATTCCTGATCTTTAATTTAGACCAGTCTCGAACCAATTAAAGGCAAGTCAACTTTTTTTTTACCTTCTATAGTATAGATTCTATACTCTTTTATTTTATTTAACCTTCTTCCACTAAACTCTATAATAAATCAAAGCTAATGCATCTTTCTAAATACTTTTAAACATTCTCATCTCCTTATAGCCTTTTCATCTAAAGACGTCGTTTCTCACACAAAAAAAAAAAAAAAAACATGGTCAATTCATTCGGTCTGGACTGCGTGTGTGGTCTCATTATCCACCTGAACTTGAGCCCTTTCTCAGAGACTTGTTGGCATTCTATTCCAAGAACTATACATAAATAAAACAAGTCAAGAAAATTAAACAAACAAAAAAAAAAAAACAACAAACAAACAATCTTTGGTGGCTTGGTTTTGCTTGCATAGCGTATCCATAATAGTCTTAAAGAGTGTTGCTTTTCTACATAAAAATAGGTGAAGAAGTAGAGTTAGTTCACCTAACGTCATCGTCATCAACAACAACTATTGGGTTTGTTTTTCACGTTGAAAATGGTTTTCATAGTTTTCTTGAACTTTGTTGACTATGTTTAAATGGGAATCAATGTTTATTGTTAATAATGAATGAACACATAATAGGACAATATGATTGCAACATTGTGTCGGTTTCTTAAAAGAGTCATAGTTAGAGTGGATGCCCTTCGATATATTGATACATTGAAGAATGATGAAATATTTTAAGTGAACTATCAAAAAGTTTTATCAATCTGTCACTGAAAGATAAGAATGAAATGAATCAAAACAAATAAGAAATAGAAAGGAATTGTAAAAGAAAACAAATATTTGGCTTCATTCTTCTTCTGGTAAAGATTTTACCTTTACGAAAATTCTTTACTTTGGGAATCAACGGTTCGATTCAAAAATGCTCTCAACTTCTAAGAACTTTCATAGACCTTCCATTAATTGACAAAAGCAAAACAAAAAACTAAATTAAATTTACTTGTGTGAAAAGAAGTAGGTTCGTAATTTTAATGGGAGCGGGTCATAATTCTGCTTGTCAACATTCTGTACGACAAAATTCTGTAGGGTCAAAATACTGTAACACCATAATTCTGTACGTCATTATACTGTAAATACAAAATTCTGTACGTCAAAATACTGTATGAACAAAATACTGACTTGCAAAATTCTGTTTTGTAAAATTCTGTACGACAAAATACTGTATTTTCAATACAGTATTTTTAAAGAAATTTCCTTTGATAAAAAAACACTAAATAGTAGCTTTAAATATAATTATTGACAGTAAAGTTGTAATTTTATACAAACATAATTAATAAAGTAAAAAAGTATATCAATTCTAGGAACACAAATCAAAAATTTTCTTAAACATACAAAATACATTTTACAAAAAAAATGTCAAAATCAATATATAAATTTAATTTTTTTTCAAATCGTTTTAGGTATGCAACGTGGTTTAATTCAGATTGTTTTTTTTAAATAAGTGTAGTTTTGTTTTCTCTCTCTTTTTTCCGTAGCTCCTAATAAAGTACCTAGATTAATCAGCATTAATCAGATTATTAAGTTGATCTCTTAGAAATTCATAGTAAACCCTCTTTTAAATATATCTGTATTTCAAAATTCTGTAAAAATGCTGTACAAAATATCGTTTTGATAATGTAAAAAAGTGCGCGCTCACTTTTTTTACAGCATTTTTACAGAATTTTGATATACAGAATTTTGATGTACAGAATTTTGAAATACAGTATTTTGACCAACCAGAATTTTGCTATATAGAATTTTGACTTTCAGAATTTTGTTCGTACAGCATTTTGAACACACAGAATTTTGACATACAGTATTTTGGCATACAGTATTTTGAATACAGAATTTTGCAATATACAGAATTTCGACCCAAACCCAATTTTAATGCGTTATAACGATTGCACGAAATATTGGTTCAATTTGGTACCTAGAGGGTTGGGGTCGCAATTCTGTGTGTTGCAAAATTATGTATTCAAAATACTGTATGCCAAAATACTGTATGTCAAAATTCTGTATGTGCAAAATGCTGTAGGAACAAAATTCTGAAAGTCAAAATTCTGTATAGCAAAATTCTGGTTGGTCAAAATACTGTATTTCAAAATTCTGTACATCAAAATTCTGTAAATCAAAAAAAAGCATTTTTACAGAATTTTGATATACAGTATTTTGCCGTACAGAATTTTACAAAACAGAATTTTGCATGTCAGTATTTTGTTCATACAGTATTTTGACGTACAGAATTTTGTATTTACAGTATAATGACGTACAGAATTATGGTATTACAGCATTTTGACCCCACAGAATTTTGCCGTACAGAATTTTGACAAGCAGAATTATGACCCGCTCCCGTACCTAGACGAACTATATTCAAGTCAAAATTAATTTTATTAAAAATTAGTTTTTATAAAATATCTCGACTTCTGTTCATCCTAGGTAAAAGTTGGTTATACAAAACGTGGATAATTTAATTTTGCGTCTTTTATGTTAAACACACTTTTTCGATATTCTGAATATTAAAAAAGTTAAAAGCCAACAAAGTAAAAAGAACAAAAAAAAAACACAATTTTTAAGTTTTGAGCACTTTTTATCTAAATTATGAAAAAAACTTTTGAAAAAAGATTGTTCACCTTAAAATTTGGTGGTGGTACAAACTGGTGGGTCAAATTATAAATGCACTGGACTATTTACCGATGAAATAAGTCAAAGTCAGCAGTAGTGGAGGATTAGAAAATCTGTCGTGTTGTATCAATGTGCGAAACTATATCGATACCTATCAACTTTTTCTATCAACGCTAGTTGGCGATAGTAACCAGCCAATTTAATATGTTTATTCTGAATTAGCCTAGGAATTTAAATTGACTAAATAGCTTATTTGTGTTATTTTTAGCTCGGTATTTAACTTTACAAAAGAATATTCTCCCACCGGAAAACTAGGCTTAACAAATGTAAAAAATAAGCTTATTATACTTGTCGATGTTCTTGGGTCTCTATATAGTGACTAGAAAGAGTTCTGGTGAATCAAAAGCCGCTTAAATCTTATAATCTAATATCCTTTTCTACTAGGTCCTCATAAAGTAGATCCTTAACTAGTAGCTATAGAAAGTTTGATCGCCTTGGGCTCCTGATTAACGATCCTACATTTTTGAGAATTTTGACCCAGATTCTAAAAAATGTCTTATGCCTAGTAAAAGTGGTATTTTTTTCGGATCCTGCCTTTTATATCCAAATACAGGTTTGCAAGATTATATTTCCAAAAATTGTAAGATTTCTATACCATAAAATACAAAGGCTTTAGGCAATGAAGGGACTTATAAGTTGCTTTTAGAAACACCTTAATCCCCTAACTGAGACACTTAACCTTCAATCAACCATGACCTGCATATCAGTATCAGGCCTTGTACACTTTATTCTTTTATCTCACCGTTTAGAAGATATTTGAGGTCCAAAAAGTCGAGACAAATCTTTAAAAATTCGTTTTTTGTTCTTAATTTTGTAACAAATTGGAACAAATTTGTAACAAATTGGAAAACTATAATAAATCTAACGTTCAAGACATATTCTTGTAGGAAACCTAACATTTTGAAAGGCATTCGAAATCAAAGTTAAACAAAAATCATAAAAATATTTTTCACTTTTAAAAATTTTCTAATTCACTGGAAAGTCATTGCACTGTTTAACAAAATTAAACTTTTTTTTTGTTGCCGAAACAAAAATATACTTTTCTGAAGGTTTTCGGTGTGCTTAACTCGAATCCAAAGTAAAAAAAAAAAAATTAATCAGCTCCCGTTTTTGAAATATTACCGTTAGAGTATGCAGAACTTCGGACCTTATTATTTTATATAAGGAAAATTGTTTGAGCATTATTTAGTAACGGGTTTTATAAGAACTATTTATCACCTTTTTAAATCTGTTTAAATCTTCCCGATATCTTTTTTATTGCCCGAGATATCCTCAGTTGTTTGGTATTTTTATAAATTTTATAACGTCATTATCTCCTCTATGATATATATGAAGAAAAACCCACTTACTTAATTTTAAGATATCTCGGGCAATACAAAAGATATTGAAAAGATTTAAACAGGTATCGAAAGATGGAAAATAGTTCTTATAGAAACCGTTACTAAATATTCTCAAACGATTTTCCTTATACAAAAGAATAAGGTCCGAAGAAATCAAAAAATCGTTTTTTTTTGCATTTTCTAACGGTAATATCTCAAAAACGGGAGCTGATTAGTTGTTTCTGACTTTAGATTCGAGTTCAACACACTGAAAACCTTCAGAAAAGTATATTTTTGTTTCGGCACCAAAACCCTTGTAAACCTGTGTTATTATCAAATTAGCAATAAGTATTCTTGTAGGGGCTTAAACGTTCTACAAAAAATTGTACACTTGCACTCTTGCAAGTAGTGATTTGATATTGCAATTAAGGCTTAAATAAAAAATAATAATAGACAGAAAACCATAACCGGTTGCCAAGAAAAGTCTTTTTGAAAAAAAAAGGTTCTTCGTTCGATGAAAAGTGTTTCTACTTTCTATCTTTTCACAACAATTCATAATCTAGCAATAAAGTTTTGCATCCATCCTTTTTCAAAAAATATTATTTTCTTTAGTATTGCTCGTCATACTAAGGTCCCCTATTTAAATTGTTGATCAAACAATATGAACATCAAAATAAAAATTTCACCATAATAAAGCCTCTTCGGAATTTGTTGACTGTTTGGCTCGTTTTTGGTCTAATTTATTGTGTCTAAAGTTTTCTAATGTGTATTTTAAGGCCCAATTATTGTTCATTAAAAAGCGAAATGAAGACGAAAAGTAATAACATTTTTCTTCCTGAAGGTACTGTATTCTAATTTGCATAATTTTTCATGATTGAAGAGAAATTGATTTCCATTCGTCAATGAAAGTTTAATTAAGTTCAAGTTCTTTTTCGTAAAATTTTCATTGATTAACCACAAATTGGTTGTAAACACTTTTCTTCTAACCCCGAAGTAACACCTTTCACCTAAATTTCTAAACACTTTTTCCAAAAATTCAAATTCAAAATTAAAGATAATTGTTTTTGACATTAATTGGTTATAATTGTTGAACCAAATGTTAAACCACTTGATTGCTCTGGCTGACCCGTGTCAATCTGAAAGCCATGGGCACCACCACTTCTGACTTTCCAAACACTATGAAAGTAGGACATGAACTATATTTTGACGAAAAGTCATTTCCTACAGAAACAGTTACAGGTAACAATATACAAAAAAAAAACCCATAAGTCATCTTTCCATTCAATTCTCAAAACCTAATTGATCTGCTTCCAAAAAAAGAACCTTAGAATGCAAGTCAGGTGCCAGTGTGCCAGTCAGATCGGAAATCGATTAATCATTCAACTTTTTTTTTTTACCCAAAATTTGTATAACAAACAAGACGATGATCATCTTTCATCCCAGCGGTGGGTTAATGAACTAACAAAATTGGTTAGGTTTTCAAAAAAGTGTAAGAATAAAAGTTTACAAATATACTAGCTACGCAGTAGAACAGAAAAACGATTTTTTTCTTATTTGACAAACATGTTTACAGCACCTTGCGGCGACAAATTCCCCTTTTATCTCCATAAAAGCCAAAAGGCATACACAAACACCACAAAACACCTCAACGGTTGTGTGGATCTTCATCTACTCGTATCTTCACAGATAAATGGTTTGCGTTGTCTCATTTAAATTTATGGGATTATAATTTATCTAAAAAAAACCATTCTAGATTTTATATCGTTTTTAATTGTGTTCTTTTGTTATATCTACGAGATTGATTGTGTGCAAAGCGAAACAGTGAAGATAGAGATATAGAATATTTAAGCTCTGTTCTAGATATTTTTTTATTAGATACTTTTAAGATAACTTGAGAGTGAGATGAGCCCTTCGAAATTGTTTCTGACGTAAAGTCACAGTTTTTTTTATAAGCTTCAGCAAATATTGGAATCCGGTTATACTGGAAAATGTATAGTTCGTCTCATGAAATGATATTTTAAACCACTCGCGCATTTAATCATCTGGAAAGAGAACATTTATCAGCACCAGTTATCATTTGAGATGTATAATTTTTTTGCATATAAAATACCTATTTTCCATTATGGTTGCCAACGGAGGGGTATAGTTTGAACTATAATTTATGGTTTTGATATGAAAATTTCTTAATAGTGCGGCGGCTTAGCAACAAAATCGTGCACTTTGTGGTAGTACTCAATGTAAGAGTTATTTTGAGATATTGGGCCACCTTATATTCCATCCGGGATGGTAGATACAAGAGCTTTTCTGTGTTGCACCCGAATTGTTGCATATCATAGTATAGCTAATGAAACCTTTTTATTAATATAATATATGATTTCGAGGTAGTTTTTAACCCCCGATCGAATAAAATCAATACCAATATGCCTGGACCGTCATGTAAAAAGTTATTGCACTTTTTATAAATAGTGATTTACTTAAAGAACAAGAGCCAAAATATTACTAAGTACTCCTTGAAAAAAAGTGGTAGACTGATGAAATTTTGTATGCACGTTTACTATACCATAGAAAAAAATAATAAAATATGTCCATCAAAAAATTTCAGGTCAAAGGGTGTTTTTTTTTAACGAGAAAGAACACTTTTGAAATGGTACCATTGCACCAGATGGAAAATTTTTGCATTTTTTTGAACTGCATATAAATGTTATACAAAGTATGAGAATCAAAAATAATCAAAAAATAAATTATGTTTACCATAGAATATTGAATTTTCATGCAAAACTTAAATTGCTTGCTTTTATTTTTTATTAAATTTTCATACAAATTAATGTTTTGAAGGAGTGAGGTGCAAAAGTAAAAGTATGGAAAATAATTGTGCAGTTTGTGATAAAAAGATCAAATTAATAGGATTGTTAGTACAAAATGTAACCCTCATTTTAAGATATTGGGCCACTTAATATTTTACCTATGAGGATGTCCACGAGCCATCTAATAATCACGAATTTCACAAAATTTCATTTAAATTGCATTCTGTGCATCGTTATAAACATCCTCATAGGTAAAATATTAAGTGGCCCAATATCTTAAAATGAGGGTTACATTTTGTACTAACAATCCTATTAATTTGATCTTTTTATCACAAACTGCACAATTATTTTCCATACTTTTACTTTTGCACCTCACTCCTTCAAAACATTAATTTGTATGAAAATTTAATAAAAAATAAAAGCAAGCAATTTAAGTTTTGCATGAAAATTCAATATTCTATGGTAAACATAATTTATTTTTTGATTATTTTTGATTCTCATACTTTGTATAACATTTATATGCAGTTCAAAAAAATGCAAAAATTTTCCATCTGGTGCAATGGTACCATTTCAAAAGTGTTCTTTCTCGTTAAAAAAAAACACCCTTTGACCTGAAATTTTTTGATGGACATATTTTATTATTTTTTTCTATGGTATAGTAAACGTGCATACAAAATTTCATCAGTCTACCACTTTTTTTCAAGGAGTACTTAGTAATATTTTGGCTCTTGTTCTTTAAGTAAATCACTATTTATAAAAAGTGCAATAACTTTTTACATGACGGTCCAGGCATATTGGTATTGATTTTATTCGATCGGGGGTTAAAAACTACCTCGAAATCATATATTATATTAATAAAAAGGTTTCATTAGCTATACTATGATATGCAACAATTCGGGTGCAACACAGAAAAGCTCTTGTATCTACCCTCCCGGATGGAATATAAGGTGGCCCAATATCTCAAAATAACTCTTACATTGAGTACTACCAACGATATAAATTTCATGCTTTTATCACAAAGTGCACAATGGAGCTCTTTTTTAATGCTAAGCCGCCGCACTATAAGGACTTATTTTGATTTAAATAATGTAATCGTTAAAAATATAAACAATTAAGTAATTACTATAACGCTTTTGAACTATTTTTTTTATTAGCCAATAAAAAAAATGTTTTTCTATACGAATGCGTTTCACTTACTTTAATTTTATTTAGGTATAGAGAAGAAATAGAAATAGAAATAAAAAGAAAGGTAGGCCTAAAAACTCCTGGTACAAGCAAATGCAAAAACACCAGCATTCAGTTGGCCTCAGAAACGGAACAATACAAAACCGGGAGGCTTGCCGCCGATTTCTGAGGTCAACCCGGCGAACCCCACAGGCGGATCACTAGTGTGAAGCAGTAACGTGGGAAGGTTATGATCCCTTCGACATCGAGATCATAACAGCGCCGAGAAAAAGGAAGAAGAAGAAGAGAAGAAATAGCGAAATCTGTTTTCAGAAGTCTGGCGGAATCTAACCGGAAATTGAAAGTGAAAATATAGAAGTTGCTTCCTTTATGTCCAGAATAGCACATGCATGGAATAATTTGGAGTGTGTTTGAGAGTTTAATCCTAATATAGGGTAAAAGCGGGTGAGATGGCATACCTTTTATGTTTTTGTCATATTTTTCAAAGTAAACCACATTTCATATTTCTAACAATGCAAAAATGTTCTATATTCGATATCCAACGTATTATTTGGTTTACAGAATTTTATATTTTTAATTTATATTTTTAAATTAATATAGAAAAAAAGTTTAAAAAAAACCATCTCCCCCTATAGGGTGGGTGAGATGGCGCATGAGTTTGTTTTAGGTTTCTATTGCCAAATTCATTGCACAAATGGTTGAACGATGTGAAGGAGTCAAGCACCAATGCATGCTGTATAATAGATTGCAACTAGTCTCTTTTTTATAAAATTTGAACTTGGCTGAATTATTAAAAAAAAATATGTTGAGGGTGATATGGCACATGCTAAAACTATACTCAATTAAAAAATTCTAGTAGGGAATGCGCCATTTCACCCGCAAAAAACTGCGCCATCTCACCTTTTTGCGCATAACTCATATTCGTAAGCACCCATAAAAAGCAGATAGAACTAGAGCTGAGATTTCACACACAATGCATAACTTATACTCTCTTGTATGTATTGGTGTATCAAGGGCATCTAAGATCCCAACGACTCACAAAATATCGGAACAAAAAAAAAAGGGCGAAAAAAAAATTCGAAAAAAATCATCACATGATTTGCTTTGAAATTTTTTTTTATTTTTTGTATCACAGATAAAGAAACGATTACTGGCTACTTTGATTTAAAATATTTAAAGAAAGCTAAAAATAATTTTCGTACATTTTTAGAGCAATAAATGTAAAAGATATTTAAAGTGCGCCATCTCACCCGCCGCGCCATATCACCCGCTTTTACCCTACATAACTCTAACGGCACCAGTCTCGAATACTTTCGAATACTGTTAATTTTGAACCACAAACAAACTCAACGATATTGGAAGTCTTTTTGCTTTCTGGTTAAAATAGCCAGTGGTTTTGAGGACATGAGCATTTTTAGATTTTAGACTTATTTCTTCACGGTTATTACACATATTTATATTTTATTTTTTTCGGACTTACCGCGATTTTATTTTGTTATTCTAAACGAAATGAATCGATTAAATTATTTTCCCGACGTTTCGACCGGGCTACACTTGTCGTGGTCTCCTCACAAGACAAGAATCGAGAAAACAGAAAAAAGAAAAAAACAACAACCACCCACAAACCAACAGTCAACCCGTGACCACGACAAGTGTTACCCTGTCGAAACGTCTGGAAAATAATTTAATCGATTCATTTCGTTTAGAATAACAAAATAAAATCGCGGTAAGTCCGAAATAATTAAAATTTAAAGACATGAGCATTACTTTAAGATCCAACTTTCTTTCGATTTTATACTTAATTGGTTGTCTGTGAAGTCGGTTTACATGTAATAATTTTGAGTTATTCAAAATTTATTTTTAAGCTAAATCACTTTTTTTCAGTGCGCAAAATTTTCTTTTGAGTTAATTTAAACATTTTAAAGACATCGTTTAAAATCTAGATAAACAAAAAAAAAAAATAAAAAAACTTTCAAAAAAAAGGAAAAACATGCGAAATTGGTATGAAAATCTTTTTTTTTCAAAATTTAACGTTTTTTGTAAACTTTTAGTTTTTCCTTGGTAAATCTGGAAATTAAGTGATATTTATTATTTATTAATAAAATGTTCAAATAAACTCAAAGGAATTTTATTTTCTTCATTAAATGTGGTGTTTTATTTCATCACAAAAGTTCAAACCCTCAGAACAGAAAAACTGTTTGATAAATAAATCTGTTTCTTTCCAGATTTATTTAAAAAATTTTAAGCTTCAATAATAAAGTTTCATATTATTTTTATCACCCATGGTTTTAAAATAGTAAATTTTCTAAAAAAAAACACCTATTTTGATACCTTTTCTAAATTGATCTCAAATGTAAGAAAATATTTTTTTTAACAAAGTAGGTAAACTTAATTTCTTCTTAGAGAATCGATTCCTTGAATTTTCTGCAAAGTGATCCGTTATTGACGGTCAAAGTCAAGAGTATAATTTTTGGTTTGATGACTGATATTGCAGCCTAAAAAAAAAAATCGTAGAAATTTGAAACAAAAAGAATCTAGAAGCTTAATAAATAGCTTTTCTTAAAATAATAATCATTTTATCAGAAAAGAATTTCCCACTTTCTCAAAAGAAAAATAAAAACAAAAAACAAAAAAATTGGAAAATTTTGGTTTTTGAAGAGTTTTAATGATTTACCTATTTTACTATTTGAAATAAAATATTTGGTACTAAACTAATAAAATTAGAAGAATGTAGCTTTCAGTTGCTTTTTATTTTGTCATGATACGATAATTTTTTTACTGAGATACAAAAATCACGAATTTTTTTGTTCCTTTAATTTTTTGTTTATGACCTGTAAAACTTCTGAATTTAGAAATAAGACTGTAATACCTTTAATTTAACACCAATATCATCCTTTAACTAGATGAGATGCACTATTCACTCAACTGGACCCGTAAATCGGTGGTTTCTGTAATTACATTTATATTCGAAATTGATTTTTTTTAAAACTTGATGAGTAAAGCCGTTCGCCCCATTGGTACTCACCTATGTGCAATATTGCAACTTACTTAAAATTTCAACAAATCTGACTGAAACCAAATTTTCAATCCTACAGATCCGGGGCCCTTTAATATAATCCCAAAGTTACATTTGTAGTTATCTAAAGCTATTTACCTGTTTGGGTTTTTGATAAGAAACTCTTTAAAAGGGTGGGCCCAAAAGATAATAATTACGCCATTGAACTATTTAGATTACCTTGCTCGTGCAACGAATTTGCCTTTTAAAACTGGTCACTTAAGTATTGCATTAAATTCTACATGAAGTCTTAATTTTTAAGCTTTTAGCAGTCAAAATATCAAAAACAGGACACCCTTCATCAACTTATCTTTTTAACCTCATTAGTAAGTTCAAGACAGTTAATTTTTAATGTTTCTTAATTAAGCTACCTTCCTATCTTTTCTTTTAGTTTATTAACCTATTTCATCAGTCATCACCTTTGGCAACCATATTTCTGCATAGATTGCGCCCAAGCCTATATTTACCCACATGACAGGGCTATTGAAAATAGATACATACAACTTGCGTTGGAGAGCAGCCTTGGTCTGGCATGACTTGGCTTAACGTTCGCGCGCATTTATAATTGCTATTGATTGACATCGTGAACATGGGATATAGATTAAAAAATCATGTATCGGATTCCGCGTTCGAAATCCGAGACTAATAAACTAATTTGCCTTGTTTTTTCTTCCATCGCTATCCTATACCAACTGTTACTGTTATTTATTATACTCTTGTATAAGTACTAAATAGACATGAAGTTGAAGTGTCTTTTTATTCGCTTCTTTGTTCCTACAGGCTTTAAAAAAGATTACGTCGAACTGAATCGGATCGTATTTCTAAAAATAAAAACAATTTTGCACCAATTTGCAGCTGCTGCTCTTGGTGCCCGGGCCCGGGAAAAACAAATTTATTTCTACCATCGACATACTCCATCGCCATCGACATATCCTCCCCCGCTGACATAATATTACACTAGTAATTTTCGAGAACAAGTGATAAACTTTGTTTCTTTTGATATAAAGAATAAAGGTCCACACTCCCAGCCCTGCACCTTTATATATCTAGACTTTATATCCGTATCCGTTCTCTGGCGGGCCTAACCTATTCTTCGTATGCAAAATAAGAAAACGCATGTCATCTAGATACACAAAAGTATTTTTGTATAGTTTGCTAATAAACTCTCAAGACCGTGCAGCAATACTAACTTCCAGGCACGTCAAAACGTCCGTCGGTCGCCACTACCGCCACCACAACAACAACATGTGGTGTCCAGATGATGTTGGTTGGTTTGGTTTGGTGGCGTGTTGGCGGCTCGTTGATTTGATGTGATGATGTTTATACGTGATAAGTTTCTTCGGAATGGAATTTGCATTTTTTACTTTTTTTTCTTCATTTCTGAGTTGAGTTGAGGGCAGCAGCATTTGATTGCGTTTCTGGTTGCTCGAACACACAGATAATTGTTTAAAGTACTTTATGGATATCTTGAGTGCGCGCTTTCAATTAACATGCAGGATAGAGTAATAAAATCAAATGTTAAATGAGTGATATTCTCCCCCCCCCCCCCCCCCTCAAAGGGGGGTGATTTTCATTTTTCTAGAACTTGTTGAACACTATTATGGGTTTGGTCTCGCGGTTGGCCACCAACGATGATGATTGTGAACAACAAAATATGCAAATTAATTTCTTAACTATGCGTCATTCTCAGCTCGGTATGTTGTATATTTTATTGGTTTTTGCAAATAATTATATATTGACTCATAAATAGATTTTTTTAAATATTTCAACTGTCAAAGCATTTGGTAAATAAATGAGAATTGGTATTTTTGTACAATTATATTACGAGTTTGATGAAAAAAATCAATTTGAATAAATTAGGAATTTCGCTTGAGTTCGAAATTACTGGGAGTAAAATTACGTTCATATTTTCAAATTAGAACCATATTTAGTTTGGTTTTTAATTCAGGTAAGTAAATTTGAATCAGATGTCTGTAATCCAAAGTTGATTAGAAACTAGTTTCACGTAGGTTTCAACAAATTAGTTTTAATAAAATGCAGAGACTTTTTTGAAAAAGAATACCTACTTCGCAAGTTGAAAGACCAACAAAACAAAAAAAATGCTTTTTCGGTCTTCTGCACGAAATAAATAAAATTGTTTAGACTGTTCTTTAAAAAGTAAAAGATAATATTATAAATGTAGTATGTTTGTCTGAATTTTTGTCTAAAGGTTCAATGAAGCAAGCAAAAAACAATAGGAATTTTAACATAATAATCCCGCGACACGCAAGCTTTGTGCCTTAAGCACTTTTACTTTTTAAGTTTTATTAAAATAGAAATGACGGTAGTTCCTATTTAAGAAACGAATTCAGAAGTGTCAAAAGTAAACGATTTTAAGGTTAAACTTCTATGGAATTTTTATATAATTGTTTTGTGTTTTATTTTTTACTATTTTACTTTGCTATGAGGTCTTGAATGTTCACAAATATAGAAAAAAAAATATAAGAAGAGGTGAGGTATATGTGGGTTGGATGGTCGAACTGTTGACCCCAAGTAAATTTGCCGATTGAGGTAACTTGTTTCGATTTTAGTTTGATGAGAGATTATTTGAAACACTTACGTGTGGCAATGAAAGGAAGAATCTTTCATTTTCGTACTTAAGATACTAAATTGCTCGAAAATCAAAACTCTGATTTTTTGCATTAGCTAATTTTTTTTTCCGCCGCCATCTAAGATTTTTGGATCTGTTATTAATATCTTGGTTTCTGTTGGTTTAAGAAAAATTTTTGGATAGTAAATAGAAAGTTAAATTTTATATTTTTTATGTTATGTTTATTTTATCAACATTATATGTAAAGTTGAAAACTACAATTTTTTTAAGTTATTATGAAAACCTCGGTCTACTTTTATTTAGGCAAAATAATAGCTTTTTCTTCGTACAGCACATCTTCACTTCATTTATTGTTATGTTAAAAGAGTAGATAACACTAATCGAAGTCTAATTTGTTTCAGTTTTCGCTAAAACGGCAGTTGTTGACGCAGGTCACTGGGGTGTATGAGTAACTTTTATTCTATCGCTATTGCAAAAAAGTGGTTATTGTCATTAATATTTTCCTGACGGTTGAGCTATTTCAAAGTAAACAGAAATTTACCACATTTTCAAAAAAAAAAAAAAAAAAACAAACAGAAAATTAAAAAATACAATGTCTTAGAAAATACATATAGACAATATTTGGTAGAATGTCAAATAACATAAATATTGTGTAAAAAAACGTCTAAAACAAATTTACCATTTTAAGCGAAAAAAATTCATTTTTAATGATTCATCTGTTTAACGTTTTGAAAGTATCGATAATTTGTAAATAATACTACTATACCAAAAGCTTTTCCCTTTTGAAAGTTACTATATGCAAAGAATCGATATTCTCGACATTTCTTCGGCGTAAAGCAAAATCCACCTTTTACCGAAAATGAGTTAATGATGCAGTTTTACAAATTTGAGGGTGCTCTTCCCGAATAATAAAACCGTTTTTGTCAAAAAAAATTTCATTCCGCAGATAATATAATTTAATGGGACATAGAACAGTAAAAACAGGGAAGTAGCCTTTTGAAAATCAGCCCGTATATTCTTGATTGTTCTAAGTCCCATCATATTTTGTTCTAAGTCCACTTTTTATTTAAGGAAAAAACGTACTTGTATAGAAATTGTTCTATGTCCAATTTTGGGTTTTTAGTTTTGAAAAATATTTAAAAATTGTATGCACCTAATAATGAGGTAAACTTGTATGGTTTATTCAAGAGAAAAGAACAAACTTTATAAAAAACACAACTTCACTGGGAAACGCGCAGAAAATTGTAGCTTTAAACCAATTTGGAACTTAAAACTCGTCCCCTGTAAAATTTGCTTTTTGTGACTTAGAACAATTTTGCTTTACGTCGACAATTTGACTTTGAATAACTAAATATGACGCTGTTACGATGGAAAAATCATAATTTCAATTGAAACGATTGACTTGGAATTCTTCCACATTTTGACAATTTTGGTTTGCGCATTAAGATTTATGTGCAAAAGATTAGAATCGAAAAAAAACTAAAACAGTACATGCCAAAAAATCAATTAAATTAAAAAGAAAATTTAAAAATCATGTCTCGGTGCGAGTTAAAAAAAACACATGACAGCTTTTAAAATGAACACCGTCTAAGACATACAAAAATACAATTTGGCCGGGTTTTTCCTTATTGCGCAAGATTACTTTTTTACTTATTCAGATTAAAGTATTGTAAGTGCTTATGGACATTTTAAAGGCTATGATGAGTGGGTAAATGGGTTTTATTGAAAAATACACCAACTCATACCAATTCGACAGTTTTAACAGATTTGAAGTATAAGTAAACTAAAACCAAAATATAGAATTAACAAAGGTAATTTTTTTTTCTTTTATTAGCATAATCGTGAATGATAAAAAATTTAATGTTCAAAAACTAATACTAGTTCACAGTATACAAATTTAAATCTTTCCGGTTAACTTTTTGTGTTATTTTTCATTGATAGAAAACTTAGGTAAATTCTTTAATTATTTTAAGTTAGTAAACTTCACCTTCTTTCAATAAATAAATGCTTAACATATGATATTTATTGAAAACTAAGGTACGTCTATTTTTTTTAAATTACCTATAAAATCCTATTAAGTTCCTAGTTCAATAACTATAAGTTTAACTGATGTTCTTGAGTTTTAAATCGATTTCATGTAATATATCTGTATATGTATGTAGGTATGTACAGAAATATGAAAAATTAAGTTTTGTATTTCCTCTGAATTGTTTTACGATATATTTTGGAGGAAACAAACAAAAAAAACTAAAAGTGAAAATTCTTTAATCGATATAAATGTATGGTGCACAGCAGGACAACATAAAATTCTTTTAAGCAATTAAGCTTCATTAACTTTTTTTCAAAGGAAAATAAGTAAAAAAAAACGATCATGAAGGTTTCGTTTCGTTTCGCATTAATAAATATTTTATTTCTTTTATTTGTAATTTCCTGGAGATAAAAAGATAAATTTTACACCTGTCAAAACTTTAAAACTTGAAGTTTATGTGCAGATGTTTTTGTTTTTTTCTTCTGTGTTTTTATATCAGACATAAAGTGATTTTTAATTATACATTAAAAAAGAAAACATCAATGAATTTGCGTCAGACAAGAAGAGTTTATCTGTTTAAAAGAACTTACCTTCGAGGTAAAATTTTTAATGAAACGTAAAAATTTAATTTCATTCGTTAAAATGTAAAACAAGAAAAAAATAATGTAAACGAAATAAATAAATAAACAAACAGAACTCATTCGCTGTCAAAAACATTTAAAAGTGTTGCCAATTTAATTTTATTTTTCAATTGCATAATTTTTCTTTATAAAACTAATATTTGTTTATTTTTTTTTTCAGGTAAGGCAACTGCACCAAAAATGTATGTGACTTTAATATCGGTAACCAACTTCAATCACGTCAGCCTTAAAGAACTGTAGTAAGAATTTCATCTCAACACTCCTTTAAACTAACTTCTTAGCTTAAAAAGAATCAAAATCTGTCAAAATTGATTTCAGTTAACTGCACCCATTTGCATCAAAAGAGCTTTTTTTAATTGTCATTCCCGACAACCTTGATACTTCAAAATGAACAATTTCAAAAAAAAGCCTACTTCAAAAATGTCAAAATGTCACTAGTGATGGGACAATTTGAAAATAGTTTCCATCAAATTGCGCCATCTTCCAGATTGTTTCTCCTTGTTTTCTTTTCTTAATCGAACAAACCTAACCTACTTGCACAGCACAATGCAGTAGCTGTCAATTGCAATGAGCTGTCAATTCAAGTTTTTTACTTCTTATTTTTTAATCAAAATGACAAGTATAAACATCAGTTGTGACCTAAAAAACTAGAACCTTTTGTGCATTCTATCGGAAGAAGCTCATTTATAATGCAAAGTGAGTGTTTCGCTTTTTTAGATTGTGGGCTGTTTTGTGAGCGCACTCCCAAACCACTTCAAATGTCCACGATGTTGGCCTTAACCGAAACAAAAACAACACAAAAAAGCCCCCAAGTGTTGGCAAATTAAATTAAATTCAATGCACTTCTTCAATTTTTTTTTTTTGACATAATGCGGCAGCTCTTCCGTTTTGCAATAATTTTGATCGATGGAGAGACAATAATTTCCTGTCAGTTGACTCAATTACCTGCAATCTGACAGGTTCAAGATGATATTTTGGTGTGCAACATTGTAAAGAGCTTCAATGTCAGTAATGACAGAATAAGTTTCCCGTTAAGAAATACAAAAAAAAAAAGAAGACAAAAAACAATTTTTTAAATTTGGGCTAAGAGGGCGAAGTTCCTGTTTGATGTCCAAATTTGGACAGAAAAATACCTGTTGGCCATCAAGTGACTAAAAAATGAAACAAATAACAAGGACCGAAACTGGACTGTGAACATAAACAGTTCCTGATGATTAATCAAATTCGTGGTCAGTTCACAGTGGTTTCTGGTTACACACATGAGTTGAGTTTTAGTGCAATAGCAACCTTAAAAAAAAAAAATTAAATAAAATCCAGTTCACGCTGAGTTGCTCACATAGCTGTCTCTGTGTGATCACCTGAACTCGCTCGGTAATTTAATCATCGGTTTAAATGCATTTTACCTGTTTACAGTAAATGTGTCGAACAGTAGAAAATTATTTCAACATTTTGTTTCCTTTTTTATGTTTATTTTTTTTTTTTTTTTTGTTTAATTTTGTTGTTTTGTATTTTTGTATTTGAATGGAATGTGAATGTGGAGACAAAATTTAGTAAGACGCAAAACTTTTGCACTATATTGAAGCTTGTTTGGGTTAAGTTAGAGAGTCTTAAAAATGTATACGTTGCCTTAAGCGGCGGAGTGGATTTGATTGTCATTTTTTTTTTGTTAGCCAAATAACAATTGGTTGCAGTTTTTTTTCTTCCATTTTTTTGTCTGTTTTGGAATGAAGGAGAGTAATTTGAACTTATTCACGAATTTGGAGTTTACTAAATGTGCCCTTAAGCATGAACAAGCTGAAGCTGAGTGCTTTTTGTAATATGGAAACAGACATAATTGTGTGTTAGGAATTTGATTGTAATGCAATTTTTAATGTGAATTGTTAGTATGTATATTCTCTAACAGAATCAATTATTGAATTAGGCTGAGTACACATCGTGAACGATTTCATCGTTCTGTCAGAAGATGCTTTAATTTTTGCAAATGGCGTCTATGTCATTGAAACTGTGAATGCGCCTTAATGTTTCCAATACACAAATGACGTTTGAAATCGAAACTGGGCTACTATTTTGTGACAATTTTGACATTTAAACTGTCAAAATTTAAAATTCACGTATTAATGTCAAGGAAATAAGAAATTTTATGAGGTGCAACAATACTTTGAATGTAAATCATCTTTTTAATATTTTAATTTTCTTTTACTTGATTTCCTTGCACCCACTTGAAATATTATGGAAATTCTTTGAATATTTAATAAAAATGAAATCTTATATTTTATTTGATTTCGATTTATTTAAATTTTAAGTTCCACCAGCATCTCAGACGCTTGTCATTCGATCGTGTCATTTGATATGTTTGACAAATAAATTATGCATGCAAAATCAACAAACAAACAAATTCTAATATGATATTCATAATAAAACTAACTAGGTGACATATCGTGGGATGGTTCTGGTGTATATTATACAAATTAACATGATTTATTTGAAACGTTCTAGACAAAGGTTTGTCTATAATCCAGTTAAATTTATTCAGTTGTTCTAAGGCTCTGATGAGAACTTATGCAAAAAGTATAGTATTAAGGATGGTTAAATGAATTATAAATGTTGAGGGTGGCAAAATACAGTAGCTGTAACAGAGTAACAGATTTAATGAGGAAATTAATGCTTCCGAAAAGTGTAGGAGATTCTAGATTCTAAATATTCATCAGGAAGAAGTGTCATTTAGAATTATTGAGGATATCTTCTTTGTTTGAATAGAGAATAGAACCTATGATGAAACGTTATTATTTGACATAAATGCATTATGCAATGCAATCAAAGCCGAAGAACAAATTCGCAAACTAAGGATTGGTAAAAGGATTGGTTAATGTTCTTAAAGGTGGCATCAGGCTGCAACATATTGATATGCAAATGCAAACTCGAGTTCTTTTGTTATTTAAGTACGATGTAGTAATCTTTTAGTTCAACCGGATGTGAATTCTCTGGAACTTAAGCTTTTTTTTTAGACAAACTAACCTAACCAATGAGATTTGTCTCTACTCTCTTGGTATAACTTTAATGCCCTATCTTCTTCAACTTGTTCAAAAAAGTCTAAGCCCAGACAAAACTCGCATAGAACAGAAAAGTGGCAAAAAGCCAGGGGCGTACACACCATTGGGGCAAGTGGGGCGGTGCCCCGACACACTAGGTCCCCAAATAGAGACAGTGTAGAAAGTTCCGTACTAAAAGTAACGAAGCAAAAAGATAAGATATTTGACATGAATCACTTCGGGCACAAGAGAGACAAAGTATATTCTGTAGTGAGTGAGCCACATAAATGGCATTAAAAAAAAAATATTACCTCAGGGGGGCCCCAAAAAAATAAATTTTGTATTGTCTTAGGGCCCCCAAAAAAAGTAGGACGAATACGTACTTTTTATTTTTCTTATTTTCAAAATCAAAGGGGCCATCAAATATCAGAGGAGTCCCAAATTTAGTCTTGCCCCGGAGCCCCGGCAATTCAACGTACGCCTCTGCAAAGAGCTTTAAACATTAATTAAAGTAAAAGGTCAAAAGTCCCCAAAATTCCCATGTGTGGATAAAAAGAAATTCAAGTTTAAATGTCCAGAATTTTGGTTTTTCATATACCTATAACTTTGAAACGGAAGAAGCTATAAAAAAAATATTTGTGGATTTGGAGGTTTTGTAATTCATTAAAAAAAAGTTGAAACAATTTTTCTTCTACGAGCAATCGTTTAGAAGATATTGCGACTACAAAATGTCTCAAATTATTGAAAATTCGTTTTTTTCCATTTAAGTAGATTACATATGTGTTCCTCTACTTACTTGGTGTTGGTGACATGCATAAAATTCTTAGTGAAGCTTCATCTAAGTTGTTTCTGGTATATCATTTGTTGGGGCTTTGAACTTACTTCAGACATACTCAAACCATAGAGCAATCCGAAAATTCGATAAGGCTATAAATATTTTGAATAATTTCATTTCTCAAAAAAACTTGAATACCTAAGCGAAATATTACTATATTATATTCAAAAATACTATTAATTTTTTGCTATGTTAATAAAAACAAACCCAAATTCTATTCTAATTTATGTTAGGGGATAAGAGAATTTTTGCAAGACCATATGCACAACATAAAACATTTTTCGGAGATACAAAATCATAACAAAATTAGAAATTAAATATGAGTCAGCGACTTAAGTCAAGAAATCTTAAAGTGTACGTACTTCGTCACTTATCAAAAATAAATTAATCATCAAATCTTGATTTCAAAGAGCACTCTCAAAACCAATTCAATACGCACACAATTAAACCAAACTCTTCAGGCGTCCAAAATATCTAACGATTCAAAGTCAAGTGCTGATGTATTGTGCTTTTTTGTAAAAAAAATTCAAAGTTGAAAAACACGTTAGGGAATGCAAAATTCTTTTTCATCATAAAGCACCTTTACAATGAGTAAGTAAAGGGTGTTTTTTATTGACATATGGTTTTTTAACTAAGAAATTATTTCAATTTATTTATTTACTTGACTTATGTGTATATTATATTTTATATTTAAAACATGATTTTGTTCACTGTTGACATTTTTGTAAGAGCAAATCTACGAAATAACACAGACAATTTTCTTTTAAGTTACAACTTCAAGTAAGTTAGTAAAAACTCTCACGTCTCACAGCTTAAAATGAAACACCCTTTTTCTTTTTTTAATTTTTTTTTAAATTTTTTAGAACAATGAAAAAGTTCTACAAATATGTCTTCCGGGCTTCAAACAAAAAAATTAAAAATACTAAAAACTCAATTTATCACTCAAAATCTATTCAACGTACTTTTATCGAAAAACAACAATACCATGCTGAAAAAGCTTATGTTATTCTAATTTGATAGACATACAACTGAGAGACAGTTATAGAAAAGTAAATATAGTCAACTACTATCATAGACTGCCAAATTGTCAAGAACTTTTGCTGATGTGAATATTATATGAGGAAATACTTAAACGAGAACTTGAACTATAAGCTTAGCACTTCATCACGTTCAATATCGAAATTCTCGTAATGTTATATATGCTTCATGATATTCAAACATATATGTACGTTCATAGATTTTATTTCTTCCATTAATCATTTATGAAAGACACACAAAACATTCAAAGGAAATCAGGTCAAGAAGTCTTCGGTATTGGTCAATTTAAAGAATATTCTATATTTGATTGGTTTTGCCATATTGCTTTTGTTATAATTTACATCTTTGAAAGGAAATGTTCCATGACAATAATAATTTAATAATTGTTAGCAATGTCGATGACAGCAAAAAGAAGATAAATGAACAATAAAATAGGTATATTCAAATAGATACCCGAAGAAACTGATAAAATCAAAGAAATAGCCGCTTATTGGTTTGGTTTTGAACTATTTCTTTATATCAAACGAAGAATGCCAGAAGGCCCTGTAATCACACAGAGAAAAAATGACACAGTGATAACTTTGCTTCTGGTATATTTAACTATATATCTGTTATATTTAACTATATTATAATGAAATATACCAGAAATAAGGTTATCCCAGGTGTTATAAATTTTCTCCGTGCAGGCTCGTTAAAGAAAAGAAAAATGGTATAATTAAGAAGCAATCTTCTAATAGTTGAAAGGAGTTAATAAATTAATTTTTTTTTTAATAAAATAAGTTTAAATTAAAAACACTAAATTCAAAAAGAGACAATAAAATTTAAAGTCATAAGTTTTGCTGCATCTTTAGCTTCCGTAAAAAAAAACTTGTTCCACCAAACTAAAACATTTTCACTTTTAAAGCTTTTAATAATCAATTTTATTGCTTTTTTTATTTTTATAAAGAAAAAAAAAAAACACTTAATCAATTTCGATTTTGAATAATCAATATTTAAATATTTTATCAATACTTCCTCCGTAGAAAGTTATACCATAGCCATAACCAATAGTCTAGGGTCATCGTAATCTTTATTGGAAACAAAAAAAAAATCAAGTTAAAAATCTCACTCGTTCGGTCATTATATGCATTTTTAAGTCTCCGCCTTATCAAAGAATCATAAATTTCCTCAAAAGAAATGCAATATCATTTTTGTTTCTATTTAAAATGCTAATTTACACACATTTTTTTCAAGTTTGGGTTTTCATTTTTTGGATAAAAGTCATCAAATTATTTGGACTCTAACCCGAAGACACGAGTTGAATAATTAATTTCGAACAAGACAAAGTCGTAGACAGGAAGGTGATACCCAATTTTTTTTTTTATTTTCAACATTTGTCATGTTCAGTAAATTAAGATTCTTATACCAATTACAATCAGCAGCAATTTCTTGGTTTAGTTCTTAGTCAGTTTATAAAAGCTGCCTTATAGCAGTCTTATAGCATTCTTATACCATTTAAAATACTTTTAGTGAGAAAACCTTTTAGAAGAAACTTTGTAAATTGAAGATTTCTTTGAATTATCAAAATATAAAAAAAAAAATGGCTACGGCCTTGAACTATTGGACGTGTTTGTGGTTATGAACAAAAAAAAAAAAACGACGACTTCACTACGGTACTATTGTCTTAAGTTTATTTTCCAAACCAAAATTCACTTAAAAAAAAATGATCAACTTGTTGAAATCTTTTGTCTAGGTTTTTTTTGCTATTTAACATGTCAGATCGTTTGTGGGTCGTAAATTAAAGTTTGACAGTTCTGTTTCTAATTTTTAGAGGGATTTGAATTTTAATTGATAAATTGTCAGTGTTTTTATGTAAATTTTGAATTTTTATGGAGAAAATTTTGTGGTGGAAAATTTGGTGTAATAAATTATTCAAATCTCATCATAAGCTCTACGATGGGTGTAACATGCTTTAACACTATTGTGATGGTTTGTTTTCGAAAGAAAAACTTCATTAAAATTATTTATATACGTTTTATGGTATTTTTTATTATTTTATTGATAGTTTCAGCACACCATTTGGTGGCTTTAATTTCAATGTGAAGAGCTATAAATCAATGAAACTACACTTTTTTATTTAAAATTCACAGTTTTATTGGTAAATTTGTTCGTTTTTTTGAGAACAGATTATAATTTGTTATGTAACAAAACGTGTGTCAAATAATAATAATAACCAAATTTTCCACTGTATTCTTTGCTACACATAATGTTCATATATGACAAGTTTAGACCAATATTATTAAAAAAAAAAACAAAATTGAAAACAGAAAGAATGCAAAAATATAGGGACAGTAAGTCATTTATAAATAAAATAAAAATTAAAGGAACTAAATGGCTGCCTTGTGGCATTCCAGAATTCATAAAGAAATAATTTGATGGGCAGCCGTTAAAAAGCACTGAAAAATAAATTGCACGACTGGGGTGGCACGTACTTGCTCTTATGCTTAAAGTAACTATAATGTTAAAGCTTTTCATTCAAGAAATTTAAAATTTGATATTTTGAAGAAATTTCATAAGTAGTATAAAAAATTAAATCTGTTTTTATAATTAATTAAACTCCGTTTTAAATTATCTTAAAAAAAATAAAAAATATGCCATTTTATTTCTTGTATAAAAAGGTATTTTTAGAAAAAAATTTTCGAAAATTGTAGGAGCCGTTTTTTAAAAAAATAGTTTTTTATATATAAAATTTTTTTAACATTTTTCAAAAAAAAAGTTGGTATGCCATTTTGAAGAAATAATTAATTTACACATAAAAACTAAATTTCAAAATTTTTCATTGATCCGTTTTCAAAAAATTGATTTTTCAAAAAAAAATTTTGAAATATTTCTTAAAAAACCAAAAATGCGTTTTTTGAAAATTTTCTAAAATTTTAATATTATCTTTACTTACACACTTTTGTATAAAAATTTTCATTTAAATCGGGTTAATTTTGTACGAGATATTCAGAAACGAAAAAAAACGTTCTATGACAGGTACCGTTAATAACGGTACAAAAAATATTTTTTTTATTTAAAAAGTTGGCCCTTATGTGTAATACTACACACAAAAATTTTAATCAACATCGTTAGAGCCGTTTTTGAAAAAAATTACCTTTTCTATTTCCGTTATATGGCAGGTACCGTTAGTTTTGGTCATAAAAAAAAAATTTCAATTTCCCCTCTAGGGAACCACCAAAAACTGCTAACTACCAAGTTTGAAGAAAATCACTTCACTCGTTTAGGCTGCAGCTCCAGATAGAGACAGACACACAGACAGACAGACAGACAGACAGACAGACAGACAGAATTGCCGGACCCACTTTTTTGGCATTCTCCATCATCGTAATGTCATGTAAAATTGTTATCTCGAGTTCAATTTTTTTTACGAATCCCAAACTTGCCCTATAGTACCTATATCGCAAGTAAAAATCCTTATATACTGCTCAAGAATATAAGAAATTACTCTTTTCAACGTTATAATTCACATCCAGTTTAAAAATTCAACTAAAAGGTAGATCACATAATAAAATAAATAATAAAACGGCACTTTTTCATGACAATTATACTCTTGGCGATTTTGTTAATTCCTCGCCAGTGGCCAGTAGCCCTAAAAATAAAAATGGTTAGATGAAAAAGGCTGGGACTCGAGCCCAAACTTGTGGCACCATAGTCCATCGCACTAACCATTGCGGTATGTACTTAGTTGTTGGCTTGGAAGGTGAGTGAATGTGTTTGGAGAAAATACGCTAAACCATTTTAATAAAATAATTCCAACTACAGTTGTTTAGCGTCTCGTTATTCGATTTCTTATTTTCGACAGCTGCAACTTCATAGTTTTGGTTTGTATTAAGCAGCTATGAATTTCTATGAATGCTACATCGGAATCTTTCTTAAAAAAGACGCTTTTTCAAGTCAAGTTATTCAGGTATTTTTATTTCCTTTTCATCAACTCAAGACATTGAAAAATAAATCAAATTCAAATCACGTCCAACTTAAACACTCTTAAGCTCTTCTTCTGAACAAAAAAAAAAAACAATATGCTACCTTCAAAGCATCTTAAAGTAAAAAAAAAATCGAATCTATCAACTGAACAAGTACTTAGTGGAAAACACCTACATTTTGTTAAAGATTATTAAGTGACTCTAATATCCGGCACTTATTTAATACCTACAAGCTATCAAATGCACACTCCTCCTCCAAAATGATGGTCTTACTTATTTCTATAGAATTGAGTAGGTACAAATGGATTTTGTAAGCTATTGCCCTTGACCGTAGAAAAATATAAAGTAAAAAAGCCTGTACCAAGCCCAAACACACACAAAAAAAAAACACCAACTAAACCGTGGCAATAACATTTGATTTATAGTCTTTTAGTTGAGATTTAAAAGCGCAAAATAATGTTTTACCTTCTTCGTTCAAAAAGAGAGGACACAAAAAAATTATTACTTTCTGAGAAAATTCTGAAATTCTATTGCGCTCTACGGCTTATCCATTTGTTACAAAGTATAGTAACTAGCATTTAACCATCGTTATTATTAAAGTTATATAAGCTCTACTTTTATAGTCCTATTATATTCCTTAACGACCACGAAAAAACGAAAAACAAAAAAGAATAATAATTTTAACGACATCAAAGCAAAAAGATAAACCTGTTCGTTCACGGCCTTGTTCTCTAATAAACTTTTACAATGTAGCAAAATATTGTAACTCCTTCTAACAGGCTTGTTTTTCCTTCCTATGAGAAAATTTTCTTTTACACACATAGCCTTAAGGCGAAATTAGAAAAGACTAATAGGCTTTGACATTTTCGCCTTTTGCCTGAGATATACTTTCAATAAACCGAATTTGACGTTGTCGACCATGAGAGCGCCGAGTGGAGATATTTTTTCTGACTCTGACAGCAGCAACTTTTTTTTAACTATCGTTTGTGTATACTGTACGTTGTGACTTTGAAAATTGAAAAAAAAAAAAATTAATTAAAACAGGATCGTATCCTTTTTTTTTTTCTATCAACAAGCTAGACAGCCGCGGATAGTAGACAAGAGCCTCACAAAATATATAAAACAAACGTCTACAAGTTCAATTTATGACTTGCGATAAAGTATCCACTTTAAGATGAGAAAAAATTCCTTCACACACAAAAACCACAAGGTGTTCTCTTCCCTTTTACTCTCTGCTGCAGAATAATATGTGGATAGAGAGTGAGTTGAGCCTGTTTATCTGTACCCTTTTTGACCACAGAGAGAAGAATGTGTGTAGTCTTTTTTTGTTGTTGTTGTTTTGGTACTTTTTTGTACCTTTATGTACCCAGAAGATAAGAAGCAAAGTAAATAAGGTATTAACTCTGCCCTTACCATCATCTACAGTCTTCTACAGTTCGGTAGTTATCGCTTGTTTCTTTGACCATGCTCGCTGAAGGTCATTGCTAATTCATGCGATCTTTTTGAAAAGACTTTAAGTCTCTAGCTGAGTTTGATCAACTTACTTATACAAGGTTTTCGTTGGCAGAAAAAGTATATACATGTCATTATACCAGTTTATACCAATTGGGAAAAATAATCTGTTGTTGTTCCTGATTGTACCTATCAACTAAGCAGTGCTTAATGAATATACATTCAAATGTATTGATATTTTGATTGGTATAATTTGGTATAAAAGAGTTGCTTTTTATACCAGTAAAGCACTTACGTTACAGCAAGCTCTGTATAACCGTAAAGGATATACATTTTGATAAGTTTTTCAAATTGGAGTTAAAGCCTTACGTTTTATTTTATGAAAATTAAAAATGCTTTAGACCAATTTATAGTATGTCTGAGATTAGGAATACTTTAGACAAGTTTATATAACTAAGAAAATTTAAGCAATTTTATGTCTCTATCAGTTACATAAGTACAAATAGTTACATAAAGTGTCATAGCACACAGTTTTTAGTTGGCATTTGATTGGTATAAACTATTTTCGTTGCGTTAATAACTTTTGACACCAAGCTTTTGACGATTAAAGAAGATTAAGCGTGATTCCAGAGTGATTTTAAGCTTAGACAAATTTATACCAATTAAGAATAGAGGTGGTTTTGTTAAAATCAGATGGGCGCATACAGAGAATTGCTGGATATATTACAGCATTATATTTTTTGGTCAATTTAGACTTTTCTATTCAAATTTTGGCAAAGAAGTGGAGTTTATACGAGTTGAAAACAAATGTTTCATGACTATTACAGGAATGCGAATGATGATTTCAGGCTTTAAAACGCTTAGTCTAATTTATATCAGTGAGCTTTAGGAAAAAAAACGGAAATTTATTGGTATAAACTGATCTTTCTTTCAAAATTCTAGTTTTCTTTAACAAGGTGATTTTCTGTAATTTCCAAATTATAAGGGGCTTATACCAGTTAATAAAAGTGCATTAATGTTTATACCAACTAATTGCACAGCTTGATTTAAAGAGATTCAATTATAATCACATTTTGAATTTCTTTGATTGGTATAAACTGGTCTAATGTACTTTACGACGTAGGTACCTATGGATTTTTATATTAAATACAAGCTTCTCTTCGACAGTTTGAGCGTCATTTCAGAAATATGTAATTGGTATAAACTGGTCTAATCGATTAAGAGCTTACCTCAAAACCAATTAATCGAAGATACCTTTAACTTACAATTTCTATTGATTTCACCTCCTAAACCAATAAATACCCTTTAAAGGAAAGCAAACAAGAAGAAAAAACACAGAAAAAAAAAGAAAAAACGTATTCCATGCCCACATATCCCCAGCTTAGGGACATGAAATTGAAGATTACTGAAGAATTTTTATGTCTCCAACGTAAAGAATCTAAGAGTTGTCTGCAGGCGTGAGTGCTACAGGTTTTCTTATTTTTTATTTTTTTTTTTGCTTAGCCCCTCAACCCACATGTGTGATGTTTTTTGAAGCCGGCATATAATCGGCATTGGCTTCGGCCATAAAATGTATAGTGTGGTGGCCCAACAAAAAATAAAAACCACTAAACCACGATGTAAAAGTGTGAAACTCATAACACGTTTCGACAACACGGTCCCGAAACAAGCTGCAGGTTCAAAAGGCCAACAATGTATCTCTTCACGTGGCCATAATAGCCGTGATGGTGTGGTACGGAGTGTTTGGTGCACTATGCAGGTAAAAGATGCATTCCATTGTCTCTTCAAGTCGAGTCTCGACTTTGGCATCCATATATAACTTGTCTAGTTATTCGAAGTTCCAGGCAATTTATGATGCATTCCTCCTCGGGCGTTCTGAATTTGGACAGATGCATTAGGTGAGGGTAAGACCAGAAGTCATCTGACTGCTTTTTCTCTTCTTCGTTGTTGTTGCAATCGGTAGAACGTCCAAGAGATTCTATTATAAAAAAAAGATACAAATGCGTGCACACATCAGAAAGAATCAGCCTTGTTTTAAAAACCCCAGCCAAGTCAGCCAGCCCAGCCAGCATCCTGTCCTTGTGGTTAAATGAACTTTTTTGCTGGCTGACTGGCTGGTTGGATGCATGATGATGGTCTTCCCTCTCATGATAATGATGCACTTACAATGTTGTGCATGGTCAGAGCCACACCCAGAGTTTCAAGAATACACGATTTTTTTTTGTGCGTTTGGGTGTTTATTTTTTTTTTCTTCTGTTTTTAAGTCTGCGTCGGTCGATCGTCCCACGGAAATTCTTATTTCCAGAAAACTTGCGATAAAAAATCAAAGTTTATTGGGCGGCTTTGACACGTCGAGTCGAGACATCTCAGACATATTGGCTGTGTTCGAGTTTTTGGGTGTCCCTGTTCATGTCAGCCAGGCACTGGGTCAATATGTTTTTTTTTGTGTTGCTTTTTTTTGGGATTTTTGAAGGAAACGACTGAGAAAGTAATTAATGTCGAACATATATTTCAAAGTGAAAGGGAAATTTGGGCTTAAACGGTTCGTGCATTGGAATGTTCTTTTTTACTTTTAGTTGTGACTCTTGCAAGTTAAAATTTATTAACACCAGCAGGGGCCTTAATGCGGAATAATTTGTGCAGTAAATTGGATTTCTGTCAATTTTCTTTAAATGACATACGAGGATGTATTGTTGTAATGGAAGATTCGAGTGGGCATAATGAATGAAAATGAAATTGAATTTTGGAATTTGTAAGGGCTGGAGAAATTTGGAACTTTTTTCGTTGAAAAAAAAAAACTGTAGTTCGTATTGATAATAACAGTACCTATTATATTTTGACATTCGTATGTATTTTCACCAATTTGCATTTAAATTTGATTTTGGTAGGTATTAATCCTTAAGTTGCAATTGATACTTAATATAAGAAACCAACTAAAAACAAGCGAATTCTGTACTAAATTAAGCAGATTTAGATATCCACGGTTTTTTTTGCCGAAATGACTTCCATCTTTAATTAATGGAACAATCTTCTTAATTTCTTGAATGTGTAAACTTAAAAGAAATCCTCTTAATTTAAGTGGAAAATCATATTATTTTTATGTGGAAACATTTTATTTAAAAAAAAAAATACTGGCATCCACTGGGGATCGATCCTACAACTATTGAGTCACTAGGCAAGTGCTTTACCATCGAGCTATCTTTCTGTTTCAAAATGATAAACTGCGAATTTTTTTTTCGTTTATTAAATGAAAATTCATATTAAAATGATATTAAGTTCACCTTTGATTTAAGAGTTTAAGCGGATTCCACTTATTTTAAACGTAAATCGTATTGTTTTAAGAGAGTGATATTTGAGGTGAGCATCATCATCTTATTTTAAGATGCCCTTTTTTCTCCGTGTAGGAATGCCCATAAGTTTTACGTTAAGAATAGTTACAAAGATTTACTTTTTCAAAACAGTGCAAAAGCTAACCATACTTTTTTAAAGCCCTGTTTTCTTTTTAAAAAATACACTACATTAAACAAAATTAACTCCAACATACTTTCATTTGTTCACTGAAGGTAAACAATCATCAATACAGTTAACCAATACAATAATTATGTTGTTAAGTTAATGCAAACACCAATAATAATAAATTATTGTTAAAATTGTTAAGATTGTTAAGAAATTATCAATAAATGCTTTTCATTTACAACAATTGGTTAACTTTTGTAATAGCTAACAAAAAACATGCTGGTAGTTGGTAACAACAGAGTAACAACAACCACAAAATGCACCTTCTCAAGACTTGATCTTTTTCAAATCCATTAGAAAAAAACCAACTCAAATTCACTTGAAAGATTAATTCATTACACTCTAGCAGACGTAGACGTCTTATGCAATCTAACAAGCCTCACGCCTTGTGTCAAAGTGGGATTTAAATTCCACAAAAAAAGAAAACAAAAAATCAAAACTTGAATGAGAAAATAATGAAAACAAAAAATTGAAATAGATTTTCCCGTCCAAGTCCGAAGAGAGACATGGTAAATAGTGTATGTTGTTGGTGGTCATGTTAACTTATATTTTTTTTTTGTGGGAACACCAACAACGGGTGGTATACTATAGACTTGTCTGGGTGCTCCATTGTGACTTGGTTTGGTTTTTTCAAAACATGTTTCTTATATTCCTTAAGCATACAGTAACGCCCACCTTAATTGCTGTGCACCCTGCATGTGATGCCATACATTAAATTAATCTTTCGTTACGGTCCGAGTTAAGTGCGTTCACAAAAGTTAAAAAAAAAATATTGTAATAAGAAAAAAACCTTTAAGCGACACACTATACAGTAAAGCCAGCATTTAAAAGGTAATTATAGACAATGGTGCGAGTTAACTAGTGTAACTCGAGATAATCTATGTTTAAATAATATTTCCCACTTTTTTGGACTTTCACTACTTGTTGTTTCTTTCTATCAATCAAAATATATATGAGAATCATTTTTTACAAAAAGAGTCGCACAAAACAGAATTTTTGACTAAATAAGATAGGAAAGAAAACTAGAAAAAAAAAAACGAATTCTTCAAAGAACTACCACGTGAATTTTAATCATCTTTATAGTTGATTTAGTATTATCTGTGATATTACCATCGATGTCTTAATGCATAAAAGCTTGTTATATGTACAAAAAGCATTTAGTTTTATATTTTAGTCAACTTAATTTTTGGTATAAAATATTTTTAACAAGTGTGTAAGCATAGGCGGATCCAGGGGGGGGGGGGGGGCACGGGGGCACGTGCCCCCCCCCCAGAACTTAAAGTTCATACTTAAAGGAAATCAAACTATAAGAGTTTTAAAAATATATAAATAATAACAGAAAGAACTTGAGTGAAACTCTTATCTATTTCTGGCTGAAAATGCGAATTTTGTTGATTGTTGCATCCCTTTCCCATGAAAAGCTCCACCTCAAAAATTTGCACTTTTTTCGTTGTTTTTTTTTTTAACATTAGTGTTTTTAAAATAGCGGAACAAGTCACAAAATTGCATAAACTATATATTATAGAACTGCTGGATATGTAGAACAAACTTGCATTTCAGAAGTTTGCCCAAGTTTGCACCCCGAAAATAAAGACCCCTTGAAAAAAACTCCTCAAAAGCGACCCTTACTTATAGATTTTTATAAATGTTATTTTATTGAGAAAATTTCTCCAGGGATACCTCTAAAAATATGTAAAAAAATAGTGTTCCAAATTTCAAAAGAATCGGTGCAGTAGTTTTGAAGTTATGAGGAGCACCGGCGTTGAAAACATTAGTTGTGGGGATAACGATTTAAAGTTTTGAACTCTGGACTAAAAGACTAAAACGTTCCTAAGGGAAGTATTAAAATACTCATAACTTGGTCAATTTGGCTCCAAGAGACCCACAATTTGAACACAATATTCTTGAGGTATAAAACAATTTAACCCCTTGTAGCCCCATGTGACATTTCTGTAACAAACCGAAAAAGATTGCATAAAAGCTCTACAAACTATTTTTTTTTTCTTTTGAAGCTTCTAATATTATAATCTTTAAGTATTGCTTTATCGAAATAGTACTTCAAATTTCTAATAAATAGCACCAATAGTTTTTAATTGACAGTTAATGTTGAAAGTTGGGCTTTTTTGAAAATAAGCAAATTTGTGTAAAAACTACGAAATTCAGAAAGTGCCTAAAAATTAATAATAGATAGTTTTTTGCTTGAATTTTTGCATTTTTATATCAAAATAAATTATTTAAACTTTTTTTTACTCCCAAAATATCGAAATAACTAAGTAAATAATGACTTTATTGAATTTTTAAAAAATACGTGTTTTATTAAAGATAAAGGCCAATCGATTGACTTATTAATTTTTAAATTTACGACCTTGGGTTACAAAAGGTTAATGCAAATTAAAAAAAACAAAACTGGGTTTCCCGGCAAAAAAGTATGATTCAGTTTTTTTTGTTATTCTGAGGAACTTTTATATTTATTAGAATGAAGTCTTTAGTATTTGACTAAAAACTACTAGGTCATTAACTAATGGTATAATTATGTCCATAATATTGCAAAATTTTATACAAAATCAATTAAAAAACGTAAACATTTTTTTTTTCAAAATTTCATCTTTAAAACTTAATTTCTCAAAAACTATTTGGTGAAACAACTTAAGTCAAAAAATTAAATAAAGAATAGATTACTAACTTTAATATAGCACAGAATTGTACGTGCATTTTCTGATTTTTTATATTTTTTTTCTTCCGGCTAATCCAGGAGTAAGAGGGTTAGCACTTAAGTGGCTTTTACTGTAACAAGAAAATGAAAATTTTTCCTTCCGAATAACTTTTTGGTCATTTGGTACCTATTTTATGTGGGAAATGTGCCTAAATATTTTTGGCCAGGTTTTAGACCACTGTGGGTCGTTAAAATTTTCTGCTTGTTAGTCAGTCGTATGGTACTTCACTTTATTTCTAACTGGTATTGCTGTTTTTTTTTGCCAATCCGTCCCTTGTGCCCCCCCCCCCCAGAAAAAAATCCTGGATCCGCCCCTGTGTGTAAGCATTGGAAAAAAACACCCAAATGGTAGGTATACCTAAAACAGTTCCTTTTCAATTAATTGTCATTTTGACAAACAAATCAATTTCCATGAAATATTACTTTAGCTATGGTTTTGTGATTGGAATTGAAATATTTTTATCGATTAATGAATCATAGCTGAGATCAAGTAATGAATGCAATATATTGAAGTAAAGTAGCGGTGACTAAAGATCAATTACAATTTAGATTGTGATTCAGAATAACCGGCGGGCGCGGCGGTGGCAATTTGTATGTCTACTCATAATATGTGAATTATGATTTTTAAATGTAGTAAAATGCTTTACTTTCAACCAGGGTTATAAAAAATCATTTTATTTTTAATGCATTTGCTTTCCATTACAAATTAAAAAAAAAAAATATTTATTGTAAATAAAAAGAAACTGAAATAAAAAAGTATTTGCTCCAACTAAAAATATTTTGCATTAAAAAAATGTTATTGGAAATGATAAATATTTTGCATTAAAAAAAAATTTTTCGTCGTATTTCCAAGTTGGAAGGGAACCACCCATGAAACTTTAGAACAAATTTTCCGCATTAAAATGAGGTTACTACTGTCAATTGCAATGGATTTGCATTCCTCATGTCCCTGTTAGTTAGCAGAGAAAGGTCAGCAGAACATAAGTTTTGTTATTGCATATTTTAGTGCTAATTACAATACATAAGTACCTCAAAATTAAATTAAGTGCTCCACTACTTTTGGAAAAAATTAATGTTCTGCTAACTTGATTTAAAGTTAGCTGTTTAACTGTTTGTATAAAAATCGGGTTTATTATAATATTTAGGTACTAATTAAGTGCTCTACGAATCCAAAAAAAAATTTTCAAACAAATTTTTTTTTTCCAAAAATAATTTTTTTCTCTGATTTTCGAAAAAAAAATATTTTTTTTTTCAAATTATCTGAAATTTGAGTGATTTTCCATTAATTTTTTTTTTTTTTTTTTCATTTTCCATACAAATCCATGTTTTTTTTTTCATACAAATTCTTGTTCTGCTCTCTTGAATTTCGATTTTCTCAAAAAATGGAAAGTGAAATTTTTTTTAAATCTCGGAAAATGAAGCCAATTTGGACGAAAAATTTGATTTTTATAAAAAAAAAAAATCGAAATTCAAGTTAGCAGAACATCGATTTGTATGGAAAATGAATTGTTTTTTTAATGGAAAATCTAGAAAAATGGAGTACTCAACTTAAATTAGCCAAGCACTTAATTATTCAAGATAATATTTTTTTTTTTCGAAAATCAGAGAAAAAAAATTATTTAAATAAGGTTTCTACCTACTGTCAATAATGCAATGGCTAGTTGCATACCTCTCATTATAGGTTTAGCTCCTTTATCTTGTGCTTTTAGAAACTGTCACTAGGCCCTTGAGCCTAGATTGGAACAGATTAATTAGTAGATATTCTTTCGTTCGCTGCACTTCAAGAATGTGCAATGTTTTCATAGAAGAAAAATGTTTGTCCTATTTTCAACATCGTGGTTTGTGTTTTTATCATATGGTTTCAATGGCTGTCATTGAAAGATATAGGTTTCAAATTTATTTGCTCTCAAATAATGATTTTTGTATCCGTTATGTACTTAAAGGTCATTCTTCCCGCAATCTTAAAAAAACAAAAATCGCAATTTAAAATAAACTCAAAATTCATGTGTCCTACTTTGTTGTGAAACATAATCGCATTTATTGTTGACCAAAACGACAAAACGTCCACTGTCACGTGATAAGAAACTGAGATATGCGAAACGCATATAATCTGCCCGCAGGATGTTAACCCAGTTTATTTACAAACACACCACGCATCGTTCCATCTTTTTTGGTCTCAATAAAAATAAAACCATAAATAAAAATAAACAAATTCTCCGAAATTATGCTGAATTAGCCATTCAACTCAGGCGCATCTCAGTATTTACTTCGCAAGTAAAATTGAATACCTGGCGGTACCGGCAAAATCGTCTTTAAACTCGAGGATGACCATCATGCAAACATATTTCGCATAACAAGTTCTGGTTTAAATTTTTTGACAATGGGATGATGTCATGTAAGTAAATGCGGTTTCAATATAAACCTTTAACTGTTTCGAACGAGGCTTAAGGTTAACTCAACTTTTAAGTACAAATACAAGCATAACTAAACTAAGAAACCAGAAGACGTTTCGACATTAAGTCATTTTTCAAATTTTAACTGTTTCGATTCTTTTATTTTCATTGAAAGATATTTGGGGCTTAAAGCTGAACTGCAACGTCTTCTGACCACAAAAGAACCTTACAAAAAAGACAGAAACCTTCTGCATGCATGAGTTACAGAAGTTCTTAATTTAATCGGTTCTCTCGACACGAATTTGATTGAAAAATAAAAGAAAAAAAATCATATGTAACGGTACTTTTTGGTTCTTTTTAAACTCATTTCGATTATGTATTACGATTGCCTAACCATCAGCAGAGGTTCCAAGAATGAATTCAAAGTAATTATCTTTATGTATTGAGAGGTTTGGCCATGATCAATCATCATTCAGTTCACAGTAATGTCCGCAAGAAATTATAAATGTGTATGTGGTCGTTTGTAGGAATATCGGTCGGTGCAATCTGACAGAGAGTGACATGACCGGGGCGGCACGTCTTTGTTTAATTCAATTCAATTGAACTTAAGTACACTTTTTTGGTTGAACACTGAACATACAAGAGAACTCTCTGACACGTGTTCGGACAGTTGTTGGCTTTGTTTGGTTTTTCAATAATTTTTTTTTTTTACGTTTTTTACACATTGCAGCAGCAACACCCTGATTTTGGGTACCTACTCAATCTCAATCCCGCGTATATAGTGTCGAATATATATTTTGAGGCTTGGGGGAATATATTATTTAGGATTGTTTTTGTAACGCAAACCAATAATAATTAAGTGGTGATTTAAGCTTTGGAATGCATAATTGAACTATGGTTCTTGATTACTACAAGATCAAATGCGTTTTGAGTAATGAAGTCATGTTCTTCAATAGAAAATCACTTCAAGTTCTTATACGTAAATAATGTGACTAATAATTTTATCGCTTTCATTCATTTTTATTCAGTATTATTTTCCATTTTTATTGCACAATTCAAAAACTCTGTCAATGTCGTGTTCTAAATAAACAACAAAAGAGCTCCAACAAAAGTTTGAAGTTGCCAGTAAATTAGAGAATTTTAAATTAGAGATGTCATTTACAAAAAGAATTAATAAAACAGGTCCAATGTGGTTTCCTTGAGGAACTCCATAAAGCATTATTTTGCTTGGCAAACAATAACGAATTTTTCAAGTACAATTTGATCGAACCTTGTATTTCTCTAACTTAAAGAACTAAAGTGTACTCAGTCAAATGCTTCACTATGATTAAAGTATAAAACATGAAGAACGAAGAACCTATAAGGTATTTATAGTAAATAACAGAACAACCATTTAAAGAAATCGAAACCGTAAAACTGTAGAGTTCCTACATATTTAGAATAAATGTTAAAAATTTGTTCTACGGTAGGTACTGACTTTTTGAGGAATGATAAAAAATATTGAAGAATATTTTGCTTGTTTGAGTTATTACATATCATTTTTTTTACAAAATTGAATAAGAACGAAAACAACAAAATTACGGGAGGTACTGACATTGCAATACTGTTCTTTTTGTGCGAGCCAATTAACTTTTTTTGAGACTTTTGTAGCTATAATTAAATATTTTTAAATAATATTTTATAGAAATAAAAAGGACATAAAAGTCAATTAACTTTTGATATGAATTAAGAAAATCATAAAAAAATCAATGAAAATTTAATAATCTAGTGAAAGTAAACACTCAACCTCTCCAACTAGTTTGTAATAAACACCCAACTCTCAATATCTTTTCAATAACATCTTAAAAGTCATAACAAACAATATATACACCGTTTATAATGGCTATTAACTAACTCATCGTTTAAATTGCTCTTGCAGATAATTTTAACAACACGCCATCTTCGAATGCAAATATTTTTGTTTTTTTTTTCTTTAATTTATTCACTTTTCATTTCAATTTACTTTATTGGTTAATTATAATCATTTTTCTTTTAGTTTTTGCATCCACCCATTTTGGTTTCATAACTCCCCCATCTTACATTTGCACACGAGATCAATATAGTTTTGTCAAAAAAAAAAAAACATAATTCTGCAACATATTATTCATCATGCAACATGCCTTTCAATATAGTATATTTCTTTATGTTACTCATGCCAAAGTCATTAGAGATTCAATTTAGAGCAGAAAGAAAGCATTGTTTTGGAATTAATTGAAATAAAAACAGTAGTTTGACTTCGACTCCCATAATACTATACAATTTTTGGAGTCTGAAATCTTGAATAATTGAAGTTCCGAATTGTGAAGGTCTCGATTTAGAAGGGAAGAAAAAAATTAAACACACCGATAGCCAGAGGCTACGGTATGTTCATCAAACAATGTTGGTGGTCTCTTTTTCAATGAATTAGGAACTAACTTATACCACAAATTATTTTATAGGTTGTTGCTTTGTTTTTACTTGAGGATTTATTTTGTAATAAGTAAGGGAATATGGGGCTAGATGGCAAATCAATGGAAAGCTTTTCTCTATTAAATACAGTGAAAATTTATCACATTGACAATAGAATCATACTCGTATAGGTAGTTCGTGATACATTTCTTGTGATATTGTGATTCTTATCAGAACATAATGTTGGGAAAACTGAGTTTTTTTGTCGTCAAAAACTTACTAATCGCAACAATTCTTGATACTTACTGGAGTAATAAATGGTATTCAAGCAATCTGTGATATTAAAAGAAGCTCTCCATGATAGAAATCTGTGATACTTACCGGAGAAGGTCTTGATACTATTCGATACGTCTGTAAAAATCAACGAATTCTTAAAGTAGAAGGTATTAGTTAGAAGAAAAAAATCCGTGATACTTACCAAAGCAATCCAAGATACAGACTTTAGAATTCTGTGATATTTACTGGAGAAGTTCACTGGAGAATTTTCAAAGTAAAAGGTATCGGTTAGAAGACAATCCGTGACACTTAACAGAGCAACCTATGATACTAACTTTAGAAATCTGTGATACCCGAAGAAGATTGTGATAATTTGTGATACTTCTGGAAAAATCATCGAATTTTCAAAGTAGAAGGTATCGATAAGAAAAACAAACCGTGACCTTACCAGAGCAATCCATGATATTAACATTAGAAATCTGTGATACTTATCGAAGAAGTTCGTGGTACTTTGTGATACTTCAGGAAAAATTAACGGATTTTCAAAGTAGAAGGTATTAACAAGAAAAATAGTCTGTGATACTTACCTAAGCAATCCATGATACTTACCTTAGAAATCTGTTATTTTTACTAGAGAAGTTTATGATATTTTGTGATACTTCTGTTAAAACCAAAGGATTTTCAAAGAAGAGGGTATTCGTAAGAAGAACAATCTGTGGTACCTCCCGGAGCAATTCATGATAAGTCTCAGTCCAAAGCTTTAAATTAACCTGGAGAAATCCGTGATATCTAACAATAAAACAAGAGCCAATTTGTGAGGTCATAGATTTCATTTAAATTTTATTTGAATATAGTCTGTAGAACCATTTTAGCCGAGTTTCCCCTTAGTACCTTCAAACTATTCAATTTATTTCTTTTTTTTTTTGATGATCATTGTAATGATCATGTTGATTATTTGATCGACCTCGAAAGTTAATAGACTCTTTTGCGTCAAAATTAGATCAAAGCTATTACGTTACCGAAAAAGTAGTGTAATATTGAATAATTTTGATTACGAAACGGAAGAATTTTTTATGTTACGGAATTTTTTCTTCAAAGATATTTTTATTTGTGATTTTTTGTTCATAATGAATCAATCATCATCGAATAGGAAATTAGAAACTCCTCTCTTTAATAAGCAATTTATTTCACACGTGTGCCTGTCATTTTATTACTCCCCTCACATATCAAACCTACCTCGAAGGCAGAGAATCTTGATTTTGTGTGTATTTTTTTGTTATGTTTTAAAAATTGTTCAATCAAAAACCAATTAATCAACACTCATCTCATCTTCACGCATAGTGATATCATATTTCGAAGCTCACACACTCTCTTTAATTTACACAAAATAACAAGCAAGAAGTATTAATGTCAAAAATCAAATACCTCACCACAGTTAGGTGAAATTCAAAAGACATCGATCACAAGATTAAACATTCTCTTTCTTTCGTTTGACAAATGTGGAAGCATCAAAGACGTCATGATCTTTAGAATCTTCAAATTGATAGATCATTTACATGATAACTGACTGAATGACATTGACTATCACAAGTATGGTGGTCATTAACCCTTTTCACCATGGGCGTTTAAATAATATTCAACACAAAAAACATGACATTTAAAATTTGACACTTTGCTGTGTGTGGACATTGGACAATGCATACATGTTTCTGTCATTCTATTATCCAAAAAGACCAAAGACGATAAATATGCAATATAAAGAAAAAAAAAAGACTTCACATTAAAATACCAAAGTCATTTATTATAAACTAGTTGCGTCAGTTTTGTTGAATATCACGCAATTTCGCAATGTCTGTTGCAACGTCTTTAGCTAAAATGACAGCTGCAAACTAACGTGACTAACTAGCGCATCATCATCGAAGTTAAGTCTCTAAGTTAAAATGCAAATATTGTTAACTATTTTACATATATATTTTTTCCAAGAGATAGATAAGTTAATTGCATTCACTTGCCAGGGCAATCAACATTGCATTGAGTATATCTCTCAACTCGACTCAGGATTGCTTTGGTCATGTATACATGCGAGTGTCCGTCCATCACACCGCAACATAAGTCATCATTTAACGATAATTATGATGATTTCATCTAATCCAACTAGATACCGCCAACAACCACCACCATCACCAACGTCGTTCAGTCGCATTGCAATGGTCACGGATCGGTTCATTGAATGAATTCATCAGCAGAGCAACAGCATGTGGGGGAATTCTACTGCCCGGGACGGGATCGTTCAGAAGAGGTATTCAATTTTTGTGTAACAACACTTTGGAGGCGATCAGTGGCACGCGATAAAATCGCTTAGCGATTAGTTCGATTAAAATTAATTGTAGGTCTTGGCATGTTTTGATTTATTTGAATTGTTTTATAGATAGGTCGAACAACAATAATTATTGTGATCGTGATTCCGTGATCGAAGTCGCATACAACATGCAACAGATGGTGATTTTGTAAGATTGTGATGAAAAGTTCGAATTTATAGTTTTAATAAAAATAAAAATTAATAACATACCATTATTTATAGTGTTTTAAAATTTACAAAAGAAAATAGCATTTAAAATTTTTTTTTTTTTATAGTTCACACTCACTTTTGAATTGATCGTATAAAACCAAGAAGTTGTAAAATTACAGAATTTTATAACTGATTGATAAAGTTGTGTGTCTTATATGAGTTTAAACACTTACTCAGAGAGATATGGTGATTGTTGAACATTCCTCATCAATGAGCTTTCGGGGCACAGGTTTTCTTGCTGAGAGTTTTTTCGGCGTTTTATTTCCAAGTGTTCCTTTTCAGCAAACTCTTAAGACAGAGTTTCTCCGAGTAGGTTGACCACAATTTTCTCAAACTTATATTGGTTTGGGCTAGAATTATACACTGAGGGAAAAAACAACTTCAAATCAACGAAAACCACGTTGATTCAACTATTTTTCGGAATTAAAAAAAAAAAATTAAAAATCAAAGTAGAACATCGTTAGTTTAAAGTGGTTAACAGATACAAAACATACTTAAATCAAAGTTGTTTCAAAAAAACATCAATTTAAATGAAAAAAAAAGAAAAAATTGGCAGCCACTGGGGATTGAA
This sequence comes from Episyrphus balteatus, assembly GCF_945859705.1. NCBI lineage: Eukaryota > Metazoa > Arthropoda > Insecta > Diptera > Syrphidae > Episyrphus > Episyrphus balteatus. The sequence continues at coordinate 168,929,178 of NC_079134.1, forward strand.
CCTACAACTCTTGGGTCTCTAGGCGAATGCTTTATCAACTTGCTATCTTACCGTTGAAAATTAGGTTAAAAATTAGAGTGATAAAATGCAATAAAAGCTAAAGTGCGATAAAAATTGAAAATTTTCTTACGTTGTTTCAAATTTAATTTAAAAATGTTTTATGTTAGTTTTTTCAACGTTAAATCAACGTTGACTATATTACATTTCACGTTGCGTTTTTTCCCTCAGTGTATGGTTAAACTGTTTGATTCCAAATCATCGTAGAAAAACCCGTGTTCGTTCCTGTAAAATATTAGTTCCTCATCGATTGTTGGCTTCCAATGCAGCTCTTGTAGGCTGGCAGAAAAAGCTAACAGGAGATTCATCCTGAGCTGCAAGCAAGTGCCACCTTAAAGAGTGAATTTAAGTCAATCAGACTTCAGCGTACTTCAAAACCCTTACCTTTTTAAGTTAAAAAATCTGTCGCAACTTGCTAAAATTAGTCTAGTTCCTGTGTGTTGTTACTACATTTTTGACCTTGATTTCAAGAAAGTTATGGAAGTTATTTTACCAGTTATATCACTGCAAGCTAAGAAGAAAGGTGGGCCTATAAGAACTACTGGTACAAGTAAGTGTGAAAACAACAGCATTCTGTAGACTTCAGAAATGATAAAACTGTCTGGCTTAGTTCCATGTTTGCTTTCAAAATAAAGTTCTTCTAGGAATCTTCTCCAGATTTTGACCTAGGGCCTATTTCACCATCTTACAAATTACAATTTACAAGTATCTACTTTTTCACAAAAAAATGTAAAATAATTGACGAATTCTCTTGCACCAATTTACCTAACCTACAAATTTCTTAAAAAAAGTATAGTATATTTTTGATTGGTGAATTGTATTTGGTGAAATAGACCACTGTTCATTGGAGCTAATTTGCAACAACTTTCCGAAGCTTTTAGAGCTTCGACATCGATGTTTACAAACTAATATTAATTTTTCCCTTCGACTTTTGGACATGAACTTTTTTACGCATTGTCGTAAACTTGGATGGTTGAGATTTTTGTTGAATAATAATAATAATAATAATAGTCATAGATTTCTTCCTTTACCCCTTCGTTTTATAGCCTATGAAGTTAGTATAAATCTTGTCGCTTCAAATCAATATTAATTGGTAGATTTAACAATGATGTAGTGTTTATGACAGTAACCATATAGGTAAACGGTCCAAAATTTTCCGATAGCTTTTACGTGACCTCATATGAAATGCAAATAGCTTTGAACATTAAAAATGAGCCTTCCAGTCGCCAAGTTAATAAGTGAACACTTAGATAGGCTCTCAAAATATTATCTTTGTCTGAACAAGTGACCAATTTTGACAATAACAGGGCCCTATTGCAACAACCACTTTGCACTTTGCATTTTGCAACTTTGCAAAAGAATACTTTCCTGCAAAGTAAAATTGCAAAGTGTTGCACCAAAAATTAAAAGTTCCCCACTTTGCACTTTGCAATTTTTGATGTTTTTTTTTTTGCAAAGCAAAATGTGCGGACGTTGCACCAACTAAAAATGGAACTTTGCGTAATTTGAAAATTTGCAAAGTAAAGCAATAAATAGTTTCAACTTTTTTTCGTTGTTAAAAAAGATTGAAATCTTCTTTTTTTACTTAACCTTCCGATAACAAAACACTTTTTGGATGTCCTAAAATTAAAATTAATTAAAATAGCACAAAATAGACTTCGAATCTGGTTTCAGCGACCCAAAAAACATATAATTAATATAGTCGCACTCCCAGATCAAAAACATTTTTTTTTTTTTGAGGTCACAGCCACTTTTTGAGGTAATCTTGAAATTCTGATCTGATGAGACAAAATGGACCTCAGATTTGGATTCAGCGACCCTAAAAACCTATGTATTCCACTAAAATATGACGCAGAACACAATATAGACAGTTACTATCCGTTATAAAAGGTTTGAGATAGTCATCGGAAAAAACCCGTTATCTTAAAAACTGTCCATTTTTTGATTTTCTGACCATATCGACTTTTGATCAAGATCTTCAAGAGAACAACATACTAAAATTTCAGACAATTTCACCGAGGGCCACTTCCCATACAAAATGTGCGGGGTCCTTTGTGGTTGGTGCAACAAAATTTGCAAAGAAGGAATTTTTGTTTTACTTTTCAAAAAAATAATTTTGTCTTTGCAAATTAGAATTTGGTGCAACAGAATTTGCAAAGTTAAAGTGCAAATTTGCAAAATGCAAAGTGCAAAGTGGTTGGTGCAATAGGGCCCAGGTCTTTAATTAAAATCTCTTTCAAATTGATTTAATATTGCTTCTCATATTTACATCAGTAGCCCTAATTCTTGAATTCATAAAACTATCAAATCTTGAAGTCCATTTTTTTTTTAAATTTTGTCTTACTTTCTCAGAATTTCTATGTGCAACTAAAATCCGATCATTACCTTCTTTTGAACTCATCTTCAAAAAAAAAAAAAAAAAATAACAAGTTTCGTTGAGACATTAAACGTAAACCCACATAAAAATCTTATGTATTCTTTTTTTTATGACAACTTTTGTGGTCCATAATTAAATTCATAATTAGCCAATTACAAGAATCGTTCGTTAATGAACTTGCATGTTCGGCACTTTGGCAGCATCATCAAAAAATTGTTTAAAAAAAGTGAAGAAAAAACCTTCAACTTTCTCATTTGGTGGTTTTATTATCATGCACTTCGTCTCATTGAACCGAAATCTTCTTTTACTGCTCTTTTGGTCGTCTTCATTTTCTTCTTGTTCTTATTATAGCTTGCCAATATATACTCTACTGACCCAAAAAACATCCCAATCCTGATCCAAGTTGAGTTGAGTGCATTGCATCGCGAAATCATTTCTGCGGTCGTTTGCACATCTCCTCGTCTTCGACAGAAAATAACAGCAGCACTCCAGATAATTCGCCACACGTCCATCGTTCTCTCTAACCGACAAAACTTTGACTTTTTAATCGAACAACCTCAAGATCATAGTCTGAGATACTCTTGGAGCTCTCTAGGTTCTCTTGTAAATAGGTACAGTCTTTTGTTTGAAAAGATATCAAGATTCCGAGGGTAAAACAAAATAAAAAATTAAAGAAAGAACAAGAAGATGAATTCCATTCCAATTGACCTAGTGGCCAGAGTATGGAGAAGCAAATGGGGTTGACACGCTCTACACGGCCAAATGCGGCCCAATGGCGGTGATAGCTCGCTCTAGAAGAGAGAGAGAGAAGTATGGACACGTCTCGGCTGTGTGACTGGAGTGACCACCATCGAGCAAGAAGACTGGGATTGGTTATCCGCCGGCAATGGTGGACTAGATCAATTGACAGCAATTATCATTGTGTGCTAGTTACGTTGCGCAAGCGCAGAGACCCCAGCAGAGTTCCCCTAAGAAGAACACACACACAACATCTGTCGCTTTGGATGCAACAACAACACACTCCAGTGGAGGAGCTACGGTAATCTTGAATAATGTGTCTCTAGCTGGGGGTAACCTTTTACTTATATAGTTTTAGGTAGGCGCAAGGCACGTTTCCGCATGCGCAGCAGTTTGTCTGGAACTCAATTGGACAGTACAATGGAGATTCAAGAATCGTGTGCAATCCTTTTTATTTTGTATACAAAAAAAAGTAGTGTTTGGCGCATGAAACAGAAATTGGACGCAGAAGTGTCGTAGTTAAATAGGAGATGTCAGTTCTGGGCAACTTAAGGCTATAGGATGAGATAATGGTGGCCTCATGAGTAAATCAAATTAAATTAGTCTTTGGTCGTTTGAAAGTGGTTCGCTATGTCGGTATACTCGCGTTGGAACGATATCGGTTTAATCTATAGACGTCTGCTGTTCGAAAGTGTTTGGCCGTTTTTTCGATAGCCCATTGAGAGCAATGGTATTTTGTGGTTAAATTATTCACACGACCAACGATGACGGAAGAAGAAGGCTCTATATCGTTTATTACGACGACGAAACAAAAAATAGAACCACTCACTTTAAGCATGCGATGTTACAGTTTGAGCAATTATTGCTCCAGGCTCTAGGTAATAGTATGGAGAGGTTACAATATCGGCTTTAGATTATAAGAGCCTTTCTAAAATTCCTTTAAGTCACTCACAATATACTAACTTCTCGGAAGGATTTATCTTTTCTTATGCATAGTTTTTTGAGAGGTTTTTGTGCAAGCATGCAATGAAATTAGAATCTGAAGGTGACCGATTGAACGGCTAGAGCGTGCAAATCATAAATTTTTTAACCTGGTTTTCAAACTATTTCCTGAAGATAATTTAAATTTAAAATTCAAATAAATCAACTTGATATGCATGATGGAAACATGCAAAGGGAAAGGTTATTATCACAATTTTGTAGCAAATAAAGTTTAAAACACGATATTATTGACTGCTAACGGCAATTCAAGGATATGTAGGATTATGTTTATGAAGACCTTTCTAAAATTTCAGATTATTCTTCTTTTCAGTTTTTTGTGTATAAAATGCAGTGGTAAGATGTTTGTTAATACCAAGTCAAACAATTCGCAATTTGCTTTATATTATTGCTCTTAAAACGGTTAAACTATGTCAAAAATCTCATACTTTCAACTTTGCGTTTAAATTGGTTTAAATTTGTTTTAGGGGAAGGTACTAAAAAATATTAAAGAACCCCATAATATTCAAAATTATGAAAATAAAAACTATACGCCTTAGGAATTTCGTTATTTTTTAAGAATTAAGTTCCTCAGTGAAAAAACTATTTCAAAATAATAAAAAAAAAATCCCCTAATTTTTTCAGAATTTTATTTTGACGCTAGATGACGCTCTAAGAGGGTTAAAAGTTTTTCTCTTTTAAAATAGGTGTATGTTGACTTATGAGGCCATTTTTCTAAATAAAGAATTTAAGTTAAAATGTTTGATGAGGTTCTTTTCTAAATTAAACACCGTTTTCAAAAGGGTATAAATCATTTTTCTGCGACCAGGGGTTAACCAAGGACAAGCATGTTTTTTGTGTTTTATTTTATTGTTCATGCTATTTCATAACGCTTATTTTAATAAAACATGATTGTTTAAATAAAGCCAAAATACTTTCATGCCCTGACTAATTGAAAAATGGTTTCTACCTTTTTGAAAACGGCGTTTAACGTAGACAAGAACCTCATCAAACATTTTTACTCAAAGGCTATATCTAAAAAAATGGCCTCATAAGTCAACATACACCTATTTTAAAAGAGAAAAACCTTTGACCCTCTAAGGGCGCCACCTAGCGTCAAAATAAAAATATGAAACATTTAGGGGATTAGTGTTCAGTATTTTGAAAAAGTTTATCCAATTAGGAGCTTGATGCTCGCAAAAAAAAAAAAAACTGAATTACAAACTCCCTAATACGCAAATCACAAGTATAACAAGTGAAATTTTTAATAAAGTTAATGAAAAAATATTCCATCGCTTTTTTAAATTATAATAAAGATATCTTCAACTTTACAGCAGATCAAAGTTACATTTTTTAAACAGCTAATTCTGACTCCTCCCAATGAATCACTGATATATCATCAAAATAATGAAGAACTTCCCGTTACCGTTTCAACATGTAATTTGCCAGAATTATGGGTATTGTTGTGCACTCCAGGCTCCAAGGGGCGTAGAATCCGCCCATTTTCGCAGCATTCCAATAATATTTTTGAGCTCTTCTGAATATGGTTGATTATCTTGAAATTTGTTAGAATTATGGGGTTATACAAAGGAAACACTTTACAACTTAAGATTTTCTACTCAGGTGTCATGAAATTCACTTTTATCAAAAATTTGTTAACTGATTCAAAAACTCCAATTTTTTGATCAACTACCAGAACAGATACCTGTCCTACTAAGATCATACCTCTTCAAGCATGGATAAGCTTCAAGAATTGCTCTTAAATACATAGAACACGAAGAGGAATTGAAAATCTCCATATCAATTAAATCAGATCAGATTTAAATTATTTTTTTGATATTCATAAAAATAGCAAATGCTTTTGCTTGAAAAACTGTAAAGTATGAACTTTTTCTAACCACTTTTTTAAGCATTTCAAAACTAGTTTGTACTTATTAAGTACAAGTATTTATTTTTTATGCATACGGTCCCATTAGGGCTACCAGATAAAGTATTGTTAATGTCGGGACAACAGAGCCCAACTCCGGAAGATTGAGTTTTTCTGTGTGAGTTTTTTTTGCCTTTTTTTTAAGGGGGGAAATCCCTCTGGACGACAGCTTTTTCAATAATTTTTTTTGGAAAACTGAAAGCATTTATTGATATTTGGGAAAGTATGTGATATTATTGACATTATAAAGTATTGATATAATTTTTTTGAAGTACAAAAAAAAACAAAATCGCGGCTCTACAGCTCTTTAAAGTTGACGCCTCGAGTTTGCGCCGTGCAATGCCCAGGTCCTGAAAATTATTTATAATCAAAAATATATATTTTTCCAATAAAATATATTTATACGCATTGCATGAACCTAAATTTAGTAAAAAAAAGTGTAAAATAAAAATTAGAGACCAAAAAAACACAATGTTTTTTTGTAAACAAATTGTTAAAAAAAATATTTATTGCAAAAATTTTATTGAACTTTTAGGTTCATGCAATGGCCAGTAAATTAATGAGTATTTTGCAACTTATTTCAAGTCGACAGCTTCATTAGTTTTTAAGTTACGTTGCACGGCGCGGAAATAAACGCGTTTTTAAGAAAAAAAAAAATCATGTGTGCAATTCACACGTGGTAGAAGTGAAACCTTAAAAAATCATTTTTCTTGCAAAAAAAAAAAATTGAAAAAATCTACCTATTTTTATTCTATCACCTTCAAATCCATGTTTTTTATATGACAACCTACATATATAAATCTTATATCATCTGAAAGCTTATTGTCTAAGTTGAAAATATATATATCGATCAGTTCTATGAGACATCTACAAAAAGAGCTAGAATTTTTTGAACTCGATCAATTTCCATCAAAAAAGGCAAAAAAACACGTATTTTTATCTTCTCACGCTATTAAATCCATTTTTTCCTTAACAACCTATACAAATTTTTACACCATCTGAAAGCTTATTGTCTAAGTTGAAAATATATATATCGATCAGTTCTATGAGACATCTACAAAAAGAGCTAGAATTTTTTAAACTCGATGAAATTTCATCTAAAAAGCAAAAAAAAAACATTTATTTTTATGTTCTCATGCTTTAAATCGATTTTTTTGTTTGACAACCTATACAAAATTTTATACCATGTGAAAGCTTATTGTTTCACCTTGTATAATGATGTATAAATCTTATTTCAAAGATGTCTACAAGAGAAGTTAGAATTTTTTAAAGTCAACCATGTCGAATTTCCAGACTGAGATTACGGTACTTCCTACACTGATAGCTGGTCATCGCCAACAGATCTCCACAGGTGTTTTGAGGTATTTTTAAATTTTTTTCAATTTAAGATTGTGTAATTTGTAGAGCACGTAACGTTATGTGTGATATATCAAATAAAAGGTTATGTTAGCAGCATGCGTATTAAAGTTAAATCAAATTTGTATGTGCACTAGATCAAAAGATATAACGTGTGTTGGAAAAGAACATCTTTTTACCGTTATCTCCGAATTTTGAATATGAAATTAATTGAAATTTTGTACAGTAATATATTATTTAATTACCTATCTACAGTACAAATTTCATTCATCTATCTATTAAACCAAAAAAGTTATAACAAGTTGAAGTCGTGTCGCGTTTTCGTTTCATTTTGTTTCAAATCACTACGATACTAAAGAAGTTTTCACTTCAAAAGCGTTTAAAGTTTTCGTTTTCGTACTGTGGTAGGTTCAATGGGCATGGGTTTCGGGACTATCTAGAGGCTTTTGAGGCTTAATTTAAGGCTTAGACTACTGAAAATAGTTTCTTCGGTTGATAAATGAATTTATAAGGCAAAAAAAAATTAATGCAAAAATAAAAATTTAAAGAGGGAATTGACACGTTTTTTTCGTGTACACAGAGGAATTCACTCTTTCGGAATTGGGCTCCAGTGCTTACAAGTCGGGATAGGAAAATAAAACACATTAAATCAAAATTTAAAAAGAATAAATAGAAAGAATTACATGCGTATTTCCATACTTTAACGGTTTTTTGAAGTCTTTTAAATAGTTCTACTTTTAATCAAAAGATTTCAGACCTCAAATATTTTGAGAAACCAAAGATTTGTGAAGGTTTTAAATTTCACTTTCTTTGATTCTACAAACACTCTAAAATATTAAAAAATCAATTCTTGCATAATTCTCCTGCTTCAAAAGAAACCAAACAAAAAAAAAAAACCAACAACTTCCACGAATTGTCCTCGAAAATAAAGTCCATCAAATCACATTTAAATCTTCATTACCCAAGACATCCATGTTGAAATTATGACAAATCCTTAAAAATTATATGATTTATGATCTGAAAATTCCATCTGGCAAATGATACCTTCTTACAAAAAACCGAAAATAAGAAAAATAATAAATGATACAAAAAAGTTAACCACAAAGTATGTAACATAACTTTTAACAAATTTGCGTTGTAATCCTTCTCATTACGGAAAATGAAAGCGAAAACTCCGGCAAATCTCAAGGCTGACTGAATGCATATATATTCGCATCGTCACAATCACTTTTCTTCACTGATTGCTGTTTATCGTCGCGTCATCACGTGAGAATATGGTTGCCACTTGAGATTTTTTGAAACTTTATTTTCATCCATAAATAGATAATCAAATGTGAGGTCTAAGTAATTTTGTAGGCAACTTATGGTCTTAAGGTATATTATCTGAATACGAAAAAATGATAGTCATTTTTAAAAATTCTTGTATCTGAGTGAAAATTTATTTTTTGACAGATGTCAAAATGACATTTCCTTACATTAACTAACCCATCCAATATTTGAGCCTAAATTTTTAATGGCGTTTTCACAAGAGATAAGGAAAACAATTTTGATTAAAGTGAATTTCTGTGAGTGGGAAGTATAACTTCATGGAAGTGGCAACCATTATTACACCAGGTCAGGATTGCATGTTGCACACAATCCCACGATTTGTCGCATAAACGTTTATTATTTTTTTTTTTGTTAACTCGCGCGCCGCCTCAGGCCTTCTTGCTGCCTGACACCAGATTAACACTTACTGAAGTTTTTCCGCTGACAGATTTTTCATAATTTCTGACAGAGAGCAGCTGTGCTCTTTTGAGCATTATGCTCGTTGTCATCATCCTCAGCCTCATCATCACCATCGTCATCGTCTTCGTCATGCTGATTGTTGTGTGTGGTTATGTTGTTATGGTCGTCGCATAACGCACGCACTCCGAACTCCACACAACAGAAACAAACTCCTCCAGAGAGTATCCATCCATCTGTCATATTAATCAAATTTATTGTGGCTGTTCTTTTTTGTTTTGCACTCGCGCTGATTTTATCTGTCAGATGGCCCGGCAAAAAAAAACAACTTTTTTTTACGTGTGCTGCCCTCTGTGATGTGAGAGAGTGCGGGTAGCATCATCTTGTTTCGTTTGTCGTGGGAACAGGCAATCATCTGTCAGAGTCACAGCGAGACATTAAAAATTGTAGTTCGTATAGCTTTGTCACAGGGAACTGGGAAATTACAGCAGTTTTATGTTGATTTTGTAATCGGTTTTGGCTAAAAGGATTTTTTGTATTCTTTTATCGATCATTGTTTGCCAAGGTTATGAGAATTTGATTGTTTTGTATATACCTCTCTTAAAGATGGACTTCAACTTCGAAAAGAGATAAGACACAGAAGAAGAAAACTGACAGCCAACTTTATTTTAATGGGTAATAATTAAGAGCACAGTATTCAAGCTAATTAGGGTATACGGTTTAGTTGGAAAAAAAGATTACATGATTCCAACAAATTAACACACAAATAATTTATGTTACGTGAGATTTACGTCGATACGTGTGTCGAATTTTGACGGTTTCATAATATTTTTATTTGACATTGAAAGGGTCACAGTCATAGTCGAATGAATGCTAACCAAATGCGTTAATTAGCACTTTATTGTTTTCAAATGAAGTAAGCTTTAAGTCTTTTCTTGTAAGAGTATATTTATCGATTATAGGAAGACGAAAGGAAAACCACAGGGTTAAAGAGTAGCACCCATATTGTTTAGTAGTTCAGTTTTTCTGATGTGTATGTTACGTCAGTTATCAAATGTAGGTTTGATCTGAATGTGTATTTTTTGTGAAAAGTTATGCAATACCCAATGAAGTGGATCATTAAAAGTTTGTTTAGGGATCAGAAGCTGTGATCTTCATCATGTAAGAAATGTGTTAAAAGTACATGGACATGAAACATGATGTACAAATAGTTACTCGATCATTGTGGTTATTGCTGAAGAAGCAATCTGTAACGATTGTTTGATTAATGTGTTTTTTTTTTTTTTTTAGATGTTAAAATGTTAATAGCATTGCACATTAAACGTCTTGCTAAACCACAAGTTGATGAAAATATTAAGAAATATTTATGGCATTGTAAAAAAAAGTTTCTAAGTCACAAGAGACCATTTAAAATTCGAAAAACCTTCCTGATAATCCCTCACATTGTTATCCTCAATGTCAATTAAAATCACAACAAAAACATTACTGTTAAAAAAAGAGCCAAGTTCTCCTATGTTGAAATTATGCTAGCACAAAAAGTACTGAAATGTAAAAGTGTACAAAGTTCTAAAGATTGGCTTTAAATTTGTATAAATAAAATTTTGGTTGTTCCCTTGGCAATTTAACTTTAAATTACCGATTTTTAAAGCTATTTGAAAAATTGCCAAGTAAACAACCAAAATTTTATTTATACCTACAAATTTAAAGCCAAGCTTTAGAACTTTGTACACTTTTACATTTCAGTACTTTTTGTGCTAGCATAATTTCAACATAGGAGAACTTGGCTCTTTTTTTAACAGTAATGTTTTTGTTGTGATTTCACTTCTTTTTGTAAGGTTTTGCTGTAGAAATTAAAATCTCTATAATTGATGAAAATTCAGATAAAATGGGCGGTTACCACGCCCCTTGTCTGAAATTCTCAAATTTTAAATTTTTTCTTTTGTAATAACTACCAGATCTACCATTTTACCAAGTTTCAAGATTCTACGATAATCAGAAGTGCTCTAAAATATTTGATATAAATTAAGCGAAAATGGGCGGTTACCACGCCCCCTGGCGAAAATTTTCAAATTTTAATAAACTTTTTATAAACTACCAGCTCTACCATTCTACTAAATTTCAAGATTCTACGATAATCAGAAGTGCTCTATAATAATTGATGAAAATTCGGCGAAAATGGGCGGTTACCACGCCCCCTGAATTGTAAATCTCAAATTTTCGATTTTTTCCTTTGTATACACCACAAGTCCTATCACCATGTAAAATTTCAAGTTTCTACGATAGCGGGAAGTTTTCCATAATTTTGATGATCTGTCAGTGATTAAGTGAGTCAATGAGTCAGTTACGGTTTTCGCGATTTTTGAAGTCCTATATCTCAGAAACTACCATCGTAAGAAGCTGAAATTTTGTGAGGAATTTTGGTTCGGCCAGCTCAACAAATGAAGCGAGTTTGAAATTTCTGGCATATTTGGTGTTGAAGTTAGGGGGGGGTCAAAAATGGCCTGAGTTGTTTCCTGTAAATAAGGGTGTAGTGCCAAAGTTGCTAGAGAACTTGGCTGGGCACTACCGTGCCCCTTGATATGATATTGTAATGTTTTATTAAGGTTCGCATAAAAACTTATAGGCTATTGATTATGTAGTTTAGAAAGGGTTCACGGGTTTTTATTGCAGGAATCGTTCAATGGGTTATTATAAGAGAAGATAAAACCGCGGAGTGCTATTAAATCAGAGGGTGGAAACTGAAGATAGGGGTGCAAAATCCCCCTTTTTGGTTTTTTCAATATACCTCGTAAACCAAGCAAAATTTTGATATATTGCACATAAAACTTTTTGTAGAGAATTAAATTTCCTATTGGAATAATGTTTTTTTTTTAAATTGAAAAAAAAAAAAATTCCATACCTAAATAGTCGAAACAATCATAAAAAAAAATATCAAAAAAATCGATTTTTTGAGTTTTTTTGCTTTTTTAGTTGTACATTTTTTTTGGGTTGAGATAGACATAAACATTGCTCTAAAGAAAAAAAGAAGATTGAATTTCCATCAAAATGCTGTACTCACTAAATTTTTTCATTGAAAATTAACCGAAGTATGGCCATTTTAATCTATCTTTTTTTTTGGAATTTTTAGTTTTACTCAAGTAAAACAGAAACATTTGAGGGGAAAGTACGATAACTTAAGCACCAAGAACTGATAATGAGATTTTGTAGAGAGGTTAAATACAATCATTGTTTACTATCCCTTTATAGCTGAATTTCGAAATTCGAGAATGTCTTCGAAGGTTCTCGTCTTTGCTTCTGGAAACTTCCTTTCCAGGAGGGGTGCTTCATACTTCCAGTGGGATATTTTCGATGTCCAGGGGTGCGTTCAGAAATTTAAAGGTATCTTTGTACACACTTATTACTAAAGATGCGTTCAGATGTTTATCTCAAAAGAAGTTCAGTAATTCATCTTTACAATATCGTGGGCACAACGCCAAAACCACGAATCTGCAAAATTGTAGTTTTGAGAAAAACGGCTTCAAAGTTTTGGAAATGCATGCAATCTTATGGGAACTCGTGCTACGGAAATTGATATTTTAGGCTTTTATTCAACAGATGGATGATTGGGGTCGAAGCAGTGGATAGAGGGACCGATAGCAAGTTAAATGACGCATTAAAGTGAAAATGTCCAAAAATGCAGATTCGCGGTTTTGGCTTTGTGCCGACGATATAAATATGACTGATTTAAAATGGAGTTGAAGAGGTTAGAAGCTTCACAGAATGTTTTTGAAAACGTTTTTAAGTCTAGTTTTCTAAGAGATTTCAAAAAACTTGTACAGACAAGTAAGTTAATGTTAACAGTCATCAAAAAATGGACAAAAACACACCTTCTGCTGGTACGTAGTTGTACCCATTTTCAAACTGGGTAACTTTTGAATTTAATTTATATGAAAATATCTAAGATAGGTAGGAACTTTAAGAAGATACAGAAGAATTCCATGCTCCTTCGGATTTTTAGCCCTTTCTCAGAGGACGGAACAGGAAAGTTGCAAATCAATTGCTAGTTTCCTGCATTTTTTGTTTGTGGTATACAATTCACACTCACTCACGCTATGGGTGATTGTTTTACATTTTTCATTGAGCCACATATGTCCCTAATTAATGCGGCATGTGCCTCTTAAACGGACAGATTCACAAAGACCCCGAATAACCAGAAAAAAACAAAAAACAGAAAACGCAATACTCGCTTAACGATTCACCCTCAATATTTACAAGAAAATCTGTGATACATACTGGTGTAATCTGTAGTACCTAATAAGCACAGATCCAACTGGAGCATTCATTAATGTTTTCGCAGAAATCCATAAACATTCAAGTTTTCGTGATTTTGAGAAATGAATTTTGTCATACTTCTCTGAGAAATGTATTCTATTTACTGAAAGATCTATGATATGATCACGATATAATTCAAAATGTTCCGTAATACTTATCAAAAAGTCTATCGTATTCACCGGATCTGTTCGTGAAACGTACATGAACTTTTTTGTGATACCTAGCTTAGCTATACATCATCAAAACGTGTTACATGCCTTAGCTTCATAATAATATTTTTCTTAGAAATCCGTGATATTTATTATCACAATCTGTGATATTTTGTGGTATTTGCTGAAGGATCCTTGCCTCTTACAGAAGCATTTCCTCATATTTAGCTGAAAGAATGTGTGATATTACTAGAACAATTATTTAGGTGTAATTTTGGACACTAAACTGAGCTGGAAGCTTAATATAGAAGAGCGGGTTAGAAAGGCGAGCATTGCTTTCTATGCCTGCAGTAAAACCTTTGGGAAAAAATGGGGTCTTAAATCAAAAATGATTCTATGGACTTATACAGCGGTTGTACGACCCATTCTTACCTACGGCGCCATTGTTTGGTGGCCTGCACTCAGTAAAGCTTATAATATCAACAAACTTAAGAAAATCCAGAGAACAGCAAGCGTAGGGACGACTGGAGCCCTCCGGTCGTGCCCCACGGAGGCTCTAAACGTTCTCTTGCACCTCTTACCCATAGACCTTCATATCAAATACCAGGTCTCTTGTAGCGTTTTAAGGCTAAAAGAAACAGGTAGTTGGAAGGCAAAATCTTTTGGTCACAGTGACACAACAAATTTAATACCATCGGATATGCTTCTGACACCCACGGACTACTGCACCCCTATTCTGAATACTGTAATGAATTGCAAGGTCAGCTTCCCGTCGAGATCAGACTGGGAAGAGGGCATTGTGACGAGAGGCTTCGACACCTGCATTTTCACTGATGGCTCAAAAATGGACTGTGGGGTCGGTTCGGGTGTCTACTATGAATCCCTCAATATCTCAAAATCCTTTCGACTACCAAACTTTGCCAGTGTATTCCAAGCGGAATTGCTGGCAATTAAAGAAGCTTGCAAATTACTTAGAGTACCTATATCCAAATCAAAACCAAAATATAGCTATACTAACAGATAGTCAGGCAGCTATAAAAGCAATTGCTTCGGTCACGACATCCTCCAAATTGGTTCAGCAGTGCAGAGAGGAACTCTCATTGCTGAGTGAAAGCCTCACAATCACTCTCATCTGGATCCCAGGTCACAGTGGTTTTGAAGGCAATGAAAAGGCGGATGAACTGGCCAGGCAAGGATCAGCCCTTCATGAGTCACTAGCAGAAATAGTTAACATTCCCATAGGAGTCATGAAGGGCGATATCTTCTTAAAATACCTAACAAAAGCTAACAATAGGTGGCACAACTTGACTAGCTGCGTCATATCCAGAAAAATCTGGCCCACCTATAATAAATCCAAAACATATGACCTAATCTCTAGACCCAGAAAAGATATTAGCAGAATCGTTGCGGTGTGCACAGGACATTGGCCGATAGGGGAACATGCAGCAAAGTTGGGTATACCGCACAATACCTACTGTCGCAGCTGCTTGGACCAGCAAGAAAAAGAAACGGTCTACCATTTCCTATGTCAATGTCCCGCCCTTGCTAGGAATAGAGCACTCTCTCTGGGGAGCGAATTCTTTAATGTCATAGATAACATCTCAGAATCAAAGATCAAAGACTTGATCTCGTTCCTAAATGCAACAAAGTGGATTTAGGACTGCCTAACACTTGTTTTTCCCTTTTTTAAAACCAATTAAAAAATGTATTTCAAATAAATCCAATTATCACTCACAGCCCGAGTCGAACATTTGGCACTATTTAAAACCTAAATATTAACTAAACATTCTTTGTTTAGGTTTAATAGGTCATAAATATCACTAGATTTCTAAAGGAAATAGCCTCTACTTAAGACCCCAAATAGTCGGTTATCGGAAAAAATCCCATTTTGGGTAGTTATTTAGGACCAAAAAAATTTCATTAAAGCCTGTTTAAAACCTAAATATTCTACGAAAACGCATTAAGTCCTATTTATTCTACTTATATTTCCAAAAATTCTATAGGCCCTTTTCTTCTCTCTAGGCTTACTTAATATTTGTTTTTAATAGTTTTCATTAAAAAAATGCTAATTATTGCGTTAAAGGGTCTTGCAGCTAGAATTCATCCGCGGCGGTGGTCCCAGACATAGTAAGAAAAATTCACAGGTCAGTTTTCATGCGTAATCAATAAAAAAAAGTATTAGTTGCAATACTGTGTCACTGTATTGTATCCTCATAAAACACTGAATGTTTAAAAAATAATAGCGGAAAGATTAATGTTTGTTAAATTAATTAACCAACAAGTCCAGCAATGTAAAAACAAATAAAATACCCGACATATTAGTTGTTATAAGAATCATTCCAATAATGTAAAATTTTAAATAGGTAAATAATATATATACGGTGATCATCCGTCCCGGTTTAGCCGGGACAGTCCCGTATTTCTATAGCTTGTCCCGGGTTTTTATTTAAGAAACCCGGGGCGTATAAATGTCCCGTATTTTAAAATTTGTCCCGTAATTGTTCTGTATTTCCACATTCTCTGATTTTTGTATTCAATATTTTAAATACGGAAAACAAGAAAACAGTGATTTTACTAATTTTTCGAATAAGCCATTCGTTTTTTAAATCTTTTCGTCAATTGTTTAGTTCTAGCTTGTGTTTGTCAGGTTGAAAAGTTACGTTAGAAAAACTTTTTTCGAATAAGGAACAACATAATTATGAAAGAAGAAAGAATTTAGCTAAATTTCAACAGTTTTAAGGACATAAAAATGTTGAATTAAATATTACAAAATAAAATTAAAATGTTAAAAAATAGCTCTCACTATTTTGATTAAAAAAATATTTTTTTTAGAATTTATTAACAGTTTATCTATTATAAAACCGATTTCTTCATTTCTGACATCCTCGCAAACAACTTAAATGATTTTAACGAAAATGTTCCCATAAAATAATTTAAGAAATCTTGATACAAAAATTAGGAACAATTTCATTTATTTATTTTTTTTTAAACCAATGTTTTCAAAACAATCCAACGAATTTTTCACCGTCACCGTAAATATATACCCTCTAATTTTATCAGAACTCTATTTATTTTTTATACAAAATTGGTAGAAATTCAGTGAGGTTTTTTTTTACAAAAAAAAAATTAGTTGCCATATTTCAACTATTCGTATATACCCGTTTTCGAGAAAATTGCAATAACTTGAAAAAACTGTAGGCATGAGAGGCACTTTCTAAAGGAGATATTACAAAAAAAAAAAAAAAATCGCAATTTACAGTACAAATTTCAAAAACTTCGTCCATTCGTTAAGTTAAGCTTCTTGTAGGCATTGATGAACGCACGAACGACACACGGACACAAACCGACCGACCGAAGACGCGAAGAACCAAAATCGTATGCATGCATATTCATGTTCGAAAATCATTTGATTTATAATTAGTAAAAGAATTTTGTTGTTACACTCATACGACTTCTTTTATTTTGTCCCGACCATTAGATTGAAAATCTTTTTTTTTTCACTTAAATATTAAATTTTATTTTCTTCCACTATCACTTCCACTTATTTTTTATTTTATTTTAAACAAATTTTTTTTTCACATTTTTCCTCGTTTTTTCAATAAATCATAACAAAATTTGAACCGACACCGATCCGCACACTCCGAATGACGAATGAATTGCACGCGGCAATGACCAAGGTTGTTTCTTGTCTGAACTTGTACTTTTAAAACTTAACTACTATTTGGAGTTTTGATAGCCTCACCCTAGATTTAAGAGTACAAATTGAGGAGTTAAACATTTTCGACACATGAAGAATATTTAGGACTTTAAAAGTGTTTGGTGTTTTAATAGTTCAAACCTAGCTTAAATAGTGTTAATAGTTTCTATCAAGCTTAAAGAGCTTTACAAGTACATATTAGGGTCTAAAAATTCTGGACACAAACAGAATATTTAGGATTAAACTAGTATTTTCAGTTTTAACATTCGTTATTTATCAGTCGTGTAGGCTTCTCAGGAGATACTGAGCCTAGTAAGTTTAAAAAGTCCATATTTAGGTTTATTTTAAAATGAAAAGTACTTGAATAGAATCTGTTAAGCATATTGAGTACTAAATTCGTACATAAAGTTCGACTCGGGAGGTTTCATAAGTTTTGGTATCAAAACGGCGCATCCGGCGCTAATTGGGTCAATCAAACATGGTTTGCCTTGACCGCCATCTCTACCTACCTACCTACCTAGAACAATTAAAGAAGAATCCGTGATACTCACTTCAACACTTTCTGAGCTGTTCAACAGAAGAATGTGTGATACTTACCGAAGTAATTCGTAATCTGATATCTGAAGAACAAAATATACTAACCTGAAAAGTCTGTCCTAAAAACCAAAGCATTTTGTGTTATTTATTAGTGCACTCAGTTACCTTATTAATAATAAAACTTCTGATAATCATCAAAGGAACTTGTGATATCTCCAAAAGATCCGTGATACTTTCTCAAGAGAACATATAAATACTATTTCGAGTAATCCATGATACTTACCGAAATTTAGAATAACTCGTAAAATGTACTCACCTACTTTCTTGACCTTTTTTGTGATACTTAATTACTTTTCTGAGAATTTTGTGAAAAGAATGAAAAATACTTGACGAAGTAATTTGAAATATTAAAATATTAACCGAAGAATCTCCGCAATTCTACTTGTAACTAGAGTTCCTCAGTCATATTCTCCGTAGAAATCTGTGATATTAATTAAACGATCTGTGATACTAATCTCGAGTTCATACAAAGTGGTCTGGCTCGTAATCTTACATGTAGCCCCAAAATAAAAATTGTGGTATCAGTAAGCATGATTGCGGTGATCCATTGATGATATGACACAGTCAATAATTGTGATAAACTAAGTGTGATATTTCGCTAAATGTGATATTTCTGAATACATTGATGATTAGTCACAATTTTGTTAATTTTTTTCGCTCCTATAAGTGTATTTTTGCTGGTTGAGGTAGTCGTTAACTAAAAATGGACCTTGTTAAAAAAGAGTTTTGGCTTACTCCTAGTATCTTCTAACACTGAGTACGTAATGAACAAAACTACACTTAAAATGTATTTCTATACATTAACAACTCACAAACCTTCATCATAACCAAAAAAGATTTATAACCCGGATAAAACAAACTTCATACAATATTTATTCATAAAACAGCCAATGTCTTCGTCAATACAATTTATATACACATGTTCTTTCAACTCAAAAATTATGGCCTATAAAAATACAAAAAAAAAACCCAACCCATAAACTAGAAGCTATACCAACTTTTATTATACTGCAACACCTCTCTTAACAAGGAAATATGAATTTTGTATGTTTTACTTAAAAAAAAAAAAAAAAATTCCAAACCTGCATGATTTGTCACACCCATATAAGAAAAAAAAGACCGAACCACACCGAACACTTTTCCCGTAATAAAGTTCAACCAACTAACCAACGACCTTGTTTGTTGCATTCCATTCATCTAGTCAGTCCATTGCCCATACACCATCCATCATCATCATCATCAACCAGCAACATCGCATAAAGCTTCGTTATTCGTTATTATTCGAACTGGACTTCGACTTGACTGACCAGAAACAGAAAACAGAGTTTTATGTGCCTTGACTTGACTTGAATCTTTTCTAAGACACACATGTGTCTATCCAGGAACACATCTATCTACACCTCATCGCGCACGCAGTGGCTTAGAAAGAGTCATGCTTGCGCACGCTGCTGCCCGGGCCCGCTGCTGGCCTGTGCGCATGCGCACATTCTACATACAATTTGTTTCAACTTGGTTAGTTAATCAAACATCAGAAATATACCAACAACAACAATTGCAAATTCGCATACTCTCGATCGTGTCTGGGGTCTGACAGCAGTGAGCTCTGGGAGATGGATCCAGAACCATATAGATGCATCTATTCAGCCACTGTTTAGCATGATTATGCGGAATTCCAAATCAGTTTTTCCCATTTCTACAGCTCATTACCCTTGGAAAAATCACTCTTCTCTGTGTGATGTTGAACAAATCATCATCATGATCTGAAGCATCAGGAGAATTGACCATCAACCAATTCAAACAAAAAACCCAGAAGAAGAAAAAACAAAACAAGAAGTCAGAAATGTTTCCCGTTTGGCATTTGGGGGATATAAAAACATAGAAACTATAAAAAACTATCTTTTGAACAGGAAAATGTATCTTTTTTTTTTTCAATGGAAAAAATGAAGAAGAGTTGTTGGAACATCATCACGAGAGCAGATAATAGCAGAAGAAACAATAAAAATTCGAAATGCCTAGTTCACGATTGCACGAACCAAACCAAGAGAGAAAGTGCCATATCTACTTTGTTACTATTTGCGAGGATTTTTTGAGTGTGTTTTTTTTTTTTAGATGATGATGCTTGGATCGGTTGATGGAAGATGATGAAAAAATTCTTTGTTACAAAACGGATGTAGCACCAACTAAATGTCGTAGCTTTATAGAAAAAAAAAAATACCTTGTAGAAGTAAACCTTATCTATATTATATTGGAATGCTTCTATATTCCTTCAATTTATAAAAATAGCAAATATTTTTGAGATTTTAAAGAATTTCCCTTAAGAAGGTTCCAAGATATCGTTATCGATATTATATATTAACAAGATACTTGCCTTTTCTTAAAACATACCAACACAGAAAAAAATAAGGCACTTAAAATAAAGACGATTTGAGCATCATTTTACTTAAAATTTATTTACTTAAAAAAATAAGATTTTTAGTAAAAAAAAAAACAAAAATAGTAACCAAAAAATATCACATGTCAAGCCTGCTTGAAGGAAGGTAACTAACTAATATAATTAAACAATTGAAAAGCTTTTAAATTTAAGATGTACATTCGTAAATTATCCAAATTATCAATATTTTATTTTAATTAGATTTAGTTAAACAAATTAAGTTTTTTTTTTTTTGGTTGTGAAACAAATAATAAATTTTTAAAAAAAGTTTGAACCTCAACTCTTTTATTTATTTTCTAGAAGTGAAAAAAAAATGTTGCTTTTATTTTAAGACTCCAATTGTGTACGAAATTGTTTTTTATTGTGTCTGTGGAAAGGGATGCCAATCTGACAAATGAAAACCAAAATATTTTTACTACACGTAATATCAAGTCAAGTACCTTTGAGGTATTTTCGGCGAAAAGTAGGAATTTTTACCTTTTTTTGAAATATTAATGAAAAAAAGTTCAAAAAAAAATAATGGGTATTTCCATTGTAACGGGTGTGACAAAGTTACATAATTTTTTGTTCCTGGGTTGTGTACTATTCACTAAATAAAGTACTTCATAGCTTCAACGTCTCAGACTCTTAAGATTAGATGTAACGGGTGTGACTTTAGAAAATCGATTCAGCCTGCTTTGGTGACTTTAAGAAGCTATATTGTAGATTTTTTAATGAAAATTCGTGGATATCGTATTCAATAGGTAGGACGTTTCCAGTAAGCATATATTTAATGCAGTTAATAAAAAATATGTGGTTTTATAGCAATTCAAAAATGTAACGGGTGTTACATATTTTTGTAACGGGTGTGACACTGTAACAAAAATGTATTTTTATAATATTATAAACATTAAAGAAAAATGAATAATATCAAAGGAGATGGCACATTTTTCTATGGAGCTTGGGCCCAGTGTGTTCACTAACGAAATTGGTATCAAATGAAAGGTGACGGTAAGCACATTACGTGGGTAAAATATTTCCAAATTCGTTAGTGGGGTTTTGGAGATATTTGAGTTTGAAGTTTCGGATTTCACAATCAAGATTTTAGCTAATTTTTCGAACAATTAATCGTAGAATGCGTAATAATGGGTGTACAGAAATAATATTGGTATCAAATAAAAGGTATTTCTCTTGTCTATAAATCTGTATCAAAAGTTTTTTTCTTTGTTAAAAAAAATAATACATATTAGGTATTTACTTCTCAAAAGGTGATTTTTTTAAGCGAGGCATTTGGCACATCGAAATATCAAAATATTCAGTGGTGACATGCACTTTTTTTTGTAATTTTTCGATAGCTTAATGTGTTACCTTTAATTCTATATATAAAATAGTTCTATAAAACATACAAAAACCTTATAATAAGCAAAATACACAAAAACGCGCTGAAATATGCCTATTAAATAATAAGAATAGAAACTATAGTTCAGTCAATGGGGAAAAATCTGGAAAAAGCTATGACGTGAGCTAAGTTTGAATGCAGTATTGAAGAGGGGTTTATCCCAAGTACAAATCTCAGATTGCGTATTGTTTGGTCTTGTGGGGCGACCGCCATTTTGAAAAACGCATTTGTCTCAATATCTCGAGAACGACTGGTCGGACAGAAAACTAGAGAGGACTTTTTAGATTGGAAATTAGTTAATCTTTCTTTTTCTAGTACATCATTTTTCTCTAGGAGTTATAATTTCAGAGTTACACTACCGAAAATTGTGTGTTTTTTGATATTTTAAATATTTTAAACAACCCTTAGAGTTAAGTGCGGAATTACTGAGAATGAGATACTTTGCGGTTCTGTTACTCTGAAAGTATAACTCCTAGAGAAAAATGATGTACTAGAAAAAGAAATATTAACTAATTTCCAATCTAAAAAGTCCTTTCTACGCATTCTACGATTAATTGATCGCAAAAATAGCTGAAATCTTGATTTTGAAATCCGAAACTTCAAACTCAAATATCTCCAAAACCCCACTAACGAATTTGAAAATATTTTACCCACGTAATGTGCTTACCGTCACCTTTCATTTGATACCCATTTCGTAAGTGAACACACTGGGCCCAAAAATGTGCCATCTCCTTTAAATATTTAAGCACTATTTACACAGTAAATACATTTTTAAGGTAAGAATCTCAGTATACATGACCTCCTTTTTGACCTATAGCCCACGAAATATTAAAATTTATTTTTTTCATTTTTTTCCTATTGGCGGTCAACTTCTGTGAAATTACCCAATAATAAACTTACCTATTTTATCTGACAGAAATCGGACTCCACAGCATTTTAAATGCTGAATCACTAGGCACACTGTTTTGATATATTTAATGTTTCAAGGAATTTGTTTGAACATTTTTGAAATGCCATACAAAAAATAGTCAAACAAATTAAATTAACAAATGGGAACTCTATTTAAATAATAAAAAAAAAAAACATATCAAAAAATCTTCTTTGAACAAAAGAGTACAATTTTGTATGCACTAAAAATTTTGATAATACTACACGGTTAAAAATTCTGTCGTATTTTTTAAGACAACCTTTGCAATTAGGCATTTTTCAATCCAAAAAAATTTTAGTTTTTTAAAATTTCATTGTTACTACACAGCTTTTTAATTAATTTGGTATTAATTTCAAATACAAAAGAATTAAAGTATTGAAATATAAGAAAATTTGAATTAAAAACTAATTCTTTTTCACCTAAATTATAACTTTATCTGGGTAAAAATTGAAATTAAATACTCGTCTTCTTTTTTTTATTACAAGAAAATTAAATTTAAATCAAACTGTATTAAAAACGTAAACAAAAATGGAAACAATTTAAAAAAAAATAAATTTGTTTTGGTTCAGAAGAATGCACGTGGTAACCTTTTATCTGACAAAAAAATCTGAATTTGCACTATTTTGAAGGCGCTTTGGGTTTGTTCTAAGTAAAATGTGTAAATTAATGAAAAAATTTGATCGACATTAAGATTTCACTTCACATAGGTAGCTAGTTTGTAAAAAAAAAAAATTAAAAGAGATAATATTTTATTATATTTAGGGCCAATTTATTGAGCCTCCATTAAATTTTTAAATTTGTCGTTTTAGTTAAAAGCTTTGTTAATCTATTGACGTCTTTAAGTTTCCATCATTAAAAATTCATTTAATTCACTCTGCTTTAGTTAAAGTCTTTACCTACTTTTAATATAAACTTTAAATTTAAAACTCCATTAAAAATATCCCAGGGATTTTTTTATTTTTTGAAAAATTAAACTGTCAAAAGCTACATTTTTGTCAAATAAAATATGTTTAAATTTGAAGATTTGAAGGATAAACAATATAAAAACTCAAAATTGATGGCCCTTAAGTATTTTGCAGCTAAAACGCCAGGTGAAGCAGTTAATATAGTATACATATGTGACAATTGCCCACGTACATGTTAACGAAAATTGACTACTTATAATAAGTGAATTTTCGTTTGTTTAACCCGCATACCTTCCCTTAATAGAGCCTCGACTCGCAGTTATTTAAAATAATATTACCATTATGGCATTATTTTGAATATAAACCAATTCTTAGTTAGCAACGGCTCGCATGATAATACCAATATAATCGGCAATAGATTCGCATATTTGCAAGTGCATAGAAGCATAAATTCATGAAGATTTACTCTATTGAACAGCTTTAGCTCCATTAAAATCACATCACAAAATTTAAAATAAAGTTTTAGAATAATTTGGGGTAGGTACTTTTACCAATTACAATTACCAAACGTTGGTCTTATGATATTGATTGAACACTTTTTCACCATCTCAATATTTCCATATTTATGCATATTTTATTTATTTTTAATTGTCAATTGACACTGAAACTTTTTTTAATAAAATAATAAATGAAATGACATTTGACGCTAATGGAGAGTGAATAAATAAAAACCCTGTCTAAAACCTCCATTTGCTCTAAAAATCCCTCTTAAAAGGTCGAATTTGGTGTTTTAACTAAAACGACTTTTAAATTTAATGATCAATTAGTTAATGATGCCAAACTTCAAAAAAGTCCTTAAAAGAGACTGAATTAAACGAATTTGGTTTTTAATTTTAAAATTCCATTTTTTAATGGCGATTTAAGTTTAATGGAGAGTCAATAAATTGGGCCTTAGAAAGAAATATTACTATAATAAACTGAAACTTTAAATTTGAGAAAGCGTCCTTGATTTTAAATCCAAAAAAAAAAAACTAAATTTCAGTAAATTTTGTATTTAAAATGTAATACAATCAAAGTATTAAAATTTAAATTTTTGGTGTTGCCTCATTTGGTCACCAAAATTTTTAACAGTGTACAAAGATATTAACAGTATTAGTTATGTGCTGATCTTTCTTTTAAAATAGGGTTGCCACATAGAAGTTCCCATTTGAAAAGTGGCAACTTTATTTTTCCATATATGTATAACTTTTTTTTATCAGTTAATTGAGTAAAAAAAAAATACTTTTTCAATTCCATATGACTCATTGTTATTGGCCAGATTACATTTGCCCTTTGTTATATTTTTTGTCAACAATACACAGTTCCTGTCGAAGCCCTTTCTAACTTTCCTTGTATGACATAAACTTCTGCCAACTATAAAAAAAACTCTCAAAAGTCATTTTTAAACCTTTCCTTTCTATTGACTGTTTTCTGTACAAATTCTGATCTCTCACGTCTTATTACTTCCTATTTTGTATCACTAGTCAAGTCACTAGTCAAGTCTTTTCATGTTAAAAGCCGCCTCATATTCCACGCATATGAAATTAATTTCCTGTGTAGGTAACTTAATTACCACGATACTCTCTTTTACACTTTGACTGATCACAATCTTAAAACTAAACTCATGACATAAGTTAATCCATATTTTACACGTATAACTCCTCTTGTCTAATATCTCTCCATGTTCCACCACAACAGGCTGACTAAGTACCAACTCATGCTTTGAAAATAAATCAAATTAAACTTTCAGTTGACTTCACATGAGTCTCTTCTATATATTGCACACGGAGATCTATAAAATCCGTCGTCAGTTGTCGGGAGTGTGCGCTGCTCAAGAGTCCGAAAATAAATCATGCAAACACGTGATCTAGCGATCATATCAAACTTTATGACGCCACAGGGCGTAAAGGTCACTCTTACCACTCCTCCGCATGCAAATCTATATCCTAGGTATAATCCTAATAAAACAAAATCCCGCCCCGGACAACATGGCGTCATCTATATTCCTCCGTTGGTGTCGGTGTTTAGTAGTAGCATAAAGTCGTCCAACTGGCGCTACGTGAGAGTGTGATTAGAAAATTAAGCGCTTAACTTTTTTTTCACTTCACTTCTAAATGCGGAAGTCTTGTAACATCTCTGCAGGCTCAAGTGATCTAGAGCAGATGGTTAGCTCATTAAACTCTCAACACACACAAACCATCAAAGATCTTTTGCTAAACGATGAAAAAAAAAAACACAAATTCCATGCATCTGCTATCGAAGATCAGTGATCTTCACTCCGGTCAGAGCGAACCTAATTGAAAGAGTTTGTATATACTCGTCAATTAAATCCATCTGCTTGATGAATCTTCAAGGCAAAATAGGTATAAAATGTCGGAACAATCAAATCCTCATCGATCACCAAAATGATCGTTTGTTTTTTTTTTTTTGGTATCGATCTTCAATTGAAGAGAGTTCATCGAACTTCTTTCACAACGCAACGAGTGACCTTTTCCGTGAGAGAGTGTCCCGATGCATGATGTCCATAAATGGCTTGATCACTGATCGAGTTTCGATCCAAACTTCAATTCGAATCGAAATCTACTACATTGAGATGTTACAACATTTATGCGAGATCACAATTAGCGCTGTGATGGTTGCATTTTACCGAGCGAAGAGAAGGAAGATGATGAAGATGATTTCTTCATTTTGCTAGATGTCGTTTGTATGATTTGATCATCATTGGTTTAGACCTCAAGAGAAAAATGATGATTGGGGTCCTCTTTTATGCTTTAGAAGAATCTATTTTTTTCCTCGACTCTAACATTCCATAATTTTTTTCATAAGTTTTTTTTTCTATAACGTCTTTTTTAACTTTTTTTGTGTTTTGTTTTTTGTTCTTTTTTAGGACGACAACATGAGTGATCAATGCAGCTTGACACAAGCTGGCTTAGAAGAATACAACAGCCGATCGTACTATGATCAAGCCGTCTTCCATCATCAGAAGCAATCATCGTATGCCCAATCGGAAGGCTATCACAGTTATGTGTCCAGCTCGGATTCAAGTTCAGCAACACCATTCTTGGATAGGTAAGTTTTTTTTTTCTTTTATCGCTGTTGGTTGTTTGTTCTTTTTTAATTTCCTTGTCTCTATCACAAAAAAAAAAAAAACTTGTTGAAACTACTACTTTTCTGCGATTTTGAAATATGTCGTTTGTATGGTATCGTTGCGATCCTATTTTGTGTGATCGTACGACAAGTGCATGTGTGTAAGGTATTTTTTCAAGTTGTTGTCGATCTCTAAGCCATACGACGGAAATGAAATCAATTAACAAGACAGCACACAACTTGTCGCATTGCGATCAGGCAATGTCTGCTGATGCCCGGATTTGGATTTTTTTAGACGATCAGGATCAAGGTGTGATCATGGTGATTATAAATTATTGATCAGTGGCTATATAGGTGGGACTGCTGGCAAACAGGGACTGGCTTTAGGTATAAATGTAGATTTTTTTTTGGATTTTGCCTCAAGCAAGTTTGAATTGGGTGCTGGCTGGTTTAATAAGCATAGGTAAAATATTTCGATTAACTCTATTTAATCGATTTGGGATTGGCGATATCGATTGTGAGACATATTTGACCAGTTAAGTTTTTGGATAAGTGGAGTAGGTAACTGAGTTAAATTGGTTCTATTTTTATTATCTTAACGATTGATTGGAATCGAGATTGGTATATTTTGTCAAACTTCATTAGCTTAAATGTTAGACTAGCCTACTTATTTCATCTGATTCAAGTTGTCAATTACTTTTCAGCTCTCAAATTCAAGGCAATTTGACAGTTTACACTATTAAGCAACACAATTTTTTATAATTGATATCTTGGTTATAACTTGTTCCCCTGAAAAGGATATTTATTACATGCAGTTTTATCACACTTTGAAGTCTCATAAGTTTATGCAGCTTTTTTACTTCTTTGAAGTTTCATTTCTTAGCTGTCTTAATTTTCACTTAACTTTATTAAGACTTTTTCGTTTTTATAAAGTCTCATCTCTCTTTGAAGTCTTCTTATAAAATTTGTCGAAAACTAAGGCATTTGATTAGCTCTCACATAGAATTTTACTAAAAACTGAAAAATTTTTTTATTTAACAAAATATTTTGTAGCTTGACTTCAATCTTATTTCAATACCGATAAAACTTACGTTTTGAAGCCTTCAAACTGGCTTAATTATGATGTTAACTTGACAATTTTTAAGACTATTTCTATTACTCTTGATTCTGAAATGTTGCAATTATGACCTTAACTTGTTTTATGATATCAGTAAATATAACATTAAGAGTCTTACAAAAAAAGTTAAAGAAATTTCTTTCGACTTATTTATTAAATTTTGGTTCTTGATGTTTTATTTGATAGTAAACTCAAATTCATACAACACATTAACTCAATTCATTTGAACTCAATCATTTTTATAAAAAGGCAAAAAAAAATCATATATTTTTATCTTCTCACGCTATTAAATCAATTTTTTTCTAAGAAAATCTATAACAAGTTTTATATCATGTGAAAGCTTATTATTTCACCTTTCATATGGCGCACGGTTGTCCAAAATGACTTATCTCGTTGCAAAAATCATAACTTTTGAACGGATTGAGTTAGCGGTACAATTTTTTTTTTTATTTGAAGGACATTTCTAGGGCTGTTATACCAATGAATTTCAATAAAATTATTTCACAGGGTGTTTCGGAATCATCGGCCAAAAACAGATTTTCTTTAAAAAAAAAGTTTAAATTAAAATTGGTATGCCATTTTGTAGAAATCACTAATCCACATTTAAAAACAAAATTTCAAAAAAATACAATGTCCCGTTTTCGAAAATTTTATTTTTCAAAAAAAAATTTTAAAATTTTTTTAAAAATCCAAAATTTATTTTTTTTTAAATTTTATTTTTGGCTTATATTTGAGTTATATAAGTGCTTCTTCACAAAAAGTTTCGTTGAAATCGAATAAGCCGTTTCGGAGAATATCGGATTTGAAAAAAAACGGTTTTATGGCAGGTACCGTAAAAAATCCATTCGGTTCCATGCATTAAGTCGAATAGGGTATGTGTACCAATCAATTGTTGATCCAAAATAAAAATATTTAGCTGCGCATGCTTGCGCACTGCCGAGATTTTGTACTTTGAAAAAAAATGAAGGCAGAAGGAACAGATTTTCTTTAAAAAAAATGTTTAAATTTAAATTGGTATGCCATTTTGTAGAAATCACTAATCCACATCTAAAAACAAAATTTCAAAAAAATACAATGTCCCGTTTTCGAAAATTTTATTTTTCAAAAAAAAATTTCAAAATTTTTTTAAAAATCCAAAAATTATTTTTTTTGAAATTTTATTTTTGGCCTATATTTAAATTATATAAGTGCTTCTTCAAAAAAAGTTTCGCTGAAATCGAATAAGCCGTTTCGGAGAATATCGGATTTAAAAAAAACCGTTCTATGGCAGGTACCGTTAATAATGATTTTCTAAAAAAATTTTTTTCATTAGAAGATAGACCTTGTTTTCAAACTTACATTTGAATTTTTTAAACAAAATCGTTGGAGCCGTTTTTGAGCAATTACAGCTTTACTGAAATTGGTGTATGACAAGTACCGTTATTTTTAGCCCAAAAAAATTAATTCCAAAAACCCCTCTGGAGGGTCTCCAAAAAATGCTACATACCAAATTTGAAGTCAATCGGTCCATCCGTTTAGGCTGTAGATCCTTATACAGACAGACAGACAGACGGACTTCCGGGACCAACTTTTTTGGCATTCTCTATAATCGTAATATCATGGAAAAGTGTAATCTGAACTTTTTTTAGATGTGAATTAGTGATTTCTACAAAATGGCATACCAATTTTAATTTAAATATTTTTTTTTTTAAGAAAATCGGTTTTCGGCCGATGATTCCTAAACACCCTGTAAAACAATTTTCTTGAAATTCATTGGTGTAACAGCCCTGGAAATTTCCTTCAAATTAAAAAAAAAATTGTACCGCTACCTCAATCCGTTCAAAAGTTATGATTTTTGCAACGAGATAAGTCATTTTGGACAACAGTGTGGCGTTTCAATCATATTTCTACGGTGTCTAGAAAAAAAGTAAGAATTTTTTAAAGCCAACCATGTCGAAATTTCAAACTGTGAATACGGTACTTCCCACACTGGTGGCTGGTTATGATCAACAGATCTCCACGTCCACAGGTATTTTGAGGTACATATTTCTAAAGTTTTTGAAGCTATACTTTTTGTGCGGCGTTGGGTATGAAAATTTACTTTTGGAAAAGAAATGTCAAACTGATTAGAATGTAGCGCTCATAATTGTAAAACAGTTTTGTTATGGTATAAACCCACTAATTGAATTTTTGTGAATGAGAAATATAACATCAATTTAACATTGTGTAGCTTGTACTTAATGTACCGTTATGGGTGATATATCAAATGAAAGGTAATATTATCAGCTTGCTCAATAAAGTATCTGCTCTAAATCAAAAGAAAGAACGTTTTAAAAAATAAATCTTTACTTTACCGTCATCTCAAAACTGTGAATACGAAATTGCTTGAAAAAAAAATGCATCAATATAGTCCTGCCTATTATCAATATTGTATAAATTTGTTGAAGAAAAAACAATTAAAAGTGGTCAAAAAAACTTGATACACAAACCTTGTTTTTTCTCGTTCTTCGGTCAAAAATCATTTTAGCTACCTATATGCTCTATAAGCTTCAGATTTTTTTAAAAATTGCTAAAAAAAAAACCCACCCAAAAATACCCAAAAAAAAAAAAAATCCGTTATAGACCCTAATTTTTTTTCGATTTTGAATTTTTTAGAATTTTTTAGAAAATAGCGATTTTTGTGCAATTTTGTTTTAGTCTAAGATCCCGCCATAGGACGACCTACCCTCATCGTTATACCAGTTGAGAGTTATATTTTCTGAAAGCTAGTGTCGAAGGAAATAAATTGCGCATGGGTTGCCTAGCGATATCCTGTCAAGGCATAGGGTTGCCAGGCCTTAAAGTTAATTTTTGCAAATTTTTGAATACGCGACCCTGCTTATATGGCAAGCCTAAGAGTTATAAAAAAAATATAATGTCATAGGAAATTTAATTTTAATTAAATTTTAATTTTCAGGATTTTTTAAAATTTGAAGTTTTAGTTGTGTTTTAGTTGTGTTTTAGGTGAATTTCTATTTCCTAAACAAAACGTGAAAGAAATAAAATTGAAATTGGAATCGATAGATATTATGAATATATGTAAGCCACACATATAAATAAAAAATGTAGAAAATCTACAACTCGAGATATAGTCTTTTTAGAGTCATGACACTAAAAAATCTGCTACTCGAGATATAGACGTTTAAAAGTCAAAACCGCGAAATTCGATGTTTGAGAAAAAATTCACCAAAAATCAGCACGAAAGGTATTTGAAACAATACTTATGTTATTAGAGAGAAAAAACGAAATAACTTGACAGGTATCTGCCAAATTTTTCATTTGACCAACTTTTTGGCGCCTGTGTATTTTAGAAGATTTTTACAAGTCCATTCACCGAAAGAGTAAGCTGAATTGTAAAATCTGTAATTCTTCTAAAATAC
The DNA here is from genome assembly GCF_945859705.1 of Episyrphus balteatus. Lineage (NCBI taxonomy): Eukaryota > Metazoa > Arthropoda > Insecta > Diptera > Syrphidae > Episyrphus > Episyrphus balteatus. The sequence goes on from NC_079134.1 coordinate 168,960,373, forward strand.
ACATCGAAAATACATTTTGAGTTGAAATTTTTGCCACACTGCTAAAAATTTCAGGTGGAACGGGAGAAAATGGCGTCACTTTTTCGTGGATGCTGCCATGGTTCATCGATTTATAAGGCGTTATCACGTCAAAAAGGCACTGGCTTGAACGTTTTACATTACTACAGTTTTGGCTCATTATTTTTTAAAATTATACAAATCGGTTTTTAAAGCTTGTAACAAAAATTTTAAAGACTCTAGTACTTCCAATAACTACGTCAGATTTTCAAACTGTTCGATTTACTCTTTTTATGTCCACCTTCACAAGTGTTTCCTTATTTATTTTCTTATTTCTATTTTCTTTTTTATATTTGCAGATTGCGTCAAGAAAGTGAACTGCTATCCCGTCAATCACATCACTGGTCACAAAATGACCTTTCGACAGGAGCAACTACAACTACAGCTCCAGTTACGGCGGCCATAACAACAAATGGCAATTTGAATGCCGGAACTATTGGCAGCGGCGGTGTCGGCGGCGTTGAACAACAACAGAACAGCCATCCCCTGTTACATCGCCACCATCACCATCATCATCATCACCATCATCACAATTCTGCAAACAATGCCAGCAATGGCAGCAATAGTGGCGGCGGCGGCAATAGTAACAGCAACAACGGTGGCACCACCAACAACAATAGCTCCGAAAGTCACTCGTCTACGGAAACGCTAAAGTGGCTTGGTTCAATGAGCGACGTTTCAGAGGCAAGTCATGCAACTGGCTATTCAGCGATTTCGGGATCAGGTAAGTTCACAAAAAAAATCTATATACACAAGAGGGCTTAGGTAAAAAAAAAAACCTTAAAACCAACAACCCCCAAAAAATTTGTCTTGTCCCAATGCAAAAAAACTAACAAAATTTTTGATCTCGAATGTTTCTTATTTTGTTTGAGGCTAAGGCCTGAGAGACTGAGGACAGTCTAAGACCATGGGAAGAAGTGGTGCGATTGTGGGCAAAAGGAGGAGGCGCGCACCACTAAACTGTGCTCTGATGTCGTGGGTCCATTTGAATTTTATTATTCGATTGTTTCGTAGCACGATTTGGAAATGTTTGTTTTCGTTTTTGGTTTTTATTTATTCTTCATTTAAGTAGGTACTGTTACTCTGGTATAACTGTTTTACTACAATGGGTGGTTTAGACAAAAATTATGCGCTCTGTGCATTGGGGTTTAAATGCTCTTACCATAGGAATTGACGGTATTGAAACTTTTTGGTCAAAATGTTGCAATACGGAAGATTTATGTTTTAATTGTATCGCGAAAAATTTTATGTTTATTTTTTTTCAAACTATTTTATATCTTATTGTATTTTTTTGTTACTGTTGTTGTAGTTTGTAATGTTAAATTTTCTGCTGCTATCAGGAGTTGTCGATCGATCTTGTTTATTGAAGGGCTGTAGCCGAATATCTATACACAAAAAGTTAAGTAATACTTTTTTGAGTGGAAAATACAATTTGTTTGGAATCTCTTCGCGATCGCAAACAATTTGTATAAGGTTTTTCTTCTTTATTTTTGCAATGATTTTGATCAGAAAAAATTGGTTTTAACAAATTGCATAGTGAGTACGAGTAGGTTAATACTGAGAAAATCAATCCATCATTATAATCTTGATGAAAAATCATGAATTGAAGTTTTGCAATATGCGATTAGTTTAGAGAAGCTCTGGAATCGGGGTAATCAATATTTAAGTTTACAAATTGCTTAAATGTTACAATTATTTGAATTTAAGTCGGTCAAATATTTTGTCATTAATCATAATCCTTCAATTGTAATAATAGGAAATTATGTTAGTAATATTACTATTATAGATATAATATACTATTATAGAAAACTAATTAATTGCTGTCTACTTTTTTTTAATGGCGGCCATTGAAAAATATGTCGCCTCCTACTTATGCATTCTGGTGAATTTTATGTCCACAGGGTGTGCTTTCTACACCAAAGAGAGTTTACAAAATGTACCGTTTTGGTTGATTTCAGAATCGAATAATTTTATACACCATTAATGGTATATTATAAAAACAACTGAATATCGGTGTATTTTTTGCACGGAATCTTAAAAAAATGTTGAAATTTTTTACAGAAAAGACAGTGGTATAATTTTTATACCACTAATTTTGAGAAATACACCATATTTTTTTCAATTTCCTCAATTTTACACCAAAATTAATGAATTTACACCAATTTATACACCAGTGTGCTACTTGAGAATGGTACTCTAAAGATAATATTGTTTGTCTATGGGCACGTTCAAAGACCTATCGGATAGGCTATCTGGGATACCCGTATCTGGAATATCTTTTTGAACAAAGAGGTATCCAGATAGCTTGCCCAAGCAGCTACTAAAAAAATATGTAAATATTGAGAAGAGGAAACTTTTTCTTTTGAGCAAATTACATTTTTTTTTATTGTTGAAAAGTACTTGCACAATCGCTTTGACTTTATTTCTTGCAATTTTTTTTATTTTGAATCTGAATAATAGCCCGAAAAGTAATCAAAATAAAAAAAAGCCAAATGTATATCAGCTGATCACTCGGATACCTGAGGTATACCAGAAATTCTGGGATACCTTCAGATTATTTTTTGACAGAAAATGGTTCGTTTCCTTGCTAATTTTTAACATTGTTTACAACAACAAAAAGCTATCCGATAGCTTTATGTTAGCTCTTTGAACGTGCCCTATTTAATTGTTTTATGTTTATAATGATTTGCAACAAAAATAAGTCTCTTCCGACTTTTTTGAAGTTATACTTCTTATGGGAGGGTGGGTATGAAAATTTACTTTTTGACAAGAATGTCAAAGGGATTATGACGCGATCACCCTGGGTAGCAGGGCTGTCGTTTCACCTTTAGAGTAGGCAGTACTTTAGTATTTAAAAATGCATTACGCCGCAGTACGGCAAACATAAAACACACAACAAGTTGCAAGTTACATGTTTTATGTGGCAAGTTGCATGTGGCAAGTTGTATGTGGCAAGTTGCGTGTGGCAAGTTGCATGTGGTAATTTCCATGTGGCAAGTTGCCAGGGTTGCAAAAAGCTCACATTTCAGCTCAGCTCACAGCTCAGCTCAAATTTGAGCTAGGTACCATAGCTTAGCTCATTTGAGCTGAGCTGAGCTGAAAGTGAGCGCCCCAACTTCCAACGCCTATATCTCGGAATTTTGAAGAAAATGAAAAAAATTTTTTGATGCCAAAAGGTAGCGGGGACTCTAACCTACATTTGGGTACAACTTTCATCCCTGTAGGTCCACGCGTTCTCAAACCGGGAGAACTTAAAAGTAAAAAAAAAATAGGCACGATTCTGAAAAAATAGGCATGATGTGGCGGTTTAACATGGAAGGCAATTTTTTAAAAATCTGACAATGTGCATAGCAAAGGCCCATGACACAAGCTATAATTTGGCATCACTCCCAAAAATTGCTCTCAAGCGGTTTAGCTTCCAGGAGCGTTCAAAGATTCGGGGATTTTTCGAAAAAAAAAATTTACCTCAACTTTCAAACGCGATTTTCTCGGAATTTTGAAAAAAATCGAAAAACCGGAGTATACCACTATCGGGTAGCTGAGAATATAAGCTTTCATATGGCACCACTCCCCTGCCTCTAGATCAAAGCGTTCAGCTCCCAGAAGTTTTTTCGCGCCCCCAACTTCCAACGCCTATATCGCGGAATTTTTAAGAAAATGAAAATAAAATTTTTGATGCCAAAAGGTAGCGGGGACTCTAACCTACATTTGGGTACAACTCCCATTCCTGTAGGTCCACGCGTTCTCAAACCGGGAGAACTTAAAAGTAAAAAAAAATAGGCACGATTCTGAAAAAATAGGCATGATGTGGCGGTTTAACATGGAAGGCGATTTTTTAAAAATCTGACAATGTGCAAAGGGTAGGCCCATGACATAAGCTATCATTTGGCATCACTCCCAAAAATTTGTCTCAAGCGGTTTAGCTTCCAGGAGCGTTCAAAGATTCGGGGATTTTTCGAAAAAAAAATTTACCCCAACTTTCAAACGCGATTTTCTCGGAATTTTGAAAAAAGTCGAAAAACCGGATTGTACCGAAATTTTTTTTATGATAAAAAAAGAAATATTTTTCTAAAAAAATAGAAATATATTTACTATTAAAAAAACAAAGAGAAAATATCACGAAAAATTATCTGTTTCATTTATAAAAATATCCATGTGTTAAAATAATTCCATTAATAACTAGAACCAAACATCTTAAGCTATGGTGTTTTATAAAAGTTTAAAATATCTTCATATTTTATTATAATTTCTAAATAAAAATCAATGTATCCTCTCACCCATCACAGCTATAAGATTACTTTACCTTAGCTCACCCAACAGCTCAGATCAGCTCACCCACAGCTCAGCTCACCCAACAGCTCAGCTCAACCATCAGCTCAGCTCACTTTCAGCTTAGCTCAAATGAGCTGAGCTATGGTACATAGCTCAAAAGTGAGCTAGCTCAAAATTTGAGCTGAGCTGCGAGCTGAGCTCAGCTCACTTTTGAGCTTTGTAGCAACCCTGCAAGTTGCATATTGCTACTACTAGTGCTGAAGCACACACAATCCTCATAAAATTACCATATAGCATATTTTATGCGCAATTTGTTTACTTTCGTTAAGCATATACCGTACGTTCTGAACCGCACAACATGAGTAAATTTCACAGATTAAATTGAAAACTACATGGATGCAAGGAGGATGAAAGAATTAATTTATTGTTCACTTGATAAAAATGTAAAAAACGAAGTGTGGATTAATTAATTTAATAATAGAAATTAAAAATATCAAATGAAATTCATTTATATATACTGAATGAGAAGTATAACTTCAGTCGCGTGTACATGTGTACACACACTCTTTTTTTTTAATAAATTTGCAATATTAATCAAATTAGGGTGATTTATGGCCTTTGGACATTTTTATTAAAAAAAATTAACATGCTAAATTATTGCCAAGTTTTGAGTTTAGTATAACTCACTTATGACCCGTATAAGAGTGTTTGGTTTACAAAACAATTTTCTCAAGATTTGGTGGTCAAAGTATATATAATCTATAAAATTATAGGCTATACCGCAAGAGGTCTGGATTCGAATCCCAATCGTCCAGAGTAATACCTGTTGCGAGGAATTAGTGAAGCCTGAAAGAGTATCATTTTCGTTTAAAAGTGAATCTCTGCTTTGCCATTCCTACTCGAAAATAAATTGAATTGGTTATTTTGAAAAGAAGATAAGTCCATTTTATAATTTCATCCAGGCGAAACAAAAACTGGATGGATCTCGTTTTCTAAAAACCAATCACCAGATTTGTTTTGACTTACTAATGAGTGGGGTATTTGAACTTGCAAGCAGCCTAATAGCTATTTGATATATACAGGGTGTCACATAAGTAATGGATCAAACGAAATAAATGCTGATAGGCCAACTTTAGGGCTCTCAGAATTTAATGCAATTAAACAGAAGTTTTGAATGCAAAAAACAGAAGTTTTCAGAGCAAAATAACAAACAAAAATTGAGGCTTTTGTTCAAAAGGAAATAAACAAACAACAGTCGAGAAAATGTGTTTATTTTTGTTTGTTATTTTTCTCTGAAAAACCCTGTTTTGTTGCTTTTAAATTGTAATATCTTCAGTTCTAACTTCAGCTTTGGAAACTTTTATACATTTTTGAAAACTGCAATAACATGGCAAATTTTAAAAATAATGAACTAGTGCCACACCATACAAATTTTTTTCAGGGTGTTGCTCTGAAATAAAAGAAAGAAATTGAGTTTTTATAAAACATGGAACTGTTAATTAATTTGCAGCAAAATGGCGTATGAAATAAAAAATATTTTGATTAACTAATTATTTCTTATAATTAGGCAATGTTTTAGTGAAAGAATTGTAAAAAACAAAAATCAATTATGAGCGGAGGAAGCAAAATACTGTTGCAAAATCGGGATTTTTCGAAATTTCACAAAAACTGCATTAAATCGAAAACCGTAAGGATTTGGGATGAACAAGTTACCTAATTCTGAGAGCCCTAAGGTTGGCCTATCAGCATATTTCGTTTGATCCATTACTTTTGGGACACCCTGTATATCAAGGAGCACGGTAGTGCCCAGCCAAGTTCTCTAGCAACTTTGGCACTACACCCTTATTTACAGGAAACAACTCAGGCCATTTTCGACCCCCCCCCCCTCCTCTAACTTCCACATCAAAGATGCTAGAAGATTTCAAAATTTCAGCCTCCTACGATGAGTAATTTCTGAGATATAGGGCTTTAAAAATCGCAAAAACCGTAACTGACTCACTGACTCACTGATCCACTGACTCACTGACAGATCATGAAAATTATGGAGAACTTCCCGATATCGTAGAAACTTGAAATTTTACACGGTGATAGGACTTGTGGGGTATACAAAGGAAAAAATCGAAAACTTGAGATTTTCAATTCAGGGGGCGTGGCATCCGCCCATTTCCGCTGAATTTTCATAAAATATTATAGAGCACTTCTGATTATCGTAGAACCTTGAAATTTGGTAGAATGTCGATAGATAAATGTCGATAGATAAATGTCTCTAGACAAATGTCTCAAGACAAATGTCTCTAGATAAATGTCGACAGATAAATGTCGATAGATAAATGTGGATAGATAAATGTGGATCGATAAATGTGGATAGATAAATGTGGATAAATAAATGTCGATAGATAAATGTCGATAGATAAATGTGGATAGATAAATGTCGATAGATAAATGTGGATCGATAAATGTGGATCGATAAATGTGGATAGATAAATGTGGATAAATAAATGTCGATAGATAAATGTCGATAGATAAATGTGGATAGATAAATGTCGATAGATAAATGTGGATCGATAAATGTGGATAGATAAATGTGGATAGATAAATAAATGTCGATAGATAAATGTCGATAGATAAATGTCTCTAATCGCTACATTTGTTGAGCTGGTCAAAACCAAACACCTCGCAAAATTTCAGCCTCCTACGATGAGTAGTTTATAAGATATAGAGGATAGATAAATGTGGATAGATAAATGTGGATCGATAAATTTCGATAGATAAATGTGGATCGATAAATGTGGATAGATAAATGTGGATAGATAAATGTGGATAGATAAATGTGGATAGATGTATGTGGATAGATAAATGTGGATAGATAAATGTCGATAGATAAATGTGGATCGATAAATGTCGATAGATAAATGTGGATCGATAAATGTCGATAGATAAATGTGGATAGATAAATGTGGATAGATAAATGTGGATCGATAAATGTCGATAGATAAATGTGGATCGATAAATGTCGATAGATAAATGTGGATAGATAAATGTGGATCGGTAAATGTGGATATATAAATGTGGATCGATAAATGTCGATAGATAAATGTGGATCGATAAATGTGGATAGATAAATGTGGATAGATAAATGTGGATAGATAAATGTGGATAGATAAATGTGGATAGATGTATGTGGATAGATAAATGTGGATAGATAAATGTCGATAGATAAATGTCGATAGATAAATGTGGATAGACAAATGTGGATAGATAAATGTGGATCGATAAATGTCGATAGATAAATGTGGATCGATAAATGTGGATCGATAAATGTCGATAGATAAATGTGGATAGATAAATGTCGATAGATAAATGTGGATAGATGTATGTGGATAGATAAATGTGGATAGATAAATGTGGATCGATAAATGTCGATAGATAAATGTCGATAGATAAATGTGGATAGACAAATGTGGATAGATAAATGTGGATCGATAAATGTGGATAGATAAATGTCGATAGATAAATGTCGATAGATAAATGTGGATAGACAAATGTGGATAGATAAATGTGGATCGATAAATGTCGATAGATATATGTGGATCGATAAATGTCGATAGATAAATGTGGATCGATAAATGTGGATAGATAAATGTGGATCGATAAATGTCGATAGATAAATGTGGATAGATAAATGTGGATCGATAAATGTCGATAGATAAATGTGGATAGATAAATGTGGATAGATAAATGTGGATCGATAAATGTCGATAGATAAATGTGGATCGATAATAAATGTGGATAGATAAATGTGGATCGATAAATGTCGATCGATAAATGTGGATCGATAAATGTCGATAGATAAATGTGGATCGATAAATGTGGATAGATAAATGTGGATAGATAGATAAATGTCGATAGATAAATGTCTCTAGACAAATGTCTCAAGACAAATGTCTCTAGATAAATGTCGACAGATAAATGTCGATAGATAAATGTGGATAGATAAATGTGGATCGATAAATGTGGATCGATAAATGTCGATAGATAAATGTGGATAGATAAATGTGGATAGATCAATGGATAGATAAATGGATAGATAAATGTCGATAGATAAATGTCGATAGATAAATGTCGATAGATAAATGTGGATAGACAAATGTGGATAGATAAATGTGGATCGATAAATATCGATAGATAAATGTGGATCGATAAATGTCGATAGATAAATGTGGATAGATAAATGTGGATCGGTAAATGTGGATATATAAATGTGGATCGATAAATGTCGATAGATAAATGTGGATCGATAAATGTGGATAGATAAATGTGGATCGATAAATGTCGATAGATAAATGTGGATCGATAAATGTCGATAGATAAATGTGGATCGATAAATGTCGATAGATAAATGTGGATAGATAAATGTGGATCGATAAATGTCGATAGATAAATGTGGATCGATAAATGTGGATCGATAAATGTGGATAGATAAATGTGGATAGATAAATGTGGATAGATAAATGTGGATAGATGTATGTGGATAGATAAATGTGGATAGATAAATGTCGATAGATAAATGTCGATAGATAAATGTGGATAGACAAATGTGGATAGATAAATGTGGATCGATAAATGTCGATAGATAAATGTGGATCGATAAATGTGGATCGATAAATGTCGATAGATAAATGTGGATAGATAAATGTCGATAGATAAATGTGGATAGATGTATGTGGATAGATAAATGTGGATAGATAAATGTGGATCGATAAATGTCGATAGATAAATGTCGATAGATAAATGTGGATAGACAAATGTGGATAGATAAATGTGGATCGATAAATGTGGATAGATAAATGTCGATAGATAAATGTCGATAGATAAATGTGGATAGACAAATGTGGATAGATAAATGTGGATCGATAAATGTCGATAGATATATGTGGATCGATAAATGTCGATAGATAAATGTGGATCGATAAATGTGGATAGATAAATGTGGATCGATAAATGTCGATAGATAAATGTGGATAGATAAATGTGGATCGATAAATGTCGATAGATAAATGTGGATCGATAAATGTGGATCGATAAATGTCGATAGATAAATGTGGATAGATAAATGTGGATAGATAAATGTGGATAGATAGATAAATGTCGATAGATAAATGTCTCTAGACAAATGTCTCAAGACAAATGTCTCTAGATAAATGTCGACAGATAAATGTCGATAGATAAATGTGGATAGATAAATGTGGATCGATAAATGTGGATCGATAAATGTCGATAGATAAATGTGGATAGATAAATGTGGATAGATTAATGGATAGATAAATGGATAGATAAATGTCGATAGATAAATGTCGATAGATAAATGTGGATAGACAAATGTGGATAGATAAATGTGGATCGATAAATATCGATAGATAAATGTGGATCGATAAATGTCGATAGATAAATGTGGATAGATAAATGTGGATCGGTAAATGTGGATATATAAATGTGGATCGATAAATGTCGATAGATAAATGTGGATCGATAAATGTGGATAGATAAATGTGGATCGATAAATGTCGATAGATAAATGTGGATCGATAAATGTCGATAGATAAATGTGGATCGATAAATGTCGATAGATAAATGTGGATAGATAAATGTGGATCGATAAATGTCGATAGATAAATGTGGATCGATAAATGTGGATCGATAAATGTCGATAGATAAATGTGGATCGATAAATGTCGATAGATAAATGTGGATCGATAAATGTCGATAGATAAATGTCGATAGATAAATGTGGATAGACAAATGTGGATTAGAGTGGACCAAAAAAATCATTTTTTCATTATTTTGATTTGCTCTACCGAAAACTTGTTTTCTCGACACAAAATAATGCTACCCTAATTTTTTCAGAATTTTTCGATGATGTTTAGGGGTTGCGCGCACCCCTTTTATAAAAAAAATAAGCTCTTTTAGTTTTTAATTTTTTTAAAGCTTAAATAATTTTTTAATCGAAAAGCTGTTTGAGGGAAAAGTATTGAGTATCAATAGATCTACTTACATCAATTTTTCTTTTTTCAAAAAAAAATATTTTTGACTGATTCCCAGGCGTTAGAAGTCGAAATTACTGGTAAATGCTGGGAAAAAAGCCTAAAAACTATGTTTTACTGTTGTTTATAACGGTTAAAATTATTTTTATCGTATTCCTCATCAAATTTACTTTAAAAACCGTGCTTTTATATTGCTAAATTCTTCTTAGATTGATAAAAGAAAAATAATTTTTAAAAAAGATCGTACCAAAACAAGTGAAGGAAAAATGGGGGAGGGTACTATATCTTGCGCGACGAGATTTGATAACAGTATTTTGTAGAGGAGTTAAATACGATCCTTTTTCATTATGGGAGGGGTGGTCTATCTGGCTCCGTTTAGGCGGGAATGGCAATTTCCTAAAAAATGACTTAAAATGATAAAAAATATATTAAAATACAATGGCAACACTTACAGTTATGAATGATAGCTTTTTCAAAAGCTGGAACTGTACACTTTATTCTAATTTTGAAGTAAAGTTATTTCAATCAATTGTTTTTGAAATAATCGATTAAAAAGTAAAAAATTGGGAAAAAAAAGTTTAAAAAACACATTAAATACTGTTTTTTGTCAATTGTGGATTACAATACAAAAAATGGCTGATAAAATAAAGTGTCACAATTGATTCCTTATCAAATACTAAAGTCCATAAGTTTTAATACTTGCTAGTTTTTGATAAAGTTGAAAAATAAAAAAAACTTCTTTTTTATCAGACCTACTCGAGATCGTCCTTCTGGTTCCACGAAATTTTATTTTGATAACTATCCATATTTTTTAATGATGTTGTTGTTGATGCAGCGCCTTATAATATTGAATATCGGATATGTTTTTTGATGGTGGCAAAAATATTAAAAACAGCCATAAAAATTATAATCTGATAAAAAGAATTTGTTTTATTTTTCAATTTTCTCAAAAACTAGCAAGTATTAAAACTTATGGACTTCAGTATTTGATAAGGAATCAATTGTGACACTTTATTTTATCAGCCATTTTTTGTATTGTAATCCACAATTGACAAAAAACAGTATTTAATGTGTTTTTTAAACTTTTTTTTCCCAATTTTTTACTTTTTAATCGATTATTTCAAAAACAATTGATTGAAATAACTTTACTTCAAAATTAGAATAAAGTGTACAGTTCCAGCTTTTGAAAAAGCTATCATTCATAACTGTAAGTGTTGCCATTGTATTTTAATATATTTTTTATCATTTTAAGTCATTTTTTAGGAAATTGCCATTCCCGCCTAAACGGAGCCAGATAGACCACCCCTCCCATAATGAAAAAGGATCGTATTTAACTCCTCTACAAAATACTGTTATCAAATCTCGTCGCGCAAGATATAGTACCCTCCCCCATTTTTCCTTCACTTGTTTTGGTACGATCTTTTTTAAAAATTATTTTTCTTTTATCAATCTAAGAAGAATTTAGCAATATAAAAGCACGGTTTTTAAAGTAAATTTGATGAGGAATACGATAAAAATAATTTTAACCGTTATAAACAACAGTAAAACATAGTTTTTAGGCTTTTTTCCCAGCATTTACCAGTAATTTCGACTTCTAACGCCTGGGAATCAGTCAAAAATATTTTTTTTTGAAAAAAGAAAAATTGATGTAAGTAGATCTATTGATACTCAATACTTTTCCCTCAAACAGCTTTTCGATTAAAAAATTATTTAAGCTTTAAAAAAATTAAAAACTAAAAGAGCTTATTTTTTTTATAAAAGGGGTGCGCGCAACCCCTAAACATCATCGAAAAACTCTGAAAAAATTAGGGTAGCATTATTTTGTGTCGAGAAAACAAGTTTTCGGTAGAGCAAATCAAAATAATGAAATATAATTTTTTTGGTCCACCCTAATGTGGATAGATAAATGTGGATCGATAAATGTGGATAGATAAATGTCGATAGATAAATGTCGATAGATAAATGTGGATAGACAAATGTGGATAGATAAATGTGGATCGATAAATGTCGATAGATAAATGTGGATCGATAAATGTGGATCGATAAATAAATGTGGATCGATAAATGTGGATAGATAAATGTGGATTGATAAATGTCGATAGATAAATGTGGATAGATAAATGTGGATCGATAAATGTCGATAGATAAATGTGGATAGATAAATGTGGATAGATAAATGTCGATAGATAAATGTGGATCGATAAATGTCGATAGATAAATGTGGATAGATAAATGTGGATCGATAAATGTGGATATATAAATGTGGATCGATAAATGTCGATAGATAAATGTGGATAGATAAATGTGGATCGATAAATGTCGATAGATAAATGTGGATCGATAAATGTCGATAGATAAATGTGGATAGATAAATGTGGATCGATAAATGTCGATAGATAAATGTGGATCGATAAATGTGGATAGATAAATGTGGATAGATAAATGTGGATCGATAAATGTCGATAGATAAATGTGGATCGATAAATGTCGATAGACAAATGTGGATAGATAAATGTGGATCGATAAATGTCGATAGATAAATGTGGATCGATAAATGTCGATAGATAAATGTGGATAGATAAATGTGGATAGATAAATGTGGATAGATAAATGTGGATCGATAAATGTCGATAGATAAATGTGGATCGATAAATGTCGATAGATAAATGTGGATAGATAAATGTGGATCGATAAATGTCGATAGATAAATGTGGATCGATAAATGTCGATAGATAAATGTGGATAGATAAATGTGGATCGATAAATGTCGATAGATAAATGTGGATCGATAAATGTGGATAGATAAATGTGGATAGATAAATGTGGATCGATAAATGTCGATAGATAAATGTGGATCGATAAATGTCGATAGATAAATGTGGATAGATAAATGTGGATCGGTAAATGTGGATATATAAATGTGGATCGATAAATGTCGATAGATAAATGTGGATCGATTAATGTGGATAGATAAATGTGGATCGATAAATGTCGATAGATAAATGTGGATCGATAAATGTCGATAGATAAATGTGGATAGATAAATGTGGATCGATAAATGTCGATAGATAAATGTGGATCGATAAATGTGGATCGATAAATGTCGATAGATAAATGTGGATAGATAAATGTGGATAGATAAATGTGGATAGATGTATGTGGATAGATAAATGTGGATAGATAAATGTGGATAGATAAATGTGGATAGATAAATGTCGATAGATAAATGTCGATAGATAAATGTGCATAGATAAATGTGCATAGATAAATGTCAATAGATAAATGTCGATAGATAAATGTCGGTAGATAAATGTTCAAATTCGTATCAATAAAATTTTGATTGTTCTCTTGACAATATTTCTTTTAATTACCGATTTTTAAAGTTATTTAAAAAATTGCCAAGTAAACAATCAAGATTTTATTGATTATGAATTTGAACCCAAACTTTAGAACTTGGTACACTTTTACATCTCAATACTTTTTGTGCCAGCATAATTTTAACATAGGAGAACTTGGCTCTTTTTTAACAGTAATGTTTTTGTTGTGATATTCTTTACAAAAAGGTTCTATTAATTTTTTATTTCACATGAACAGTTTTATCATTTATATTATGGAGATAAGTCCATTTTGTAAATTTTTTGATGCGAAATTAAAAATTGAAAGAACTTTTTTGTAAAGAATATGTATTTACCAAATTGCTTTAACGTCTTGTATTAATTAATTTACACACGAACACAAAAATGCTTTAAAGTTGTTAGTCGCTACGCCTTGCTCTTTCATGGGATGTCGTGCTACAAACTGATTTAATTTTTGTATTCTAATATGTAAAGGAGATGGCACATTTTTCTATGGAGCTTGGGCCCAGTGTGTTCACTAACGAAATTGGTATCAAATGAAAGGTGACGGTAAGCACATTAGGTGGGTAAAATATTTTCAAATTCGTTAGTGGGGTTTTGGAGATATTTGAGTTTGAAGTTTCGGATTTCACAATCAAGATTTCAGCTAATTTTTCGAACAATTAATCGTAGAATGCGTAATAATGGGTGTACAGAAATAATATTGGTATCAAATGAAAGGTATTTCTCTTGTCTATAAATCTGTATCAAAAGTTTTTTTCTTTGTTAAAAAAAATAATACATATTAGGTATTTACTTCTCAAAAGGTGATTTTTTTAAGCGAGGCATTTGGCACATCGAAATATCAAAATATTCAGTGGTGACATGCACTTTTTTTTGTAATTTTTCGATAGCTTAATGTGTTACCTTTAATTCTATATATAAAATAGTTCTATAAAACATACAAAAACCTTATAATAAGCAAAATACACAAAAACGCGCTGAAATAGGCCTATTAAATAATAAGAATAGAAACTATAGTTCAGTCAATGGGGAAAAATCTGGAAAAAGCTATGACGTCAGCTAAGTTTGAATGCAGTATTGAAGAGGGGTTTATCCCAAGTACAAATCTCAGATTGCGTATTGTTTGGTCTTGTGGGGCGACCGCCATTTTGAAAAACGCATTTGTCTCAATATCTCGAGAACGACTGGTCGGACAGAAAACTAGAAAGAACTTTTTAGATTAGAAATTAGTTAATCTTTCTTTTTCTAGTACATCATTTTTCTCTAGGAGTTATAATTTCAGAGTTACACTACCGAAAATTGTGTGTTTTTTGATATTTTAAATATTTTAAACAACCCTTAGAGTTAAGTGCGGAATTACTGAGAATGAGATACTTTGCGGTTCTGTTACTCTGAAAGTATAACTCCTAGAGAAAAATGATGTACTAGAAAAAGAAAGATTAACTAATTTCCAATCTAAAAAGTCCTTTCTACGCATTTTACGATTAATTGTTCGAAAAAATAGCTGAAATCTTGATTTTGAAATCCGAAGCTTCAAACTCAAATATCTCCAAAACCCCACTAACGAATTTGAAAATATTTTACCCACGTAATGTGCTTACCGTCACCTTTCATTTGATACCCATTTCGTTAGTGAACACACTGGGCCCAAAAATGTGCCATCTCCTTTTCAACCTAGGAGAGGCCTTGAAATAAAAAAATAAAACAGTATTTTACTATTCCTTAGGGCTAATAGTGAAGGTGAAAGGTTGAATTAAAACACATTCATTTCACAATTTGGCTAACAGTAGCAATATAGTTTTTTTTTTATAAGAGAAGAAAATATTACACATACACCACAGTGACTATTTCAATAAATGGATAGTGCCTTTTTAAAAGAAGATAAAAATCACTTTTCACTATTTTCTATACGTATGTAGTCTTATTCTCCATATATTCCAACGCTTAATTTTATCAGCAGAAGTTAAACGAAAACAGCAAATTGATGCCTCAAAACGGGCTCTGAAAACAAATCAAAACTGAAAATCGTATAAGGAATCGAAATTTTGCATTTTGTATTTTCGATTTTCTGAGGAATAACAAAACGTGCTTTTATCCTCTATATCTCCTGATATTATAAAAAAAAAATACTAAACAAGTTTCTCGTAACATTTTATAGAAGGTTTTTGCTTTAATGATATTTATTTTTCTTATTTTACTTTTTTTGAGAAAAACTAAAAATACAGTTTTATTGCAATTACTTTGAATATTACGTCTGCAAAGTGTAATGAAAATTGTAAAAATTGTTTTTGAGTAAAAAGCTATAACTTGAAAAATTTGCATGGGAGGTACACTTTCTAAGCGAGATATAAAAAAAAAAACAAAAAAAAAAAACAACTTTCATAATTCTATAAAAATCATCTGCACCAAATTTGAAGAAAAACCATCCACGCACACACGGCCAGACAGAATTGCGAGATCCACATTTCGGACTTCTCCATCATCTTAATGTTGGTTTTCATTAAAACCTCAATTTTTTTTTCGGCACGAAACCAATACTTGCCCTATAGAGCAAGTAAAAAAATATTAAGGCTCAGGTTCTACAAAACTACTTATATTTTGTCAACAAGGCAAGCGAAATAATAATCAAATATAAAATTGATGTATTTAAATAGGTAGAAACTAACCAGCAAATCATATTTTTAGAAAATATTCCTTATCAAAGTCTAAAACTTCTCAAACTATGAAAACGTACTTGCAACTTCTTATAATATCAAATTTCGCTACTTCACTGTTTCTCAAGAAATAGACCAATTTCATATCTCGTCACGATCTTAAATTCCACGTATAAATCTTATACTCAACAAAAAAATTTTTTCATTATTCCATCACAGAAGACCATAAGAAAAAAAAAACCTTTGAAATTCCTTGCTCTAAATTAGAATTACACAAATAATGCTTTGAGAACTAATCAGAAAACTCAACAACAATGGCCTAATCACTACCTCTCAGGTGCAATTACCTACTCTTGAGATTTATTTTAAAAAAGAATTACTTGCTGGCTGACAAAATACAAAATGAAAAAAAAACCTAAACTAAACCCACGACACAACGTCTGGGATTCTTGCAAAAAAAAAAAAAAAAAATAATGTCCAATCACTTTATTTTTTTTTTGTTAATTCTCTTGCTTGCTTCTATATGCATCCAGAGCCAATGAAGAAACTATTTCATGGATTATCCAATCTAAAAACCAAATTACCAAGCTCAACTTATATACTTGCCTCTCGCATGCAACAAAACACTGCTGCAACTGCAACTCGCTCTGCACCTTTTTGATCAGTGGATTGGAAAATTAAACGGCAGCCATGAACGGGCGGTGGCGGAATTAACGTTCAACAACTGATGTAAAGAGAGAAGCCGCCAAAGGCCAATTGGCAGCTTTTCGTTAAAAGATTTTTCTATCCGCAATTTTGTCTACATTGCAAAGAGTTCTTTTTTGCAGAAAAAGAGAGAGAGAGCGAGAGATGCAGGCTTGAAAATACCAAGCCTCTATCCGACCAAGTAGCTTGTCTCTCTAATTAAATTCGAATCCGTCAGATTAATCGATCTGAAGTGCTAATAGAAAAGAATTTTAATTGAAAGATACACTCTTGATTGTGGACCTCTGGTCGAGAGAGGAATAAAAGTGGTGGTTTTTGAGTTTCCTTGAGTTTTCTTAGAGATACAACTTATCCTATCTGGTTCATGTCTAAAAGAAATAAGGGCAAACAGAACGATCGTCAGGTTTTTTGTTTTATTACTTTTCAAAGTCCTTGAAAGTCAACCTGGGGGCTTAAACAAATTTTCGAAATTATTGTTCTCTTGTCCGAGATTTTGAATGGCAACTGGACAAGAACAATAATTGTTTTTCCAACTTCAAAACAACACATTCTCGTGTGGCAACTCATGCATGCACGATTAGAGGGCCATTTTAGCCGAAAAACTCAATGGCTAATTTAGAATGCAACTGTGGTTAAAGGTTCCTAAAGTGTTAACAAGATCAATCACATCGATCACGCACTCAGCCAAGCCGAACAACAAACAATTGCATGTGGCATAAAGCTTAGCAATGAAACACAAGATCTATTTGATATTTATTGAGATAATTACTTGGCTAGCAATTCTCAGGTCAAGCTAATACAATTTATACTTTGGAATTGGAATTGTAAATTTAGCTGCAAGCATTTTAGATTTTGGTGACTGGAGATCGGATATCGTCAACCTTGGAAGATACACAACAAAGTTGTTGTGATTTCTTATTTGCAGAAAAAAACTTCGATTAGAATTAAAATGGATTTTAATCTGAAAAACGATGTGTTTTGAATTATATAAATTACTGCATTTTTGATCGAAAATTTTAATATGACTCAGGGCAAAACAAGGCGTGTTCTAAATTCTTGATTATTTGCATTTAAAAATCTGGTATTTTTTCTTATATGTTTATTATTCTTCAGAAATAAAATCCTAGAATATAATATTACAGAATTTCAATTTATTCAATTCATGAAAAAAAAAGTCAATCAAGAGAGGGGGAGGTTTGATGCCTTGTTTCCACAGTTGCATAAGCTACAAATTGCATTGAAGTAAAACCTTTTTGATAATTTCGTCTTCGACGCAGTGTTTCTAATAAGCCATTGGAAAGCTTGATTGTTTTATAAAGAAAACTGATTTTGCGGGTTGACTAAACCAACATGTAGAGATGTTAAACTTCGTCTACTACTTCTTTTAAGCTTAAAAACAAAACACCTTCTGGATTTACATTTTTTTTATTTGTTTTTTCATAAGTATGACCATATAAAAAAAAAAAAAACTTTTCTCAAAAAAAAAATGTGGGTTTCAGTCCCTTTTTCGAAAAAAAATCGATAGAATGATGTTCAACTACTTATTTGTACTAATCCTATAACTAGACATCGTTATCTTTCTATTAAGCCATTGAAACCTAAAAAATTATTAAATGAAATATTTTTTACGAATTTTTAAATATATGTTACATGAGAGTAACGCTGGGTTTGAAAGAGTTAAGGGCTCTCAGAATTTGGTTACTTGTTTATCCCAAATCCATATGGTTTTCGATTAAATGCAGTTCTTTTAAAATTTCTAAAAATCCCCACTTTGCAACAGTATTTTCCTTTATCCGGACGAAAGTGATTTTTATTTTTTGCAATTCTTTCACTAACGCATTGCCTTATAACAAGAAACAATTAATTAGTCAAAATATTTTTTATTTCATACGCCATTTCGCTCCAAAAAAAAGTTTTATTAAATTTACTTAAGCATATTTCGTTTGATCCATTACTTCTGGGATACCCAGTAAAGTCCTATTTTTGAAATAAAAATACATAATTTTCTTTGAACCGTTATTAACGTTACATATCAGTACCGTTTTTTGTTATATGACTTTCTTGAATTTTAACGAAATGTTAAGCTTAATTTAAAAATTAAGACAGGTTTTCAAAAACATCACCTCGTCCATCTCCATTCAAAAACAGATGTTTTCTCCTGAAAAGCCTGATTTTTTATGGTTTTATGTTTATTAAAAGCAAAAATTATCGATTTTTATTAATAAAAGTCTAATTCTACGAAGCTTAAATCATATGGCTTAAACAACCTAAATCAAATCTCTTAACACAAAAATGTTGCATACGCTCGTGAATAGACTTTTTGAAGGTTTTCATTCCATCTTTATTATATTAAATTACAAAAAGAACGGAACCATAAGAATGTTTTGTGCTAAAAAGTTAGTAGGTATAAGCTTCCAAAACACTTGTTATCAATCAATGCAGTGGAATTGACACAAACATGAAATTGAAAAGAGTTTCAGGTTAGTTCTTTGGAGCTTTTGATTACACTGGTCAACAAAATATAACTTTTTTTTTCCAAAAGGGTAATTCATTATAAACAAATTTGTAACGGTGATTATAAGAACAGATATTTTTCTTTCAAAAACTGTTTAAATTTTCCCGATATCTCTTTTATTGCTCGAGATATCTTAAGTATCAGTTAATAAGCCAAAGAGAAACTAAACTTAATCTAAAGTTTAAGTCACTGGTCACAGAATTTATGCAACAAGAACCAAAATATACCCAAGGTTTTTGGGTTACTGAACTCGAATCCGCAATCAGAAAAATTCTATTAGCCTCCGTTCTTGAAATATTACCGTTATCTTGCATTTTATAACGGTAATATTTCAAGAACGAAGGCCAATAGAATTTTTCTGATTGCGGATTCGAGTTCAGCAACCCAAAAAACTTCAGAAAAGTATATTTTGGTTCTTGTGGCAAAAAAAGTTTAATTTGGTTGGCCTGAGTTGTTTCTGATTCAAAGACCGCTACTTAAATTTTAAATATCTCGGGCTGTAAAAGAGATATCGAAAATATTTAAACATTTTTTGAAAGAAAAAACCAGTTCTTATAGGTACCGTTACAAATTAATTCAAAATGAACTACCCCACATAAAAACATAGCCTCGAAAACAGCCAAAATGACGTTTTTTGACATTTTCTAACGGTAATATTTCAAAAACGGAGGCCAATAACAATTTTTTGATTCGAGTTCATCACATCAAAAACTACTAGAAAAGTATTTTTTGGTTGTTGTGGCAAAAACCTTGTTGACCAGTGTTATCGATCTCTTTGATTTTTAAACCTATTTGTGATAAATGATCTCTATTGTTACTTAGCATTTGCTTTTAATATGGTCTTTCTAGGTGTTCAACAAAACTTTTATATTTGTTATGATGTTTTAATCATTATCTCTTTAAACTCTAGGAAGCAAACGTCTTAAATACTCTTGTTGTTGTTTTATCTACCGGATTTCCCAATCAATTATCCTACTTAATTTGAAATCATCTAACACTTTTCTGTCCCACTTCTCTAATAACCTTACCCATCTCACGAAATCACTTAACCTTGAGCCACTTTAAGACAACATTCCAATTTTCTACTTTTTACAAACCAAAATCTAAACTGACACAAATAAAACCCCAATTAAATTATCTCTTTTTCTTCTCTTGCAGCATCTTCGTCACAACTAATAGTGCACAGTTCGCGTGTACTTACCCCAAAACGGCACCAAAGTGAAAGTGTCCTCTACATGCATAACGATCAACAGTTGAGTCCACCAATCTCAGCCAGTAATTCCCCCACAAGAATGCCAGCCATTAGCACAAGCCCGAATAGAAGTGGCGGTAGCAGTGGCAGCAATTCCGCCAGTACTGGTGCAATATATATGTCACACCATCCGCAACACTACATTCCCCAAACGTCGACCTCGTCATCGGCGCTGTCACTGTCACCATCAGCGAATAGTTCTTTGACAAAAGGTGCAGTGGCAGCCGCGGCAACAGCCATGTCCTCTTCCTCCCCAACTTTGCTCTTTCCCAATCATGCCGCTGAGCTGAATAAATCAAGTCTATCGGTGACAATATCGCAAGCTCCATCACCAAATGGTAGTGCGATTGGAATTGGAGCGACTACCAACGAACAACAACAAACTCTTCATCAGTCGCTGTTGTCAATTGCTCCATTGTCACCATCGCTGTCCTCCTCCGCCACCGCACCATTGCAAAAGTCCTCATCTGCATCTCCAACCTTATCTATGGCATCTCTTTCAGTGGCCGTCACGTCTTCCAGCAATCTTGCTGCATCCTCCTCGCCTTCATCGAGTTCCAGTTCCTTCTCCTCAAACACATCTTCCGCCATGACGACCACATCCAGTTCGTCATATCGCAACAACCACCGGCTCTTTCCTGTTTCCACATACACCGAACCTATTACTGGCCCACACCAGCAACCAAATGCACCAAAACAACAACAACAACAACACGTCCATCTGCAACACAGTCCTGCTGCTGCGCAGCTACCCACTACTCAGCAACTGCCACTTCATTATCCGCAATCCAAGTAAGTAGGATGTGACATATTACCAACTCTCTGGTTACAACTGTTTTTCCTTCCTCTTGTTTTATAGATTGAATTCGCCGCAACCCACAAGCTGGCAATCGGTGGCTGATCGAATCAACGACTTTGAGCGGCAGCAACAGCATTTGCATCATCACCACCATCATCAGGCCAATAACGCCGCAGCCGCCGCCATGCAAAAGTACACATTTATCGATCCCAGTAAGACGCATCGAGTTTCCAATCCGGCCTTGAAGGCGTTCCAAAAGAACGCTGTCCAATCGTACTTCGAGCGACAGCAGCAGCAATCCAAAGAAAACCTGAAGCACAGTGCCGCCAATGGTGGCAACAATCTCCTACGGCCGCATTCTCTGCAGCCAACTGGTTCTCCCAAGGAAGTGGCCAGTTCGGCTGGGGTGGTTAGGAACTCGTTGCCAAATAACGTTGGTACAGCGGTTGTACCATCGCGGTACTCCAACCACCACCAACTGTCGAATCAAATCAATAACGACATCTCGTTTCCTGATTGCGGCAGTTCGCCACCACCTCCGCCGCCACCGCGATCAAGATCGCTGATGCCAGTGCGGCGGTCTTCATCCGCCTCCGAGTATGCAGAGTTTCGAGATCAGTATCATCGGGCAGCGACACAGGAGAAACTGCAATCGCAGTCGGTTAAGAATGTCACCGAGCCGGAGAAGATATCGTTTAATGATTGTGGAATGCCTCCGCCTCCTCCACCGCCAAGAAGCAAAGCTTCTTTGACAGTTAGACGCACCTCATCCGCCTCGGAATATGCAGCGATGCGAGAGAAGGCAATGCAACATGTTGCCAATCAACAGCAATATATTCAGCGGCAACTATCCAGTCCCATGGGACTTCCTTCTGTTTTCCTTACCGATGAGTGGGTGCCCGAAAGGCCACCGAAGAATCCGAATTTACGCATCCCAAGTCCAGATTTACCGCCTCCACCGGCACTGGCAACGGTAGACGTTGACAGCAATCTGTCTAATCAAGATGAACCCTTGCCACCACCTCCGCCGGAGATACTGCGGCAACCGCCGCCAATGAATAAACCGCTTTCGCCAAATAGACGAAATAGTTTTGCTGGTTCACCGTCCCGCAAAGCATTCTTCAACGCATTGCCACCGCCACCTTCAATACCCAAGAAACCAACTAATATGGATCTTATGCATTCGAGACCTGCTTCCAGTATGGCTCAACAGTCAAACAAGGCTCACAAGATAATTTTAAATGAGAAATTAAGCTCTCCGATGGCGGGCGATCATAAATCTGTGATGGTAGCTAGAAAACGTCCTCATCATAATCCGGCTGTGATTCCAATTTCTCCGATTCATGAGAATGCAGGAATGAATTTTAATAATATTGGCAATTGTAGTCCACATCATAATAATCATAAATCACCGATAAGAAGTGATGGATTGAAGGCTTCACCGCCACCACCTCCATTGAAGCCGAGAATGCCGATTAGCAGTCAACCAATACAGCCAATTCCTATCAGCAGTAAAATAAGGTAAGATTTTGAGATATGGAAGGAAGCTAGTTTTTGGTTATTTTTTTTTTTGTAAGGCACAAGATATTATTGTTTAGTATTTAATTGTAGTAAGATCAAATTTTTGTATCAAAATTTTATAACAGCATTTTCTATAAATTGAAAAACAAGATCTTTTAAGGGTGTCAAAAATCTTTAATTTTTTGACAGATTCGTAATTTTTTTTACTGAAAACCGTAATCTTTTCGTAAAAGACTTTTAAAGTTACTTATTTACATGAGATAAGCTTTTAAAAGGCTAGGTTTTGCTTTTATTAAAACGTAAGAAACAATTTTTAAGGTGCCGGAATTCTATTTGGCCTGTCAGTGTCAGATTGTCTATCTGTGAGTCTCTTTTTCAGGCTTTTGGGCTGTAGCCTAATCTAAGTCAATATTTTTAAAAATTGAATGTTAAAGCTTCCAAGTGATTTTCTATTTCCTATTAAATTGAAATTTGATTTTTTGAGATCTGAAAATTCCATTATAGAATTTGAAACATTTGCTTCAAAATTATGTAAAAAAAACTTTGCATTTTTATGGAAAAATGCTATGGAAAACAAAAACCGCGTTTTTTTGGAACGATTTTTCAGTTAATGCCAGCATTGAGGTGCTGTTAAAAGGAACGTTTGCTTCTAAAATTCATACGAAAAAAAAAATAGAAAAAAAATTAAAAAAAATTTCAGCCTCCTTCTATGAGTAGTTTCTGAGATATAGGGCTTCAAAAATCGCAAACACCCTTACTGATTCACTGACTCACTGACAGATCATCAAAATTATGGAGAACTTCCCTATATCGTAGAAACTTGAAATTTTACACGGTGATAGGACTTGTGGTGATTTTCAATTCAGGGGGCGTGGCATACGCCCATTTCCGCTGAATTTTCATCAAATATTATAGAGCACTTCTGATTATCGTAGAATCTTGAAATTTAGTAGAATGGTAGAGCTGGTAGTTTATACAAAGGAAAAAATTTAAAATTTGAGAATTTCAGCCAGGGGGCGTGGCAACCGCCCATTTTCACTGAATTTTCATCAAATATAGAGATTTTCAATTCTACAGCCATACCTCGCAAAAAGTAGTGAAATCACAACAAAAACATTACTGTTAAAAAAGAGCCAAGTTCTCCTATGGGTAATTCCATGAAAAAGTGGACACGAATTTTGAACAAATTATGCAGTCTTTTTTACTTTTTTTATTAGCAAATTACTATTTACAAACGGCAACTCTTTATGCAAGTTGCAAGAAAAGATTCTTTGTTGTATTCCCTTATGGATAGACATAAAATTCAGGGATTTTAATAATCTTAAAGCATTTTTATAGCATAAGCTTCCCAACAACAGAAGAATTTCACATGAAAATGACGGAAAAACAAGCAAACTGAAAATATGATGAGTCTAATAGTGACGATGACAATATCCCCTCATGAGTGCTAAAATAAGTTAACATTTAAGCAAGCTTCGTTACACACTATTCGGTTAAAAAAAAATTTGAGTACTTTTGGAACCACAAATCGCAGGTAACATGAGTTACCAAAATAATGTAACGTGAGTTACCTAAATATTTTAAAATTTTTCCTCGAAATATTGAAAAAATGTTTGGTTTTGTCACTCATATTAAAAGCTTGTAATTTTGTATGTATGGAATCTTCATTGAAAACAAATTGAGATTCTTAATTTCACATAAAAACTTCATACTGTCGGACTCTTAAAATTCGTGTCCGATTTTTGTAACGTGAGTTACCATCAAACTTTTATTTTTCCCAAGCAAATGTTAAAATTAAAGACAATTTTTTTAGTTAATTATGAAAGTAATAGTTATGCTCCATTCATGGATAGTAATTTCGTATCAATTTACATTAAAATTGAAAAAAAAAAAAATTATTTATGTGTTGGAAATTTTTGTGAATGTAACGTGAGTTACCATGGAATTGCCCCTATGTTGAAATTATGCTGGCACAAAAAGTACTGAGATGTAAAAGTGTACCAAGTTCTAAAGTTTGGGTTCAAATTTGTATCAATAAAATTTTGATTGTTTACTTGGCAATTTTTGAAATAACTTTAAAAATCGGTAATTAAAAAAAAAAAATTGTCAAGAGAACAATCAAAATTTTATTGAAACGAATTTGAACCCAATCTTTAGAACTTGGTACACTTTTACATTTCAGTTCTTTTTGTGCCAGCATAATTTCAACATAGGAGAACTTGGCTCTTTTTTAACACAGTAATGTTTTTGTTGTGATCAAATTTACAACATTATTTATTTAATTGTCATTTTTACAACAATTCTTTTGGGTGTACCAACAACTCTCGGGAAAATTTAAACCTATCGACCTTACTCAAAATACATAGGTTATATTATTATTTTTTAGTGTTGAATTAATTTTTATAATTTTTAATTTGAATTTTAATTTTTTCAATTTATAATGATTGGGGTTAATTGATAAATTTGCAACGTTTTTAATCCTGTTCTAAAGGTCCTTGAAATACATCGATTCTTTAAGGAAAATATACGTTTATAAGGAATTAATAATAATATAAAATACACGATTGGGGTAACACGTACTTGGTCTATATGGTAAAAGTTACTCTAATGTTAAAGAAAAGATATTAAACAAAATTAGTTTATTGAACAAAATTAGTGAAAATTTGATATATTTGAGGAATTTCATGTAGTAAAAAAAAATCTGTTTTTATAAATGACAAAACACTGTTCAAAATGATTTTTTACACAAAACCAAGTATGCCATTTGATTTCTTGTATAAAAAAGAATTTTTAGAAAAAAAATTTCGAAAATTGTTAGAGCCGTTTTTTTTTTTAAATAATTTTTTATACATATACAAAAATTTTCTAACATTTTTCAAAAAAAAAAAAAAAATGGTACGCCATTTTGCAGAAATAATTAATTTTCACATAAAAATTAAATTTCAAAATTTTTCACCAGCCCGTATTCAAAAAATTGATTTAAAAAAAAAAAATTTGAAATATTTTTTAAAAAATCCAAAAATGTGTTCTTTGAAAATTTTCTAAAAATTTAGGTAATAGTAGTTTTTTAAGAAAACTGACAAAAAAAGCATTGTTTTGAAAAACTGCATTTTCGCCTAACCTATTTTTTAGGATATATCAAAATCTATTTTAAGTTGATGTTAGTCATCGCTCATCAACTTCCACCATTAAAAATACTTTTGTGTTTAAAAAATAATTTGTTTATTTTTTTCTTTTTCATTTGAAAGAATCTTTTTCTTGACAGATAAAACATTTTTTTTTTTTTTTTCAAATAAACTTAAAAGTTATAAGGAATTTGTAAGAAAATGGTTGCTATAAAAGTAGTCATTTTAAAAGTGGCAACAATAAGTTTTGTTAAACTTTATTCATAACATAACTTAACAACGAAATTTTACTCCTTTATCTTTTATTTTAAATGTAAGTTAATGTTCATATATGTAATTGAATACCTATTTGGAAAACTTCTCTATAAAATCTAAGCTATTCAAATTCTGTAGCCATCACTCAATCCAAATATGTATTCCGGGCAAGACATGACCTAATAAAATTTGCAACACCGATATCTCACACACGTCTTGCTGTATGCTGATGTTGAATATTTTTGTGCGGTGTCTTGTCCATAACCGCATTAGATTTTTTTCATTTGTTATGCTCTCATAATTTTTAAATTTTGACATTTTTATGCTAACCAAAAATTATGTCGTACACTTATAACATACCATTGAAAATTGATTTGACTTGCAATTGACCAAATACAGGTTACACACACAGCATGAAGTCACAGCCACTTGCAAATTTTGCCTGAAGGTATTATTTTGGCAAAGGAACGCACGTTTAGTTTATTTTTATAGAAAGGCAATTATTGTTTTGAAGCCAGTGTATAGAACCTAAATCAGAATCAAACATAGTTTAGCTGTCATGTAGGCGACCATTACCACCAAATAAACATAAATTGAACATTAGGCATGAATTTATGGTCAACTTGCTTTTCGAGGTCAAACAGAATCAATGAAGCATGAATTTTTGAGTGATCCTTCAGGCAAACTATTAACCAAATAAAAGTGAAATTTAATATTTTTTGACCTCGATATATTAAGTTCTAAGGTTCTTTATTAAATTTTTGATTTCAAGCCGAAAATAGCGACAACCGTTATGATTCGAGTTTTTGAAGTGAAAACTTCTTTAGTAGGTATGTATCGTAGTGATTTGAAATACGATGAAACGAAAAATACCTCAAAAAACCTGTGGAGATCTGTTTCCGATGACCAGCCACCAGTGTAGGAAGTACCGTAATCTCAGTTTGAAATTTTGACATGCTTGGCTTTAAAAAATTCCTACTTTTTTGTAGGCATTTTAGAAATATGATTGAAGCGTCATATAAAAGATGATATATTAAGCTTTCGGATGATATACAATTTATTATAAGTTGTAATTAAAAAAAAATGGATTTAATGATGTTAAAAGAAAAAAAAGATTGATTTCCTTTTTTGATGAAAACTGATTGAATTCAAAAAATTCTAGCTCTTTTTGTAGATGTTGTATAGACATGGTCGGTATAAATATTTAAAGTTGAAACAATAAGCTTTCAGATGATATAAAATTGACTATAAGTTGTCATATAAAAAAATAGATTTAATGGTGTTAGAAGAAAAAAAATAATTTTTTTTTTGTTTTATTTTCCATAAAAAATGATTGTTTTGAAAATATTATTTTTATACTTTCTGCGCATATTAGAAATGTACGTTCATAGGTTTTAATCTTTAGGAAATTGTAAAATAATAATTATTTACCTTTATTTCAATATGGTCATTACTGAAACCTACAATTATTAACCTCATTATCTTGAAGCCAGAATGTTTTAAGTTGTCACTTCTACCAGATGTGAAAAGCACTAATGTATTTTTTTTTTTTTTTTTACTTACGAGTACTCTGAATAAGTTTGTTCTCTTTTAAAAACAAATACCTCAAAAAAAAATTTTTGGAATGTTAAGATTTTTATAATAGAATTTTAAAGTCTTAAACGTTCCTCTCCTCATCGTACCGTAAGAACATTGTTCATTTGACCAAGTCGTGTTGTGGAATTTATGGCCTTTTAAGACCTTTATTCCACACAAAGGAGTCGAAGTCGAAGAACCTATTACACTTTTGCAAATGAACCGTTTTTGTGTTTGCTTAGAATGCTTTTGACTATTTCACAGTTCACTTGCCTCCTCATCGATTAATGTCAGCAGCCACAAGAAAGGTGCACTGAGCTGCCATTCACATAGAAGTCAAACAACAAAAGCCTTTTAGTTCTCTCTCAGAAAATCATGTTTCATAATCCAATTAGGCAAACAATAATAAAGTTTTTTTTTTGTATAACTTAACTACTGTATCCCCAAGATGATGGTTGGTTTGCATGGAATAAGCAAATTTGTATCGTTTTTATTTGTGAAGTGAAGTGGCGCACCAATTCAATCATCACAAATCTTTAAGACAGAAACATGAAAATGAAATCGAAACCGAAAATAAAGTCAAACTTCATGGTCACTGTCAGATCATAAGAGTAGGCAGTTGTTGTTTAAAAGGTGCACGAATATACCTTTTTAAATTGAGACTCTTTTTAAGAAGTTTAACAAAGAAGCTATGCGAGATTATTTCATCATTGGGTTAAAATTATATCTCTCTGTGATTATTGTTATCCATTGACATTTAATTCAATCAAAAATGTTTACAAAAAAAAAGTGAAATCATGATTGAGGATATACAAGAGCAGGTTAATTGAATTCTTCCGAAAAAGAATACGAAAAGAATTCAACATCAGATTGATCGAGGACAGAATGTTTATTGTTCGATTAAAGATTATTGACCCGTTGGCGTCATCGGTCGGCTGTTTTTTGAGATGATTTTTTGTTTTGTTTCGAGATTGGAATGTTTACAAATTGAAAACCTTGAAATTCACGTTTAATAAAAAATAATAATCAAACCTAAAGAATTTTTAATATTTTGCTTTATAATTAAGCTAAGTACAAAAGTGATTTAACAACAATTGATAGTTTTATTATTCGTTGTATTGTTTTTAAAGTAGGCGTGAAACAAATTGGCTTCAATTGATTTTGCAAAATTGATTAGATTTAAATTTAAATAAATTGTAGGTCAATCATCTAATAAAGTTCAATAGAGTGGTCAAAGTTCGATGAACAAAAACAAAATAAGGAACAGGAAGGTTTACTTAAAAAGAAAAACAAACTCTACTAATGGCTTTGCTATCAGATTATGTACACAGAGTCACTCACAAAATGATTGGGTCAATTTTTGTGTTTAGTTAAATGTGGAAAAAAATAAGATATATACAGGGAGATTCACCAGCCCTACTGTGCTTAAAAGCTAGAACGTGCGATTGGGTTGGAAAAAAAATCATATTAAATATACTTAACATGGAAATTTTTTTTAAATCAACGCAACGGTTACACTCATAATTACATGCTATACCTTTCTGTAAAGCACAGTAACTCTTTCTTTTATACTGTTTTTAAATAACATGCGCAAGTACAATTTTCAACAGTCACTGAGTGTTCATAAATGTCAGAAAAAAAAATAAAAAATGACACAGAATCAGTTTTGTTTAGTAAACAAAAAAAATATTTCCTTTTTCAGTTCTCGAAAATATTGTTTTTAATAACCCAGAAAATGTGTAAACCGTGTTATATTAGGGTGGCACATACCAAAATACATTATTTTTTTCTACTTTTAATAGGGGAAAAAATTATATTAAAAAATAATTGATGGAAAAACATGTTTTTAATTAGGGTGATCAAAAAATTTGTTTTGCGTTTGAAAAAAAAAATGAATTTAGTGCACAGAAAGTTTGTTAAGTGCGATTTTGCTAGTATTATTAAATTCATATCAAATTAATTAAATCGATATTGGTTGAATTCCAAGAGTAAATAATATAAAATATACCATTTTTCTGAGCTCCCTAATACCTTCCTAATTTTTCATTATACACCAGCCCGAAAAATTAAAGGAACACAAAAAATTCGTGAGCTTTTTAGTGATTTTCGATAGGCATTACCTCAGTTAAAAATGATCGTGTCATGACAAAACAAAAAGAATGTGAAAGGTACAGTCTTCCAATTTTGGAATTTTAGTACTAAATTTCTTTTTTTCAAATGGTAAAATAGGTAAATCATTGGAACTGTTCAAAAATCAATTTTCCAAAATTTTGTTTGTTTTTATTTTTTTCTTAAGAAAGTTTGAAATTTTTTTGTTTATTAACAATTCTCAAATGAGAATCCTGAGA
The DNA here is from genome assembly GCF_945859705.1 of Episyrphus balteatus. Taxonomy (NCBI): domain Eukaryota; kingdom Metazoa; phylum Arthropoda; class Insecta; order Diptera; family Syrphidae; genus Episyrphus; species Episyrphus balteatus. Next base: position 168,990,851 of record NC_079134.1, read on the forward strand.
TGCTTTTTTTGTATTCTTATGTACAAAATGGACTTTAAATACTTAACTTTTTTAGTCGAGAGTATTTTGTTTAAAAAATTTTCAAAAAAGTTTAAAAAAATTGATACCATTTTAAAGACAATATTAATTAATCATTATAAACAAAAGTTCATTAGAAAATCGTCAATATATTTTTCAAATTTTACCCACTGTGAAATATGAAATACTGAAAACATTACAGAAATAGGATAACATATTTATGACAAATTATAAGAAATTATAAGCTTCGCTACTGATCCATTGTGTTATTTTTTAATAATCACCTTCGGATGGTTTCCGCCCAACAACAAAAAATAAATAAAACAACTCAAACTCACGATTGGTTACAGAAAAAAAAATAAAATAGCACACCTTAGGAAATAAATCACCTTCAACTCTCCGTATTATAATGGCAGAGAACTGAATGTGAACAATCTTGTGGACATGTTTTTAGCTTAATTAGAGGTTCAAAGGCGGCTAAGCTATCAAAAAAGTCAACCAAGTCACTGGTTAGTTTGCAAAGTCCTGCCCCAATCTCAAAATGCACTTTACTGAGAAATTTTCAAAAAATTCGTGTGACAATTAGATGAGGGCAAACAAAGATAGGTGTCCCGGGCCGATTTCACTTTGACCTGGCACGAGTACACGCCTTTTTTTACCTTCTTTGGTTTATAACCTATCACACAAGAGTTGGGGCAGTAGAAAAAATAAAATCCGCCGCTCTCCCACTTACATAATATTTTGTTCTTTTTTTTTCACTCTCTACTCTAAGTCCGCGCAATGACAGGCCAAAACCAAGTTGAGTGGTGCAGCATCCACTACAACATGAGTCCACGATTGCAGAGTTATCGCCAACCTCAAATCTATTGAACTATGATTTCTCTGCCACACGTCTGGCATGCTGCTTTTTAGATAGCTGGGGTGTGCGCGCGACACTTTTCTTTTATTTTTTTGCTTACTTATATTTTTAAGCTTGTTCTGTTTTTTTGCTTTGTACCTTGCAAAGCTGAATTGTTCCAGAATACAGCTTATGCACAAGTCGAGAGTCAAATACATTCGCTGTGCACCGCAAGTTTGTTTAAATGAGGTTTGGACAAAAAACAAAAAAAAAAAAAATAGTATAAAGGTGGAAGAAAAAGGCTTCATATACTTAGCGCACGCGGCGGATAAAATGCTTCGATTCAACAAAAGTTGTGCAATAAATCGTGCACCAGAGGTCTCACAACAGTGCCACATTACTTTGTACAATATTTTATTATGGTTTTTTCTTTATGTTTTTTTTCTTCTTTTTTTATTTTCTTGCAACTAAGCGGATGTTGGCGTTGATGCAAAATGCTGCATTTATTGGAAGTAGGTTGAAGACTTAGTGTCATATAGGAATATAAACTCTGTATAAGAGTATATGTACAAATTGAGTGCAATTAAAGGATTGTTGCAAAAGAACATTAGATTCTGCATAATGCAAATATCTTCTTATCATGCAACACGTGTGAAAAATAATGAAGCTCAGATATAAAATAAAAAACAAAAACAAATTAAGGTTGATGGTTCTATTGCAAAACATACGAATAAAATTTAAATAATGAATTTAATTCATTAATTTTATTAAATTAAAAAAAAAGTTACGTATACGCCACAGTGCACAATGCAAGTTCGTCTGTCTTTGTGTCCTACAGCCTAAACGGATGGACCGATTAACATCAAACTGGGTATGCAGCGTTTTTTGGCGACTCTCCACAAGGTTTTCAGGGACCAAAAATAACGGTACCTGTCGTATAATGATTTTAGATAAGTTTAATTTTCTCGGAAACGTCTCCAACGATTTTGTTAAAAAAAATCATAAATAGTTTTCTATAAAAAATTATATCTTTTAATAATTTTTTTTTTTTTTTTTCAAAAAATTATTGATGGAACCTGCCATGAAACTGTTAGGTATTTTATAAATTTGATTTTAAAATTTTTTTAAAATTTTTAAATAAATTTTGAATTTTTGAAAAATAAAATTTTCGAAAAGTGGGCATATTTTTTGAAATGTTGATTGGTTTTAAATGTTTATTAATAACACTGTTTAACAGCCAAAATGGACATTCAAATACGATGGATACCATTTTGTTGTCGTTGTTTTTCCCAGCATACTTAGTATACAGGCTATATCTTGAGTAATAAACGATCAATCTGAAGAGAAGAACCAGCACCTGAAATCTGAATAAATAAGCAAGAAACACTAGAAAATATTTTTGGGTAACTCCATATGTTTAAGTGCAATGTATTAAAACATTTTTATAAAAAATCGGGTTTTTAAGGCAAATTTTTAATAAAAAAAATTTCTTATTGAAAAATTTTGCATGTGTAGTGTAGTAAACTCTCTGGCAAATATAAGAAGATATTTTACTTCAAAACCTATGGATAATTTACAAAGATATGACCATTTTTGGAACGTTCAAAATGTTCCACTATTTTTGTTAATTTTTGAGTTTTTGTCTATAACTTGAATAGAAAGACGAATTTGAAAATTTTTATCAACCCATTTTGTGTAGATAATTAAATTTCCTGTCGATAGGTATCCTTTTTAAAAATTAAAATATTGTAAAAAACTTAAGGAAAACATACAAAAAATATGTCATCACTGAATATTTTGATATTTCGATGCCTTGCTAAAAAATCACATTTTGATTAATGAAAACATTTTTGATACAGATTTATACGCAAGAGATCAACTATATGAAAAAATAGCTGAAATCTTGATTTTAATTTTTTAATTTTTTTAATTTTGAAAATATTTTACCCACAAAATGAGCTTTACCTTATTTTTCATTTGATACCAATTCTCCTTTCGAAAAGCAGAGTAATTGAATTGCAGGATTTTTAAAAACAGATTTTCAATGCAATTCGAAAACATTTAAAAAGCAAACAATCATTTAACACTGGGATTTTCTTCCACACAATTGCTTAGTTTACAATGTGCACTACAAAGATTTTAAGAGCATTTTAGTTCATGATTTTAGAGTTATATTTCGATACAATTTGACAATGGTTCTGTCTTACTATAACACGAAAAAAAAAAACATTGTTAATAACATTAAGGCAGTGAAAGGTATTTTTCAAACTTTTTTCAATATACAAAATTTGTGCCCAATAATAGTTCTTCTATACCAAATTTTCCTTACTCTCGAGCACACGTTTAAATTTAAAAGGCCATCAAAGGTTTAGGAAGAAACAATACATTCCTTTAGATATCATTTGGATATACGATAACAATATTACATATTACATTTGATAAGAAACATTAATATTAAATAATTTTTAACTCTTAATTTTCCTTATCTTTTCCAGGTACGTGTCAAATCCAATTAAAAGTTATTATTTTATGGTAAGTCCTCAGTTAATCTTTAACCAATGAATTGGAAATTGTTTGCCTATTTCCTCAACTTAATCAAACATTATAACAATTCTCAACGATTTATATCTTAATAAACTCCTCAATGCCACTATAACTACCCAAAATTCACCGCCTTGACTTCAGAAAATTGAAAGACACCCGCTGTGTTTCTAATAAATTATCAAATTAAACCCACTCTCCGTTATTGGCAGTGCAATTTTAAATTTTTTTAAACATCAAATCCATTTTGGCCAACTACTGCCTGTATTTGGTAATTATTATATTATAACACTGCACCTTTATTTTTAACAATTTTTTTACCCACGACCAACTAACAAAATAAAAAAAACACCGCAAAATTTTAAGCTTTAATCCGAGAAAAACCAATTTCATGCGCTCTGCACAGAAATCCACAAATCAAAGAACCTCTAAGGTCATACACATTGTATAGAGCGGTAGGCTTTGGCGGGTGCTATTCCGCGGTTAATCGCTATTTGGCTTCAAAAACCTCTTGAATTGCTTATCACAAATTAAGAGCTTCACCATCTGGCCGCCGCCGCCGCACCGCCGCCACCATGCCGCAAAATTGATCGTTTAAGCAAACAATTGGCGATCACACGATGGCTGCTTGATGGCTTGGATGAATTTATTGATGCCACGCCAAACAAAGCCATTGTGTGTGCGGTTTAAATGGCGCTAATTCCTTTTTCCCAGAGACTTGTCAATATGACTCTTTTGGGCTTGAAAACAATGCCGCCACCGCCGAAGAAGTTATCCTTCTTTGCAATTCACCAAGAACACCTTTTAAGGACATATCAAACGATTTTATTAGACTCGCGAGAGTGTAAAATATTGCAGCATCAAAAATAACTTTCCCCTGGTTTATAAGTCTGATTGGCCTATTGTCGGTCAATTGGTTTCGATTAGCTTTGTTTCGTTTTACATTATAATTAAACCATCAAGTGCACAGTAGCAGGATCAGTAACAACCGGGAAATAACATCATAAAGCCTAAAAGTATGCTACATTGCAATGGAATTTATTGTCAATTAATTGGTATCAGTGCTTAGCAATCAGAAATCGTAAATTCATCAGAGATGCAGATTGGCGGCGGCGGCGAACCGAACGAACGAGAGAGCTAACAATTTAATTTAGCGAGGGAGCTTTTTGTATTATACTGGTTGCGGTTGATTGTTGTTCCCAGTTTCAAGTCCAGTTTTGCTATATAGTTGCAGTGTAAGTACGGTGGCCAACTTTAAGTTGGCCATGATACTTCTTCTTGATGGCTACGTGGTCAATAAAAATCATTGAGAGCGAATGGATTTATGCCGCCTTGGGGGAGAGGTTGATTAGTTATTGTTATTGCTTCTATAACAACAGGAGAAGTGGCAGTAGCAATATCATGGAATAGTAGTTTTTGTTGTTACTGGTTGTTCATCTGTTGTTATAAGTTGGTCGTGTCGCTTCGATTCGAAAAACACATTTTTTATGATTCTATCTTTGGCGAGAGAGAGCGAAAGTCAAGCGCTTGTTTTATCTTAATTAAAATGTATCTTGTGAAGTTTTTGATTTCATAGTTCTCTCTCACTTTATGTTATTGAAGCAATCAAGTATTAAATGAAGGAAGCATGTTTTTATTTTCTAAGAATTTAGAGGACACATTGAAGTTAATAAAAGTGCATAGATTGTAATTTATGATGAAGTATTTGATGACTGAAATTTCTCAGGCTTAAATTTTGTTTATAGGGGGCTAGATTTTGCGTTTCATATTTTAGTTTAAAATTTTAAGAGACAGTTAAAGGTCCTTCAAACGACAGATGACAATTGCGATAGCCAAAATTAAGGATTCAGATTTTACTCGGTAAATAGTCCAATGTGAAAAATAATTTTTAACATGTACCTACCTAACATCACCTCCACAAAGAATTTTAAGCTCTTCTCAAAAATTTAAATAGTTTTTTAAGGGATCCAATAAAGCTAGCTCTTAAGTTTATGCCTTAGACTGTAGCTTGAGAAATAACATTTATTCCTTATGTTATAACTTATAGGTAACACTCTCTGTGTAAAAGGAGATGGCACATTTTTATCTGGAGATTGGGCCCAGTGTGTTCACTAACGAAATTGGTATCAAATGAAAGGTGACGGTAAGCACATTACATGGGTAAATATTTTCAAATTCGTTAGTGGGGTTTTGGAGATATTTGAGTTTGAAGTTTTGGATTTCACAATCAAGATTTCAGCTAATTTTTCGAACAATTAATCGTAGAATGCGTAATAATGGGTGTACGGAAATAATATTGGTATCAAATGAAAGTTATTTCTGTTGTCTATAAATCTGTATCAAAAGTTTTTTTCTTTGTTAAAAAAAAATAATACATATTAGGTATTTACTTCTCAAAAGGTGATTTTTTTAAACGAGGCATTTAGCACATCGAAATATCAAAATATTCAGTGGTGACATGCACTTTTTTTTGTAATTTTTCGATAGCTTAATGTGTTACCTTTAATTCTATATATAAAATAGTTCTATAAAACATACAAAAACATAAAACACAAAAACGCGCTGAAATATGCCTATTAAATAATAAGAATAGAAACTATAGTTCAGTCAATGGGGAAAAATCTGGAAAAAGCTATGACGTCAGCTAAGTTTGAATGCAGTATTGAAGAGGGGTTTATCCCAAGTACAAATCTCAGATTTCGTATTGTTTTGTCTTGTGGGGCGATCGCCATTTTGAAAAACGCATTTGTCTCAATATCTCGAGAACGACTGGTCGGACAGAAAACTAGAAAGAACTTTTTAGATTGGAAATTAGTTAATCTTTCTTTTTCTAGTACATCATTTTTCATTAGGAGTTATAATTTCAGAGTTACACTACCGAAAATTGTGTGTTTTTTGGTATTTTCAATATTTTAAATATATTAAGAGTTAAGTGTGGAATTACTGAGAATGAGATACTTTGCGGTTCTGTTACTCTGAAAGTACAACTCCTAGAGAAAAATGATGTACTAGAAAAAGAAAGATTAACTAATTTCCAATCTAAAAAGTTTTTTCTACGCATTCTATGATTAATTGTTCGAAAAAATAGCTGAAATCTTGATTTTGAAATCCGAAACTTCAAACTCAAATATCTCCAAAACCGCACTAACGAATTTGAAAATTTTTTACCCACGTAATATGCTTACCGTCACCTTTCATTTGATACCCATTTCGTTAGTGAACACACTGGGCCCAAAAATGTGCCATCTCCTTTGCTTAACCAATATTATCATTTATAATTTCTTTGATTTTGTACCCTTTATCGTCAACTTATATTTGTTATTTCGTCAAAACGTTGAAACGGTCACTGTGGTGTATGAACAAAATTAACTACTTAAAAAAATCTTTAATGGCGGATCCAAAAAATTTCTCTTCAAATTAAACATTAAAGGTGTTAACACTACACACTAAAGTCATGTGATTTTTTTTCAGAAGAAGTTTTTGGAAAAAAAATTATATTTTTATAAAAATAAAGAAAAAGAACTTACATATATAGTGGAGTAACTAAAGCAAACTATTAGGGAACCCGTCCAAACAGCTCAGATTTCGATTATCTTTTTTTCAAACGTCGGTAATTAAAAATACTTTAACGTCTATAGGTTAAGAATTGCCTATGTTGGCGAATTTTTTTTTTTTATTAAATTTTTTAAATGGTAAAATTTTCTCACAAACTGTCTTCAAACACAAAAAAAAATATTTTGAACTCAACAGCAACACCTATGTATAATTTTTAAAAACACATTTTTATAAAGCCATCTGTAAAATTTAAATCCACTAAATTTTATGAAGAGTTTTTGAAAAAAGTTTTTGAAAAAACTCTGAATTTTGAAAAAAAAAAATGTTAATACAAAAATTTAAAATAATTTTTTTTTTCAAACTTTTTCGTAATAAAATATGAATTTATTTTTAAAAAGTTTTTGGCCATAGGTATTATTAGTTAAATTTTCAAAAGAAAAAATTAATTCATATTACTGTTTTGAAACAAAAATTAAAAGTTACTTCAATTTCAATGGATTTTTTGTTGTTCATAAAAACTGAATTTTGGTATCGAAATAATTGATTTTCTCGAAGACTTTGACAAATAAGACTTAAAATTTTTTAGCTATCTAACTTATAATATAGCTACAATAAAATTAATTCTACTTTAATAATAAGTACTGTTAAGTGAATAGTAAATAACTTCATATTTAAATGTTGAAATTAAAAAAAAAAAAAAGTAAGATAATTTTTTTTTTCAAAAACTTCTATTATAAAAAGTTCTTCAAAATGAAATACTTTTGAATTTTTTTCATAAATTGTAATAAATATTGATATTTCCTTTTATGAATTCAAATTAAAATTAATATGGCTAAACATTTTTTAAAATAAATGTATTTTATTGCGAAAAAATTTTAAAAGCGACATTTTAAAATTTTTTCTATAATTTTTTTTTTTTTTCAAAATTCTGAGTTTGTGGATCAGTTTTTCAAAAACTCTGCATTCATTTAACTTAATTTTAATTTTACAAATAGTAATAAGTTTCTAGCATTTTAAAAATGTATGTTTAAATATTGTAGGTGCTGCCGTTGTTTTCAAATAATATTTTTTGTGTTTGAAGTCAATTTGTGAGAAAATCCAGCATTAAATTAAAACACTGACTAGTATATTCTACATGACCTAATGTTAAATTAATGTAAGTTATCATATTGACGCTCTTAGAATATCTTTATTAAGCAAAAACAAAAACAGGAACTGCAAAATTTACGTCTCATAACATAAAATTTATTTCATATTTCTATTCAATTGTAATTGTTATGCCTTTGTTCGATTGCTCTTAAACCTCTGACTAAAATAACTCTTGGTTCATTGATCCATGATTAGAAAGCATCAAAATGTAATTTTTTTGAATTTAAAATAAAAGACATGTTAAAAAGAAGCTCTCGTTTAAAACAATAATCAAAACAAAGATTTAAATGAACAAACAGATACATCCTTGAATCAAAACTATGCTCCACGTCCTTTACTTTTTTCCTCAGAAAACTGATTTTTGAGCGAAGAGTTTTAAATTTATATTCAAAATTGCGAAAGTCCTAAAATTTGTCTATTTTATAAAAAAAAAACAAGTTTGGAATGAACAATTACACTTTAAATCATGTTGTTTAATTTTTTTTTAAATCAAAACATAATATTCTTCTTAATAGCTTTTTGAAATTCTACCTTAAAAATTAAGCCCAAGTATATATGTATATATATATATATATATTGTTTTAAATGCTAAGTTGTGTTTAACAATTTGTTTGTTATCTTATATATAAAAATGAGTTCGTTTAGTGTGTGTGGCCGATAAACTCGCGTTTGGCTGGTCCGATTTTGGTAATTTTTTTTTTGTTTGAAAGGTATTAATATGTAGATGGTTTGTATCAAAAAAAAATAATACCTTTTCTCGCATCTTTTTATAGTTGTCAATTTGTACGAGTAAAAAAACACTCTCGCTTTTTAAAAATTTTAACTAAGCTTATGTCGTTTTCGATTGGTTTCACTCGAGGATTCACTCGTTCTGAAATCCAATAAAACGGTTTGAAGCACTTCCACTCAATTCTGTTTTTTTGCGTTTGTGTAAAATTTTAAATGTCAAAAATTTGAATTAATTTTTTTTCTGGCAAACGAATGACATGGTATTAAAGTTGAAAAATTATAATTATGAGGACGACGACGAAGAAGATAATGATAATAAATAGTTTCAACGCTTTAATGCACATATTTCTATTTTTTTTATTAATTTCAATTTCAAAAAACAATTAATTGTTGAATTAAAAAAAAAAACACTGATTGAGTTTTTTTTTGACATTTGAAAATTCATGTATTAGTATTTCTTGAGTGGATTCTGATTTGAAATCGAGAAGAGAATTCTTCTTCTCAGAATCGTTCTAGCTGTCATTTTCATGCCAATAAAATGGTTTCAGAAGGCTTCTGAATGATTCCGGACGATTCCGGAGAGCCAATCGAAAACGACATTAGTTTGTAAAGCTTTCAAAATAATTAAAAAAGCCTGATTTTGAGTGAAACAAATAATTATTCGCCTTGTGACATTAAATCCACATATGGACTGCACAAATAAAATGTATATTCAATCTCTGATCTTCATTGAGGACACGTGTTTGATTATTGCGAGTAAAGCATTGGCGCAGTTAGGATTGGTTGTTCCAAATCGTGCAGACCAAGATGTATTTGATCAGAAATACTACGCGAAAGGCAATACAATTGTTTAATCAATTAAAAGTATTTGTGCAAACCAAAATGTGCCGATGTTAAAAGATCAACAAAAGTATGTGTATGACACCATTATGGAAGGTGTCATTAATCAGATTTATGGTTTGTATCTATTATATTATATATATTTCTCCTGTGCATTTGGTTGTGACCCTACTTCTAAACGACTAGACAGATTTTTCTGAAATTTTGTGTGAAATGTATGTGAAAAGGTCCATCAGACACAGGTTTTGTTTTATAATTGGACCCGGTAGGTGGCGCTATTTTCAAGTTATACACTGAGGGAAAAAACAACTTAAAATCAACGAAAACCACGTTGATTCAACTATTTATCGGAATGAACATCTTTACTTTAAAGTGGTTTGCCGTTATAAAACATCTTTAAACCAAAGTTGTTTCAACTTTGAAAAACGGCATCAATTTATTAAAAAAAAGAAAAAAATTGACAGCCACTGGGGATCGAACCTACAACTCTTGAATCTCCAGGCGAATGCTTTAGCAACGTGCTATCTCGCTGTTGAAAATAAGGGTGATAAAATGCAACAAAAGCTGAAGTCCGACAAAAATAAAAAAAAATTCTTACGTTGTTTCAATTTTAATTTAAAGATGTTTCATGTTAGTTTTTTCAACATTAAGTCAACGTTGAACGTATTCATTCGAGACAAGTTTTGTTTCATGATTGGACCCAGTAGTTGGCACTGTTGTCGTTTTAGGAAAATTGTATATTTTGAACGAACGACTGGACAGTCGTTAGTGGCGCTGTTGTCAAGTTCTAGGAAAATCGCATATTTTGAACGAACGACTGGACAGATTTTTGTGAAATTTTTTGTGTCTGATAAAATTCATTCGAAACATGTTTTGTTTCATAAATTGGACCCGGTAGGTGGCGTTGTTGCCGAAGTATGTATAGACAAATTTCTTATTTTTGGAGTCCGAAAGACTGTGTGATAAGGTCCATCCATGTTTTGTAAATTATAATTGTATTCGGTAGGTGACGCTTTTGTCAAATTATAGGCAAATCTCCTTCCATATTTGGAGTCCGAACGGCTGTATAGACTTTTATGTAATTTTTTCCGTTTGATAAGGTTCATTCGAGACAGGTTTTGATTTATAGTTAGACCTGGTACGTGGTGCTGCTGTCAAGTTATGAGCAAATTCAATATTTGGGTTCAAAGAGCTCATATTCAAGGCTTATAAAAACAAACATGATTTAACTCTTTAAAATGTTATTTCCTCAATTAAAATTGTTTACCACTAAACTATCTCACAGTTGAAAATTGGTATGATAAACTGAAACTTAAAATTTATTTAAGTTGTTTCAACTACCAATTTATTAATACAATTTCCGCATTAATTTAAAATGATTTAATCTTTTTAAGAAAATATTTTAATATTTAGACGTATGCATAGAATTAAGACGGAATCTTTTCATTTTAAGTCGTTTTCTTTACAATTTACAAAAAAAAGATCGCTATTTTTTGGATTTCCTAAATAGCCACAAAATATCAAATTTTAGTAGCGATTGCAAGTGATTGAGAGGAGTTCGAGACACATAAGATTTTGTTTTTAAAAACATTTTTTTACTATTTGACGCAAAAAAACCGTGCCAATACCAGAAAAAATAGTGGCATGCATACAACATACATATCCCCTGGAAAGCAAAATTATTATAACTCCATAGGACATAGCAGCATTTTGCTTTCCACTGAAGATTTATGTTGTTATACCTACCTTAATAATAATATTGTATAACTTGGTGCACACCCCAATTAAAATTATAATAGCTGTCAAACAAATGGTTTGCTTTTTTTAATACTTTATACAATTGTATGTTTGTGCTCCATATATCAATATGTGGCCCGATTTTTTTTTGTATTGGAAAAGGTTAACACATTACAAAGCAAAAAATTGGAAATAAATACTAGAAAAGTGCGGAACGAAGTCCGCCGGGTCAGCTAGTTTTGCATAAAATTAACTCATACTTCTATTCGAAAATGCCTTTTTTGTTTACTATCAATTATTAAAACCAAATAAGGTTTTGTTCTGCTCGGTATTACAAAAAAAACACACAAACGAAATCTCAATTTCCACTTTGAGGTACCTACTATTAACTTGAATTTTCTTCATGTAAATAATTTCAAATATAAAACGATAATTTTTCACATCGCCAAAAAGTATGCAATAAATATAACTCCATCACACATCAAGCAAAAGGCAATGAACATAATTTATTTCACAACATACTCTTGGGCAAACTTATAGCCATCAACCACTTTATCTCTATTTCATCAAAAATCTTCACATAAAAATTCATTCAAGACATTAATCTTACTCATCTATCTGATTGAGATCTTATACTGAGATGTTATGGTGCTTATGGTTATGCTCACTCACTCATTCATTCCATTCATCAGTCAAAATGTCACTACCAGAGCTCACCTCTCATGAGCTCATATAAAATTCCAAATAATTGTCCGTCACAAGATATTTTTTTTTGTAGTTGCTCAAAAGCAACTAAAGAAAAAGACCGATTTTAAAAGCTGTCATCATAATTTCAAAAGGGAATCGCTCACAGAAAAGGACAACTCTTTGGTTTAGTTGGTTGTTTGGTCTTTTTGGTCAGCAGAGCACAGTTCATAATTGTTTTACCGCACAGTCAACAACCATCGTGTTTCGTTTTGTTCGGTACTTTTTGGCGATGTGTAATAAAACTGCCAATTGCAACAATACTCTACAATCAATCAAGCCGACCCAAGCTTTTGTTACATTATTATACCTCAGGGACACATTTTTAAAGATTTATTCATTCGTGCCCGCACCACTGAATGAATGAATTGGCTAATTTATTTTTGTTTTTTTTTTTATTTATTTTGTACATTTTTGTTTTTGTATTTGAACGATCGACTGAAAACTCCAAAAATAGTCATAATCATGGAGAGGTTGTGCAATACAATATAAGAACCGTGACCATATGGTTTTTAGGCTTGTTTGTTTTGTTATTTTTTGTTTTCGGTACAAAAAAGGGTTTAATTCTTGAGGTCAGAGTTTTCTAACAAAAAACCCTTTGTCTTCTTAACGCCAACGAAATAATATTTGGTGTTCAACCATTTAACTTAAAAAAAAAACAATTTTTTTCACAAAATTAATAGGATCTTTAAATTGTCTTGAAATATTAGTTAGATATCATAAATTTAACCTATCACAAGTCTAAAGAAACTAATTTAACTCAAAAGAAATGAAAATATTGGAATTTTTTATTCACATCAACTGTCAGTGTTTCTGAGTAGTCTGTGACATATTCCACGATGGCCTGTGATACAGATTAATTTGTGATATATACACGAAAAATGTGTGATATAGGCTTGGGTGATCATGGAGAGCTACCTGAGTAAACTGATACAGGTTCAACTCATGTGAATTACTGTAGCCATCTGTGATATATACATATATTCCATGGAAACCTGTGATACACAACGGATTGATTGGAACGATCCTCAAAAGTTTTTTTTGAGTAATCGGTGATATTATATTCAGGAACAGCCCTTGAATCTTAACCTTTTCCTGATTATTCTGTGATATTTGCATGACAGCCCGTTATACAGATTAATCTGTCATACGTGCATGACAAATCTGTGATGTATTAGTTATACCTAAATTACTCTGTGATACATACAGTTTTAACTCATATAAATTATTGCAGTTATTTGTGATACCATACAGTCTTGTGATACATTTCGGATTTATCTGTGATATGTACTCCAAAAATCCATGATATATGTACATCAGAACGATCCTCTAAACTAACCTAATAGAGATTCATGATATTGACAAAAGTAATCCGTGATACATACCGTTATAGTCCATGATATTGGTATGTTAGGTATGTGTTTCTTGTACTCTCTAGATCTATTCGTGCTACTGACCAAAATAAGGCGTGCTGTACACTTTATTGACTTGTGATATCATACATAATTACCAGTCGATCTGTGATATTGCCACAGTGGTCCTAAATACTTTCTGTAATATCCAGTGATAAATTTACCAATGGTCTTTGATATATTCCGAAGTAGTTTGTGATCTCAGCAGCAATATTTATCTGTGATATATGATAGCAATCTGTGATACAAGGGCTTTCCGTAAGAATTATCTGAACGTAAGTCACGGTACATACCTGAAACAAAAAAAGAAACTTTGTCCACACTTTCATATACCTCTTTTCCTAGCCCTTTTTTTGAAAACCGCCTTGGGCCAAAGAAGTGTATGAATTTTCAAGAGTAACGCTTCAATAAATCTTCTTCAAAAGACTCATCTTTTATGTGTGTGATATTTATTGAAATGGAAAGACAGTAGCGCACGATCTTGAGGTGTTAGTATCTTTAGGCAGTCCACCGATCCCGCTGCTTCCGTAAATGAATTTGTTATTTTCGCCACGATTTTTGGTGGTTTTTTTATTTTATTTTATAATGAAAGTGGAAATCCTTGAAATTGTACTTGCTTCTAGATGATGCACTTTCTAAATCAATTGTATCCCGGTCGACCGACTACGATGGGATGGGAGTAAGTGTTGGGAACACTTTTGAATTTCACACGCGCATTAAAACCACTCATAAGTAACTTTTCTTGTGTTATTGTTTGTTGTGGCTGGAAAAAAGTGAGACCGCAAAAATTCCATTGGGAATCAATGAAAAAGCAAAAGAAGAGGAAGACAAAAGATCGTGACTTTTTGTTTGGTGATCTTGTCTGATGCAGATTTTGTGTTACCTTCGAAGTAATACCTCCAAACTACTTACACCACAACAACATGATTTTGATTAATACTGCGTAGTTGTTGGGATTAGCTACTTCCATTTTTTGCCAACCGCATTTGCTATATCTGATCGACATCGCCATTTCCACCGCCCGGTATATTACAGTGGAAAAAGTCAATGCTTCCATAAAAATCATTACGATCGATATTATAAACTTCTTGTTTGTTGTTGACTTTGGACTCTCATGCAAGATATCACAAAAATGGTATCAATTGTTGTTTCTTCGTGCTATATGCAAATAATAATAAAATTATTGTTGTTTTTTCTTTCTTTTTTGTTAAATTTTCTTTTGATGATTTTTATGGGATTGTCGTGTTTTTTTGAGTTTTGAAAAAAAAAAAAACAAATCCATTCGGTGGCGGCTTTTGCACCGATTTAAGATACTTAGTTTTTTTTTTTGAAGCAGGATGTGATCTTTTCAATGATATTGTGCTGTTTGTTTCTTGTTAGTAAATAGTGGAAGTATAAAGGAAGAAAGGAAGCTTGTAAGCCATAATGGACATTGGGCACGATATAATATTTTGAGTTTGAGGAAGTTGTTTTTTGGCGATTTAATGTTAAAAGTGTAGTGATATTTTTGTGTAGATTTTTCTCATGTTGTATTGTTTGATAGATATTTGATTTTTTTTATGAAAGAAATATTTTTTATAGGAGGCTTTAGAAACTTTCTCTGTTGTATGTTTAATAAAGGGCAATATTTTTTGTGGTTATGTAAAAGGCAGAGAATAACTACGAAAGTCATGAGATTTGTACTCCCTTACGGGAGTGCTAATTTAAATTTTATTTTATTTTATTACCTAATTAATTTTTTGTTTAAGTTAATTGTTGAAAAAGGCAATAACATAAACTTAATTTCAGCCTTGGACTTATGAACAGTTGTTAAAACACGAAATGTTCGCAAATTATCCAAATCTTAACTTATAATATGACAAAACAAGAATATATGGAAATTAAAAAATATGGGTCACTGAGGCGTATGAGTACTATTTTTTTTTTTTTTTAAGTTTTGTGAATAGTATTTTTTGGGTACTAAAATTTGTTTTCTTAAGTCTTATCAACTTTATATTTATATAGAATTAAATTCAAAATTTGACTGAATGCTAAAATAAAATTTATGTAGTCTTTATTAACTCAATTAGAATCTCTGCAAATATTATTTTACTGTGTTCTCGAAACCTTCTCTTACAATTTAACTGACTATAACGCCCTCTTTATCCGAAATAATATACAAAATGTATCTTGAAGGCTCTAACTCAAATACATACTATATCAACAACCCAACATATCAAATGTTGATCCCCAAGACCTGGAAAAATAATCCAGTCCAGGAAAAGTCCATGAAATATGAAATAGTTTTCAACTAGTCGTTAACAAGTTAAATACAAAAAAATAAGGGATATGATTCATTTTTAAACTTCGTTAGTTCTAAATTCTAATGTGTAAAATACATTTCTACATTCCATAATTTTTTCATAATTTTGTACGATAATAATTGTGAGTTAAATAAGTAAAAGTTTTTAAAAAATTAAAAATTACGGTTGGATCTTTTTTTTTTCAACTAAGAATAATTTTTCATTACAAAATTTGGATTTTTTTTAACATTTAAACATCTTTGATAGTATGTAAATATAATGTATAAATATAAATTTGTGTCTAGCTATGAATTATATAAGTATTCTAAAAATGCAGTTCAAAAATATATCTTTATTGAATTTTAAGACAATATTCACCAAATAAGGCTAGGGTAATGAGGTCAAGCTTAGAAAGAAAACTTTTCATTTAAAGAAAAATTTGTATTGTAAAGTAAAATTTCAGTTTACAACATGCAGAAAATTGCCATTATATGCTTCTGACATCACTACAATTGCAAAGTATCAGTAATAAAGAACTCTACCATCACTCACTAGGTACCGTGTTTTATACGTTTTTTTAAATGTTTTAGGCTACCACAAAATATGTGAGGAAAAAGTTACAAACAAACAAATTTAAAATTAAAGAAAACTAACAAAATTACAGTATAAAACAATATGGGTCACTATGGTGTATGCGCACTATTTTTTCACTTTTTTTTTTTTTTTTTGTTTCTTGGTTTAATTTCTAATCTTTACTTTAAATATATATACCTAGTATATTTACCTATTCTACTACGATTATTGAGTCTAACTGAATGATGAATTTAAATTAAATTTTGTTTTGAACTTCTCCAGAATTTACTTTTGTCTAAGAATATCTGAAACATTCGTTTGATGCACACATAATTTTTTTGTTAATATTGGTATAGCTTCACAATTATGAACAATTTATTTTTCATTAATATTTGCCTTAAATTATAATCTTTTGAATTAATAGCATGAAAAAAAATGGCAGAACAAAAAAATTAAACTTGTGTAGTTTAAATAAGGTACATATTTGATAAAAAGAATTATTTCGTTTATTAATGAAATTTTTGTACTTTCAAGACTCAAGAGGACAATATTGTGAAGAAACACTCAAGGCGATATTAAACTGTCATATTTATATGGCAAAAATGAAGTTCTTAAAACATTTTCATTAATAACACTGGTTAACAGAATTAAATTTCTTTTTTGCCGCAACAAAAACATACTTTTTTGAAGGTTTTCGGTGTGTTGAAGTCGAATCCGAAGTAAAAAAAAAAATTAATCACCTCCCGTTTTTGAAATATTACCGTTACAAAATGCAGTACTACGGACCTTATTCTATTATATAAGGAAAATTATTTGCGCATATTTAGTCTCGAGCAATACAAAAGATATTGAAAAGGTATCGAAAGAAGGAAAACAGTTCTTATAGAAACCGTTACTAGATATGCTCAAGCAATTTTCCTTATAAAAAAGAATAAGGTCCGAAGAACTCAAAAAAACTTTTTTTTGCATTTTCTAACGGTAATATCTCAAAAACGGGAGCTGATAAGTTATTTCTGACTTCGGATTTGAGTTCAACACACCGAAAACCTTCAAAAGCCAGTGTAATCATTTTTCTATCAAAAAATCAAAACCGACTTCCATGGATCAAAACTGGGTTTTGTGGTTTTTCTCATAGTTTATATAGCCAGTATTAAACCTAAAGGAAAACTAAGACGATCTCAATAGAAGAACTAAACTCTCATTCGAGAACGGGACAAAAAATACAAAGTTCCTATTTTTAATCTTTTGAAATCAGGTAATCAATGAACATTTTGGAACATTTCAGCGATTGACAAAAAATTGTCCATTTTTTGTAAGCGTACCTACTATTTTTGTAAAAAAAAATACCTAAAACAAGCAAGAACTCCACATTGCCCGAACTTTAAGAAACTATCGTTTATTCTAAAACGTAGAAAAATCAAGCAATAAGCAATTTCTGAATATTCTATATCAATAAAAAATAATTGATTCTTCCAAATAAATAGGTACTTTATTTTGGTTCAATTTGACACACAAAACAAAACTCTACACTCAATTCAATAATTTCACCTCACTCAAATTTATTAATTTAAACTCACTTTCGCTCTCATTATTGATATTAAAAACCCTCTACAGACTTTGATCTCGCTTGATATTTTACCTGTAAATCCACTCAAACAAACATCTGACGTTTACTTAACTCATTTGAATTCGCCGCAAAAGAAACAAAACTCACCGAACTGCTAACAACACCATCTGTAAAGTTCATCGATATCATAAAACTGGTCAATCTCTGGTGGTGTATATTTTCTTTCATATTCATCTTTTTATTTCGCCTTTGCCAGGTAAAAATCTCTCAAACTCAACACAAAAGAAAGACACATCAACCTTTCTTTCTTGTGTTATCTTCGCCTTTGTTTTGAATCTACAAATTCTATTCATTTAACAAAATAAACCTCACGAATGAACCAACTAAAAGAAAATTCATCCAATTTTTCTTTCTTCCATTATCCATTCATTTGCTTTCATTTATCCAAACTAAAACACGAAGGCGAATGAATCAAAATTCAAAAAGTATAGCCCATCAAACGAGTGGCAACTGTACGCGTGTCAGCACCGAGTTACGGCTAAATCCCGTGATAAAGGTCTTATATTTTCTCGTTGTTCGTTCGTTCGTTCTTTTTGCTAAGAAGAAAAGGTGTTTTTTTGTATACTTTTTCATTTTATTGGATGGTCTCATCTCATTACTCCCCCTATATTTATTTTTCGGAAGCATCTTTCTCTTATGTCTTTCGTGTCGTGTAATGATGATAATGATGATTTAAAAATTTATTGTTAATTGAAAGAAACAAAAAAGTAAAAACGTATCCTCATTAAAAAAATGAGAGTTTAAACAATTACACAAAACAAACGAAACGAAAAATTGGCAAAGTGATTTTGCTTACAATAAAAAATAATAATAATTTTTTACTTTTCATCAAAAAAAAAAACTTGAGGCTACACTCACACTTGTCGTATAGTAGTAATTTCTCTTTAGATATTTTCGCCGCATTTTCGTGTGTTGTTAATTTTTACGTTTACGTTATTCCTACCTGTTTTGTGTGTGATTTTTTTTTATTTTTTTATAAATTATGCACCTTGCTGCTGTTGTTGCTTCTGCTATTTCTTGTTGTTGTTGTTTTTGGATTTAAAAAAAACTTTCCCTTGTCTCGCACAGGTTAATGTGTCGTATGGTTATTTTTTTTGGTCTTTTTTGACAAAGAAAACAACAGAAAAAATAATAATAAAAAAATTCTGTTTATGTACCTCTGAGGTGAAAACAAAAGTGATTTCTTGTGAAAAGAATTAAAAAAAAAAAAGTGAATAAAAAATATCACAAAGAAAAATGTGTAAAAAAGTGTGAAAAATAATTAAAAAAGTTCACACACATTTTTTTTACACAAAAAAGTTTATGGTGAATTAAGTACAAATCAAATCGATCTGTCATAGTGACGTTTCGTTTCACACACATCGTAAATTCACCATCATTATTACCACCATCAACCATCATCAATTGGATTCAAAATGGTGTTTGGCGGAAAGTTTCGCATTAGAAGGTTTGTATTAAATTCGATTTATCACACAGCGAAAAGAGAAAAGAGACCATTTTATATTTATTTGACAGGTTTGGTTCTGTGTTTGGGAGAATTTATAGCCCCGCAGGTCCATATTTGGAGCCTGTGTGTGTGGTGATCTCAGTATAAAAATGTGCGGAGCTATAACTGTCACATTACTTGTAATGTTCCATTGTGAATATGCTCTTTTTATACGAACGATGCGAAGACTGTTGGTTTGGCTTCGAAAACAACAATCGATCGTAAAAAATCAATTTGCGTGCAATTATCCACTAATCACCGTTACACATTCTTCAATCTTTTGCCCTTTTTTGGTAGGCGGGTTCCGTTCGCAGAGTTTTTTGAGATCTCAAAGAGTTGAGTCAGAACAGAAAGCCTCTGCTGAGATTGTGCGAAAATTGTGCTACTGCTGAAAAAATGTCCTCTTGTTTTTTTGTTGTTGTTGTTGTTATTTGGTGTTATTGCTTCTCTGAGCTACTGATCTGTGTGATCTTGCTTCTCATCACTTCTTGCAAAGAGTCTTTTGTGATATTTGGGGTGAGGAGGGGGAGATTATTTTATTGGTTAACTGGTTACTGTTTTTTTTTTGCTTCTCTTTTTTTTTTTCTTTTGTTGTTTGCGGATTTTCCGTGACCCGGAGTAGAGGCATTGTAGTAGTGAAGTAGATGGCGATTTGTAATTTATAACGTTATTACAAATTAAAGCGTGGATTGGCAGTTGATTGTTGTTTTTTCTTTTACTCTTTTTTTCTATTTTAATTTGTTGCTTTTGTTAGGTTACAATATGTTGGTTTGAATTAATTGAGTTTAATGAATTGGATATTAGATGTCGAAGGCTAACAAGGTTTTGCAATAGAGTCAGTATGTTTGTTTTTTTGCTATTCGTGGCGACTGCTACTGCCGAAAGCCAATTACCGGGCATTTTTAAAATTATGCAAACAAAATAAAGTATAATGATATATTTGATAGAAATTGTGTGCAGTTTGACTCGCAATATTGGAATGGGAAAGGGTTTTTTTTTTCATTTTAATGAAAGAAATATTAAAGAATTTTAATTAAAAAAGATCGAACGACATTCTTTGATTCAAATAAAAGTGTTTAGGGTGTGGAGACTTGGGTGATAGTTGTTGTTACTAACCAATTGATTTTTATATCCTTAATTATGAATTTTAATTACTCTTTGAAATGTTTTAATTTAAACTGCTGGCTTTGAAAGTGAGGCACGAGACTATTTCATACAATTGATCTTTGAGCAATTAAAAAAAATTGCTTGATAAACTGATAAAATGTAGTTTGGTTTATTTTTATTATAGTAGAACGATCTTATAACACAAATGTTTTTTTTTTTATTTTCGTTATGCAAGTCTATTGATAAAAATGCCATAAATTCAAAATGCATACAAAAAAAAATGAAAAAATATTTTTTTTGTGTTGCTTTTTTTCAAATTCTTGATTCTTTAATTTTCTTGCAAAAATTCGATCGAATACAACAAAAAAACAACTAGATGAATTGAATCGAAACTTTGTAGGATTTTTGTTGGCATAGGTATTAAACTATAGAAGACACATAATCAACATTAATTAATTAATGCAAGAAATAAAAAAATATTCTTTTCAAAAATCAGTTCTTGATTTTTGTGGGAAATTTATTTAAGATTTCGAAATACTTTTTTTTCAAACAGCGGTTGTTAAGTTATTGATGTTTAAAGGTTAATCCTTTTCCGTTCAAAGTTCAATATCACAACGTCAAAGTGTTCGTATCGAACTTATAAAAAAAGAAAATTTAACCTGAAGAGAAAAAATTTCCCAAGTTTTTTAAACCTGAAAAACTGAACCGGCAAATTTCGGAAAAAAAGTCCAGTATTCAATACGATGTACCTTGGAAATTTTCTATTGTAAGATCTCAAAACTAGAAAGCTTAAGATTTAAAATTCTCTTTACAAAAATTTCCAATACGACAATTTTTTTAGAAATTAGGTAGCTTTAAAACTCTTTAAAAAATTGTGATTTTTTTGTAATTAATTTTTTAAACTAATTTTTCGAGATTCAAATTTTCTTGCAAAGTAGGTACACCCTTTTAAGAGGTTTTCATTTTAAGCTGACGTTTTGTTTTTTTTTAAACGAGATGTATTTGTTACACTTGAATGTCGTCGGACCCAATGGCTTCCAAAATACATTTTTCAGATTTAATGAATAAAATTCAAACAATAGTTTATAGATTTTTTTCTATTTCTTCATGAAAAAAGTTTTTTTTTTCGAAAATCATTATTAACGGCATTCTCCCAAACAATTAATTTAATTTCCAAAAAAATTTTATGAAAGAGCATTTCTACAGTTTTTATAAAAATTTAAAAAAATAAAAATCAAAAAAAATAAAAACTAAAAAATAATTTTTGAACTTTATAAAAATGTTTTTGTTTGTTTTTTTTTGGAAAACGGGACATTGAATTTTTGAAATTTAAGTTTAAGGTATTGTTTAATAAATTGCTGCAAAATGCCATACCAACTTTTTTAAGAGAAATTGTTTTCAAAAAATTATGTACAAAAAATTAGCTTAAATGATTTTGAAATTTTTTCTCTTTTTTAATTCTATAATTCATTTAAGACGTTGCTCTTTTCCTTTGAAAAATAAGTTTAATTTTATTCTTATTTATTCATTTATTCATAGTATGCATTTACCACATTTGTATAGAAATAGTTTTAAAGTCTAACCTACTTGAGATCTAAAAGCAAGTTCGTGAAATCAAATTTAGATTCCTTTATATATATCCTTATTACAGAAACACAATCTAGTTTTTAAATTTTCCTTTGTAAACCGATTTCATACGAGTTTTCTTTCAGACAAAAATTTCGATATCGTACAGTTTTTGTATATATAGTATCTATTGAAAATTTTGTGAATTAATGAAGACAAATTGGAAAACTTATTGTTTTCACACTTTTTGAAGTATTTTCACTGTCACTATTTTATTCAATTTTATAATTATAATTGTTATAATTTTCTACCAATTTATTTGGCGTGAGTTCTAACTTCTTGTATTCAAATATTGAATAAATGCTATGATTTTTTTTAACTTGGTTCAGTGAATTGATTTATATAATTGCGGAAACACGTTTCAATTGTTATCAATATTTGCTTAAAAATGTAAGATGTAAAACACAAAATTTGACCGCTTCGATGCTTTTGTAATGTGGGCATTTGTGCATGTTTAATGACTTATTGAAAACCCTATAAAAGTGTTAAGTACTACCTATTTATCATAAAATTCAAGGTAATGTATATTTCAATAAATCAAATTGTTTAAAGAACGCCCTTGGAAACCCACGAAACCTCAAAGTTTCATTCTTAAAAAAATGATATGTTCAAAGTTCCGCCAATATTAAAAGCAAAAAATTAACTTATAACAAGATACATTAAGGGCTCTTAATAAACAATGATAATTTATTTCGAAAGAACCTTTTGTTCTTAAAATGGACAAAAAGCCCTCTTTACAATTGCCTCTGTCTGACTTCATTTATTAACATAGAACTTGAACTACTCATAGATTATTTGCTTTCCAATTTACAAAAACTAGCAATTATTTTGTTTTTGTTACATTTTTCAATTGATTGAGTCTACTTTTTATAGTGTTTCTCTTTTGGCTCCAGTCTTAATTAAAATAAAATTGATTGGCCAGCCAGCATCACAATTTGAAAGTCACATTTAAATAGCCTTTATCTTGATGGTATTTATCCACGCAAACCACATCTAAACTCATCAGCTTCCTCTTAAAGTAATTTAAATAATAGAAACAAAAAAAAAACTGAAACAAATTTTAATTTAAAAGAATAAGGGCCAGACAAAAACCGATATAAGATGATAAAAAAACCTTGAAATCAAAGTTAGTTAAGGCAAAGCCATAAATTGTGCAATTAAATACTTTGTTTTCGTTATGGTAGCCGAATAATTTAGATCAAAAAAGACCGATTAATTTGATCTAATGATCTTTTACATGGCAGTTTGTTAATTTGAGAGAGAGGGATATTTTACAACACTGATATAGACCACGATCCAACAAGTGATTTGTTTTTCGTTGACAAATTACTGAAAATAAAACTTATGGTGTTGTATCTGATTTTGAGCATTTTAAATTGATTTATTTTGACATTTATTTTGGTCTGAAGTAATTGTTTGAAAAATTATGGGGGAAATCTTTTTGTTTGACATTAGAAGAAGAAAAAACAGAGATTTGTCAAACTATACAATCAAGATCGGATTGATGACAGTTTTCGGTATCAATTTGGAGTAGGTAAGTGATATTTTAAACTGTTTCTCGAGGTTGAATAAATTTGAAAAGAATTTTGGGAATTTGTAAATTTATTACAAAATTGAAGATAAAATGATGGTAGATCATTTAACAAATCAATTTAAAATTTCTCAATTTCAATTTATCTTCAATTTGAACCTTGGCATTTTATGGAAATTAGTTCTGCTTGAGTACCAAAAGCTCGTAAGGAGTGATAGCCAAAGTAAAAGGAAATGGTAACGGAGTTGCGAATAACAGAGTTACGCGCGACAGAGTTACGGCCGTCAAAGTTACGCGAAACCGAAGTTACGAAAAACTAGAGTTACGAATTCTAAAGTTATGTTAAGCTATGACATGTGATTTTTGGGTTGGCAACAATTGCAGGGAACGATAAGGAATTATGGAAACATAAATAAGAGAATATCGAACCGTAGGTGCAATATTAGTTGGACAAATAAGAAGTTAATTTCAATTATGTCCCCCAAACTTACATAAGTATTAGGGTGGGTCAAAAAAATCGAAATTCTTTTTTTTGGATTGGTACTCCGAAAAATCGATTGCTAGACCCCTCTAGAATATACACGCCAAAAATGAGCTCTTTATATTAATGGGAAGGTCCTCCGCTTTGCAATTTTCCATTTTTACATCAAGCTTCTACTAAAAAAAAATAATTTTTTTATTAATTGACTTTTTAGCAAATTTCTTTTCATATTCTTGTAGGAAATTGAACGCTCTACAAAAAAGGCCTTATACACTTTTTTCGTTTATCTAACCGTTGAATAGATATTTGAGGTTCAAAAATCGAGAAAATCTTTAAAAATTCGTTTTTTGTTCTTAATTTTGTAACAAATTGAAAAATTATAATGATCAAACGCGCAAGACATATTCTTGTTGGAAATTGATTGCTCCACAAAAAAGGTCTTATTAACTTTTTTCATTAATCTAAACATTCTAAAGATATTCGAGGTCAAAGTTAAAAAAAAATATAAAAACATTTTATATTTTTAAAAAAATTTCTAATTCACTGAAACTTTATTATTTTCAAATTAGCAAGATATATTCTTGTAGGGGCTTAAACGTTCTACAAAAAATTCTTTGGAATGAAATTGATTGCTTTAACCTTTTAGAAG
This sequence comes from Episyrphus balteatus, assembly GCF_945859705.1. NCBI lineage: Eukaryota > Metazoa > Arthropoda > Insecta > Diptera > Syrphidae > Episyrphus > Episyrphus balteatus. Next base: position 169,015,776 of record NC_079134.1, read on the forward strand.
ATATTCGTATCCAAATCGCAATGCATACGGGTCATAAGAAAACTATTGAAATCAGTTAGCATTGGTTTGGATACGAATATCTTCTAAACGGTTAAAGCAATCAATTTCATTCCAAGGAATTTTTTGTAGAACGTTTAAGCCCCTACAAGAATATATCTTGCTAATTTGAAAATAATAAAGTTTCAGTGAATTAGAAATTTTTTAAAAATATAAAATGTTTTTATATTTTTTTTTAACTTTGACCTCGAATATCTTTAGAATGGTTAGATTAATGAAAAAAGTTAATAAGACCTTTTTTGTGGAGCAATCAATTTCCAACAAGAATATGTCTTGCGCGTTTGATCATTATAATTTTTCAATTTGTTACAAAATTAAGAACAAAAAACGAATTTTTAAAAATTTTCTCGATTTTTGGACCTCAAATATCTATTCAACGGTTAGATAAACGAAAAAAGTGTATAAGGCCTTTTTTGTAGAGCGTTCAATTTCCTACAAGAATATGAAAAGAAATTTGCTAAAAAGTCAATTAATAAAAAAATTATTTTTTTTTAGTAGAAGCTTGATGTAAAAATGGAAAATTGCAAAGCGGAGGACCTTCCCATTAATATAAAGAGCTCATATTTGGCGTGTATATTCTAGAGGGGTCTAGCAATCGATTTTTCGGAGTACCAAATCAAAAAAAAAAAAATCGATTTTTTTGACCCACCCTAATAAGTATACTTATGTTTTTTTTCCATTTCAACGTTTTTGCGATCTTCTCACAAAAACAAAACCATATATGTATATCTAAACCTATCCAATCAAAATTTTACAAGATTAAATAACACTCATTTTCACTTTACTCATTTAGTTCTGACCAATGAGAAAAATGTTAATCTCTTGTTTGTATTTCCATAATTCCATATCGTTCCTCGCAATTGTTGCCAACCCAAAAATCACATTTCATAGCTTAACATAACTTTAGAATTCGTAACTCTAGTTTTTCGTAACTTCGGTTTCGCGTAACTTTGACGCTCGTAACTCTGTCGCCCGTAACTCTGGTATTCGTAACTTCGTCGGTTTCCCAAGTAAAAGATATTTAATTTAGCGATTGTTGATGTTTCAAGACTTGAAGATCTTTTTAGCTTTTCGGTACAAGGAACTACATTATTTTTAAACAAATATTATGCCTTTTTGGGTAGATTGTCTAAACAAACTTTAGTTATTAACAGTTGTAAAAATATTGATCATTGAAACCTTCAACCAAGACTTTAAAAAAATGTGTGGAAAAATCGAAATACTTTTTTTTTTTTGTTTACTATTCTTTTCTTAGTGTTTTTTTTTTTTATTTTTACGCTCTGATAAATTAGTTTTCTAGAAAAATTATATCATTATTTCACTTGAATCAAAAATTTAAATATTTATTATTTTATGCGCGGTATAAGATTGTGGGCGAGAAAAAAAAATTATTATTCATTAACTCGTGTCGAGTACATACATATTCAAATATATATAAAAGTGAAATAAACTTTCAAGATTCTACTCTAATTTCAATATGAACAGCATTTTTTTCAGTTTCTACCTACAAGGTTGATTTAAAATAAACAATTACAAGCTGATATAAATTGAATAGGAAAATTTGTTATAGTTTTGCATACCTACACTACTTGTATAACAAATATACATATCATCGAACACTTGATTCAATAAACCTTCAATGGAAAATGTATAAACTTAAAATAAATTTTTATTTGATGATAGTTTTTTTTTTTTTCATTTTATATGAACAGAAAATTTTTGTTTGACCTTCTTCTTTTGGAATTTTAAACAAGACAATAACACTAGTACCTACTGTGAAAAAAACTAAATAAATAAATAAATACATCTTTATGTGCTTGTGCATATTTTAGAATTTTTATTTATTTTTGGAAAAACAACCGAATTTAAGTTTTATTTTAGGAAAACAGAATTTTTCTGTAAAATGCATTCATGAATGAATTGATTAAGTTGAACATATTTATTAAGAGAAACTTTCTTCAGAGCTTTAGAATGATTTTCATAGTAATTATAATTATATTTATTACAATTTAAAATTTAAATCCTTTATTTCACTTACATAACATTCGTAGGTTTTTGTAATAAAAGAATTGACATTTAAATGATTTATTTATCTTTATTATGTATGTATAAGAAAAAAATATTGTTATGTTACGGATGGGAAAATATTATTCCATTGTTGCTTATTCTCTGCAAGAAAAGCGTTTTTATGGTCAATTCAAATAAAATTAAAATAAATAAAATTTACTTAAAAAAAAAAGAATTATTATTATTTGCAGAGAATTTTTTCCAATCACTTTTTTCTTAAGTTTTCACAAGACTCACTTTTAAGCTAAGGAAGCTTAAAAATGCAAACAAGTTTTATATTGGTCACGAATAAGTTCCAATATCAATTAATTGATAATAATATTAATGGTTCCTATTTTAGGCGATTAATTTGCAGTCATAGGAATATGCATTTTTACACACTTTTTTAGATTAGAGAAGATAAAAATGAAGACAGGTTGTAAACTGGTTTCAAATGGGTTGCAAAGTCGTTTCGACTACGAATTGTTCTGTAATCGATTGCAAACTAGTAAATATGCATGGATTTTAACATCCGATTTTCTTGTATTGAAATTTAAAAGTATAAAACATTTTTAAAACTGCAAATATCTTCAGCACTCTAAAGAGCACACGAAAAATTTTTTAAAATTTTTGAAAAACAATGTAAAGCCAGTAAAAAAAAAGGTTTTTTTTTTACTGGGTATAACAATTGTTTAAAAAAATTAAAGAACTTTTGTTAATGATGAGATAGAAAAAAAATTTTCGTCAGTCAACTGTTGTACCAAAAAAGAATTTAATTTTTTCAACTTATTCAATAACAAAATGTTAAGAACTTATGTAAATGCTTACTAGGGCTCTTGATATTACCCGGGTAATACCCGTTTCAATAAATACCCGGGTACCCGGGTACCCGAATATGCGGGCATTACCCGAATGTGCGGGTACCCGGTTATTTTAAGTGGCGGGTACCCGAGAAACCGGGTAATGTGTTCTTAATAGCATAAAATGAGGGAAAATATCAGAGAAGTCTAGTTTAATTTATTTATGAGTAATTAGTCGTTCATAAGAAAAATTCGTTTTGAAAAATATGAGCCTTTAAAAAATTACCCAATAATTTTAAACAATAATTATTGTTACGTTTTTATAAAATTAATTCTCTATTTCTCAAAAGAACCATCACATCCTTGGTTCTTATCCCAAAAGCAAACTTTTTGCCAAGTTCATTAGTGTAACAATTTTTTTTTTATTTGTTGATTTTATGTATATTGTTTATATAAATTCTGTACTATACTACTGTTTTATATAAAAGTCTTAAAGTCTAAAAGAAATAAAGTTATGTTAAATTTATAATATTGTTTATGTTTTTTTTTAAACTTGACTATAGTCGAATCGATCGAATCCAACTATATACATTTATTGATTTTACAGCAAAGACTGAGAAATGTTCTTAAATCTGTTTCAATCACATTATTTATGCCTAGATACGAAAATATTGCGGCTACCCGAATATGACCGGGTACCCGTATTATAACGGGTACCTGAATTTATGGCCCCCGGGTAATACCCGGAAATGCAGGTACCCGGGTAGTTACCCGGGTATGCGGGTATCAAGAGCCCTAATGCTTACTGCAAAGTTTTTATTTAGCAGTTAAAATGCTGATTTGCAGATTTTTAAGCCAAAAATAAGTTACTAGTTTACTCTGACTGAAATAATCCAATTTTACAAATGACTATATTTTGTATTATGATTGTTTAGAATAAGCAATTTATCTCGTCAAAGGCAGTCACAGTCAATTTACCTTCAATTTACCATATCGTCACACCATCTATAGAAACATATGTCATCAAAAAAAAAAAAAATACAATAATGCAAATAATTTCTGGAAATTCCATTAAAAATAATAAAAAAAAAAAAACTGCATAACTATCAATTAATATTTATTTTTCGTCGCAATAACAAAACAAATTTTGTTTGGAAAAACCCCCAAAATGAAACAATAGGAAGCGTTAAAACTAAAGATCTTAATCTAAAATGGCTACAACAAAAGGAAAAAAATATACATACAACTTACAATTACATTTTTAATTAATTCCACAATCGATATTGTCGACGTATATCTTTTACCCCACAAAAATGAATAAAATGGGAAAAAAAGAGAAACATTGCGTGTTTAAATAATAAAATTAAGCACATGATTTTCATCAAAATAACAAAAACAAAAAAAAAGTTAAAACAAAAGAAAGGGCTACTCAACTCATATACAATACGACTTTTAGCGTGCTTCATATCCATTAGATCGCATTTCATTGCGGGTAAAATAACAATAAAAAATTCCTCTTATGAAGAAAGCTATAAGGAAACATTATTATTATTTGCAATTTCATGACAAAACAAATGAAATAGGTTTATGTCAAGGATACTTAACAGAGTAACAACACAAAAAAGGGGAATGGCCGCCCTATTCTTTGTATTTTGTGATTGTCTTTGATGTCTCTTGCACACTGACTTACTGTCAACTTGACAGTTTAAAGTCCAAAAAGTACTAAAAAAAAAAAAAAACAATCTGATTCACAATAAATGATTAAATTAACTTTTTATTTCGCATTTTATTTTTAAAAATAGATTATAAATGGTCTGCGTAATTGAGTCGATAAATCACTTTTAATTGTTATCGAATTATATTTATTGGTGTCATTCCATTCACACATTTAAAAAAAACTCAGGTAAAAAATGCACTAAAAAACAAACAAATATAAATAAATGATTGTGAATCATTTTTATGCATGTATTTGCCGCGATCTAAATTATGTTATCACATTTCAAGGTAAAACTTCAATAAAAAAAAAAGAAAATATTTTTTTTTTTTCATTTTTCAATTCATTGAAATTTTGCACTTGAAACAAAACCAACGCAGGCCACATTGAAATTGGGTTAGCGAATAAATAAATCGCCACATAAACATTTTTTTTCTTATTTTAATTCCATTTTTGAACGTGCCTAACCTTTGTACACACGTTAAGATTGTGAATAAAACTCTCCGCAGCTCAGTAACATGACATGCCGCCATACATTCACAGTGGTGCTCGTTGCTCGGTATCATGTAATGCGAAATAAAACCAAACGAATAAATTTGTTTGCAATCAAACAAATTATAGCTCTATTGTCTTGACATTTTTTCAGCCAATTAATAACACAACACGATTGGGACAGGAAAAAACAAACACAAAACAATATATACCATGAATTTACAATCTTATAACCTAACTGTCAAGGAATTTTTTTATATGGAGCGCATACATATATTTGACAGCCTGAAGTCGAAAGTGTAATTAAATGGAGAACAAGTGAAGTGACAAAGTGGTTTAATATTATAATAGCTTATAGGTATCTTATAGGTATCTTATAGGAGAGAACTGGATTTTATTTATTTTTTATAGAAACCCGATCTGTCTCAGAGTTAAATCAGAGTTAAAAGACGAGAGTAGGGACAACTACTATTGACTTTATACCTACTTTTTTAACTCGTTCTTTCAATTTTTATTGAAAGGAGTGAACTTATGGTTTTGTTGTTTCACTTTTTCAGTTGCTATTGTCACTTTAAACACGGAAGAACTTTATTATGGTATTTCATAAGAATCGAGCTGAAATTACCTATAATTTTGTATATTTTTAATGTCTTGCGTAGCTTAATTCGAAACGTTTATTTTTTATTTACGATTATGTGAGTCATTTTTTATGAACACAACGATTTTTCGGTGTTTTTTTCTTTCTTCTAAAAGTTCAATGATCTGATTGCAGGTTTTTGTGAAATTTTTATGTTTTTACTTTTACTTGCGTGTTTTTTCGCTTTTGTTTTCTTAATTTTATAAGAAGGTGAAATTCATGGTTATATTTTGGTTTGAGTGTCAAGAACATTTGTATAAGAAATGTTTTTTGAAATAATTAAAGGTTTCGATTTGTTTGGAATATGGTTGAAAGCTTGTGATGTTGTTTTGAGGTGAGTTCCTTTATGTATGGTTGTCAATTATTATCGATAACATTTAAAAATTGTTATCGATTTGAACATTAAAAAATAAATAAAGTTACGATTGTGAATTAACATTACTTTTGACAGTTTCAATTTAAGCTTAACACACAAGAATTTGTTTGTTTTAAGTGATTGTGATTTACAAAGATTGAATTCAGTATATTTAACTGTTTATTTGCTCCTATAAGCCAACATTATAGAAGTATTTTGAATTCTTTGAGTTCTTAACATTAATCGACTTTAAAAATAGAAATATTTTCACAATGATCCATTTTAGTCTACTAATTTTTAAAAAAAATGTGATACTTTCCATTTTATTGGACGTTCCCAGAAAATAATTTCGGGAACGTTTTCATCAACTCACTCAAATTTGCTTTATAGAAGCGTTCTAAAAGTCTAATCAACCATGTTTAAATTTGTAGAAGATTTATCATGGTGAAGGACAAATATAAGAAAAATATTTAAACAATTCATCAAATAGTACCTAACTACAAAATTGATTTGTTTATATCTACAATTTCTAAACATTGATCACTTTACCCATTTTTATTTAAAAATAAAAAAATAAAATAAAACAAAATCTAATCATTCTTTCAATAATCTCTTAATTCACATTTTATTTTTGCTAAAATCAATTAGTAGGTCTTTAAAATATTGCAAATAAAAATATTTATCATTAATTTTATGTGTTAAGTACATTCGATTAAAAATTTGACTTTGATCAAAGATTAATTACTTCAATGTCAAATTAGTATTATCTTTATACATACACTAAATTTCTTTTGTGATTAAACTTTAAAAGGTTAAGGTCATCTTATATTGTCTGAACAAACAGCAAAACTAATAAAATTCACCACAAAAAATATTACTAATTAATTTTTTTTGCCGACGCCAATAAACATTTAAATCTCAGTTTTATTATCTTCACCAAACAAACAAAAATGAAAATCAACAAAATAAAATAACTCACCTAACCAATCCACCTACTTAAAGTACTAATTTAATTCATTTCTTCCCATAAAAAATCAAATCAAATAAAAAAAAAAACAAGTTTACTTAAATCTCCAGTGGTGCTATTATAAATGCAATATAGAGTAAGTCTCCAAAATTGCAATTTCATTTCTCTCCAAAAAACTCAAATTCACACGATAAATTAAGAAAAAAAGAAATAACTAACGAATCTATGTTGTTGTGACCCAGAAACCTTCATTAGATGATTGAATTTTAATAACATTAGGAATTTAGCAAAAAAGGTAGACAACAAAAAATAACATCAAATCAACTGTCAAAGTGTTGTTCGCCATCGTTGAATTCACATCATCTGTTGTTTTGTGGTATTATTTTCTCCTGACGTTTATTAATATTTCAATTAATTTACGCAATAATTTAATTTAATTTAATTTAACTTTGTGAAGTGGAATTGCTAAAATGAGGTATTTTTTTCTTTATCTGTCATCATAACTAAACAAACATACCTTTCTCTACAAAATTGAACTTTCTTCCGGGGTAATTAGACTTTAATGATTATAACCCACTGAACTACACCCATCAGAGTCAAAATGATGACAAAAAAAATGAATTTCAAAATAAAAGTGACATTATTCATTGTGTGATAACAGTAATTTTTGGGACATCTACAACTGTCAGTTTGTGGGAAGTTATTTGTTAATTTAGCTTTGTTTGTGTAAACCTATACCCATAGCTGTCAAATTTGACAAAGACAAAAGAAAAAAACTGTCATCTTGTAGAACAGGGCATGTATGTTAAGTTGAATGATTTTTATAATACAGTTATTTCACTGATAGGCTTTTGCAAATTACTACGCAACCCTCTCTAATGGTGACTGAAATACAGTTAACATAGTAAAATGGCTTCAAGATATGAGACTATCAGTCAGTGTGTGTTGAAGTTGAATAATATACATGCAACAACAACAAAAAACTGTAACTTTACACATAACAAAGTAAAGTAAGTCGAAGAGGGATTATATCGACTTGGGGAAGTGCCTGCGCTATTTGGCTCGCGACACGCTCTGATGGATACTCGTACACATTTACTGACAGGTTAATGTACTCGTCAAACGTCAACGTCTTCATGGCGGCAGCACAGAGCACCAACAACGTAACATCGTCGACTAACAATGATTACCACGGTGACTGTGTGGTGGCGCGGTAGTCGGTTTTTGTAAACCACATGCGAACATCGCCATTTGCCACTTGAAATGGCCGAGTTCGAGTTCTTGTCGCAGAGACATATAATAGAGCTTTCCAGGTCCACCGTCCGTCCGTCTATCGTCCATCCATTGCGTTGTTTTATCGTTAGCCAGTGGCGGCTTCTATTGTTTTGAAAGCATGAGAGTTAATTGCTTCTATTTTTAGAGCCCCCAGCCGATAGGGGGCCATTCTTTGGTGCTAAACGTCTACCAAAGACTTATCTACCTCCTAGCCTAAGGAAAAACTGAAACTCACTGCACAAAGTTAATTATTGTGATATTTCTTTTGTATTGAATTGTGATGAAATTGAAGATCTGCGCTGAGAATGCTAGAAGGCAAGATTCTAACGCGCGTTTGGACAATGAGAAACGAAAGGCTGGCCGCCACAAAAAGGTTGATAATTAACCGTGATTGCACGTGTAAGGAATATTATTATTAGAAGTATTGAATTTTTTTTAGTAAGAAGACTTCTTACTTCTTATTTAGAATGCAAAGCATTGCGTGAATAATTACGAAATAAAAAAAAAAATAAAATTATATAAATCGAGAGCAATGCGTTTATCAATCATGTTTTTGAAATGAATATGAAAGCAAAAGGGTGGAGCTGGGAGGTAGGCTATTTATGCTCTAATTGAGAAACATGAAAGTTTTTTTTTTTTCTGTGTTCTTTCTTTGTTTTTAATTAGAAATCGATTTTTTTTTTTTTCATCATTCTTTAAATATTGGTGAGAGGTTTAATTAGGTTATCGAAGATGAAAGGCATGTAATTATTAGTTCTTGAATGAAAAGGGACTACAAATTCTGTAATGCACTTTAAAAATTTCTACAAGAGATGATTCAATACTGTTTTTTTTTTTTTTTATTTTTAATAAAATCATTGGAAAGGCATTATAACTTTATGATTTTTTAATAGGAATGTTTATGGGAAATTAGGTCGAGATTGAATCTTATGAAAGATATAAGTGCAGGTTAAGATAAAGTAGGAACCTATTTAATTTTATCATTTTTGATTTTATTTTATAAATGAGAGAATGGTAGCGATTCAATATGTTCGAATATGTTGGAAACAAATGAAAGAAATTGGGTAAAATAATGTATGCAAAAAATATAAACATAATTAATTCATAAGACTGGAACAATTTTCCTTGAAGCTGCCAACTAATCAATCACTGCATCAAAACTTTACTATTCTTATGCACGAACGGCACCATGCTTTGTTAAAAATAATTTAAATAGATCAAAATATATATTAAACCAATTTTTTAAGTGCAATTTTAAAGAAAGCATGAAAAGTACACTGTGGTGTATACGTAACTTTTTTTTATTTTTAATTGCGATTTGCTTAGTTTCTGTGAAGTTTACAAGTTTTAATGAAAGCATTTGTGCCTATGAGTGTAATATTTGAGTATTTATTTTGTTCACGGAGGTGTTACTTAAGTAGGTGGTGAAGTCCATAACTCTTATCACCGTAATTTCGCTGACTATACTCCCCGGTTGAGTAAAGTTACTTTTTTTTTATATTTTTGTACTTTTTTATATTTTGCTTCTCTATTTTGATTGAAAAAAAATATCTTCTGGTTTCAAATATGTAAATGAAGTTCACAGAAACTAATTGATTTAATGAAAAAATATATCAAGACGAGAGACACGAGTGCAATTTTTATGTAAAACTGTCTTCTACCAATCCATTTGCATTGAACTTTTTTTGTGATTGCTTATTACTTTAGTTCTTACTACTTCCCAAGTTGTTCACATTCTTTTTTGACTAGTTTTCAACTTCTTTTTAGCCAACTCACTTTTCTACCTCGAAAAAGGTGTTCTTCATTTTCCTTTTACTGTAAATTCCGAACGAAGTGTTGTTCGAAAATTTTTCCTTATAGTAAATAAATTTTTAGGATGAAATTAGAAACAATATCTACCTACTTCTTACTCGCAAAATTTATTCGAAATTCGGGCGAAGTATTTCGGATGAGATTTTCATTTTGTGTCTAGCTCAAATTGTAAATTACTAAAATGTTTAAATTGTTACGTAAAGAATAATTGGAAAATAATACGAAAAATTTGTTTTTGTTAACAAATAAATTCAATGAAGTTTTATTAGAACAACGTCTATTGGGTCAGCTAGTATAAAATATAATTTTTACTAATTTAGTACAAAGAAAGTACAAAAGTATTATGATACAAATTATGTAAATAGAACCACTCGAGAGATCATAACTCAAAAGACTAACACACCCACGTTAAATAGTTTTGGTAAAAGTTTTTTTTTTTTTGCAAAATATTCTTTTTTTTTTTTTGTTTTGGTTTATAACAATAAATTATTATTTATACCACGTATATTTTTTTTTTTCTATTTCTTTGTATTTTCTTATAAAAATCATCATTTGGCATAGTTGTTTTTTTCTAACTTTTTCTCTTCTTTTTCTTTCTTTTCAGGTAAGAATTTGTAAACCACCAACGCAGATTAAAAAAAAACTAGTTCATTTGCAAATATTTGGCAAGTCAATAAAACAACAACAACAAAAAAAAAAGTTAAAAATAAAAAAAAAGTTAAGTAGCATCTCTATTCCATTATCAATTGTGAATGCAAACAATAACAATACAAAAGCAGTCAAATGAAACCAATTTTGGCCAAAAAAAGGTGTGGAGCTTTTTTTCTTGATGACAGAAAACAAAAAAGAATATGAATCATCATGTTGACAGTGAGGGTCTTTTAATTAGATTCAGTCTTCTTAATTTTTTTAAACTTTTAATCAACTGTCAAATAAAACAAACTCCTGATAAGTGTCAAACAACTGTCAAAAGTGACAGCTCGGTAATTTTTGAAGAGTCTAGAAAAATGCTTTTATGTTTTACAAGTTCGTAGGCACATGCAAAATAAAAATTCGAAAAATAAATGTGTCTAACTAAGTGAATTGAAGTGTACATAATTCTTTAAGTTATATAAATATTTATGTGACTTTGAATTAAGAATAAACACCAATGAGAAAAAAAAAATTGCTCATTATTTTTGATGAGCAATTAACAGCTTTTAAGTATCTTGAGAAATAAAAACAAAACAACAAAACTACGACTTATAATAAATTAACAGCTTAGGTAATCATCAAGATGCCACTAAAAATATTAAATTACTAGGAATGTCGGTAATCAAACAGAGCTAGATTATTCGCTTCCAACACAATACAGTCTTTCTCTGTAGTATATATCACTAATCTTAGGTCATCTTCATGTAAATGCATTTATAACTATGAAACTTCTACTACATTTTCTATATGATTAATCTTCTGACACTGCGGGATGCATACAATTTGCATGAAAGTAGCTTCTGTTTTTCTGTATATATTTCTTGAACAAAATTTTTTAACTTGGGGGTCTTTGACAAAATCGTTATTTTTCATCAGTAGCCAAAAGAGTAATATTATTTTTAATTTAAGTTGATAATTCAGGGCTTTGTTAAGCCTTGAGTAACTATAGAAGAAGATAGATACAAAAAATGATGAAGATACATCGCATTGGTTGCTTAAAACATTTTATTAAAATGAAAACGAAGATAGTTTGTGTAGTTTTTTTGGTCGTGACTTTGAATGGGCGGCTAGATGAAGGCTTTCTTTTTATATTTTTTTCATATGAATCGTGATGCCAATTGGGTTACCTCATGCGGGCAATGCATCTATAATTTATTTTTGGGTTCCTCAGGCTTTTTTTTTTTAGTTTTTATTTTTTATGATTTTATTTTAAGTGTCATCCAGATTTATGAGTTTGAGCTTTCTTATACAGCTATAAGGCATATATTCATGCGCTGCGCATTTTTTAGAGGAAGTAAATAATTTTTATGGAAGCAACCAAAAAAGTGACATTGAAAAGTTGCTTCGGAAATAATAAAAAACACAACTATTGATCAAAAACAAAAAAGAAATTTTAAATGGAAAATTTTTGTACGATACCTTTCTCTGAATTAAGAAAGTTTTTTTTTTTGAATGCGCAACGAATGATTTGCTTACAAGTTGACTGAGTTTTTTGAAAAGATATGAGGTTTAAGTTTATAAATAATAGGTGTTTTAGATAATCTTGAATGTTATGATATGCGAGCGAACTTTTACAATGGATGATAGATTTCGTAATAATTGGAATAAATTAGAAGATAAAGTGATTCTGATTATTACAAAGTGGAAAATATATCGACAATAACCACTATAATGACGACATGTTGACAACGAGGAGGCAATCAATACGCTTTCAACGATACCTTCTGTGTCAAATTACAATAAGTATTTTAGAAGTTCTACCTTCTTTGATTTGCACTCGAAAACTAAAAAAAAGCGGATGTGCTATTCAAGTGAGCCAGAATAGGAGCACTTTTTTCAGAGTTGTTCCGCAAAAAATTGCAAAATTTAACTAACGGGTCATTGAAAATGAATGATTTCGCTCACAAAGAGAGTGCATAAGGGGACATACCAAAAAGTAAAATATTGATCATTTTGGTATTAAGAGACAGGAATTATATGCACTTATAACTAAAAAAAAAAGGTGTGCTATTCAAGTGAGCGGCACTGTATAAGGAAACAGATGAATGTACATTGTGCATGCATTTGTTATAACTTTGGGACAGTAGATAAATGCTATTTTTGTGATGCCTCTGGTGTTCAAACTTCAAAGCTAAACTGTTCAAACATTTGATTTTAGTTTGTTTGTTTGAAGATACCCGACAAAAATCTTTTAATTTTTAAATGAGATTTATATAAAATTTCAATAAGACAAAAAAATTCTGCCACAAATATTGCCCATATAAACACTTGGTAAAGACTTCGTCATACAAAAAGCGTTATGCCACATTTACATGAGTAAAAACTTGTCAGCAAATTTGACGTACAGCTGTCAAATGTCAGAAAAATTAATGAATTTATATTTAATAGAGAAGCTGAAAGAGAAAGAGAGGTTCAGTTTTGGAAAACACTGCTTTAATGGAAATGTTATAGCCCAGCTCAGTTTCATATGTTTATTTTACTCCATAAACACAATGGTAAACTGAAAAAGGGCCTGTCAAAAAATATTGGTCGTGTTCAACGAGTTCCAAATGTACAAAATTTCATAAAATCGGCTAAGCGAACGCAAATGATGACGACTGTTAAATGCAGAAAGAAGATAATTGCGTTGAAAAATCACAACATAATATCAAAATGTTGGGCCTAAGCACTTGTTAAGCAGGGTGACAGCTGATGATAAGTCCTCCTTGTCTTATTGCTAAAAATGAAGCAAGGTAGACGTGTTCATTCTTCAACTTCACCAACCGCTGATAAGTTCCCGTCAGGTGAATTTGTAAAACAGTCTTTCTCTTTCTTTTTAAGAAGAAATGCTCAAGAATGTTTTAAACCCTGCCTAAATGTCAGAATGGCGTTTTGATAAGCAAAGCAAAGTAGAAAAAACCAACCAATTTGACATAGCGTTATATTTTACGCACTGTTTTTTTGTAAGATATGATCTACCGAATAAAGACATCAGGCCAAAGATCAGCAAAATCTCTTTTTCCTGATTTTTCACGCGATGATTTTTTAGAGTGCGGAGAAGCTTTGTTACGAAAAATGAGCTTTGTTACGATGAATTGTGTATCGAAAATTGACTTGTGAAAATCCGGATTTTGGTTCACTGTCCAATTTCGGACTTACCTTCAAGTACAGAGGTTCTTTCTTTAATCGTACTACAAGAATGTGAAATGTATTACCCGCCTCAGTTTCTCCTTATAAGCCCCTTCCTTTTTTCCTAGGCTCGCACTGCTTTCATACATATTAAGGGTAGCCAAAACCTCTTTAGTGCGAGCAGATTATAAAAAAAAGTCTTCATGAAGTTAAGAGATTCCAAAGACAGATGAAATCAGTTCTTTAAGGTGGAAACACTTTTTAACGTTCAGGTGCTGAAAATTATTTAAGGTAATGTTTACACTTAAAACTTTTACTTTGACAGCTGAATGCGTCTTCTTTTTTTTTCTTAGGAGATCCTTTTTTGAGCATCCCTAGTTTCTTTTCAATTTTATTTACATCTCAAAGTCCAAATCTGGCGTTGCCACTTATTTATGCTCAGCCCTATGTTTTTTTTATTTTTTAGCCTCAAATATAGAATTGAATACCAAGTTATTCCCACGCTTCTACTTGCAATATATCAGCAAAAACTAAAAAAAACTGTGTGACAAAATATATGCACGGCTCTATTCCACAACTTTACATATAGGTATGTCTCCCTATTGAGTTCAAGGTGATGATATGGTGCGCCAAAGAGAAAGCTATATACAAAACAACAACTCTCCTAGCCAACTCGATCACAAATCCACCAGCAATTCATCTACATATGCCAAAAAGTCCACTTGCGCATGAAATATTTATTCCTATTCCACACAGACAAAGTCAGACATTGAATTTTGCGTAGAGATTTGCAAATTCTAGACCAAATTATCATAACAATAATACCTACGAGAGACACATTCTGGGCACAGTGAGTGCGCGTTCGTTAGTTTGAAAAATACATAATTTCTGACAGTTGTTGTGTTTTGTTTCAGCTTGTGGATAGGCCTTAAGGCATCAGACACCTGCAGCAGAAACACAGTAGTAGAAGAGTTTGTATCAGATCAGCGGTCCTTGGCTTGATTCTATTTTTTGAATTGGTTTTGCTGCTGCTGCTGCCCTTTTGGCTCGATGCGTTCGTCGTCGTTCTTCTGGGAACTTCTATGCGAAACACACTTGAAAGACAGTGCATGAGCATCTGTGTTATGCGCGCCTTTTTGTATAAGAGGCTCCCCCTTGTGGCGCATATGTGAATTCATTGGTTGGTAGCATGCGTTTGCATTAAATCACAATGGAATCAATTTAATGCCGCGAATGCCATTTCTGTTGCCTATAAATTCCAAAGCGTCGTCATGGACGCGCCGGCTACCCGCCTTCCCAAAGATCCACTATATGCTCGAGATCGAGATGTTGTAATGTGAATCGGAACCGAATAGAGTCAGTCAATCGCTGCTGGGGAGGGAATGTAAAACGAGCATAGTTCTTTGCCATTTCCAGCATCAGCTTGATGGAAGGAGTATATCTACCCATCTTGGCTACTATATGTATACCTACTGTGTGGCGGCATGAATGCGTTTAAATGCACTTTTATGGTTCTTTGGGATTCGATTACTTCTTCTTCTTCAAAAACCTAACATAGCTTAGCCAGTGGAGTTAAAGTGGATTTTTTTCGTTTTTGTTGTTGTTGGGGTTTGTATATATATTTTCTGGGATCGGTGCGATTTACAATGTGCGCACACAAGTTGATTGGCGGATGTTTGATCAGTTTTTCAATTTTTTTTCTTTCCCATTTGTAATGGAATTGATTTCGTATTCTATGGTTCCATTGGCACTCAAGAGCAATTAGGATGAAGAATTTATACATTTGATCAATTAGTTTTAGTGCAATCATTTTTTCCATAGAAAAATAGATTCAAGAAATCCATCATCATCGTCATCATTGGAATATCGATTTGATGATCTTAAGGTTCTTTGAATATTTTTGATTCAAGAATTTAATTAGACTAGTTCAGATTTCTGAAGATTCCTTATGTCAAAAAATTACTAAACGAATTCACATATTTTCCCAGCTTTCAGTTTTAAACTATGCTACCGAGAGGCTGGCATCTGCAATTTTTGACAGTTGACAATCGAAATGTGTCTGTCATTTTGCAATTATGTCATTTTGTTACTAAATGCGTTTTGTGCTTTAAGGACCGCCACACTAACTTAGTTCTAAACACCACATTTAGGTAGCTGCTCCTGCCGTTGTCACTTTTGACAGTTGACATTTGATAAATAGTGCACCAAAAAAAATACTTTTCGTAAATTCATTGTGACATCTATTCTATATTTCCGAAAAAGAATTGAAATTGAGAGTTTTAATCTGATGTTTTGACATTTGCAATTGTGACATTTATGGTTTTTGGTTTACATCTAAGATATTCGTAAAATGTAGACATGCGTTGAATTAAGGTGTGTTCATTATATATTTTTTGACACATAAATACCTTTAATATAATAAAACTCTGAGTTTTGCTCAATTTGAGCTATTTTGAGCAATCATCTTTATATCTTGTCACCTGTCATAATTTGATTGTTTTCTTTTGTGTGCGTTCATAACTTTTATTATAATGAATTTATTAAAAAGTTCTGTCACACAAATAACACGAGCTGACTACGTCTACATTCATCATCAAAAATATATTCTATTAATAGAAATCACGTCTTTGATCAGAATCAACTTAAAAGTCTCATAAAATCTTAATAAATTAGATATGTAGACATAATTCTATGATCTGCTTTTATGCATATTAATTCATTCTTAGCCAATATAACATTCCACAATACAACTCAAATCTGACACTAGCATAATTTACAATCTAACAATAAAAATGCATTCATATCTTTCATGGTGCCGCAGCGCCTCCGCCGCCGGACATTGCTGCTGTTACTCGTCACTGCTGACGTGATCATTAACATAATTAATCCTATGAACCAACTAATTAACGCATGTTGATCTAGATATCTGCAATAAAAATGCATTCTAACTTTGTTTTCTTTTTTGTTGACTTTTCATCACACACAATAGGCCAAATCGACTGACAGATGATTTGGTTTTATTATGTGCGGGTTTTTTATTTTGGCAAAATTTCAAAACATCAAACGAGAATAAAAAAAAAAACCATAGACCAACAACTATTTATTGTGTCTTAAAATTTACGCACATTACAGAGAATAGAAAAAAATAAATAAATCAAAGCGGATGTACCATGTAGGTAATAGAATGTCTGGGGTAGATATAATTTAAATGATTTATCTAATGAGTATCCGTTTTGGAGCAATAAATTAATTTTTATTTATTTGTTTTTAGTGGTTTATTAATTTTTTTATTATATTTTAAATAGAAAACAATTAAAATAAAATTCAAAAGAATTTCATGATAGTTAACAATAAACTCAATATTAACGGCAAAAACAGTATTTTTCAAGAAATTTCCTTTGATAAAAAAAAAACACATAATACTAGCTTTAAATATATAATTATTGACAATTGTAATTTTATACAAACATAATTTTTAAAGTAAAAAAGTAAATCAATTCTAGGAACACTAATCAAACTTTTCTTAAGTATACAAAATACATATCAATATAAATTTAATTTTTTTGCAATCCGTTTTAGGTATGCAACGTGGTTTAATTCAGATTGTTTTTTTTACATAAATGTAGAATTTTGTTTTCTCTCTCCCTTTTTCCGTAGCTCCTAATAAGGTACCTAGATTAATCAGCATTAGAAGCTTGCCTCTTTATTAAGTTGATCTTTTAGAAATTCATAGTAAAGCCTCTTTTAAATAAATCTGTATTTCAAAGTTGTTCAAAAATGCTGTAAAAAATATCGTTTTGATAATGTAAAAAAGTGCGCGCGCACTTTTTACTTGCTCTATAGGGCAAGTATTGGTTTCGTGACGAAAAAAAAATTTGAGGTTTTAATCAAAACCAACATTACGATGATGGAGAATTCCAAAAAAGTGGGTCTCGCAAATCCGTCCGTGCGTCTGTGCGTCTGTACGTCCATCTGTACACATTTCCACAGCCCTAACACGTGGATGGATTTTCTTCAAATTTGGTACAGACAACGGCGTATACAAGGGGGGGGTCACGGGGTCATGACCCCCCCCAAGAACTCAGAACTTAAAAAAGAATTTGTTATGTGATACTGAAATCTCTTGAGTAAGATTATTTTCAAAATGTTGAAGTTTTAGAACATGAACGAAAATTAAAAATAAAAAAAATTTTTGGTATTCAAACAAACTATTTTAGCATATTTTAGGGAAGTGGTCATATT
This sequence comes from Episyrphus balteatus, assembly GCF_945859705.1. Taxonomy (NCBI): domain Eukaryota; kingdom Metazoa; phylum Arthropoda; class Insecta; order Diptera; family Syrphidae; genus Episyrphus; species Episyrphus balteatus. The sequence goes on from NC_079134.1 coordinate 169,033,974, forward strand.
TTTAGCGAACGCTATGCTGGATTAGGATTATTTTGATTCGTTCGATAATATTAGTTGAGCTGTAGAGTTTTGTATGGAAACAAAATCCGGATAAGTATTATATTCAAAGCTTTTTAAAAGAAATTGAATCTAGTAGGTATACAAAAATAATATCTTAAGGGCAAGACACTGCTTACCAGCAAATAAAAGAAGCAGCCATATCTTCTATTTTTTTTATATGATGAAGTGAATAAAATATGTTTTAAATAGGGAAGCTTTCTGCGGCCTTGCTGTGTGGATGTCAATTCTGTTGATAAAATTCGTCATCGGCAAAATGTTAAAGAAGGATATCATTCCTCAAATCTTTTTAGTTTTTTGCAATGTTCCAGTTCAATACATTCGTCTGATAAAATTTGGTGAATTTTGTTTGCTTACAGAATATAACAGTATTTTGTACATACTAAATTTGCTAGATCTGTTGCATTTTTTGAAACAACTATCGATTTGTTAATCATCAATGGCCAGCCAATTATAGAAGCAATGTAAGCAACCTTATCTAAGGCAATTTAAATATTATTATTAAATATCACTTAGGGCTAATTTTTTGAATAGTTAGATAAACCTAAGTTAGATAAGTTAGAGCTTATTCCTAGGAATAAAAGTTTTTTTTTATAGTGACATTTATTCTTCTGATAGTCTATCTGACGATTGAAAAAGCAGGGCTTAATCTAATAAATACAACTGAATGTTTTTTATATTGTAAACCGCTGATTAATACCTGAAAACGGACGAATTCCAAAATATCGCCAAAATTATTTTTTTTGTCTTTACTATTTTAATAGAGGTATTTTAAATTCCCATACAATTTTAAAATAAAATTTAAAAAAATTATATTTTCAAATGCAATTTTTTTTACAAAACTTTGCGATTTGCCTGAGGTTAGGAAGACTTTTAATTCAAAAGTTAAAACTGTTATTAAGTAAAAACGATTTTTATTTTAACTTTCTGGGCTAGCGGAAAACAATGAACAGTTGTTTTAAGGCAAATTATTCAATCGAAGTACTCGTACAGTACATTTTATTTTTAGGAGAGGATAGCCTCAATTGGTCAAAATTAAAGCCTAGTACGAAAAATCCCATACAAAAATGAAACAACGAAATGGTAAACCAAAAATTTCGTTCAACTTTTCGTTCTGTAGTACGCTGTTCGGCACAACGAAATTGAAAGTCTAAACTTCTTTTTCGCACACAAACAATTGCCGGGGACATTCATTGTGTGTGGAAAAATGACATTTTGAGTTTTTTTGTTGTTCATTTTGTCATTGCGTGTCTTTCTGCGATGCGTGTTTGCTTTTTTCTCATTTATGTTTTGCAATTTTTCGGTCCAGATTTCGCAAGCATTTCGTTGTCCTCGTGGAGACCGACGAAAAATTTCGTTTCACATCAGCAGCGTTCTAGGCTTTAAGGCTTAACGCTAAACTTAAACGAATCTCATACCGTTTTTGTTTGGTTATTTTTAGAACTACATTCGGAACTTTTCGATTCGAAATGCAAGACGCACAAATTTAAATGTTTAATAATTCAAAAAGACCATTTTCAGGTTCATGCCTGCTATCAAAACTTTTGAAAAAAAAAAAAAAATTGGCATGACCCCCCCCCCAAGAAGCAAACCTGTATACGCCCCTGGGTACAGATGATTTTTATGGAATTCTGAAAGTTGGTTTTTTTTTGTTTTTTTTTTATATCTCGTTTAGAACGTATACCTCCCATACAAAAAAATACGATATTGCGAATTTCTCGAAAACGGCTCTAACGATTTTGATTAAACTTTGTATACGTAATATTTAAAGCAGTGGCAATAAAACTCCATTTTTATTTTTTCTCAAAAAAGTCAAATAACAAAAAAAAAATTTTTTCATTTAACATAATTTTGCCCTAAATGTCGGCTCTTCCCCAATATCATTTTTTTTTTAATTTAGATCCAGCTTTTAAAATCTACAAGTAGACTAACATAAAAGTGCTTTGAGCTGCAAGAACAAGTACGTGCGACCCCAGTCGTGCATTTTATTTACATTATCAAAACGATATTTTTTACAGCATTTTTACAGAATTTTGAAGTACAGAATTTTGATGTACAGAATTTTGACATACAGTATTTTGGCATACAGTATTTTGAATACAAGTTTCCAAGTTTGGTTTTTTTTTTTTTGGTTTTTTTAATATCTCGCTTAGAACGTATACCTCCCATACAAAATTTTCGAGTTATTGCAATTTTCTCGTAAACGGCTCCAACGATTTTGATTAAATTTTACACACGTAATGCTGTATAAAGTTCTAACAAAACTGCGTTTTTAATTTTTCTCTAAAAATACGGTTAATGGAAATATGGTATGTTTCATTTTTTTAAATCACTCATGTCGGCTCTTCTTTTAAATCTTTAATTAGTTTTGCAATTTTCTCGAAAACGGCTCTAACGATTTTGATAAATTTTTGCATATATAATATTCGGCGCAGGGACATAAGTCCCCGGGTCATAAGTCCCGAATTTTTTTTTCGGGACTAATGTCCCATTTTACTGGGTCATAAGTCCCGAATCCAATTCGGGAATAATGTCCCACCTTACGGAGACATAAGTCCCGAAAAAAATTTTCGGGACTTATGTCCCACGTATTCTTTTTTTGCATAATTATATCTATAGAGACTATAAGAGACCACAGCTGACGAAATAATAGAACCGATATTGTTCTCACGATTTTTTTTCGTAGTACCAACTCCAATGTAAGGTACGGTTACAAGCTGTTGGAAAACAAAAGCAAATTTATTGGTTATTCGAAATTGCATCGTGACAAAATATGAACAAATGTATAAAGTGAAAGTTTAATAATTGAAATTTGTGATAACCGATATGAGTTCTTACAAGGGTGAAGCGGAAATAAAATTTTTCAGATTCGAATGTATTTAATTTGCTCAACCCAAACGCAAATATTCGCGCGAATTTTTATTTCCACACCTCAAAATGGATTCTCCCGTGGGCAAAATTTTTTTCCGCTTCGCGTTTGGGTTGTGCAAATTAAAGAGATTCGAATCTGAGAAAAAAAAATTTTCCGCTTCGCGTTTATCGTTTTATTGTGTTATAAGCATATCTTTGGAACAAACATTAAACTGGCAAAATATTGTCTTTGAAGTTTGAGTTCTATTTTTTTTCTTTGGCAAACTGAAGTAAGACAAATTTTATATAAAACTTATTCTTTGAAAAGTTGGAATGATATAAAAATCATAATAGTGTTATTTCGCTTTAATAAACAGAAGCGAGGCACATTTGTTTCTTTTTTTCTGAAAATAAATTGACGTGAAAGAGAAATAAAGCCAAATGTTGAAAAATGGCTTTATTTGTCTTTTGAAAATTATAATTATGCCAATTCTCGAAAGACTTCCTTATTTCAATTGGGCGTATTTCATGGCACCAAAAAATAATCTTATGAATTACTTAGTACCTATATGAACATTTATAGTAAAAATATGTATATAAAATAGTTTTTACTTTATTCGGGACTTATGTCCCATTTGCGCCTAACAAAATTCAGGACTTCTGTCTCAGTAGGGTGGGACAAAATTCCCGAATTGGATTCGGGACTTATGACCCAGTAAAGTTAGACATTAATCCCGAAAATAAAATTCGGGACTTGTGTCCCAGGGACTTATGTCCCTGCTCCATAATATTCAAAGCAATTGCATTAAAACAGCTTTTTTAACATAAATGTGTTTTGAACTGCAAGAGCAAGTACATGCGACCCCAGTCGTGCATTTTATTTCTTCTAAAAGTTATTTCTCGTAATAAAATCTTTCCTGTAATGAATTGTAGTGTGATAAGCTGTCCTTGATGACTTGTTCTAGTATATTTTTATTTCTATTAATAATATAGGGGAAAAAGGGTACACTTAAAAGTTCTTCACGTTGAAATTTTAAACATTTAAACGTAAGCTCTGCTATCTGACCCATCAAGGCTAAATTTATGTTCATGAGTATTAATACAACTCTTTCAAAATGAGCTCTGCTTGCTAAAATGATTGCGAGCAACAGAAAACCTTTTTTCCACCATTTTTTGTAATTTGCAATAGGCCAAAGAATATTTTCTTGTTTCATACTTTTAAGAGTTTGATATAACAGTAGGTTTAAGTTTTTGAGATTATTTTTTATTAAAGTTTTTCATTGAATATAATTACACCTATAATGGTGCATTTTTCTGTACGTGACAATTTATGACAATTTTATTTAATTTTGAAAATATGTACCATAAAAGCATTATTTAGTCATTTTTACACCGAATTTTGTAGATATGCTGATAAATAAAAACTCTTAAACATGCACACAATTTTGACTTTGCCTGTCTGTACGTTACGTTCCTATAATTTTGCTTTATATTCTTAAGGAGTAGAAAGTTATATATTTTCTGTGATCGTCGAAGACAAATGATAAGTTGAATTATGTATGAATTACTGCAAACGAAACACTTTGAAGTTATGAACAATATTCAAGTAGCTTTGTCTGTACGTGACGGAAGATGTGTCAATGACAATGCGAGAGAGTAAAATGCATCATATCCCAATCCCACTGTCCAATAAACAGCAATAATATGAAGTGTCATTAATTTCACAATAAAACGTAATTACGAATGCTTACTCCACTTAAAAAGTTAGGTATTTGAATTATCTGCTCTGATCTAGCCCTCAAGGGAATTGATATCGTTAATTAGGTTATTTTTAGATAAAAGTTAATTATATTTTTCTGTTTATCAGATGCATTACTTTTATTACTCATGAGCCCATCATCATTTGCATTACAAAATAATAACAAGATTTTTTTCCTTATCAATCATTACCCCCTCTTTGTTATCAGAACGTTTTGTTTATTTTACAAGATCTAATATAGTTTTAGATGCATGCCTTCTTCTTCAAACAAAACCTTTTCAAGTCTTATCTTGTTTTCATTTTTATTACCATATCTATCTTTTCTCATTATAAATTCCAAGAAATCTCTATCTTATCAATGACTCATCTTAAACCTCTTCAAGAACTTCAAAAGAAGAATAACTTAATTCAAATTAGTATTCTTATCATTTATCTTTTTTGGGCAAAGAAAACAAACTCGACTTGGTCAAGAATTGTCAATTATTTTATTTTTACTACTTCGTGATTTTTGAGTCTTCTTCATAATTTTATTTCCACAAGCAAAAAAAAAAAATTTTTCATACGCAGTCGTCTGAGATTCCGTTAGATAATATCGCAATATTGTCCATTTATCGTGGCTCTAATTTTATGTGACATGAAAAAATTCGTGATTATTTATGAAAAAAATAAAAAAAATCAATTTTTTGGCCAACAACCTTTGTTTGTGCTGATCTCATAATTGCCACCAATACGTGCTCGAAATAAACAATTTTTGTTAATATTTTTTCTTCTTGTTTCTTACCAACATGCCACTGAATTTTTTTTCTGAAATACTTTACTTCACATGTTAACCGTTATAAGTCTTACAATTACGTTACCAACAAATCGAATCGATATGATCGCGATGATTATAAACTGGGTACAACCCACAAAGGGCATAACAACTTTTTTTCATAAGTCCAGAGTCGCACCAATATAATTTTCCCAAATTTAGTATAACAGCTATATGTTTCCAACCCCCCCATTTTTGGATATTTTCGAATACAACAAGAAAGCAAGTTTACTTGGGAATGGCGATGGAATGGAACTTGCAAAAGATCGCAAAACAAAAATTATTTTGTTTTTTTGTCAAAAAAAATTAGCATATCTGTATGAAAGAATCAGAAAAGAAGTAAAAGCCTTTTGGCATTCTATGTGTACTTTTGGTCGTAAGAATGAACAAGAATTGGTTAGAACGCAAGAATCGAGGGTACACGCTATGAATACAAAATTAAGTTCGAAAGACTTAAAACTGAAACAAAAAATAAAAAGAAATAAAATATATCACGATATTTTTTTTTTGTGTTTGTTTGGTTGAAGATGGTGGGTGAGATTGAAGAAATCGCAAAAGATCCCTTATAGGAGTCTTATTCATGTTATTATAGTGTGTACGGATTTTGAATATGACACACATTGTAATGTTTTAAAGAAATTGTTGACCGAAAATGACTAATTTGGCCATAATAGCTGCGTTCCTTTGGAAATATTTATCTACTGCTTCGTACTTAAAGCTGCTTTGAACTACTTTTTGAGTATAGCAAAAGTAGTTCAAAGTAGTTTTAAGTACTAAGCAGTAGATAAATATTTCCAAAGGAACGCAGCTAATAACAAAATATGTTTGAATTTTCAAGAAATGGAGCTTTAAATCAAGTAGTATAACAGTTTTATGGATATAAACTGTTATACAAAAAAATTGAAAAACTTAAACCAAACTGATCTAAATTGACGATATCGAATGATCGCCATTTGTTATTTAAATTATTTTGGGTTTATAATTTCGTGATAAAGCATTTGCATTTGCTGTACCTACATACTCAAACAAAAAAAACAGTTTATGACGTTTGCCTCTAGAGGGCACCGTATTCAATTTTTATGTGGTAAATTTAGTCTATAACCAGCGGATAATTAAGACGCTTCCAAAAAAACATCATTTGTCTAATTACGATATGGAGTTTAGAAGTTATGATGGAACAGACGAACACACTTAAATTTTCAAATACGAACATACCCATCCTTTTGGTAGAAACAACCATTTTGAGTCAAAGATTTTCAAACAAGTTTCTCTGAGTAAAATTCTTAAAACAAAATTTTTCACATTAGAATCTCTTGGAAGTTTTGAAGAAAGACTTAAACCCAAATTGCATGACTTAATTGCATTTTAGTTTCAAATCAGTTGCCGCTCATATTGAATTAAGTTGATTTTATTGGACTTTATTGGATTTTAAAAATTCAGAAGGCCAGATAATTTATTGATTGATTATTCAGATAAAAAGCAAAAAAGAACAGTTGATAATTTGATAATATGTCAGTTTCAAATCAGTTGCATACTCTCTAAGAACTTTAATCTTTTCTGTTACAGCTGTAAACAGCGTATTTTTGGTCAAAGAGTGAAGAAAAAATAAAAAAAATTGTAGAGAAACTATCATTTTCTTTCGAATTCATTAAAGTTCGTTAATGAAAACTGGCATTAATAAGTTGCAAAATAGTTTAAAAATAGTTCATCATTTGATAATCTATATTTAAATATGTTATGTTTTAGTTTTGAACTTTTAGTCAAATTGTTCATTGAAATATCCCAATGTTTTAAACTAAATACACCTCTAACGTATTATAAATTTGTATTCTTTCAAATGGGTGTTGTATTTTGTTTTTTTGAAAAGCACGACAGCGCAGAAAGATCAGATTAGGTCGGTTTGAGAATAGAGATAAGAAAAGTTACTTTAATGTCTGCGAATTCATAAATTGTTTTCGACTTTGGCATTGATGACTTTTGTGCTGATTTTATGTAAAACCAGCTTTAAAGGACTGTTTCTGTTATAGAGGATGACGATATAACTGTCATTATTACAATGCATGGGTTAGAAAGTTTGAAAGTGATTAGGTAGGTATACCTACTTTGTTCTCACGGTAACAAAATTATAATTTCTTGTTTTAGACAATAAAGTTGTTGGAGTTATGTTTAGTTGTTTGGCAATAAAAAAGGTAAATTTAAGGAAATAATTTAAATATCAAATTTAAGTGAAATATTTATGTTTGTTTCGGTAGAAGGTAATAAATTTGTGTTTGACACTTCAAATGTCAAAAACAAACACCTACTAATTTAAAGGCATGTCTGAATTAATCATGTGAATTTGTTTGTTTACTTGACTGTTTTATTTATTTTTGCATTTATTGCTTTTGCACAGATGATAAATTAATTAAATTGAGGAAATTAAACTTTTTATCACAAGACGTGATAGAAGAGCGATTATTTGCTATTATTTGCATTCGATTAATTCGCACATTGATATTAATAGATTAGTTCTCTTAATTATATATTTTATCTTATACGTGCGAAAAGTCAATACAATGTTTGACATGTATATTATACATGTCAAATATAACCCATTTAAAAGGCGTAAATACTTGGGATACAACAAACGGTTTTTCAACAAGTTTGATTTTGCAGTTTGGAGAATACTGACTTTGTTTTGACATTTTCAAATTTCATGACTCAAACTTGCAGGTTGGTCCATTTAAACTTGTTCGCGTTCTATTTCACAAAAGTTTAGGTGGTTTCTTATAAATTTCTATTAAAAATTTGCTCAAAAATTGAGCAACTAGCTGTCAAATAAGGCAGATTTTATTGAGAGTATGAAAAAAAATCTGTTTGATTTTCATTTAAATGCTTAAGATTTCTTTATTAGGGACAGAACTACGCAGTGATTGTGAATAAATCCAACTTTAATTCACAATAGAATCCTAACCATACACGGCTTTATGTTTATGTACTGTAATTATTTTACTATATCATTCGGCGTCGACAATTTCAATACAATTGCCATAGAAGAAAAAAATTACATTCCCGTTCATTCCATTCTCCACTCCCTATAACCCATTGTTATCCCTATATGTGGATGCAAAAAGATAATAAAGATGCCTGTTTTTTTTTCTGCTGGAGCTGAAACAATGATATAAAGTGCATTTGCTTGGTTTTGTTTTGCTTATTGCTGCTGGCTGCCGCCACTGCAGAAAGTCGTTGCCAGCCACACCTTGCAAGAACACACAGAGTATTACTCGTATGAAGCCGCAAGAAATTCTTGCTTTGTTTAGGGATAAAATAAAGCGCATTGATGGCGATTATATAGCGACTGATGATGGCGACGACGCGACTCAACTCCTCTAATCAAGAAAAATCAATTTAATTTTTTGTTTTTGTTTATATCATCAAGGAAAATAAAGATACCCTGGTTGTTTTCCACTATACTTGTAATAACCAACCATCACTTAATGATCTTTTGAGTATGAAGAAAATAGTATAACCTCTATTTGGAGAAGCCGCACCCGTACCAATTGAATTAGATTAAAAATGCAATGATACTAATAAAATAAACCTATTAGCCATTGAAAGCGGGAAAACCTTTTGTGGAGTTGCAGTGGATCTTAAAACGTTTCGAAAGTTTTCATTTCTATTAATTCTACTTATTTCTGGAACACTCCTGATGGGCTTATTTCATAACTTTTGTGAGTGAGTTCCTGCCAAATTGAATTGTTCTGTGTATGCATAAGTAACCAAACAGAACTATTTGTCGTGTTCCGTAAATAAAAATGTAAAATGGCTGATCGATTTGGTTGTCAGTTGTTATCTGTCACTTTTCGACGTTTAGTTCACATTTTGACCACCTGTAGCGCATTTGAATTTTATCAATCGCCTTTATTCGTTGCTGTTGTTTGGGGACACACGATAAATAATTCTGGGGTCGAACTACGACACACGCTCGTTAACGAATGGTTGCTATGTGTCCCTATCGTTTTCTAATAATTAAATAGAGAGAGAAATAGTCAAAACGTTAACGTATGATCGTAATCGTATGCCGTAATTCGACCCCTGTTTGTCCACTTGTATATAAAAACTGTCAAAACTTAAATATGTGCAAGGTGCAACTAAAAATTAAATTCTTTGGTTTATAATGTGGTGTGCGTTTTGTTTTGGCTTCTGCATCAAATTTAATTACTTTTGCTCTTTATGTTACAAAGTAGGAAGCTTTCAATGAAACGCTGCCATTTTTGAAAGTTGATTCAAAACTAAGACTTTGAAGAGTTCCACTTTTAGTTTCAGATCACTTACAGTAACAGCTAAGAAAAAAACGAACAAACCTGGAAGAGGATGCGGTTTTTCAAAAAAAAAAAAAAAAAGGTCAAACCAGAAGAAGATATTAAGCTTGAAAAGATCATCAAAGATCCATCGATGATTGTTTTTGTTTTTATCTTTTCATCAATTTACCAACAAAACTGAGAAAAAAAAACAGCAATAAATCTTCTGATTTCATTGATTTATCAAACCCAGGTGCAGCACGAATCCGAATGGTAGTTTTGTAGTAAGCAAACAAAACCATCATCAGAGCAGAGATCACCTTTCGTTTCACCCAAACCATACCACAAACAGATCGATACATATAAATAAGCCAAGTTACCCATCAACGTTTGTGGTGTCATATAAATTCTTTTTCTGTTTCTCTGATTTTAAGCTGAAAACAAAATGCGACAAGTACTTGACCCAAATCTTCCATTTAAGGAAATTATACCCATAATAACAATACAATAATAATATTCCATTTTTGTGGGGTTTCTTTAAATAATTTTCTTTGGTGTCATTTTTATTGGTTTGACGTTTGAGAGTTTCTTATGAAAGTTCTTGCACTTTACGTGCTTCGTTTGGGTTTTTTGTTGTTTTCTTGTCTTTCTTTTGATGGAATGAAAAAAACCTAATAATGTAAGGGATTTATTTCATAGTTTTATTTTGAAGGAAAAAAGGTAAAATGTATGCTTGAATGACATTAGAATATATCCAATATTCTTTACATAATAATAGTTTTTTTTTGTAATCAGGTGTGTAAATTATTCATTTTCATTTGAGAACATTTTTATGACTTTTTTTCATGAAAAAAGCCTTGTTTTTTGACATAATAAATTATGACAGTTCAGGTATATAAAACAGAGAGTGAAAGTACAATACGATTAATATTTACAATCAAACATTTGTGTAGATCTGTTCGGTTTTGGTTTTCTTTTGTCAATGTTAAATTTGAAATTAAAATTATAATAATCAAATTAGTCGATATTTGATTATTATGATGATTTCTATAATAATTCACACACAACTTATCAAAGCTGTCAAAATGGCTATGAATATTTTATTTTATAAGCTTCTGAATTATTAGTTTGTTGTATTTTATTCTTATTGTAGTAGGCTTTAAAAGTGAAAATCTTATTTTTATTGCATAATTAATTTTTGATTTTTGGCGAAAAACAACTTTGAAAAAGAAGTCAAGTGATTGTTATGTCATTTCAAATTTATCAATGAAATGATTTGATGAATAGAATTATAGGAAATGTCTTAATGGGCTTGTATTTCCTAAATTATTAAAACCACATCTCTCTGTCAGACTTGGTTCAGATATCATGTTTTTTAAAAGCTTTTTCGTATATTTTTTTAATTCTGTTTGAGGTAAGTTAAGGTTTGAATGCATTCATTTATGCTCGTTTGATTAAAGAGAACCTAAAGGTATGAACAGAATGACAGTAGATCTATTTTGTTTTTATTGCAAAAATATTTCAATATTTCGCGAAATCGTGACAAAATTGCAACTATACTAATTTTTTCCATTTGACAATTTTCCTTTTTGTTTGAAATTTCATGGAATGAGTGCGTTCAGGCCAAAACAAAAAGTATAATCATATTATCCCTTTAGCAGATTAAGATGAGATATATTTAAAATCTTCATAATTTATAAGATATTCAACACACAAATTTGTACTAGATTTACCGCAAAAAAATGTACTAGATTTATCATAGAAATTTGAATGGAATGGAGAAAAGATCTAGCGTAAACCATCCAAAATAGATTTTCCGGGATTGTTGGTTTGATATTCAATGATATTTTTAAAAAATTATAGCAGGATTATATCATTTCCGGGTGAATCTTTAAAAAAAAAAAACACTCTAAGTCTAGATATCCAAACTCAAGATCGCTTCTCAATGTATAGAGTCAGCCTTAAAACAAATTCTCATTTAAACAAGGTTTCTCTTTTAATTTATAAATCAGTAAATTATCTCGTTTCCAACAAAAGTAATAGATTAAATATTGTTTTCTTTGTGATTATGTGAGTTCACAACAATAACTTTTCTCATGGTTTATCTGATGTCTAATAAATCAAAACTAATTATTATCTGTATTTCTTACAAAAAAGGCAAATTAAATCATATTTACTAATAATCCTGGTCGAAGGACCAGTTTTGTCGTTACAGTCGTTAAACCTACATTTGACATGCAAATGTCAAATTATATTTGATTTCTTCCATCCATATCATTAAATATTGGTTAAACTATTTCTTCCTTATGTCATTTGGTTTTTGCAAAATGTCATTTCTGATGATAATTATTATTTGCATTACATCTCTCATAACGAAAGGAAATCATTTTTTTGATATGTTGCACGGAATCGTATAATTATTTTATAATGAAAGTAGAGTGTTAATGACTTATGTCAGATTGCAAAAAAAAAATGTACCAGTTGAAAATATTATTAGAAATAGTACAAGTAACTCATTAACTGAAAAAAAAAGACATAAAACAATTTGTAAACAACAATTAAATTTCACCCAATCTCTGTATCCATTTGATTAAATGAAAAACGCGTCTTTTGCTAATTTCTTTTAAATAGATTTATTTACGTCACCTCTTGAAAAGAACGTTTTTTTTGACATATAAAACGTCGTCGTCGTCTTCTCTGCCTCAGCCAATTTACTGCTGATCTCATCTTCTTTCTCACGTCGTCGCCTAGCGTCTATGACATAGTCCACCTTATTTGTGCTGCTGCTGAGAGTTTTAATTGATGAATGTTTATAAAACTGATGTTATGGCTAATATTTATTTTTATTCGAGCAAATTATATACTCAACCTCACGCAAAAAAAAAAGATTTGCCGCCACTATTTATCTTAAAGAGAAGCAAAAAAAATAGATAAATAATAAAAATAATTTCCCTCGACTATGTGTCAGTTTTTGAAAATGCGCATTGTGCGCGCGCTCTTTTGACTGGCGCTCTAAACTTTTTTGCACATCCACCTAAACCTCAGGCTTGCGTGTGATTTCATCGTTTTCATTTCTTTCTTTATTATTGAATCGAGTGATGAGGATAACTTATTAGATCCGCACAGTTGTTGTTAATAAAAATCATTTTTTTTTTAATAAATAATAGTACAAGTGCGAAAGTATCGCTACGTGTAAATAGTTATATCTGTTCTCGTTTTTTTTTTTTCGTTAAACGATCGTCTGTCTGTCTGTTGTGTCTGTCAATATTGTTACGCGATAATAAAATTGTTGACTATCTGTGCGATGGCGTGTCTGTCGGTCGAGCAAGACGTGATGCCAGAAAATTAAACGTGGTGCACGCAGATGTTGACAGCTGAAGTTTTTCACCGCCTCAGCTTAGCATATTATACGTTGAGACGCAGACGACGGAGTATTCCAATCGACATTGGTCAGTTATGTCAAATTTGGATCTGTTTAATTGTTTCGACGAAGTGCGACGTAGATTGGGGTAGGTAATGAATGTGTGTGGGGTGTAAAGTATTTAAGCTCTATTCACAATAAGGAAATGAAAATTTTCAAGGATTTTCTACAATCTCTCATAAATATTATTAAATTCTTTGTTTACCCTCTAAATGACAGTTGAATAGAGCTTATGTAATGTTAAATGAAATTTTCTCACAATTCTTTTTGAAAAAAATCATTTATTTGGAGACTAACTAAACTTTTTGTCAAAGGGAAAATATAAAATAATTTATGGAGTGTTTGTCTTAAGACTTTGAAAAACCACAATAATAGAGTCTGCAAAAAAATAAAAAAAAGACTTTCACTTTAGTTTTTGTTTTTTGTTTTGATAGAAAAAACACTCATAAGCAAAAGTTATAATGCCAATTTATTAGACCGCATATTATACTACACTGTTCTATTTTAAGTTTCTTTCATTGTTCATCATCATTGATGATATTATATGAACGAAAATATATTTTGTATGGTAATTTATTGGTTTGGAATTCAATTAAGAGATGAGAAAAATATATTCAACAAATTTTAAATTACTGATGTCTCATGCTGTTTTAGATATTACTTTATTATATGACATTTCCTACATTTTCAAAAGACAGACATTATAACATTATTCAGTTCATATGCTAAATATATCTCAGCAATTAAATATTATTGATATTTAGTTCTCTTTGTTATAAACAAAATCTGGAACTCGCAAAAAAGATTGATTGTTTTTGTCTTTAAAACGAGTTAGAATCGCACTTTAGCTGAACACACCTAAACTTTTGACAGTTCGAGCAAAAATATTTTCAAAATGAACTTTTTTAAGATCTTGTTTAAATCTAGTACTAAAATCTACACTTGATCTTCTGTTTGAGTAGATTGGAATGTGAATCATGAGTTCTCTACCAACTTCAAAGCAACGGAGTTATTATGGCAGAACATTTGACAGTTGTGTTTTATGTATACCTTAATCAATCGCTAGATTGTCATTCGGTTAAGTCAGGCTTTCTTTGTATATTCAAAGAAATGCGTACTTCTTAAACTTTATTTGTTATATCTTAAATGTCAGCTGTCACTGTCATTTCAGAAATATGACATTTCGCTCAGGATAGATCTGTTTGATTAAGATTTTGACCCCCAACTTTGGAGATGGTAAACTACTCATGATTAATTGATCTAGTAAAAATATTAATAGATCAAGTGATGCTGTTCCGTTCGAAGAGCATCATTTTGTGTGATAAAGACCAAGACAAATTATGAAAATCAACACACAAAATAGTAACGAATTTCAATTCACATTCATCTTCAAAGGAGTTTACACTTTTAAAAAAATTTAAAAATATATTCAAACTCATAGCTGTCAACTTTTGAATTTTTCTGTCAAACATTAAACACTCTCAACAACTGTCAATGGCCTTAGAAAGTCACAAGAAAAAAAAACTGTGTGCTTACTCAAAGTGATGATTAAATTCAACAGAAAAAAAAATAAATTTTATAAGCTCTTATGACATATTATGTGTAGTTGTATGTAATGTATACTTCAACTTGTTTAAATAACATTTAAATTAACTGCAACCATATACAAAATAATTGACATGATCTGATTTAACAACTCTATACCCCGCTGTTAAAAAATCTATCTTTTGCATTGAGCATCACAGTTCAACCAGTTTTTTTTTTTTATTAATTTTCATCCAACATTGAAGTTGGCAATCCAGTTTTTCAAGCAACAATAATATACCATAAATAAAAAACAAAAAAAAACATTCAGGTAATCAATTAGTATGCTTGGCTTAAAGGATACAAAAAACCAACAAAACAAACCAAAAAAAAAAATATACGAAAGAAAATAGATCGTCAGGTCTTACGTAACCCAGTTTTTTGCTATAAGGTGCACTTTAGGCGCCACAGCTAACAACTCTGTGAATATATGAACAGACTACAGCTAGCGGAGTGTTGTGAGTTAATCAAAAGAGTTGATTTCCAAGTTCGATGAAATCAAACTTGTAGAGTAAATCGCGCAACACAACTAATATCTGCAAAAACAAAAAAAAACAAAAAACTATTGACTTTCGAAAATTAAATCTTAGAAACAAACAAACTGCAATTAAATATTATTGATATTTAGTTCTCTTTGTTATAAACAAAATCTGGAACTCGCAAAAAAGATTGATTGTTTTTGTCTTTAAAACGAGTTAGAATCGCACTTTAGCTGAACACACCTAAACTTTTGACAGTTCGAGCAAAAATATTTTCAAAATGAACTTTTTTAAGATCTTGTTTAAATCTAGTACTAAAATCTACACTTGATCTTCTGTTTGAGTAGATTGGAATGTGAATCATGAGTTCTCTACCAACTTCAAAGCAACGGAGTTATTATGGCAGAACATTTGACAGTTGTGTTTTATGTATACCTTAATCAATCGCTAGATTGTCATTCGGTTAAGTCAGGCTTTCTTTGTATATTCAAAGAAATGCGTACTTCTTAAACTTTATTTGTTATATCTTAAATGTCAGCTGTCACTGTCATTTCAGAAATATGACATTTCGCTCAGGATAGATCTGTTTGATTAAGATTTTGACCCCCAACTTTGGAGATGGTAAACTACTCATGATTAATTGATCTAGTAAAAATATTAATAGATCAAGTGATGCTGTTCCGTTCGAAGAGCATCATTTTGTGTGATAAAGACCAAGACAAATTATGAAAATCAACACACAAAATAGTAACGAATTTCAATTCACATTCATCTTCAAAGGAGTTTACACTTTTAAAAAAATTTAAAAATATATTCAAACTCATAGCTGTCAACTTTTGAATTTTTCTGTCAAACATTAAACACTCTCAACAACTGTCAATGGCCTTAGAAAGTCACAAGAAAAAAAAACTGTGTGCTTACTCAAAGTGATGATTAAATTCAACAGAAAAAAAAATAAATTTTATAAGCTCTTATGACATATTATGTGTAGTTGTATGTAATGTATACTTCAACTTGTTTAAATAACATTTAAATTAACTGCAACCATATACAAAATAATTGACATGATCTGATTTAACAACTCTATACCCCGCTGTTAAAAAATCTATCTTTTGCATTGAGCATCACAGTTCAACCAGTTTTTTTTTTTATTAATTTTCATCCAACATTGAAGTTGGCAATCCAGTTTTTCAAGCAACAATAATATACCATAAATAAAAAACAAAAAAAAACATTCAGGTAATCAATTAGTATGCTTGGCTTAAAGGATACAAAAAACCAACAAAACAAACCAAAAAAAAAAATATACGAAAGAAAATAGATCGTCAGGTCTTACGTAACCCAGTTTTTTGCTATAAGGTGCACTTTAGGCGCCACAGCTAACAACTCTGTGAATATATGAACAGACTACAGCTAGCGGAGTGTTGTGAGTTAATCAAAAGAGTTGATTTCCAAGTTCGATGAAATCAAACTTGTAGAGTAAATCGCGCAACACAACTAATATCTGCAAAAACAAAAAAAAACAAAAAACTATTGACTTTCGAAAATTAAATCTTAGAAACAAACAAACTGTATTTATTGTAGCAGATCAGACTATGGTACAGGTAAAGTCTAGGCTTAAACGTTCTAGCCCTAAGGCAATTGTTCCATCATGGAAAATTGCTTCACGCTACGGATATTGTAACTACCAACAACAACACCATCTTGCGGGAATAAAGTGCAAATTCACAATAGTCATGGTAGTAGTTTCCTTTTTGTTTACTTTTGGCAAAATTACATCAAGAAAATCTCGTTTAATTGCAATTTATTTACATACAAATTTTCCACCATTCCAACCCCGAGGACGATTTGATGTTTACTTTACAGTGCAAGTAAATTGCTGCTGGATGATCTTGACATGCAATTTTTGTTTAATGTTAATTTTTCCTTTACAACCAAACGAAGTATATATTTATCTTTTAAGTAAAAATTTTATTGCGAAAAATAATGTTCATCAATTTGTAATCAATAGTTTTTGAGGTCAAACCACGTAGTTTGTTGTGTGCTTCCGCATGAGCGCAGGTTTTTTTTTAATATTGCATGAATTGAGCAACACCTGTTTTCCATCAATATTGCTATGTTCTGTTCTGTGGTTAGGTCGAATTTAATTGTATAAACATTTTTTCACGTTTCCCTTGCAGGGTTCTCGTTTTTATTCAATTATTATTTCTCTCTTTATTTTATAATTTTAGTTGCATCTGTCATTTCAAAGGGTTATAACTTTGTATTTGTACTAAAATGTTATTAAAGAATTCTTTTGAAGTTTCAGAAGTCATGCGATTTTACCTGCCATGTAAACAGACGCTCTCTTGCTTATAAAAACTAGTTAAAGTTAAAAAGATTATTGTCAGGTACATTACGTGAGTTTTGCTGCTTCTGTATATTCATCTGGCAGTTTCAACGCAATGTTTCTTAATTTTAGTATATTCAGACCTTTATTTTGACTAGTAGATCTTGATTAGTAAATCTAGTACTAAAATCAACACATGATATTCTCCTCGAGTAGATAGGAATATGCTCATAATAGTCGTCCACCTCTAAAATAACTTGCCTAATATACTATTGATCAGTTGAAGAAAACAATAATCTAGTACTACAAACAACAAATGTTTGCATTTACACCTTAAAGATTTTATCAGATCTGTTTGCACACAAATTTATTTTCAATTTATTGATGTTACGTTACGTAAGGTTTGACATTTGATTCTGAAATATTTTTGCAGTGCTGCTTATAGGCATGGTATAAAAAGAGAAGGTACCTATGATCATTAGAAAAAAGTCTGTATCGAGAACTGTCAAAACTTAAGAATGGCTTCTTTTTTGACAGCTGCCCATTGAAATTGTTGTTGTAAACAAATTTGTCTTGGAAATTGTTGTTGCTTTTGACTTTGCCAAATTAAACGTCAAAAACTTATTACTCCATTTTGTAAAATGGCGACTCTAATGATCATACCTTGTCTTCTTATACCATGGCTTATAGGAATTAATGACAGCTAAAATTAACTCTCAAAGTATTGGCTAGTAAGTGCGACGTTCATTGATGTCAAATTAATTACTGCTTGATTTTGATGCTTGAAATTCTAATGGATTCAAAATTTAAATGCGGGCTGACTTGAGTTTGAAGGCGAACTCGCTTGCCAAAACTTTTAAGTGAGGACAGCAAATAATTCTTAATTTTTTCGTTTTCAACCAGTTTGAAGTGTCAAATTAAAAAGACAAGAGATTAAGATAATTCCTGATAAAACCTCGTACACTATACGTTTTCTCTTTCAATGCCAAATCAGACCTTCGCAATGTCTCAACTGTTTTACTACCAGAGCCCATATAAAAAAAAAAAATTAAAAATTCGCTAATCCCTTTCTTAAGCTATTGACATTGTAAATACTCCATCAAGCTTGACTTCCATCAAGTTTGCAAAGTATTAAATTTCTCTATGCCAAAGGCATCATATACTTGACAGCAAGGGTATCTGACACCTTTCACACATAATCCACAATACTACGATGAACTTCAGATAAATGACCTTTCTTCCTGTACATTGTAATTGTACGTTATATGTCCGGAACACATACGAGAGTGTATATAAACCCATACTTAGTATAAGCAAAATTGAAACTTAAGTCGCTTTATTGACAATGCTGTCATGTTCATGGATAATGCCCTTCTCGCTTGAGCGCTGCAACAGCAGCCAACGTGCAGATAGGTATACATATGTTCGCACAAAAACCATGTGCCGGCATCATGCATATGCACAGGTGAAACATTCAAAAATGTAAATGACAAGCCAAACACAATGACAGCAATAATTGTCAAAGCGTTAAATGCAAAAACCCATGCTTGCTCTTATACTACGTTGACTTTGACATTCCGCTAAGTTATGTGTTGTGTTGTTGAGTATACGTTTTGACGTTTAACTCCCCCTCAGAGTTAAAATGCTTATGCACGAGAGTATATATTTCTTCGTTGGGTCCATTGGGCGTGAAAAATGTCTCACCGAAAGGTATATATGTATATCTACACAAAGTGTACATAGGTATTGTTTTACTGCACATTTGCCTTTTGCTTTTTATCTATTCTCCAAGATCACGCAAAATGCATCAGAGTGGAACTTTTTTTTTCGAAAAGACACATACAAAACAAAATAATCGCACTCTTAAAACCACATGAAAGAACCGTTTCCGTCTATTTGGTTTGTTTTTTGTGTTTGAAAAAAAAACGGGCTTGTAAAGGGGGAGCAAAATAAATTACAAGCGTTTGTTTTGTTTTTGGGAGTGGTTTTCGCATTTAGTCTAAGTACTCCGATCTACAACATATACTAACAACAGTTAAGGCAGATCAAGGTTTAGCCGCTTTTTGAATGAATAGAAATAACCCAATGCATAATGTGTGTGGGAGAGGGCACGATAAGTGGCAGATTTGTTGATGCTGGGATTGCTTTGCTTATCCCCGTTTCCATACACAATATAGATCCGTTTATCCACAAAATTGCATATACTATTGTATTATTTTTGTGGTGCATCTAGCATCTAGATAGATACTTATGAGCGTCTCAAAATGGGCATTGTATTGTTAAGTCGAACAAACCTCGCCATCTTATGCTTGGACTAACATTTAATAAAATCATTCAGAATGGAGCGATAGATAGAGTGCGGATAGAGTTGAGGTATGCCTTACATATAGTTTTTGGTCCCACTCCTTGGAAACGCGGCCACGGCCTTTAACTATACAAAATTCATCAACATAAAACCATTCACTTGTTGCAAATAGTAATATTGTAGTTATAGCATGGGAATACTACCCACAAACTCTATTACATTTTAGTTCGTGTACGATAATTTTTTTCAAACCGAAAAAAAAAAAATTTACAAGAAATTAGTTTGCATTAAAGCTGTTTGCTTGGTTGGTTTGGTAATGTTTGGATGTTGGATTTTGGTAACTGCCGCCACTGCACTGTACTTTGTCGTCATTTAAATATGTGTATACATATCAATTTGGCACGTTTTTTCACTCTCATTTAAACTGGTTGAAATTGTGTTTTTTTTTTTGTAGAAGAGAGGGAGGTGTCTGGGTTAACATACTTTGCATGGATTATCTCTAAAAATGGTCCGAATACCAGTTTTTTTGCTTCATTAAAGAGTTGAAACAAAAAATCAAAAAAGGGAATTGTTATATTTAAGTGGCACGCGGATTTAGGTAATTGCAACATTTTAAGTGTAAGACAATGTTGCACCAAGATTTAAATTTTTTTTGTTAACTTGATTTTTTGTTTCAATGTTAGTAAGTGTTTTCATACATTCGCGGTGAATTGGAGCCGTGAAAAGTAAAAGGACCAACACTGTTTTTTTTTTTAATTTTGGTTTGGCAATTTGTAGGTAGGTACAAACCTTGTATTATTTAATCTAATATTTTCATCTAAGATATTTAAAAATTAACTTTTTACTTCTGACATGTCATCTGTCATCGAAAAGGCGGTTATCAGATCTTTAGGAAAAGTCGTTCTTATTAGTGTCCTGTAAAGTCAAATATGCATTTCGTTAAAAGTAACGTCAAAAATTAAAGAAACATTTTTCGTTATAACAAATGGATAGTATTGTATCCATAATAACTATAATAAAGAAAAACAAATAGATGCTAATGTAAAAAATGAACGAAGCATTTCATTCCATCCTGTAATTTTCGATAGGCAACGCACTTTAAAATCGAAAACAAAACTGAAAACGGAACCTATCCCAACTTACAATTTTGCTTCTATAAAGCTTAACAAAAGTAACCATAGCATCTGTAAGGCTTTATAGAAGCGGAATTCTAGGAACAATAGCATATTCTTTGAAGCTTTATAGAAGCAAAATTGTATTAACAAACAAAAACAGCATCC
This sequence comes from Episyrphus balteatus, assembly GCF_945859705.1. Lineage (NCBI taxonomy): Eukaryota > Metazoa > Arthropoda > Insecta > Diptera > Syrphidae > Episyrphus > Episyrphus balteatus. Next base: position 169,055,129 of record NC_079134.1, read on the forward strand.
GCGAAGCCTTATAGAAGTAAAATTGTTAGACGGGATGTCTCTAATTCTGAAATTGCGATTCGTATAGGAGTGTTAAGAAGATGTTTTCCTATTGCATTCACACTCTCAAGCAGCTTGCTAGCTTACAAAAAGTAATATTTGCTAAATAAAGCACTTTTTGACAGCTGTCATTACAAACCTCAAACTGTTTAAAATTATTTTGATTCTAACTGACATTTGTTATCAAAATTTTATATCTTGCATTTTGCTACTTATTTACCTAACGTAGATATCAACAATTTAAACAAGAATTCGCAAAATGTACAACTTTATATTGGTTAAGTTTTTCGAGCATTATGTACGTAATCAAGTTTTAACTTCCATAAGCTTCTCTGTCACGTAATTAAACTATCTGTTGAATAAAAATACGCACGTTTCGTATATAATTTTTTTTTTTTTTGCATTCTCATTCACCAATCCACTAATTACAAATTAAAATGTTTTTGTTTATTGCGTAGTTTTTGTTTTTTTTTTTCTTAAAGAAACCAAACCAAATTGATTTCAGAGTCCACAGATAAGTTGAATGAATTATAAACTACTACGGAGCAAGATTTTTTTTTTTCTTCGCGTAAAATAACTTGCGGTGCGACATCCTGTCCATTCAAATGTACCTACATTATATATTCGTAATCCAATGCAATTTTCTTGTGTTACCACCTTAAACCATACTATGGATGGCTTGCGGTGTCTGTGTTGCCACTTTATTACGATGAATTCAATGATAATAACGAAGATGATGATGACGATGATGATGATGGTAATACTACGCCACACCATGTGAAAGGGGAAAGTGCTTACTACTTATTGAAGTTGCTTGCACCTCATAATATAATGGCGACGCAGCGCAGAGAGGAAACCCGACTTCAAGTCTTGATCTTCTTGTCTGTTATTTTGTCAAAACTATTTTTTTTATTCCGTCATTAATTGATGTTTGAAACCGGCAGCAGCCGAGGTATAAAAAGTATTATTATATTGTAACGTGCCAATACCACTTTTGCTGTTTGTTGCAATTATAACCGGTATATTAGTTGTAATAGATGTTGCGCATACAATATTCTGCATGTATAATAATCTGCCTGTCTATAGATTATTCGTTTAGTAATTGTTACCTTTTTTTTTTTATATATTATTTGTATGGTGGACGATTAAATAGTTACATGTTCCCATCATAAATTCGCATGATGCGCGCGCACCCTGGGGACAGATGACGACAACATCTTGAACAACAAAACATACATAACCCAAGAGACATTAAGCATGCGTATGAAAAATTTTAAGTTGCAGTATATATTTCATTCGACACCGGAAACATTGGTGGCGCTAGTTAAAGTATGTTTTTAAGCCTGCGGGTGGATAACGATAAATATGGTTCCTGTTTTGATATCCGGTATGAAGTTTCAGTAAATGACAATAGTAACGTAATTGATCAGTCTAATTGTCTAAATCCGAATCTTTTGACACTTCAGGAAAAAACCATCACAGACTGTCATTCGAATAATCTTTGTAACTCCTCGTAAGACCTACGCTATTAAAGTTTTTCGACAGAGATTATGAAGCTGCTTGAACTAATGGATTCTGCTGCTTGATGATAGATTCGAAAGGCTGTTTTTGTCATTTAAATCCAATAATAGTCATAGTGCACTTTTACAACCCAAATGACAATTATTTTTTGAAATAAGCGATGTTTCATTGGTAATATGTATAAGAACCCTGTAAATTTGGACATCCACATCGCAAGAAAAATCATGGGTACTTTGCTAAAATAACCCAATAATCAAAATTGCCAAACTAAAAACCTAATTAAGAAATATGATAAAAGTTTGCTAAAAAGCATTTTACGTTGTTGCGTTACGTTACACGTCTTTGCTAAATCCTTTGTTAATCCATTTGCTGTTTGTCATTCATCTCTTTCATACACTTAAGTGTCGATTCATTTAAAACATTTATTTTAAATGAAGAACTGTTATACTCAATTCATTTTAAACTGTCATTTTATGCAAAATGATATGCCATTTGTGTTTAGGTACAATTGCTTGTCTAACAGTATAACAGTATAATTTCGTATTTATTTATATAATATGAAATAAAATTTTGCGTAAAACATTGTGGCGTATAACAGTTCACAGTCATTGTAATAAATATTACCGTAATAAATCTAACAAAATGTCACACAACACATACTGCAGGGGATTACCTACCCAGTGCTCTGTAAAATAACTTAATCGAACTGAAACTTGAGTTCATTGTACTGCAGCTGATAACTTACCGAAAATTTGTATAGAAAAAAACAACCCACAAGTGTATAACAGTATAAAATTCATTGACTCCCCAATTTCCATTTGTACAAAATAGATAGCTCAAAGGCTTTTCAAAATTAAAAAAAAAATAAGGTGCTCCTGCAACTATTGGCTTCCATCGAAAATCGGAACAATCAGTAAATTTTCATCTTTTATCGCAACAATTTTGTACAAAAAAGTCATTAGGAACGCCAAATAATCTGCATGCAAATTTATTATAATCCAATGATTACTGTTATTATATTATTATAGTGCCTTCCTCTATCTCCCTCTTACTCACCCGCACATTTATAATTTTTTTGTTGTCTGCATTTTATGGTTAAACAACCATCAAGTCTACAAAATTAAGCCACCATTACACTATGTGCAATTGTAATAAGCCAACCGTGGAATTGGTCATTTTGTTGTATTTTTTTTTTTTTTTTTTTTAATTTTTTCTGCCAACAGGTTGTTAGATCACTATAACTTGTGGGAGTGAAATGTCACTTTGGCAAAGCAAAATTGTGCAACAGCAAAGTATATATAAAAATACATACATATTTGCACCTGGAGGCATTAATTAGTGGGAGCTAGCATCAACTTTTGAAAGTGAAAAAAAGATAGATAGTAATCGATCTAAAGATTGCATTTTAAGATAAGAATTGAATCGGAAACTGAGCGCTAAAAGTCACTAACGCATCCGCAGTACACTTTGCTGTGTAAACCTACTAAGCACACATAGGTATAACCTGTTAATGAGATCATGCACTTTAACTAAACCCAGAAAACTAAAATTTAGGGGCTTGGTTTTGCAGCTTTAGTTAGTAAATATATAAAAATCCTTCACCACGCTCTACTGAGCAACTTTATATACTCAAATGGCAATAGCATAAGCACTTTATTAATCTTTAAAACAATTTTATTTTTTTTTTCTTCGCAAAAACTTTAACTTCAAATCGTGTGCGGTTTAGAGTGTGTTGCAATTTGGCTTCAAACAACCATTGAAGCGAAAGTAAGCTTTACTATGAGTTTGACTTATACACTCGACTTGAAGAAAATGACGCAATTTTTCTTGAGTTCACTTATCGACTTAGCGTTTAGCGCAGTTGCTTAATCCCTAATGAGGTGAAAGATTTTCATGTGCAGATAATAATAATTAAGTCACAAGTTTGGTTATTTATTTTTGACCACAACTTCTGCCAAAGTTATAATCGTGATCAGTGACTTCTTTTATATAGAATGTTTGTGTGTTCTGCGGTAGTTTTCAAAACAAACTTAACTAGATCACTGATCTTGTGATCTATCTGCGCTAGTGATCAAGCAATATTCCTTAGAAAGACAGAAGGAACTCACTATTGCAATAAATTCTTTAGCACATTATCATAATTATCCCGATGAGGTCTAATTTAAACTAGTTATTATATGTTTCTAACAATCTATTGCTAACGATCTTAAGTCGTGAGAAGATTTTACTGCTGCAGTGGTTGCACTGCTTTAAAAGCGCCATCGGCGGATTCTACTTTGGTTCAAAGTGATCGCCGTTTATAAGCGATTTGCAAACATTTATGGCTGACAAATTCTAAACACGATTACTTGGCATTAGCTCCAGACAGCTTAATTAGATTTATTTTAAGAGATCTTCACTTCTGAAGACACTTTTGTAATTGTGTTTAAGAATTAATTTTTAACCACCATAACGGCCCATTGTGTTGTTGCCCTAAATTTTTTTACTAACCAATTGTTTTTGTGTATAATGTGAACAGACCATAATGGTAATTCGCTGTGTTCGTTTTTTATTTTGTTCTGTTTGATTTTTTTTTTTTTTTTCTTATTTTATCGTCTGTCAATGTGAAATTTCATAACAAAACCTGCCAACATCTTCTATTTAGCAGAGTTTATATGACAGTGATCGTCAATACGTTAAGTTTTTTTTTTTCTTTTCTTGTCACTTTTTTTTGTGATTTCTGTTGAGCAATCTTCAATTAGTCAATCAGAGCGAGAGTCAGTATAATAAGAGTGATCGAATTTAAGGCCACTAACTTTTAAATGATCATCATCATGGCTGTTGTAAAAATTGGTTGTCAGAAGCTAATTTTATCTTTTTGCCTCTCTCTCTCTTTATTTTTTTTTTGTGTTTCAAGTTAAAATGACATGAGCACGATCTTTGTATGGCGCTGTCATACGTTAAAATATGTGACAGCAGCTGTGCTTTAAAGGGAAGTCTGTTAATTTTGCTCACTGCCAATCAGTGATCAATCAATCAAAATTAATTTTTTTTTGTTCACACTTTTTTTTTATCAATTATGTTACTCGTACAAGCATGTGATGTAAAAATTGTGATGAAATCGATATTTTAAGGATTTTTATTTTTAGATTCATGTCAGTCGATTTATTAATAATCAACTTGAGATTGTAAGTTTGTAACTTTTTATAATTGTTTTACAAAAAATGTACTAGAAGGGAATAGGAAATACCGAAAGAATAAGATATGGTTTGGTGGTAATTGTGGAATGTGTTTCAAAAAGCATCCGTCCTTCAAGACTGTTTTTAAGGCAATAAAATCTCATTTTCCTCTATAAAGCCTTACAAAAACAACAGAACCACCTGTAAAGCTTTATAGAAGCAAAATTGTTAATCTAAATGTTATTATTCTAAGCTTATTTCTGAAATTGCTTCTAACCTTATTATTAAATTCATTCAAGTAATAAACAAATACGATTTTTATTATGCATAAGTGTAAACGTCCTTTGATACTTTTAATGCGTTCCACCGGACTCAAATTTCAACTGATAAGTGCTTCTGTTATTAACTGCCTCCACTCTATTTAAAAAGTAGTTCAAAATACTTCAATGAAGTACGTAGGTACTTCAAAGAATCAGAATGGAATGCAGTGGTTTTCCATTGTGGTCAGACAGTAAGGGTTTTTAAAAAATATACTTGTTTGACGTTTGTCACGTAAATTCTTTTTCTTGAATGAACGCATTCAGCACTATTTCCCAATTGATTGAAATTTGACAAAACAAAAAAAAACCTAGTTAACTGATGTACGTCTAGTACTGAAAACGTTCACATCACCATTAATGATTTCATCATTTTAATGAGAGTGCGGTTAGGTACGTTATTATTTTCCTTATTATAAACATGCCAATAAGTACACTTTTAATACTTGTTTTGTTTAGATAATATTCCATTGAAATGCATTTCCTTATAATCAATATTGTTAAGGTAATAAATAATTTGCAAATCCACCATAATAAAGATATTGAAATTGAATTGTTGTTTGTATTGAATTTAAAAAGGGGAATTTTTAATCGAACCTACCTTTTTCTGTTTTATGATTTATTATCGATTGTGAATGTGAATGCAGCTTATCAATATTTCTCCTTTTTTTGCAATAAAATCTCATTTTTATTAATAATATATCAGCTGACCTAATGGACAAACGACAAATGAAAGAAATCCTTATCGAAATTAATATAAAGTGGAAGATACTTATTGCATCTAAAGTTATGGTACTTCAAAATACACTTCTGATATAAGTGATAACAATTTTATCAATAAGAGTTGATTAAGACTTCTGTGGTTTTTTATTCTATTTTTCTTTAAAAAAAACTCAAAGATATTGATTTCAACCAACACACATTCTTGTCTATTTCCGTTCAGTTCAATCAAAGATAAAGGTTTTTTTGCAAAAATCTAGTACCAACGATAACGGTCTACGGAATTGTACAGCTGTTTTTCGTTTTAATGTGTGCCGGGTTCTTCACCAAGAAGTATTGTGAAATTAATAAATAATAATAATATGAAATAAAGATATACAAAATATACCTACGAGAAGTGAGAAAATATATATAATAGATAATGTCAGATCAGCGTTTGATAAAAAGTCTAAGTTGGTGCAAGATTAGATGGAAAAGAAAGCTGAGGTAATACTATTACCATTTTTTGATAAAAACGATATAGTGATACAAAAATGAATATGAATTTTAAACTCATAATTCTAAACTGTTAAAACGGCTCCAAGTAAAGTCATCATAATTTTGGATTACTTGTCAGTGAAAACGTAGCTTTAGATAGGACTTTTTAATTCAAACATGGTGAAAACAATGAAGAAATAGTGCAAACTATATAAAAAAAAAAAACTATCATATATGGTTTTAACGAACTAACAGAAGGTTACTTTGTTTCGTCCAGTTCTTTTCGGACTTGAGGCACAAAGAGGGTGACGGAAGTAATAAATTCATATAAAAAAAAACACAAAATAAAGTATATTTTATAACAAAGAATGGGTCTGTTCACTTAATCTATGTAATTATTAAATTATTTTGAAGAAATGGAAGTAAATTTTGTGCAGTTTTCGTTAAGTTTTAATATTTTGTTCAACCATAATTTTGCTCCATTGTGCCTTGCCAAGTACATACCTGGTAGACAGTTGATCGTATTTGAAACAAAATGGAAGCAAATACAATAAAAATCCTTTAGCACAGCGCAGTCAACGTTCGAAAACAAAACTGAACGAAACTAACCAATACATTACTGTGAATTCTTCTATGATTTGTTAATATCATACAACAATCTTCCATCTATTATTATAAGCCCCATTTCTTCGGAGGTGACAAAAAGCTCATGATGATCTAGTACAATCATTAGGTACTAGATCTAAACATCCTCTACTGCCCGAGTAAGTAGATGGGAAAATTGCATTGATTTCCTTTGGATGTGGGAGAATACTCATGAGTAGACGATTAGTAGAAATCTAGTACTAAAATTAACAGATGATCTTCTGCTCGAGTGCATAGTTTTCTACCACCTCGAAAGGAACGCGTGTTTTACTTCAATTAAAGTGCGAGAAAAAAAGGTTGGGCAGAAGGTGCATACACTGTCATCTTAAAATTGAGTTAATACTTGATAGAGATCCGTGCAAATGTCAAAACCTACAATGTAATTGTTTTTGTTTATTGCGCAATAATGATATCACTGATTCTGAGTTAACCTTATACCAAGAAAAAAACACCCAGGTGTTATTTTTTTCCTTTTTAATATTCCAATCATAAAAATTGTAACAATTTTTATTTCTTCCATAAAACAATAACTAACTGCTATATTTTATGGTTAAAACATTCACACTCTTTCAAATAGGTAAATGATTTTTTCCAATTCAGGAATAGACTTAACTAATGTCATTCTTCCATTTATGTGTAGCACCTTCTTTTTTTTCCTACAAATATTTCCAATTCAAATCACGTTTTCTCACCCTCACCTTATAGTCTGGTATAAAGTTGTTGCCTTTTATAATCGATCATGAATCAATTAAAATAACATCACATCACATTAACTTTGTGGTGCCAGAGAATATTATATTATGTGATGTGTGGATGGCACACGTAATATCAACACGGTTTTTACCGTTTTCATTTTATTTATATAAAAAGTACCTTCGAGGTAATTTCACAGGAATTGCAGAAAAGAAATTTCCCTTCCCTTTTGACTTGTCACATTTTATTCAAGTAGAACTTTTTTTGTTAATCTATTTTCTTGTACATGAATTGCATTTAAATTATTGTTAAATTTCCTAACTTATTTTTCTTTTTTTTTTTATTTTCAGGTAAGAAATCATTTATTGAAATTGACAGAAGATTAAAAATCTTACACCTACATAATAAAATGCATCTTAAATGAGTTAACTCAATGACAGTTGAACTATTCTGTGGGTAAATATTAACAAGTATTAATTGACGCCCTGGAACGTGAGAAAATTACAACTCTATAACATGATTCTGGTTCCCATCAAATAGGTTTTGATTGTTTATTTTATTTTTTTTTTTCAAACTCAATTTACATTAATTTAATTGTTCAATTTACACTGTTTATTGGATTTGAATTTGATGTGAGCATTTAATGATTATACTCTTTCGATTAAGGTATTCATTTTGGGAATTCAAATTTGTTTTTTGTTAAGGTGAATTCCTAATTGTTGGGAATTTGTTTTTTTTTATTCTATTACATTTTAAATTACAGGCATTGTTTGATTTTAGGATTGAATCGCTGATTTTTGTAATTTGTATGACTTTGAATTAATTAGTGTTAGTTTTTATTGGAAAGTCGAGAACATTAGAACCTGTTGTTTCGTTAGAAATTGCTAGTTATTACTAGAAAAAGTGACATTTGAGCAATACTTTTCCATTAACAGTTATGTTCCTATGAGCAAATGATAAGTAGATCTAGTACTACAATGAACTCATGATTTTCTGCTCGAGTAGATAGGAATGTGTAGTTTTTGTACTAGATTTCTACTCAAGAGTTGTCTACCACCTCCAAACTAAATTCAACCAAGTGAATTATTAGCCCTGTTCCCTTGGTAGTGGTTTGCTCATGAAAAGTAATCTAGTACTACCAACTACAAATTCCTATAGCCCGAACAGTGATCTTCTGTAGTGTAGATTGCAGTACTAAGGAAAGCAACTATTACTGAACGCTGAGTGCAGATGACACTATTTAGACATAAACATAGACATTTTTGACTTCTGAATATGTCAAAATTACCGTCTTGAAACTGAAAGGTTAATATAATACCGAGTTTTTAAAACCAATTTCATCATTTAAAAAAAAAACTAAGTAGTTGCAACCTGTTTACAAAAGAAAGTTATTTGCGTAATTGATTTGCTTAATAGAAAAACAAATGTCAGATTCTTCAAAGTAAAACATTTGATGTTTTCGAATATTAGTTCTAGTGACATTCTTTTATAAGTGAATTTTTAAATGGAAAGCAAAAGCACTTTCAACGAAATCAATGTTATTCCCATCTACTCTAGCAAAATAGCATGAGTTGATCTAGTAGTAAATGTACTAGATCATCTACTCATGAATAACTTACCACTTCAAATGAAACCTCTTTTGTGTTTTGTAATTATAATATTTTAATATTTCCCTATTTTATTAGATATTTTGAGCGATTGAACTATTTTTATTTGTTCATTTCTAACTACAATAAATTTTTTTTTTTATATTTCACACTTTTAATCAAACCAAAAATCAACTATCATTAACAATTAAAAAAAGTTACAACATTGTTTTAACTGATTAATAAAATCCGTAAATTAATCATAACTTCAAGTGCGTTCCCAGAATCACACCTGCTGAGATTATTTATCTCTCCAAATCATGGGCATCTTTTTTTTCTATTAAATGCATTACTTATATTTTTCTTAAAGCCTCAAACAATATAATTTATCTACCGCATATTCTCACATAAACATCACTATAGACTGGTCATCTCCAAATCAACATTGTGTTATTGCCTTAATCCAAGCAAAATAGCGTTAATTCCAATTCCCAGTGCTTCAAACCGTTGCGTCCCAACACGGTTTCAAATAGCTTAATTTGGATTGTGTGTGATATTAATCAGTGTGGCAGCGAATGTAGCTCTTTGCGATCTCAACTCCTTCTTAATCGTATTTTTTTTTTTTTTTTGTTTCTTCCATTTTCACATCACCTTGAGAGAAGCAACAAGCAAGCTATATGGCAATAGAATCAATCATCATGACATGTTGTTTCTATATGTGTTACTGGTTGTGTTGCGACTTATACGTAACGAACAGCAGCGCAATGTTTGTGTTGTGGATCGTGCTGAAGATCATGATCTTTGTCTCTCTATAAAACTGGCCCTCTGCGTAGGTGTGCCGTTACATTACCTACCAGCTAGCTTGCGCTGGACTTAAATAGAAAAGAACATGTGGCATGATGGCTTTAACCATCAATTACTCGTTAGTGAGTTGGATATAAAATTTAAACTGAATCTAGAACAAACGTATTCGTTGTTGTTCCTTTTGTTTGGTCTTGAAAATATAATTAGAGACGTCTCGATCAATGGACACTCTCTACTTGACCTAATTTTAAACATCGCGTGTATATTTTTTTTTAGCTATTTATGTTGAATCGTGATTGTCGTCGACTAATTAAGTAATTAGTATTCATGTCTAAGAATTATTTTCGGCGGTAGGTAAGTCCTAAGGTTCCGTCCTAATTAATTTCTAGCCTTCACCAAAAAAACAGAGAGAAAATTAGTATGCTAATTATAAGGCAAGGTTAAGGTTGAAATTATAGGTCATTCTGACAGATGAGCCATTTTCTACTTTGCGAAAATTATTAATGATTCTTTGTTTTGGTATAATATCCTCAAAAAATAACACGATTAGCAATAAAAAAGGTATTTCATGACTTCTGGGCTTTTTAAGACAAATCTTCTTTTTAATGATTTATTAATGTATTCTTCAGTAGCAAAAAGAGGAAACAGTTAGAATTACGATAGATCTTCAGATGACAATAGAATCTGCCGGAAGCTTAGAAGTACATAAATAAAAAAGTAGTAGATTTCAAGCGTTAAAATAACTGTAAGACTTTGAAAAGGATTTTTTAAATACGATGGCGAGTCGCTACTTATTATACATAAATATTAAGCTACTAATTTTAAAATTAAGTCACTTTCGTTCTAACTCGTCTAATTCACTTCAGTTTGTTAGTTCCGTTCCTTTAAAGGTGTAAAACTACTTCTAGTACTTCACTTGCGATTTTCAATTGAACGCACTTTCAATACAATCAATGCAATTTTCATCTATTTGGGTATAAGAGAATGAGTATTTTTAATAGTAATTGCACTAAATCATCTAGTTATGAGTAGCTTACCATCTCCAAAGGAAAGTGGCTATTATCAGAAAAGCATTTATCATTTATCATTTGTTTTTTTTTTTTTACAATAATTATTCCGTCATTTTAGTTCCACCTTTAAATGTTCGGTTTATTTTTCATTAGGTTTTGAAAATGGAACATGTCTAATGGCTAAACATTAAGCTTGTTCCATTTTCATGAAACGAACATTTTAGTGAGAGCTCATTTGAGTTCCTTTGAAGATAGTAAACTACTTGTGTAGATAAAATGATAATCTAGTTCTACCAATTACGTATGCTCTATTGCGTGAGAAGATGGAAATTGCATTAAAATCCTTACATATCTATTTAATTTAAAATCGGTTTTAAAATACTCATGAGTAGTCTACCACCTCCAAAGAAAAGTCATTATTCTTACACAAGCGAGTATGTTGTTTTGTTGACAGTACTAGATTATGGTATATTCATCAACTCATTAATGTGCGTAATGATGTTTCTTAATATTCACTTACGCATAAAATCTCTCACTGTTTAACTTAATGATTTTAAAACTCCAAACAATGAAAAATAATAGAGACTTACGCATTAATATACCTTGCTAAGATGTAACAAAAAATAGTGGGCTAACTTAATTCAACGCAAAGAGTAAATTAACTTCCCAAAAAAAAAAACTATCAAAATAAACTCAAACAATAGTATAATTGCATAAGAAAGAAAGTACTTTTATTTAAAATTCGCAACATGAATTTTAAAATTTCTCTTATGATGGTCATCACATCATCATCACCACAAAAATTCCCATCCGTACATACAAACAACAGAATACAACGAGACAAAAATATACCATTCGAATCTAAAGCGTTTTTGCAAATTTTTCTGTTTTCGATGAAGGTGTAATTAAACGCCTCCCTCTATAATAGTCATAGAGCACAAACCATCAGCAATAGCAATTACCAAAGATTACAGATGAGCTGAAGGCGTAAACTAAGAAAAAAAAACTTATAATTACCATCATTTTTATATACCACCCGATGGGGTTTATAACTGATTTATCTTTCATTAAAAAAAAAGATACCATGGTATTCTTCAAATGCGCTTCTGGCGCAAACTTTCAATTGCTCATAACGCCATAGTTTTTACTTAAGCTTTGGTTAAGGCCGAGGTTATACTTTGAATAGTTCACTTTGACAACCATAAAAAAAAATATGACTTGCAGCGTGCGTTCACACGATTTATGTTTAACTTCAAAGTTTTTTTGTGCAATAAAAATGACAAGTCAGTTAAAAGTCAGTTTAAACAGATCATAATGGCATTTTATTACTTTTTTTTAAGATTGCGCTTTAGGTAAATTGTTTTAAAGATAGTTTCGAATGATTTAAATTTAATCTTTTGTTGTTATTTTTTTTTTTCGAATGATTTAAATTTAATCTTTTACATTTTTGCAATGTTTCATGGTTAAAAAAGTTTAAAAAACTAGGCTAGGTCTCAGCAACAAAAATTGTCTTATATATTTCAACTGACAGCTCAATTGTACGATTGTACTTACTTTTCTTTCTGTTCTGTCAATTTTTTAGTAGCGATGGCCATGGTTTGCTGAGTCGTAGAAATTCTTATTTATAGACAAATTATAAAAAGGAACAAAGCAATAAGCAAAATTTATCGAAGACTACTCGAAACGCATGGCAAAATTTTATTCCTAGGATAGATTTGACGTTTTTGTGCCAAAAATTAGCTTGAAGTGATAACGTAGCCTTAAACGCAATTCTTGATGTTATACTTCTTTTCCAGGTGAAAATTCACTGTTTGACAAGGATGTCAAAGGAGTTTACTAGTAGCGCATTCTATAGTTCATATAATTGTATAACAGTTTTATTTCTTAAGGTGAGAACCTACTAAGCGAATTTTTTTGAGTGAGAAGTACAACATCAATCGCTAAGAATTCAGAATTAAGTTTTCTATTCTCCATAAACAGGTAAGAGTGGAATCCCCTCAATTTTGTTGATTTAATTTTTGATGAGGTCATTTATTTTAAACCGAAAAAAAAACTCTCCTTATCCACTTTTAAACTGTTTATCAACAAACAAGTTTTTTATTTTCTTTCTCTTTCTTATGAAATGCAATATAATATTTTAAGTTTTAGTGTAAGAAGAAAAACCACCTCTCCCTCTTTCCATTTCACAGAAAACTCTTTCAACAAGCTACATAAAATCGTACCTAATCGCATAAATGTCGTCATGTTCGTGATCATCGTGTGTAGATTCTGCAAGAGATAATTTTTGGCGACAAAAAACAGCAAAACCAATAACACGAGTCTACAAAAAAAAGTAAAAAACAAAATTCCAAAAAAAAACAAAAAACATCTACACTGCTTACATCTTCTGATCTTGAAAAATCATATGTTGAAAAAAAAAATAACAACAAACATCTACTACAAAAAAAGATGGAAAGTTGTCATCTTCGAAATTGTGTTCATATATCGATGAACATGCAACATGTGGTTTGTCTTGTGTGTAAACTATGTCTGCTCTCCACATTTGCGTTAATGGCGCTGCTGTGCTGCCGGCAACTCTATTATAAGTTGTCGATGTTGCACACACGTTTCTAGGAGAAGAAGTATCAAAAACTGGAAACATCAATGTGTATACAGATGATAAAAAAGTTGTTTGTTGTTAGATTTTGTTTTGGGGACTTGATAGGTAGTTGAGACTTTTTTTTTAAATTTTTTTTGTAGATCAGGTGTATTTTGGTGTCTTTGACCGGCTGATTCATATATTCCACCTGATTGCACCAGCGCACAACGCACCTTTTTTTTTTTGATTCGGTAAGCTTTGAAAACAAGGTGTATGGTCAGTTATACGAAGTGTATGAATATTGAATATGGTCAGCAAAAGTTGACATATGAATTGAACGGGGTGGCAACCAACGTACGGTTTGGTCGTGGCGATGTTGGAGATTTGAAGTTGTATAGTAGACTGTAATTTCGCTTGGTAATTTTTTCTTTTTTTTTTGTATTTTCTATTAAAAATTCACTTTATAGGTAGATTGTAATAATGCCAGTTGTCATCAGAAACAATAATTCATTAGAGCTTATGTACTTATTTGATCAGGTGAGAGGTAGTTTTTTTTTCTAATCCAATCTAATAAATAATGCAACTTCTATAATAGTAGTGTTTGACATTTGAAACAGCGTGTCGTTTAGACATTTGTTCATTGTATTATGTTAATTTTAATATACACCCATATTCGTTAGAGCAAGGGCATTATAATTTACAATTTGATATTATAAAGATTTATTAACCACAAATTTAATTGATCCAGAGTCATGAAGTATAAAATGCAGAAATAATAGAACACCAATATTAGCTACTCTTGATGACGATATTTTATAGTGAATGCTTGAAGTAATTAATGCAATTTGACTTAAATGGAAATTTGAGCTCGTTTAGAATAATTTTAGTTGTTAGTAATTGCCTATTTAATACAAAAATGGTGATGGATTTCAATGTTAGAGAATATTATTAAAACCGGAGTAGTTGAATATGAATACGCATGACGCATTGAAAATGTGACGTTTAGTCTTTGAAAGTTGTTTATTAATATTTGAATATTGATGAATGCATATTACTGTCTTTATTTGTCATTGATCAAAGGTCAGAATGTTTTTGTTTAGATGACATTTGATAGAACCTTACAATTAGCAAGAAGTCTTTTTTGAGTTTTTCATAAATAAATGACCCTAAAAGTGTTCTCTATTTTGGATATTTGACAGATGTCAGTTGTTGTCATACTAAAGGTGTAAATTGCGTTTAAATAACAATTAGTTTAGCGTTTTTGCGTTTTTTAAGAGTTTTATCTATTAAATTCAAGTTCTACTATTTATCAATGTAACGTATGTTTAAAAGTGCTGCATTGATTTAGAACTTTAAAGTGGCTCTTAACTGAAAACAAGCAATTTTCTGCCAAAAAAAGGGTTCTACCTATTTAAACGTGTTCCTAAGGAAGTAGTATACTAATGACTAGTAGATCTAGTACTCCCATCTTAACAAAACTACTTATGTATTTCCCTCGATCAGATTGGTGTGTATAGTTGGTAGAATGTACTAGATTATGGCTTTCATCTTATCATGTGTATAAATGCGGCAATTGTTTATACTTTTTAAAATAAGATCGATTATTTTGGAACTTCCAAATGAACACGTATAGAGTTCTGAGAATATAATAAGCACCGTACAATTATGGAGGTGGTAAGTTTCTCATGATCTAGTTTCTAGTACATTTACTACTGGGTTTATCCCAGTAGATAAGGACTGCATTGGTTTAGGAAAAGTCCCTTTGTAAAGTACTAAACAAAACCTTTGAACGTTTATTTTTCTAAACGTGAGATTTTTTAACAAAAATATTGCTTAATTATCACATTTTTTACTGCCATATAATCATTTAAGTGATGAAGACTGAAAGTTTGAATTATGACACCAAAATTTAAAAAAAAAATCTTTTCAATTCCAATCAAAATATATGTATACAATTACCTTTGTGATATAAATAGTTTTTTTATTCACTTTCATTAACATACCAATAATGTCATTCAATCCAACGAGGTCATTTGCATTTGGAATTTAGTTCATTCTCTCATTTTAATAATAATACCTACTCGTATATCAAATTAAGTGATTATAATTTACAAAAAAAAAAAAAAAACATAAATGAAAATCAATGAATGAATTTTCCCCCATTCTTACCACATAAATTTACCGCAAATTTAAATATCAAATAACATAAGGTTATGTTTAAAACAAAAAACAAAAAAAACATCGTTCATGTAAAAATGTGCAAAGTCGATAGAAATTCATTCACTTGGGGATTTATGGGGTTGTTGAAATACGAACGCATTTTTATGTTTTATTATGGTTTCATCAATAACAGTTTTCTAGATATTATGTTACATTTTTTTATGTTTTTTTTTTTTTATTTCATTATCAGTGATTTCAACATTGTTGCAAAAATAAAATGCATTGCAAGGAAATTCTTTGCTTACTAAAAGTGGATTATTAGAGTTCATACTGTTTTATTTGTGGTAATATAGCTTTTAAACAATTAACGATACATTTCTTATCTTTCGTTTATGAAAAAAAACGATGAAATCTTTACCTAGACGAGACTGATATTTGTTTATAAGAAAAAATTTTTAATAACTGCCCTTAATGTACCTAGTATAACAGTATAACAGTGTATAAATGTCAAATTAATGACTTGATTCTGCCAAGATTAATAAATTTAAAAAAAAAACGCAATTTAAGAATTAATGCGCATCGAAATGTGATCAAAGCCCTTAATTGCTACTTATTGACTTTCGTCAAATTTTCGTTATTTTAACCTTTCCATCTAATGCCTGTTTTCATTTGCTCATTTCGTACCAAATTAAACAAGAGCTACTAACAGCTTTCAATATCTGTAGTTAATTGCGATCATAGCGCTGTTTCCATTCAAAAACAAAATTGAACGAAGACTTGACTCTAATAATATTTTTTTTTGAGTTTTCGTTGAATTTTTGTTCTCAGTTTTTGGTATTTGGTTAGGTTATGATTCCACTCCAAAAACTTGCTGTTGACTCTTTGTCTGCGTAGGTAGTTCCATTTTATAGTTATATTTTCGTGTGACAACAATCACCAACAGCTCCAAACAAATATGTCTTTGCTCGTAATTTATTAAATAATCAAAATGTTATCTAATTTGAGCATACCAAATAAGTTTGCTTACTGTACAGAATTAGGTTAGTTAACCATCCAACCAATATCTAAAAATGCAAATGAATTAAGTCTAAACTAAACGGTACAATCAAAAGCTCTTTAATTTAATGACCAAAATAGTTCAGCAAAAAAAAATCCATAAAAGTTTGTTTCTCACCATTACTACGCTCATTCGTATATATAAAATTTATAAGAAAGAAAAATAGTTTCCCAGGCTAATTATGACTTCCTATCGTGGTCCCGCATTCATTGTTTTAAACCACCGAAATACAAGAAAACAACGTAAAACAAATGACTGATAGCTTAGATATGGTTATGTAGGTAAGCTAGGTACTTATATATCTCTTGTCTTTTGGAACCGCTATGTCTCTATACCAAACAATACAATTTATCTCTTTTGCCTTTGATTTCCGGCTAAGATGTTAGACTGTGCGCGCAATGACATTGGACAAAAAAAAACAAAACAGAGACATGCAAAAAAAGAAAAACATAGAAAAATACAACAACATTGAAGAACATGATGGTGGACGCTTGGACAAACTTGGATAGACTTAAAAGTGAAACAATCACCACACAAACCAACCGGATAGATTAAAAGATACATAGCGAAAACATAGATTACAAGAAGCAGATACGTATCCGCGAAAGTGGTGTATCTTGAACGTTTGTTTTTTTTTTTTTTTTTGTTTTCGTTTTCTTTCTACACAGCAACATACCACGCACACAATAGGTAGCGAGTTTTCCGCGAAACAATCTGAGGGTATTTAGAGATGGAGTGCCGCTCTGACATATCAAACATAACACATTATTTGCTAAAGACAGAGAGTGTAAAGGGGGCCTTATACGAATGTTACATGCTGACATATCAATTAGAAGTGTGCACACTCGAAGGGAAAACTATTTTAAATGTACGTGTGTTAACATGTTGATTTGGTTTTGTCTTCGCAGCTCTCCATCCATTCAGCTGCGAAATACACAGTCACGTTCGCATAAGCTAGCTACCTGCACGCAAAGAAATATTTATAAATTTTCTCTCCGTAAATAATGTGTTGAACATTATTTTCTATTATTAGTTTTCTTGCAAATATTTGGATGACATTTAACAATCGTGCAGTCTCTCTGAACGCACTCTTTCTTATAATTGCTTAATCATCAAAGCTGAACGGTAGAGCTACTGGTTTTATATGTCAAATTTAATAGGTTTGTGATAGTTGTTTTTTTTTACCCAATGTGTAGGTGCAATGTTGTTGCTTTTTTTTCTTGTAAAAATATTTTGATTTCAATCATTTTAAGATGACAGCTTTATCGTTTCCAATAATCACTTATATCTAAAAGCCGTTATTGACTGTTATACTTGATAGATGTCATTTTCAGTGTGATAAGCGTTCAATCAATTGACAGATGGGGTTTATCTAGTATAATTCTTTTCGATAGTGTTTCTAAGTATACAACTATTAAATTGAATTAGATCAGTTATACCCACCGTTTGACAGATGATTGATGCTCGTAACGCAAAGTAAAGAGTGCTGTCACTCATATCTGTTATAATATTAAGGAGCAACTGTAAAACTTTTACATATTATGACGCAAGGCAAAATGAGAATTAAAATGGTACACACATCATTTCATATGCAAATTTTTGCAAATCACGTAATGGGAGCAACCAAAAAGATGTAGAGTAGTTGTTAAGAACTTACTTTACCAAAAATAAATAACTTACGAATGGCATTTAAACAGCTCTCTTTCTTTCTTTTCTCCCATTGATGTTTTAGTGATCGTTTGCCGTTTATGACAATACTGACAGATATAAACTGACGGCTAAAACATATTAGAAGGTTTCACTAACCATAATGATTTGCAATACGTATTACGTAACGTTACTGCGTTAAGATCATACAGCTTACGACCTATCAAATCTAACCTATTGTCCACCTGAAACAATCATGCATAATTTGTATAAATGATAAGAAAGTAAATAAAGCCCCCGCATAAAATATATTACGAGTATAAAAGTGAATTTCATCAATTTGCCATTGTTTAACTGTTTATTTGCCAAACTAAAAATACCAAAGGTCGATTAAATTAGGCAAATAACATAGAAAGCCTCATTCACTATCGCTTTTAGTACGTATATAAACTCAAGAGAGTCACAGGAATAAACTTACGCCACGCCAATAGATGACGCAATTACCTTTTTTTTTTTTGCACAGCACTCTTTTGGTTTAGGTAGTTTATTTTATCGCTTCGGATGTTTAAATGTCAATTGGAGGATAAAGTTTCATCGATGATGGTTTGTGTGTGTGGCCTCCGAAATAAAAAACCATTGTTGTTTAGCTAATGCAAATTTAATGGATTTTCAAAATAAAAATAAGTTCAAACATTTGATTTTGGTATAATAAATATGAGTTTTGTTACCAATATATTGCAAAGGAGTATAAAGTTCGGAAAATGTATGGAACATTATTAGCCATGTTCCTTTGAGGGTTGTAATAGTCTCATGATTAGAAATCTAGTACAATACATATACATTCCTATCTTCTCGAGCAGAATATCATGTGTAGATTGTAGTACTAGATCGACTAATCATCTACCCATGAGAAGCCTGTTACCTTCAATGGAACGCGGCTATTATAACACTTTAAGGGCGGTATTCACCAATCATTCATATTTTCAATGGTTCACCAAGCAATAAAAGCACTCTATGTATAGGACTCCTAGAGAGATACGGCGATACGTATCCTTCTTATTTGCATATTCAAAATTGTTCCCTATTACCTCAAATGCACAGCAAAAGTCATCAAGAATTGACAGATTTAAGTACTGTCAAAAACTGTTATAAAATCTAAGATCTACAAGTCATCTACTCATGAGTAGTCCACCATCTACAAAGGAACGCGGCTTATGCATTTCAACTGTTATACGACCAAAACTATGTCACAACTCTGACAGTTCCGCATTATTCGAATTACAGTTCTTATTACTTCTGACTTAAAAACAAAGAAACAATTTATACACACAGGTAGTAGTCTCTATCCATCGTCTATTCATTCATACATCTCATTTTCTATGCATCTATCATGCAATTAATCTTTATTTGTGTCAAAACGTTTCTTTATTTATTGACATTCTCAATTGTTGTACAGAAAACATTCAATCTACGCAACCATACCATAAATCTTCTAAGCTTTGTTCAACCTTTGCTACGATTCAGTCGTAAATCTCATTAAGAATATACTTAACGTCTTCACTGTCGCACGAAGACTTATAGCAGGTGTTATACGAATTAACAAGAGCCACACTGACGCCGCCGTTAAGTTGACATACTCGTATCTACACAATGAGTTTCACTTTTTCTAATCTTCACTGCAGTTTCCACTTTATATACTCCCTGCCTCTTACTTTCGAATACTATCCACATCATACCTACTCCTCCTACGATTGCAAACACCGACCAGACCAGACACTTGCTTGTAATACATAAAACGGAAATGAGAAATGACACTTTGGATCATTTCGGAAATCGAATCTGCATTCATGCGCCACCATCATACTATCACCAGCAGTGGCCAAGAAGAATAATTTTGTGACATCGAATTGATTTCATTTTAACTCCATAAAACACGCCTAAACAAAAGTACCTACATATTTATGCTTATACTCAAAAAAGTGTTAACCGAAAAACAAGATGTTTTCTCCATGCTACATTATGTCTGGTCACAACAAAGTGAAAGAAACAGAAAGTAAATACAATACACTAACTGTTTTTTTACAAGTATATTAGGGCATTGAGTTCAAGCGCACAATATGCGTGTTTGCTGATTTGTGTTGTGTTGTTGATTGTGTGTGTTTTGGGCGCGTCTTTTTCCGCAAGTACAATATTTTGCATACAAATTGTGTATTCTGATCACGCCAACGAAAGCGAAGCTTGTCATTTATGATTCACAACAAAGCATAAAATATAAACTCTTCTTTTTCTTAAGAAGGGAAAATCATCAAAAGACATCAAAATGCAAAATACAAAAAAAAAGTATCGTTCAAGATTGATATTAAAGATTTATCTCTTTTTTGTTAACTGACCTCTTTTGATATATCTCCTACTGTTAACTGTTATACAGGTGCGTGAATTTAAAAAAAAAATGATCTCACACAGTAGAGGTAATCGCCATGTAAGTTCTTTCATAGCTGTCAGTTCTGTCAAATGTATGACCACAAATGACAAAACCGCAGTACAAAAAATGTACTAGATGTTTGATGTGAATTCTTTGTCTTTGGTTCTCACCCTAGAGATCACGCATATTGATTGAATTACAAAGTTTAAAAATAAGTTTAATTGGAGCTCAAAGATCCATAATTAGCCTCGCTAAAAAAGCCGACACGCCATAAACAGAGTGTGGTAAGCTGCGGCATCAACCTAACCTATAACAAGTTTTTTTTTGTATGTTTGGTATGTTTTTTCTGTGTTCATTTAAACGTTTAACTATTTAATGTAGAACAGAAAAATAGTTGATTTCTCAATAAACTAGTTGTTGTCTCACATAATAGTTGGTCATATATTTTATTTAGTTTATTTTTTGTTCAAATGAAAGCGAGATTTTTTTAAAACAAAAACTCTGGCTAATGCACTTTTATACTTTGATATGGAACACGCCATATATTTTAACTCTTGGTCATGAAAACTGGGTGGAATTTAATAATGTATCAGCTATTTAGCTGGTTTAGCTAAAAGCTTTAATCAATATAGTTGGATACTGGTTCATTTAGCCGGTTTTACTGCAGTGATTTTTCGTTTCACCGCTGGCTTTTGCTTTGATATAGCTACTGTTTGAAGTTTTTCAAATTGATACTATTGACTGACATTTTGGTTAATTGCTGGCTAAATTGTTTTTAAATGCTCATTAATTGTATTGACGTTTTTTTTTTGTATCTCTGGAAGTTTAATGTAAGGATGCTGAAGGCATAAATAGACGAGATGTCTGTACGTCTATATGATTTATCTTCAAAATGAAAGTGGTTCTTCGGATCTTTACGAGGCATTCCAGATGAAAAACCATTTTTTTTTTTTAAAGGAAAGGTTTGTTTGATTATTTTTAAATCTTACGACCGCTGCGCTGGACTTCATTGTTGTTAAAAACTTGGGTAAAATTGATTCCTACATATTGCTTATCATTTCTAGGTATTTGGACACTTCAAATATGTCAAAAACTAAATCTTCTTGTCATCGAAACCAACCCAGCATATTTTGCCATTTTAGGTATTTGTCGCCGCATACTACTAGTCTGCAATTATTTTAAAATAGTAAGCCACCATAAATGAAAGAACTTGTTCATTCTTTGCTAATTTTTATTGCAAGAGCATTTGACAGTTGTTGTCATAACTCGTATTACATTCAACTGTCAATTGAATCCTTTTAAAAACGTATCTAACTTTTTGAACTTTTGGTAGTAATTGTCAAAATTGACGGTAGAGCGTAATTGTGTATCAGCTTTAAGGCTGGAACACATTTGACACGAACGATTGCGTTCTTTCAAATGGAAAGAATGAGTGGAACGTAAAATCATATTTACGTTCGTTAAGTGCAAAAGAGAGCGGACTTCATGTAAGAAAAAAAAACTGAACGAAACTGGGCTATTATGGTTGCGCCATATGTTTTGCATGATTTCGGTTATTTTTATAGGGCGCCGCACGCACTATCATAGTTGGAACAATGCAGAATAAACACTTCATTGCATTTCATTACATAATTTGTTTACGTTACGTTACGTTGAGTTTGTCCTATAATGTGCACTAAGCAAGTAATTTAAGCTGCCGATTAGTAATTGAAAAATCCATGAACGCTACTGACTTGTAACACTTACTCAGTACTACATATAACTGTTCAATATTCAATATTTGTTGCTAATTGGTATAAACTCCTTCGTAACAAAAATATCCCATCAGTATCGCAAAATTTGTTTTTATTTTGAGTTTGCTTTTCATGTCTTCCGCTCATGAGTTGCAAATTCAAATAAATAATCAAAATCAACATAACCCAAACCACAAATTATCCCACGCGATCATCGTACAACACGTCTTTTGATAGCTTTCTTTCTTTTATAACTTCCTCTCTGCTGACATTCCATTCCATTTCCATAAAGCGTGAAAATTGTATCGGAAATTGTCTTTTTTCTTATAATACCGCAACTTATACTTCCGTTGATTTTCGAGTATTAGGGGGATGCTATAGTATACGAACTACAGATGAGATTTTTGGCCAGCAGACCATCACAGAGTTACAGTGTGGAGTGGAATCCAATCCAACGATCAGCAATCAGCATGCATTTTTTTTTTTTTGTTATATTGTAAGAGTAGCATAGCGTGCAGTGAAGTCATCTGTAGCTGCTTGTCTTCTTCGATGGTGGCGTCGCGTTTTTTCGTACAAAAACATTTTATTTGTTTTAATATAGGTAATGAAGCTTCATCTTAATGGTGTAGAGATTGTATTCGCGTTTCACGGAATTGTAATGCTTCCTCCCTCTCTGTCAATGATGGTATTGGTATGGTCTTGATGTTGAATAATGATAAAATTCCCAACTTTTTGTTTCTATTACAAAAAAATTCAGTCTGGCTATGTTAAAAATTTTGCAATCATAATTGAAATATTTCTGGGTTTGTTTTTTGAGATTGTGAAAGTAATAGTCTAATTATTATGGATGTGGGTTGTGGTTTGAAGAAATATGAATAACATCATCAATTTATTAACGAACACACCCTTTGCTTTTTTTGGAATAGATTACTTAGTCCCAACGGATTATTTTTTCCCAAAACTTCTAACGCGGGGTTCTTTGAAGACAGTAGATTGATAAGCACATGAAAACGATAATCTAGTACTACCAAGTACACATTCCCAACTAATGAGCAGAAGAGGATGTACGTACATACATATGTAGAGGGTAGTAGATCTATTTATCATCAACTCAAATGTAGTAGATCATCTACTCATGAATTGCATTGATAGTAGCTACGTTCCTTTGGAGGTGGTAGACAACTCATGAGTAGATTGTTAGTAGATCTAGTACCACAATAACATGGTAATGGTAGTACTAGATTTCAACTCATTTACAAGGCATAATTTCTGATCAAGGCATATTTCTTAGTACGTAAGTAAAGGGGCCTTCCAAAGCACTCGCATCCACGGAGTTTGTAGACAAAGAGTGAAAATGGAAGTTAGTTGCCAAAATTTCTTCTTATAACAGTTCACCACACTAGCCATATGACTCTGTCAAATGTTGTCAATAATGTCAAAATAATTACCAACAAGCTGTCACTCTAAACAGATTGACAGCTTACTAATTACCAAAAACCACTCCTTTTCCTTATTTTGTTTTTCATTTTTATTTTAGACAAGAGAAATAAACAGTTATAGTAACATTTTAAATGGCAGGAAAAGGGGTTTAGGTCATTTATCAAAACCTATTTTATGTAGAAAAAAACTTCTACTATGTTGACACTTTTGACACCACTTCTTCCATTATTTCGCCTCTCTTTTTTTTTTAACATCATCAAAAAAACCAGACCAAACAAATGGATCTTACGAAATCATAAAACAAAGCAGAATAAATATAAATGTCTTGCACAAAATGCTTTTGCAAAGACTCTTTTATATATATTATTTCCACGCGATCACGCTCAAGTCACCTATTTTTCTTTTGATTTAGCCTTTATGCTCCCCAAACAAAAGAAATGTGCAACCAGAGAATAAAAAAATATACAAAATGTTACTGCCAGCTAGCAATATCACGGATAACAAGATACAACAGAGCTTTAGTTTGAATTAGATGCAGAATTATATACCCCAGTTACATAAAAAAAAGGAGCTGGCTTATTGTGACTTTTATATTGCAAATGAAATACAAGTAGGCATCACATCAAAACTTTTGCATTCGGGTTATGTTTTACACCTTTTTTGTGTCATGTCTCATGTCTCATAGTCTGGTTAGATTGAAAATGATCGTGGAAAAATGTAATTTATGTTGGATATTATTGTTGTTTTTTATTTTTGCTTAACCACAGATCTTGGCTTAGTTCAGAAGTAGTTTAATGTCGATATATGATAATGATGTCCTAATGGAGACTTTCATTTGATCAAGAAGCTTGTATAGTATAGATGTATGATTGTGGTCAATAATCTGACAACTCTGTCAGTCTGATGGAAAAAAGCTTAACCGCAGAATACTAAGGGCTTTGACATTAGTAATAAAATACCTATTTACAAACCATCTCAAGGCTAATCAATGGTTGTTATTATAGGAGTAAATTTTCTCCCTTATACCACAATCGGTTTCGAGTTCGAAAAATCAAAATAATTCGAAATTGATCTTTTACAATAGTTAAAAGACCAAGGGAAAGCACTTTCTGTGTGGTGTGGTGAGTTAAGAAAGTCAACAGAGACGTCATTGTGTTATGCTTGCAAAAGGTGTTATAGGTGAAGTTTAAAGCTACTAGCACAATGTATGTAGGTATATAACGGTACATATTTGTAAGATGAAAATCCACGTTCTTAAAACCTCTCATCCGTAACTTCCATGACATTAGCTTGATGTTTGGTTTAAGACTACGATGTGCCAGAATGTTTTATGATACACCTGTGATCTGACGCCTCTGTGATGTGATGCAAATCTCTTCCTTATTGCAGAAGACTTAATTGACACACAGAGAGTCATAAAAAAAACAAATTCTAATTACATGCATAGAAAAATGTGTTAAACCAACATTAAGTAAACAACCACACTTATTCCACTGCCCTTTTGATCTGCCTCAAAGTCTTTTTAAGTTGATAGTGATCAGTTCTTTGTGTCATAGACTTAGAACTTTATACAAAGGTTTAACTTGGGTAATTTTTACTCGATGGTTTTTTTATCCCGCAATTTGCTGTAATTAAGAACGGTCCAAAGAACAAAACACACACACAATCGTTTGGGAGAAAAAAAAGAGTTAAAGATCAAGAATTAAAGTGAGATATACATAAATGAGCTAAATGAGTGCAATTTGTTGAAGCCAATGATCTTAAGGCGATAGTTACACTGGTAGAAAAACAAAAACAATTTGCTTTAAAAATGCTTTTAAATACCTACATAAAGTCTAAAGGTTATTGTTGGTTTAAAAAAATTAATTAACAGGTAATTTAGTTCACTGTCGATAGAATCGTAATGGGTACCAGGCAAAGTCACAAGAACCACAAGAAGTTTTTATAAAAGTATTTATTAGAATTTCTAGAATTTCTAATTAAGTAAAAGTAGATACTCGTTACTATCCAGCATGCATTTGAAGTTCGATTGATAGATAAGAAGTGTAGGGAAAGGGTGTTTTTTTCTGTAAATATTAAAAATCTGTTATAATTGTTATAACTGGTATAACTGTTTTATGATTTAAATGGTGATTAAAACTGTTATAATTGTTATAACTGGTATAACTGTTTTATGATTTAAATGGTGATTATAACTGTTATAATTGTTATAACTGGCATAAAATGGCTTGGTTTTAAGTAAGACAAGTAGGTTTTTCATTTGTGAATTTCATGGTTTTAAAGACGATTATAACTGTTACAGCTGTTATAATAGTTATAACTGTTATAAACTGATATATTTTTTAATTCAGAACATACAATAATTAGGACTTCGAATATCATTGAACTGACTTTGCTATAACTGTTATAACTGGTTATAAATTGTTATATTTTTAAATACAGAAATCAAAAAATAAATTATGACTTCGAAAATCATCGAACTAACCTTGTTTTTATATTTCTTTGCAGGTGTAACTCAAAAGCATCCTATCTGCCACGCCAATCATTAGAAAAACTTAGTTCAACCGATCCCGATCATGGCAGCTACAAACTCACACTTACTTCCAACGAAGATTGTGTCCCACAACACCACAGCCCAAACAATAACAACAACAACAGTAACAACACAAAATCAGACCTCATTAATGGCGGTAGTAAATGCAACAATCTGCCAGATGTCCTGCCAGTTGGTGTAAAGCTACAACCTTCCTCACCAACTTCAGCCACTGGTGCATCCCAGAGATATGGCTCAAATAATAGCCTTTCACCAACATCTCCAGGAACACCAAATTATCCACCGCCTCCTTATCCTAATATGAAGATGTTCATAACAAAGCCATCAATGCCGCCAAATAGTCGGCATTCCTCGCCAGTGACAGCTTACATCAATATGAATAGCTCACCGAATAATGTTGGCGGGAGCGGCAGTGGCAGTGGTGGTTTTAATCGATCTCAATCTTATGATGCCAGCAGTCCCAAATATATGTCACAGTCAACTATTGATTTAAAGAAAACTCAAATACTTGAGACACCAGAAGAACAGCAACCTAATAACTGCCATCACTCAGATAAGGTATTATCTCCAGCTCAGTCAGAGAGTAATATTAACTCGTTTACACCTCGCAAGGAATTCAAAGAGTTTCATCGATCTGAAGTTGTAAGAAAACTAAGTCTTGAGGAACGTGATCCCGGTGAAGGACGTATTGTCCGGGCCGAACTTGTCAATACAACTCTGTCAAACTCTGAACATAAGATTACCCGCAAAGATTCACTTCGAGAAAATATCGAAAAAATCACTCAACTGCAATCGAAGTTAATGTCAGCACATACCCACACAGCAGCTGCGGCCAAATCAGCCCAAAGTCCACCACCACCAATGCCTAGAACGGAACCGGTTGAGGTGCAAACTCAGACACCAGAACCACCACCACCAGAGTCTCCACAACCACCGGCTTTGCCTAGTACACCTTCGCCATGTGAAATTGCCATTATTTCGCAAATGGAACCCACCATTGATGGTTTGAAATTAATGCAACGAACTGAAGTGATTCTACGTGTAAACCCAGTTACCAATGAAGTTGGCTCTCAGACTGACGAATTACTTGAGTTGGATGCCAATCGTATCAAACTCAATGACAGTCGAGATGATGCTTTGCAGCGAACCACCTTACAACCCCGTCAGAAACACCCCATCGAAGTGGAATGTGATAGAATGTCTAAGGAACTAGCCGGTCTTTTGCCACAAAACGATAGACTGCTAGAGATCCTTCAACCACAGAGTTGCAAAACTCCCACAGATTATATTGGCATGCTTTATAATCCTGATGTCCCATTGAGACCGGCGAAGCGTGACGTTGGTACATCTACTCCCAGTGAAAGCAACAGCAGCTGTACACCAAAGTTTGAATTGGAATTTGCTGAAATCGAAGTTTCACTCACAAATGGTTCTAGTGAGACAAGCTGTGATCATCTTATTAAAAAGAAGGTACTGTTATAAACTCTCTAACTGTTATACTGTCATATACAACGGCTGTTTTAAGCGTTTAATGTTTGGTTTTAGGCGGGTATTCTTGCAGTGCTCATAAATGTCTCATTTTCGGAGCAAACGATCACAGCTTATTGAGCCCCTACCATAAGCCATAAACGCTGGAAGAATACCGGCCATAATATAACCAATTACCCATTTCTGATTTTCCTTTCATGAAATTATTTTATTGCCTACTTTTAGGAGGACCTCATTAATCAACTTACACGTAAGCTAGGAGTCCTTAATTTAGAACAAACGGCAATCGCTGAAGAGACAACGATCAATGATGAACTTGGTAGCAGTTTGGCTGCTAAAGTTGCAGACAAAATGCGTCCAATTGACGCTACAAAGTTCCGAACCTACATCGATGATGTTGGTCATATTACCAGTTTGCTACTAAGCCTGTCAGGTCGTTTAGCCAAAGCTGAGAATTCCCTAACCGCCCTAGATGAACAAAGCCCAGAAAGTGTAAGTAAAATTAATGTTATAACCTCTTGGGGGAGTTTCACAGTCAAACATAAACTTCTGCGTTGATTGTGAACCGGACCTTAATTTTCTCTTTTCTTTAAATTTTTTATATTTATTTTTTATTTCTTTCTTTCGCACAGAAAATTCTCATTCTTAAACGCGACCGACTCGTTGAACAGCTAGAAGAAGCCAAACGCCTTAAAGAAGACATCGATCGTCGAGGATCCAGTGTTGCCGGTGTTCTTGAAAAAAATCTAACCTCCGATGAATTTGCAGACTATGACTATTTTATCAATATGAAGGCAAAATTAATTGCCGATTCACGAGATATTGCGGATAAAATTGCATTTTCTAAAGAACATTTAAACGCATTAAATGATGCGCTTATCCAAAGTGATTGTTGAGCGCGCCAGTTAATTCTCTATTCGAGATACTGTGTGTGTGCCATAAATTAATTGGTTACCAACCATACCGCTGGTTAGCCTTCACGATGCAATTTCTCCGAGCTCTCAACATGATAAGTTGAGAGTAACGTGAGATCAGGAGCCATCTCTAAACAAAAATTAAGAAAAAAAAAAATACAACAACAAATCCCAGGGCCTTATTGTGTAAAAAATTAATTCTTTATAAGTTTTTTTTTCCTCTCCTATTTTATTATCCGTGATGGTGCTCTAAAGAAAGAAAAAGATAGAAACAGATAAACCCTAAAATATTTGTCAAAAAAAAAAAAAATACAACGAAACATTTTCTTTTCCAATGCCAATGTTGCAATATTTTTTAAACATTAAATAACAGATCCAAATCAATAATAACTAACGCAAAAGTTTAATTTAAAATTATTAATTGATTTTTGCATTTAAATGCTTAAAAATTTGCTCCAAATGTTTTTTTTTTTTTTGTTCTCATATAAATAGGAGAGAATGTGTGTACAGCTTAATGTTTGAAAACTTAACTACTTTACGTCTTAAATACCAACAAAATATAAAAAAAAAAATGTATTTACTATTATTTTTAAATGTTGTTTTTGTGATTTTACCATACGAACTTAGGTTAAGATAATTTTATTTTTTAGTGAAAAAAAAGAGGGTTCTGTTAAGGAGCACTTAATTATTAATAATTTTAAATAAAACGAAAAATGCTTAGTTATTATTATAAAAATAGTTTTATAGAACATCTTAAAAATATATTAATGTTTGTAGGTGTGTTTAGTTTTTTTGAATTGCGAACGAAAAAAATTCGAATTTAAGAAACTATATGCAAACTCTTATATGTTAATGTAATTGATCAAATTGCTATTTTTTAAAAATAAAATATTAAAAAAATTAATTAAAAATTTGGAATTGTTTCATTTTTATAACTTTAAATTATTAGTATATAATGGAATGATGTCAGCAAATTACCAATAAATCCTATATAAGATGCATATTTAGGTTTGGTTATATCAAATAAACTAACTGGTTTGTTTGTGCTTAATCAAATCTCCGATTGCTTTAAATTCTGACTTAACGATCATTTTTATTTTTTTTTTAATAGGGCAAGGCTGCTAAGGTTATATCTGCGAAAAAAGACGAGTCAGCTAAAAGCTAATATATTAATAATAATTAATAATTATTATTTTTGTCATAAACAGCAAAAACAAAAAATTTAATTGTGGGTCACTGTGGTGTATGCGTATTATTTTTTGACTAT
Organism: Episyrphus balteatus; assembly: GCF_945859705.1. Lineage (NCBI taxonomy): Eukaryota > Metazoa > Arthropoda > Insecta > Diptera > Syrphidae > Episyrphus > Episyrphus balteatus. The sequence continues at coordinate 169,085,359 of NC_079134.1, forward strand.
GAAAAATGTACCTAGTATTTAATATAGAACTGCCATGGCTGGTCAATTAATCTATTCAATTAATATTTTATTTTAAATTATCAAGAAAACCCATTAAATGCTTTTCACTGTCAAAAAGCTGGAATATCGGCAAAATTCTTTAATATTACCGATTTCAATCGGTTTGTGTTCGGGTAAACAAATGTTGAGCAGCGATATTGAGTAACACGTCCACATTTACACTACTTTGTGGATCAAGCGTGTTGATCATTACAAATCAACATAATGTGGACGTAGCTTAATGTTATACTTTGGACTTCATTGAATTTTGGAATTGAGCTTATGAATAAATTGTAGTATTTATTTTCAGTGATAACTGCGATAAGTCAAAAGTGTATTTTTGTATTGTGCTATTGCTTCTGTTTCATTTGGAAAACTGGAGAGATTATTCACCTCGATCAAATCAGGAACTCCCAAACCACCAAAGTTAGAAACAATTTAAGTTGCAAAGGCATTGCGCTGTTGTTGAAAGACCCTTTATAGGGTCCTGTGAGACCCGTGAGTCTCTTCGCATGATTCGAATGAAATTGAAGTTTTTATAGCACTCAGAAAAGAATAATTCAAATTCAATTTTATCTCTATTTTTATAAGAAAAAATGTAAAAATGTTTTTAAAATTACGAAAACATCTTTTTACATTATTTTAATCCATAAATGCTACTTGATTTCTTCTATACAATTTTTTTTATTTGAAAATTGTTGGAGTCGTTTTTTTTTAAATTAATTCTTTTAGCGCAATTTTCTAAAATAAAAAATTATTGATATGCGCCATTTTGAAGAAAATATTTGTTCAAATATTTCACAAAATTTAAAGAAAATTCATTAATACGTATTAAAAAAAATTGATTTCCAAAAAATAGAAAAAATTAAATATTTTAAGGAAATGTTTTTTTTTCTTAATTTTTATATACATTATGTATGATGTGTAGGGTAGAGTTGCCTATTTTCGGCCGTCTCCAGTTTCCGGCCACCTTTCGGAAAATCGTTATAATTAGGGATTTTGTAGGGTTTATTCCAAAATTTTGCTCTTATGCTGTTCTCTTATATGTTAGAAAAGCATACGAGTGAAAATTTGGAATAAACCCCTTTGAAATCACTAGTTATAACGACTTTCCGAAAGATGGCCGGTAACTGGAGACGGCCGCAAATAGGAAACTCTACCCTATATTCATACATTAAAGGTTACTAAAACTTTTTTATAAAAAAAATATTTCGTTGAAATCGGTTACATGGTTTAGGAAAAATCAGAAATCAAGAAAACGGTAAAATGACGGGTATCGTTAGTAACAGTTAAAAAATATTATTTTTATTTCAATAGGAGGAGCTTATGTGCCATGTACTCGTTCAACAAAAATCAAAACCGTTAAAGTCGTTTTGGAGAAAACATTTTTTTTTTTATTTGGGTCATATGAAAACTCTGGCCCTTATTGCGAGTGCCACTCAACTTTTGATGCGATTAAAGTCGATGGAATCAATTTTAGTTGAAAGCAAAATTGTAAACGAAAAAGATCGAGCGATTAAACAAAAACTATCGTTCACAAAAGAAATTCACAATACCAAAATACCTTTTTAGCTGATCGACTATCGACACAAGTCTTCTTTCACAATACCAAAATTCATTTCCGTTGATCGACTATCGACAAAAGTCGTCCGTCGATAGACAAACGACACTCGCAATAAGGGCCAATGCCTACCGCTAATTTTGATCCTAAACCAAATGTCGATTTCTCCCTTAAGAAATCTCCAAATCGTTTTAGTGGTTACTTCTGCAGTTCTAGGCAGACAGACAGAATTGCAAGGCCCACTTTTTCACATTCTAAATTATCTTAATCTCATGTCTGATTGTCATCTCGAGTTCGATTTCTTTACAAATCCCTTAAGTCCTTCGCAAGAAAAAAATCATATTTTCACCCATTCTTTCGATTATTTAACTCAACTTCCCGAAATTTCAATTTCCCTTCATGTTAAATGAATTCTTTTCAAAATTCAACGAATTTCCGTTAAAATAAAAGATTCGTAGGAAATAGATTTCACTTCCGCTTTACTACTGCCATCTATATTTTAGATTTCTACTCATAAGAGTTCTCTTCAATCAGCTGTTAACTGTCATTCGATTGAATAACATATCTCACCTTTTTTTAATTTTTGATTTCACGTGCAATATAACTTTTTGCTTCGCTTTTTCGCTAGCAAATTTATAATCAATTAAGAATAAAAGACTAGTTAGTAAAATATTACTGGTCTCATCAATTGCCGGTGGATCATATTTCCTAGGCACACGAATCGAACGACAACGTTTACAAACGAACTTTGACAAAGCTACCGAAGCAGATCCATATTTGTTTTGTAATAAAGATAGTCTTTGGAAAGATGTGAGTTCTAGATTAGTTAGCTAACACATACAACAACTGACAACTGTTCGGTTTATTATTTAGATACAATTAAAACCTGCCTTGCCTATTTTTGGAACTGTATCTGCCGCTGTCCCTGTTCCAGCTACTGAATCAAAAACCCTCTCCGCCGTACCCAGTCGAGTGTCACAGATTATGAAATATGGTTTCCCTGGACTCGATCATGTTCGTTCCTATTCTGATTATGTTCTATCTTATGACCGACGAAATCGAGTCGCTCATTGGGTATTCGAGCATCTTACTCAGGAATCAGTCCAGCCGAATGACGCTGTTGACCGTTCCAAGTGTGAGTTTCGGCCGGATGAGAGTATTCATCCGTTCTTTCGATCACAAAATACCGACTATAGAAAATCGGGTTTTGATAGAGGTCACTTAGCCGCAGCTGGGAATCATCGTATTCACCAGAAACATTGTGACGATACTTTTTTTCTCACAAATATGGCTCCACAAGTTGGACAAGGTTTCAATCGAGATTCTTGGAATCGATTAGAAACTTATGTTCGCAAACTGACAAAAACATATCCAAATGTATATGTTTGCACGGGGCCACTCTATTTGCCACATCGTGAAGATGATGGGAAAATGTATGTGAAATACCAAGTAATTGGAACTAATAACGTGGCTGTTCCAACACACTTTTATAAAGTCATTGTTGGTGAGACGGCTGATAATCATTTGGAAATGGAGGCGTATGTTATGCCGAATAAAGAGATTGCCAATGAAACGCCATTGCAAGTGTTTCAAGTGCCACCAGAGACGATAGAACGAGCAGCGGGTTTATTGTTTTTTGATACAATAAATCGGAAACAACTTTCGAAGATCAATGGAAAGAAAGTTTGATTCAATTTTTAAAAAAAGACAATAAAGTATATAGTTCAATTGATGTACCTTTTTTTAACAGGAGAAAGTGCAAAATATAGAAAGTGAGAATCTTGTATAGGAACTGAATTGTATAGCAAAAAGTAAAAATACAAATAATAAAGAAATTCAAGAAAAAACATCAGAAAATACGTTTTAAAGAAAAAACAAAATAAATTTAATTTCGAGATTTCGTTAACGAATTTTTGTATGCAAAATTTCTTTTCGTTTCAGCTGCGTACTAGGCTTAAAAGTGATATCGATTATGAACATTTTAACCAACTGTACTTTTCCCATCAGAATTTTATAAGCTCATACGAAGGGGGGTCACAAAGTTCACGAAAGGCGGAGAAAATTTACCATGGTTTTATTTTTTCTTGTTGTTTAATGTATTCTCTCTTTATCCCAGAGTTGTAAAAATATCAATAAGAAAATGCATTTGAAATTAAAAAAAAATATTTATTGCAAATAAAATAAAATTGCATTAAAAAAAATATTTATTGCAACTGAAAAAAATTTGCATTAAAAAAAAAAATTAGTATTGCGACTGAAAAATATTTGCACTAAAAAAATGTATTGAAAAAAAAATTTTGCATTACAAAAAAAAATCAGTTGCAATAACATTTTTTTTAAATGCAAAATATTTTTAGTTGCAGTACCTAAATATTTTTTTTCAATGCAAATATTTTTCAGTTGCAATAATAGTTTTTTTTTATGCAAATTGTTTTTATTTGCATTAATGTTTTCAATTTGTAATAGAAAGCAAATGCATTAAAAAAATGATTTTTTACAATCCTGCTTTAGCCTATTTTTAACATTGATCAACAAGTACCTAGTTTATTAATTGGGACTTGGCAACACGGCACCTGGTGGTCAGATACTGCAACCCGAAAGTGATATTGATTTTTTTTTTTTTTGATAGCCCGTGTATTTCCCATAAGAAAAAACAAAAACAGAGTTAGAAAAATTATTTTTTTATAAAATAACTTTATATGAATAATAATATGTTTTTAAATGTCAATAGTTAAATTAAATGTGTATATTTTGAAAACAAGTGTAACATACGTGTAAAGTCGGTGATATAATGTTTAATTTCGTGGTTCAAAAATGTAAACAAACAGCCCCTTTTACAAGGAAAAAGAAACAGGCATTTGTTTTTAAAAAAAAATTCCTTTTGATTTTAAAAATAAAAGCATACAATTCATGGCACAGGATAAATCGTAAGTTAATTTGTTAAATTAAAAAAGATTTAAGTGAAATAAGCCACAATTTCAAATGCTTGCATTTTAGACAAGACTTCAACGTTTCTGGCGATGAAGAGGATGAGGTGGATGGGGGCACTTTTTTTAAAGTTCAAATCCACCAAATAATGAGCTACTTCGAAAACGCCGTACGCCCTCTTCGTGAGGGTGAAAACATCCTAGACGCAGGATGGATCCATTCCTTGGGCACAACGAAAGAAAAAATAGTTGGCTATGTGTTCCAAGCGTCTCACGTCGGTGAACGGCCTCACGAAGTTTCCATTGAAAACATCAATGAAGAGAGCTCAAAATGGAAGTGCGGATGTTCGTGCAAAGCAGGGATTGGAGCGAAATGTAAACACATTGCCGCCTGTTTAATTTCAATCCAAAGGTAAGAGCAAGCCATATTCAATTTTATAAACCATATCATGTTTACTTTTTTTTATAGAAATCCCTATTTGCACGAACTAAGCTCAACAGAGCTGCAGCAGAAGTGGGGAAAAGTAGCACGGGATATGGTCGCAGGGCTTGGCGGAGTTGAAGTGGTGGATATGTGTCACGTGTTGAAAAAGGTGAACACATTTGACGATGTAGTCACCGATGACATGGCTAAAAAAATTCTGGCCATGGGGCATGAAGGTACGCTTACTTTTATTTAAATAGTTTAATTTTTAGTCATAAGCAGACCTTTTATTTAAAATTATTGTTCTTTTTAATTGTTCTATTCTAAAATTTAATTTCAAGCTTCTAACATTTATTTTAGACAATTAATTAATACATGAATACCTTTTTCTTTAGCTTTCCCAAATTCCGAATTCGGTCGGATGAAAAGGGCATATAGGTCTTCATCTTCCGCGAATGAACCCACTGTGGAAGAAGAAGACACTGGAATGGACGGTTTCTTCGAAATGATTTTCATGGAAAATGAAAACCTGAAAGCGTTTGAGTTCCAAATGAAAAATTGTATTAAAAACGAAACGTACAAAATACTTTTCGAAACAAAAATCCAAAAATCAAAGGAAGAAGCAATACAAATATGCAAAAAAACACTTAGTCAGTCATCTTTTGAATGGCTTCAAGAGAGGCGACTAAGAATAACAGGAAGCATTTCTTACCAACTCTTTACATACTCCAAAAATAAGAATCCGGATTGGCCAAAAAAAATAGCTTCAACTTATGCAAGCAGTTTTAAGGGAAATGAAGCCACAAGGTATGTTAAATAAGATCTTGTTGTGAACAAAACAGTAAGGAATAGTAAACTAGTAAACAAATTTTTATTTTTGGATTTATTCAAAACTAGAATCTCAAAACCATGTATGAAAATGGTATAGATAAACTTTTGTTGTACAAATTAAATTTATTTTATTTCATATAAAAAAAGAATTTGAATAGTATGTATTACCCTTTTTTGTTCAGTGCATTTATGTAGGTTTTGAATTCTTATTAAAATGTTCAAAAATGAAAAATCAAACGCTTTGAACTACATGGACATTCGAATCCAAGAATTCATATATTTGTGATGACTTTTAAATACAGCTTTGATTAAAAAAAAGATGTGTTATTAACTACGCAATATTGTCTTACAAACAAGTTACAGATATTCATTACTTTCATAAAAAAAATTGTTAAAATTATGGTAATTCGATAGTTGATTGATATATTGAAGGTTTTGAATGAACAACAAGTTGTGTGTCTTACCAACAAGTTCATAGGCTATAACTCCAACCTATGAACTTTGTGGTAACACACACAAGTTGTTATTGTTGTTGTTCATTCAAAACCTTATAAATTGATTTCACAGGCACCATCACTGATGATATGAAAAAGCCATACACAAACCCATTATTTTGATTTATGTATCCGATATTATACAATTTTCAAAGGATTTCAAAAATAAAAGTTTGGTATGACATTACCTACTTATTAACCCTTCAACAAAAATTCATTGGCTCCTTTTTCAAAAACTGATTTTTAAGAACAATGCGAATCAAAATGTATAAAAACACTTTTCTTTTACAGGTACGGCCAACTATCGGAAAAGGAAGCGAAAGAGGTGTATGGTAAAACTTATTTAATTTTCGACTGCGGCATATTTATACCGCCCACTCTTCCTTACCTGGCGTTCAGCCCTGATGGGATCTCCTACAATGGTGATGAGTGGAAATTGGTAGAAATTAAAAGTCCTATCAAAGGGAAATTAAAATCTGCCAAGGACCTTCTGCCGGAATTGAACTATTTAAAGCTTTATGACGGCGCTGTTTATAACTTGAAAGAGCGCCACGAGTACTATGGACAGATTCAACTGGGACTCTTCCTGCTAAACCTCCAGAGCTGTGATTTAGTAATATATAGTTCCTTTGAGAAAAAAAATATAGAAATTATCAATGTTAAAAAAAACTTAGATTTTATTGAAGAATATATATCAATATTAACAAGTGTTTATTTTGAACACATATTGCCAAAACTGTGATATACTGTGATAAGACTTTAATTGAATGTACACTCGACTGATTCAAAACAAAAATTATTTCTTTTTTGTTCATAGTTATATCTAAAATATTGTTGGAAATGAGGAACAAATAATACTGTAAGGGTTACAGCCCTTAATATTAATATTAAGTACTGCCGCATCACAAACTTCTATTTCCCATATGAATTACATGATTGTGTTTTTGAGTTTGGAATTTTATAACTTTTTAATGGTTTATCAATAAGGCTGGTCTAAATCATTTTCATGTATAAAATTAAACGATCTACAAAAAAGCTTTTATTAATTTTTTTCGATAAACTACCCCGTTTCGAAGTTCTTTAAAATATAAAATGTAATTTTTTCTTAATTTTTTTCAATTTTTTGACGAAATTATTTGGTTTTTCAAAAAATTTGGCAAACCTTTCGAATTTTTTGTATTCTATGTTGTTTTTTGGTTTCAAAAATACTTTTATTTAACTGTCAAACTCCTACTATTAAATTAGAATTTTTGTAGAAAGTTCAATTTTATACAAGAAAATGATTAAGTCCAGCCTTTTTGACGAACCATTCAAAAGTTATAAAATTCCAAGCTCAACAACACAATCTTTCTCATGTAAATCATTATGGGAAATAGAAGTTTGTGATGCGGCAGTACTTAATATTAATATTAAGGGCTGTAACTTTTACAGTATTATTTTTTCGTCATTTCCAACAATATTTTAGATATAACTATGAACAAAAAAGAAATAATTTTTGTTTTGAATGAGTCTAATGTACACTTTACATTATTTGAAACAAAACATGGTATTTAGTATTAAGTAACTTCATATCACTAAAAAGTAATTCGTATTAATATACAATATTTATTAATTATTATTTTTAATTTTTTTTTTATTTATGCCCCTTACGCAGCTGAAGCGAAACGAAATTTTCCATAAAAAAATTTCGTTTGCGAAATCTTAAACGAAATTAAATTTGTTTTGTTTTTGCTTTGAAACTTATTTTCTGATGTTTTTGTATTTTTTTTATTTGTATTTTTATTATTTTTACTTTGCTACAATACCCGATAGTATTTTTTCGTTAACATGTTCGCTGTTGACTTTGGATACTTTAAAATTTTTCGTTTCACTTCAGCTGCTTTACACTTCAGAAATTGAAATTATTTAGTATAATAATATATAAAGTTGAACTGACAATAACACAAGGCTGTAAAATAGAAAATATTTATTGAATTATATGCTATTTTTATAAAAGTTGAAAATTTGTTTTACCTTTTCTTATTCCATGGAGGGCTTAAAACTTTTCATCAGAAAGTATTGGCGAGCTCAAGTTTGAAATAGCACAAACAACTGTTACGATGTCATCAAAATATGGGAGCATCGATTCTGTCACTTTTTCAGACAGCATTTTGAATTGTTTGATTCTCGCAAAACGTCTCTCTACATGCACCCTTGCAGACGCGATAAGTCGATCTTTTTCAACATCATCTCTCGTTCTTTCAGGGTTCATGAATTGTGGACGTATCATTTCTATTCCGGCTTGAAATAGTTCGTTCCCAATCATGAACCCTTTGTCCACCATAACTGCATCACCTGGTTTCAATACCTTTATTAATCCGGTTAAATTAAAAACTGCTTTGTCAGACGTTCTTCCCGATACTGAAGGACTAATAAAGTTAACTAATCCTGATGGAGTAATTCCGACCATTACTTTCACAGTGTGTGTGCCTTTATAATGCGAGTAAGTGCAGCATTTGCAAGTCAGGCAACGGAATTGCACAGTTCTTATCTCTGTACAATCCAGCACAGTAACTACGTTTGAAAATTTTTCAAAACATTTGGGCATGCTTTTTTGATTCTCTTCAGTTGTTGGCCAATAAATGAACGGCTTTAAGGCCTTAGAAAGCAGTTGGATGTAGCTTGTAAAATATGTCTTTGCAGTTTTTGACGAAAGATTAAATAAAATTGATATGTGAGCATTGGTTGAGTTGTTTTTTAATCTGTACATACACAAAATTATTTTGTTTTTGACACACATTCCTCTTTTCTTTTCTCCTACTGAAGGTCGAACCAGTAAGCAAAACTGAACAAGTTTTTCAAGAAAATCAAGGGTTGGGATCCCAGTCATTGTATTCAGTTTTTCATCGGTATCAAGGGCGAATGGGAGCGAGTAAAAATGCAGGTCTTCTTTTTCACTCACCTGAGTACCTTTATCTGCAACTTCTACTTCACATTGAATCCCAATCGTATTGAATTCATTGATTTCATTATTTTGATTTATTATAACCGTTTCTGAGGTGTCTTTAGATAAACTGACTTCTTGAACTTTACTTCTTTCAACATTTAAACTATTTTGTCTAAAAGAATAGAAACGAATAAGAGTTATTTTTGTTTTAAATTAAGAATAGAATACTAGAAACCCCAAAATAATCTTCCTAATGCATTTGGGTTCATTTAAAATCACACTGGTTGCTTTCTAGGAGCTCTATTTTTTTTTTTTTAGATATTTTCATTTTTCACAATTTTAAATAATGTTGATAGTCGGTTTTGTAGACATTTTTAATCAAAATTTAAAATCAAAATTTAAAAAAAAATTAATCTCCATTTTGTATAAAATTTTTTAAACGAAGTATAGAGCATTTAAGTGAAATATGCTGAAACTCAATATGGACCTGCCTCTCACTGCCAAAGTACTTGAGCTAGAGAAAAGTTTAATACTAATTTGGAAACGATATTTTGTCATCCAAAAACGTGCATTGATAGATTTTTTCTTAAGTCTCTATAAAACGATCTGAGTCCCTTGAGCAATTCCAATTTTCAGTATAGAACATTTTACTGAAATATGCTGAAACTCAATATGGACCTGCCTCTCACTGCCAAAGTACTTGAGCTAGAGAAAAGTTTTATACCATTTTGGAAACGATATTTTGTCATTCTTGTCATCAAAATTCAACCTAACTTTTTTTATAGACGATTTAGATCCTTGGTTCTTATCCCAAAATCAAACTCTTTGCCATGTTTCATGAGTGTAACAATTTTTTTTTTTTAATGCCTGTACCTGTAGGTAATCGTCTTCCAAGGAGAGTACCTTGACATATGCAGAGTCTCATGATCAAGCCCTTGTAGGTGATAAGACAATTGCATTTTGTCTTATGGACACAGAAATATACACTCATATGTCTGTCATGAGTGAACCATCAATAAAAATTGCCCTAGGAATTGCACTATAAAATGATACGTTTAATCACGCAATCACACCTTAGAAGGTGAAGATTATTTAAATTTCATGGGAAATGAGTTTGATCATACAGAATGGTTGGATTTTCCACGAGTTAGTAATAACGACTCATATCACTATGCACGTGGACAGTGGAATTTAGTCGATGATAAGTTATTAACATACAAATGAATTTGATCGTGCCTTGAACTAAGTAAAAGATATAAATATCAGCAGATAAATATTAGCAGTGCCTGGCTACGTAAGTTGGAAACATGGAGGTGATTAAGATTATTGCGTTCAAAAGAGTTGGACTAGTATTCGTCTTTAATTTCCACCCAACAAGAAGTTTTAGCAGCTTTTCATTGTAAAGTATATGAAATTTATATCAAGTGTATTTAGATCGATTTGAACACTAAGAAATAATTTTATATTATCCCTTCTATGTAATGAAGCGTCCACAAGTCGCAATTTAACAAATATAGTTACCATAAATTAGATACATATATTGCGTTACGTACGCGACATTAAGTCCACAACATTTAAGCGTTTATTTTTACTTAAAACTTGATGAAAAGTTTGGCTAGGTGAATATCGATTTAGGAGTTAACTTCGCAAACACTTGTTAACTCTTGATAAAGAGTTTTCTGCCTCTAAAGAAGTTTTTCATTGCAATAAATCCCATCTATTGCTCTTTTTCCTAATTATAAAAAGTTACCATTCTTCATGGAATGCCCCTTTACCGGGATGGTACAAATTGGGCTGGTGCATATAAACATAAAGCTATACTTAGAACTTACCGAGAAAATTCATCATGTCTCTTCTTTAAACGTTCGAGTCTGTCTTGCTTGTTGTTTTCTATCTTCGTTATTATTATTGATTTTGGTAAATTTAAAGAAGGAAAAGCCGTATCCACAAGATAGGAATGTGACCTTTTCCCTCTTGGAAGCGATTTTAAAATTTGGCCTTCTTTGAAATGACTGCTGCAAATAACGAAGTTTTTTGGAAAAGGCTTTCCCATCTTTAAAATTTGCTTCCATTTGAGGAGTTCGTTGCGATTGGACAATACTTTTTTTGGTATTCGGTGCATCGAAATTCCGGGACTTCGATATTGATGGCATTGATTAACACCACAGATATGGAACTTTTGTTTTTGAGCGGCATTGCTTGCTGATTCCCTATAAATTATAGAAAACAAAAACTTAATATTGAACCAAATAAAAAAAAAAAAAGTGGATGAACATATCGAGCCCTTCCCAACAAATTATCGTGATTAGAAAAATCTTTATTTTCTTTTGATTATAGACAAATTAGAGACAATTTTGATCTGAATGTGTTTTAGAGCAATTGTTGATTAGATTAACACAAAAAAGTTAAATCATATTCGTTCTTTGTGTTGAAAAAATACAATTACATCTTGTCCACAATTAATTAGTAAATTTGGCGCTTACGATAATTCCGCAGAAAGGGCTCGATAAACTTACATTTTTAATCGTTGATTCTTTTGGTCTTGTTGTTAAAATGTGTAGACCTAGAAACGATTTCAAAGAGGTTTATTTATTTATAAATTGTGATTATAGTCAAAATATAACCCACCTAATCTTCTCAACAAAATTGCAATTTAGAAGCTGCTCGCTGCTAATGACAAGTCAATGTTTTGTGCTTTGTTGTTGTTCACTATTCACTTTTTCATGTTTTTCACCTGCAAAATTAAGCATTATATCATAGACTTTGCACTTATATTTCACTTTTTTTCAAAACTTACACATTTTATTTAATTATTGAAATTTTAAAACCTGTTGTTGTTCATATAATTTTATATTATAAAAAATTAATTTTTGTAACTCTCCTTTCGTTTTCTCTTATGGGAAATACATGGGCTGTCAAAAAAAAAAAAAATCTATATCATTTTCAGGTTCTTAGGTCTGAGTTGTAGATGGCGTGGAAAGCTATTTCCCAAGTCTCAAACCTAATATTTACCGTTCCTTAAACTCAGAATCCCCTTAAAGTTCATAGTTTTTATTTTATTAGCAAATTAGAAAATGAAAACTCATACAAATGACTTCAAAACGATTTTGTTTTTTTGCTCTCCTATAAAATGTTCTAAAATGGAGTTACACACTTTTCTGGTTTCACCGACGATATGTAGTTTTTTTTGCAAGATCTTCAAAATAGGCTGAAATTACTGAATTCACCTGTTCGTAGGCGGCCTTTTTTTTCTTCGTTTTTTTTCTTTCAGTTTCGGGAATAAAATACAATCAGAAGCACCAAATCTGTTTTATGGTGGATGATTCAATATACTAAACCCACATTTTTGAAAGGCGGTCCTTGCAAACTGACTCTTGAGAGTTGAAGCCTTGTCTTCCCAAAGCAAATCCACTTTTGAGCAGTTTCGTTTTCTTTTTTTGGGACCTCTTTTCAACCTATGCAGAAGTTTTGTGTAGTATCCACCTGTAATATTGACATCTTTTCCTAATAATCGATTAGCTAAATACGTTCCATATCCCAAAAACTTGTAACCATGACTTTTCAAAAGAGAATCATCCTCTATGGCCTCTCTGTCTTGTTTAAACAGATATTGCCACTAATACACCATTGTTTTTGTATGACAACAGTTCCGTAAGCAATTGACAACCCTCCAAACTAATCTGTTTGTTTTGTCACTGTTTATTTAAGATAAAAATCAATTTTATCCATAAATATATATTCACCCATATTACGGTTGGGGTTTGTCATAAAACGACAAGAAAACGGCTTGCTCTAGGAGTGCCAAATTTGTATTTAATTAAAAATTTAACATCGCAGTTTCTTAAACTATCCGTCCTTTTTCCCTATGACACGATAATTACTTTACTTAAGCCTCAACTTTGACTTCCAGAGCGAAATCGTTGTTGTGTGGGTTTTTGAAAACCGCCAACCGTAATAGGGGTGTATAGATGCTGGATTAATTTCAGAAGTTTTTAACCAAACTTGGTATGATTTTCTTAAATGAATGTCCAAACATTACGAGGTAAAACGTTCGGCCCTAGCGAGGTAGGTATCCGTCGGAGCCGAATTTTGTTCGATTTTATTCCTGTCCCTTATCCAGCAGATTTCAAAACTTTATAAAATTAAAAACGGCGAAAACGAACGGTTAGCCTTTTTCATATCTGCGGTACCACTCTGGCAAAATCTATTAAAGTAAAAAGATAATTTTTGTTTTTGCTTAATCGAAAATCCTCCAAAATGCTTTACCAATCGCCAAACTAAACGTAAGAGAAGTTTCATTTGAGAACGATTCACTTTAAGTTGTAGTATGTTATGGGAATTTCAAAATAAAACCAAAAATAACTTCAATTGTATTATTCACGTTTTAAAGTTGTGATTTTATTAATTCCGTTTTGTATTTTTTTTTTATATGTGAGTGTTTAAAATAATTATTAAAAAAGAAGACAAAAATAATTTGTGAGCTGATTTATAAAGGAGATGATGACAAATTTTTTAGCGTGTAGTGATTTTTTTTTTATTTTTCTTTTCCACCAAATTTACTTTAGTGAAAGTAAAACTAAACAAAAAAACACATTTATAAACGATGTTAATGAGTGAAAAAGAACACAAATGAGTTAACACAAAAAAGTGTATGAAGAGCGCAACTTAGTACTCATTATCTTGTTTGGTTCGCACATCGTCAATCTTCAAAATCATCTTCACCAATTGTGTGGCCAAAAGGATTTGTTGTTTCTTGGAATGCAGAGACTCAACAACATGATGATTCTTCATATCCGAATCACCTGTTAACATGCAGTCAACACCCAAGCTGGGTAATTTTTCGGCAACCTGGCGGGATTTCAACTCTGAGAGGGTCTCAATTGGATGCAGACCACTGTTTTCAGCCAAAGCCAATGGAATATTCTCCAATGCAATAGCAAATGAACGGAAGGCATATTGTTCGAGGGTTGAAAGTTGATCGGCTTCCTTGGCCACAGCCAATGAACAGCTGATTTCAGCTGCACCTCCTCCATAAACAACACGGGAATCCTAAAATAAATCAAAAATATATTAAAATCTTCATCTTAAAGGCTTTCACATTCAGTCTTACCTTGATCAATGAACGAACTACACAAATGGCATCGTGGATTGACCTCTTAGCTTCAGCAATGATCATTTCATTGCCACCCCGTAGGAAAATAGTAACTGCCTTTGAGTTCAGGCATTCCTCAATAACCAACATCTTATCCTTGGAAGTACCGAAAGACATTTCTCTGACAAGACCAGCCTTGCCGAGTTTCTCTGCGGATAGTTCTTCAAAACGAGGAACAATACGTCCCTTAGTAGCGATAGCAATCAATTCAATCTCAGGTCCACCGACCCAACGTACAGCTGGAAGATTGTGTTGCAAAAGCAAGTGATTGGCTTCATCATCGAAACCCCATTGGCAGATAGCCAAAGTTGCACCAGCATCTTTGACCTTCTTAACCATATCAGCGAACTTTTCAGCTTCATAAGCCCTCAATGCTTTGTAGTCTTCAGCTGAGGTGACATCCAACTTATGCTTGGTCTTTGGCTTTGGTGGTTCGAATGGACAGGTGAGGATGGCCAACTTGACATCCTTCAATACTTTAGGCATCTGAGCGTGGCTCATGGTCTTGTCGACGACAACACCTTTAACCAACATAGAGTCTTCCATGCGTCCACCAACCTTGGTCTCAATCTTGATCAATTCAAAGTTGACATCCTTTGCTTCGATGTCGGCCACATTGAGGACGGCATCAACAGCCATCTCAGCCATTTGACGATGGCACTTGTTGACAATCTTGCTGCCCAAAGTAGTCATTGCAATTTGGACCAGAGGTTCCTTGTTCTTGGGATCGATTGGGAAGGGTTCAGCAATTGAATCCAATTGCTTGACAGCACACTGTGCAGCCAATTCAAAACCATCAGCAATACGAATTGGATGAATGCCACGATCGATGAGGCTTTCGGCTTGTTCGAGCAAGGCTCCAGCCAAAACAACTACGCCAGTGGTTCCATCACCAATTTCATCATCTTGCGATTGACTCAATTGAACCATCAATTTACCAATCTCATGATCGACTTCCATCAATTTCAAGATGGTAGCACCGTCATTGGTGACTGTTACATCACCATCGGCACTGACCATGATCTTGTCCAGACCTTTGGGTCCCAGTGAGGTCTTCAGGGTCGATGCAATTTGGCGAGCAGCCAAAATGTGAGTCTGCAAAAAATAAAATATTTTGTATTAGTTCGATTGAGAAACTGGGCATAAGGACTAATATAAGGCAAGGAAAAACAAAAAATCGCCTCTAAGAAATCTGTTTTGCGGATTTGGTGTCGCGGAGGCTTAAGAAAAAAGAATTGAATCGATATCAAATTCAGACATTTGAGCATTATAAATGCGCATGCTTCTAATTTCGTCTTCAAACTTCTACGAGCTTTAAGGTAAAACTTGGGAAAATTCCAAGAAGGACGTTAAGACACTGCAAGCTGATTTCAAAAAGCCGGCACGACATAACTACAAGAAAAAGGCTCAATTTATTTAAGCAGCGAAAAAACTTGATATCCAAAAACGCACTTGGCGGTCTACAGGTGGTTTTGTAACCAAAATGATCATGTTGTAAACGACGCCGACGGACGAAATTCCTCTACGAGAATGTACTTTTTTCAAATGGGGAATTTTTTCAAATCAGAATAACTAAAATTATTATCGACTTGGAAAACTTTAGAAAGTATATCTACATCAGGAGTACTTTATAGAGAAATTCCAAACGTATTCAAAAAGGAGCCAATAGATTATGGTTCCAAAAGAAAAGCAAAAAGCACAACTTGGACAGCGTAAGTGAATTTAATGCTTTAGCTTTAACAGTCTTTACTACCCGCTATAGAGAATTCAATCATAGAAGATACTAAAGCAATGCTAAAAAACTGGAGAGACCAAACCTCTTAACTAGCTGCTAAATAGCGATGAAGATCTATTTCTAAACCAGGGGTCGAAGTACGGCATACGTTCGTTAACGTATGGTTGCTATGTGTCCCTATCGTTTTCTAATAATTAAATAGAGACAGAAATAATCAAAACGTTAACGTATGATCGTAATCGTGTACCGTAATTCCACCCCAGGTTAAGATAAGGTGACAGTCAGGAAAACGACTAGCATATTACACTAGTAAAATGTCCATTCTGATGCTGCAAGGAAATTAGATGTAGATTTTAATTTTATTTATACACTATGTCAGAGAAGTATATAATATACTTTTAGTTTCGTGATTGCTAGGTTACTAACGTTATCAAAGAAAGCAACCAAAGATTGCACTCTTTGTGGTGTCTAGAATATTTAATTCAATTTCTACTGATTCATCTTTGCAATAAGCGAGTTGAGCTGTTGGTAAAGTATTTAGAAAGAATTATGATAGGCTGAGCATTTATCCGCTTGGGATATGAAAACATATTTAAACCTGTTCTGAATTAAAACTCCCAGGAATGGTGTCGGGAGAAGGGCTCCCAATTAAACAGTTTAGGAAAATTTTGCGCTTTTTTGAAAAGGATAAAAATATATAACAAAAAAGAAATAATATTTTTGGAATTTTTCGATTCGGAGCCCTTCTTCCGAACACATTTCTCCGGGAATTTTCATTCAAAATAGGGTTGATTCAAATTGTCTTCATAAAAGGGAATTTGTAATTAATTTATAGTGAGATATTTGGTGGTTGGGAATTTTACTCATCTCAAGAATAAGGTCCAATTAAAATCTCAAGGATAAAGTCCAATTAAACGATACACTTTCTATTTTCTTGCTGGTCCAAACAACAATACGCAACAATACGGTTTTTAAATTAATTATTGAGCCCAAAATCAATTTATTAAAAAAAATGTTTTGTATATGTTTCATAACTGAAAACATATCTTCACTTCAGAACAAATCAAAATTAGTTTTAGAGTTTAAATTAGCTAATTAGTTAGTCTCCACCATTTTAGTTGATTAAGGCCCATTTGCTCATACTGATCATAAATTTGAATCATAGCTATTACTTTTTTATTTATGAATTCTAAAGCACTTAAGAAAAAGAAATTGAAATTGAAAGAAGGTAAATTCTATTACAAGTATTGAAAATACCAGGTAGATAAGCGGGGAAGGTAGTTAAGCGAAAGGTACTTAAAAGATGAGTTTTATATGAAAAAATCTTTAAAATGTTGGTTATAAAAAATCAAAGGTACCTACTTATGCGGGTTAGGCACTTTTAAACGTCTAAAATTAATGTATGGAGAACGAATAGCCCATAAACTCTATGAATATCGGAATGATTGGCTATAAAAAAAAGCCCTTTATGGGATCCACTACTGAAGTAGTAGCTGATCATAATTAGGATAGCAAAGTGAGCAAATGGATTTTCAGAAAAAATGGTACTTTTTCCAACAAAAAATATAGTCTTAAACGGAAACAGTTTTCCTATTGCCAGGAAAGGGACTGTTTTAATTTTTATTTATTTTGAATAAAAGCTTCGAGCTGTAAACATTTATTTCTTCTTTCAGAAGAAAATTACTTCCAGATGATGCATAACATTTTTGAAATTATTTCATTTTTCAATAATTTATTCTGCACATGTTTTCATCAGATTGTTCTAGACGTCTCTGTGGGGTGTATACAGTAGTGAATGGAAACAAAACGAAAATGACTCAGAGAAGAAGACATAACCTCAAACCGGTTGGTTGCAAACAAAAAAATTAAACAAATTCAAAAAAATACTAATTTTCACAGAATTTTAAATGGAAAATTAAATATTTCGGTTCTTGGAAGAGAATCCTAACAAAAGCTCTTCAAAATTATGTACTTTATTGTGTTATTAACTAATTTTAAGAGGAAATTAGGAACATCTGCTGGAAAATTTTGTTAAGTTTTTGTGTGGGTTTTGGCTATGGATGAATGGTCTTTTATGCATTATTCAGGTAAAGAAAAAAGAATACAAGATAGTAGATTAAAACCACTCCTTACCAAAAATAAAATTAAAATGGAAATACAAAGAAAATTAATTACCTTAATTGCATCGGTTCCAGTAATTCTCTTCTGGTTCTCTTGGTCACGCAAAATGATGAAAGGTCTGCCATATTCGTCGAAAGCGAATGTACCCGGAAAGCCACTCATTTTAAAAGTTGAAAAATCACAAAGGATTATTTAAATATTCACGGATTTTATTCACAGATTTTTTTGCAAAGCTATCGAACGAATTACCTCGGCAGAACACAAAAACTCAATCGAAAAATCACAAGACAGCAGCGATGGTAGTTTGTCAAATTTTTGACAGTTGCTGTCATTCATGAGGAACTAACCGATTGTAGCGCTGGGATATTTCAATAAAATTACGGATGTTCTGAGAAACATAAGGGATATTGTGGTGTATTCACAATAGTTTATTACATTTTAGTTATAATTTTTATTCTAAGGCCACTGCCACACCATAGCATTTTAAGTGTTTCTATGTTTCAACCTACGCTAAATTCAAGATTTAGCCAAGTACATTTAAAATAAATACACTAATAGCCTTTTCACACAAAGCCAAAAACGCGGTTTTTTGCGA
Source organism: Episyrphus balteatus (assembly GCF_945859705.1). Classification (NCBI taxonomy): domain Eukaryota; kingdom Metazoa; phylum Arthropoda; class Insecta; order Diptera; family Syrphidae; genus Episyrphus; species Episyrphus balteatus. The sequence goes on from NC_079134.1 coordinate 169,104,164, forward strand.
AAAACTCCAAAAACGTATATCAAAAACACAAGTTTTTCCATACATTTTTCATAAACCACAAGTTTTCGTAAAACACAAGTTTTTGATTAAACTCGCCAAAAACCTGTAAATGAAAACAACGAAATAACCAAACAAACCTTTTGAAGAATTCAGCACAAATTCCCCAACTAGCACAACAGCTTCTATAAATTGAGATCTCGCAGGTACTACTTTTTATACAGCTTGTATTGAGCTTTCTTCAGAATTTAAATGTTTATAGAAGTTCGAACTTGTTTAACAACCTCTAATAAGTTGTTTAAATACTGTTAAAGAAACTTAAACGAAAAAAGCTTTTTTTTTCGGAAAAGCCTGCTTAGTGAATTTATAGAAGCCTTACAGAAATTACCAAGATTAGTATTTGATTTTTGTTTTTGATATTGAATAATCTAGCTCGGACACTTTTTGGTTTTGACATTGAATAATTTAGCTCAGACATTTTTTTTTTACATTTCTGCTATTTGAACTGATTAAGTTTTTGATTTCATTAATAAATTTACTAGGATGGCCGAGTGGGTTGAGTGGCGGACTACCACCAAGTAGGTACGAAGTTCGATTCCTGGGTGTGGCAAAAAAATCATAGGTATACTTTTAAAATTATTATCAACAGATATACTAAAAACTAATGGAATAATATAAATAATTTCAGGTCAAAAGATAAAATTCATGATTTAAAAGCAAATAAAAACCAGTTAAAAAAAATTCTTTTTTGTTTTTGTAGATGTTTTTTTAATTTCGATAAGACATGTATTCAAGAGCTATACAAGTTCTTCCGAAGCTATCTGTCAAATCTCAAAGCTTCGGTAGAGCTTCGGTAACGCTTCGTTTAAACTTCTTATAGAGGGTCAAACTTGTATAACGTTCTCCTTTTTCCATGCCCAAAAACCTTACTAAAGTTAAAAAGAAGCTGAAATGTAGCTTTTGTAATACCTTAACCAAAGCTGAAATGTTTGTTGGGTCAGCAGACAAAAAAAAAAGAATTGACAGGATAATTAGGCAGTTGTTTTACAAATCCAGTTTGTTGATTTTTGTAACTGGTAAGAAATATTTTTGTATTCATTAAAAAAATATTCTTTATAATTAGGTAATCAAATTTCTTTTCATTAATTATAGAAAATGGCAGAGCAGAAAAAAAAACAAAAAAAAAGATATCCAAACGGTCTTCTGGGAGTTGAGTTTTTCTATTTCATCAAAAATCTCTTCTCATCTTTCCTAATTTAGCTATCTGGATGCTACTTCAAGGTCGTTTTTTCCTTGTATTTGTTGACTCAAAGAGGAAGAAGCTTTGCAAAACTTTTATATATTCCTCTGTTTTGTGTTGATGAATTAAAATTATTTATTTAAATTGTCAGAGTTCCTTTTATTTGATCAATTTTGCGAGCTCAAGCTGATTTAAGGAACAAAAATTAAATCCCATCGAAAACTTGACATTTGGATGTCAAAATATTTTAAACGTCAAACAAAAACCTGTAAACTTGTAGTGTGAACGCTTTTCAGGTTTTTGAAAACTTTTTGCCATAAACCGCGTTTTTGGGTTTGGTGTGAAAAGGCTATAAGGTAGTATCTTCCGAACGTTGTCAAAATTTGTTTTTCAAAAATGGACACCAATCTGTCATATCAGACTTTAATTTTTTATATTTCAGTTGCAATAGACAGGAAACTTGTTTTTGTTTTAATGTATAAAATATCATTTGAAAAAATTATAAATTGAAAAATAACAAATTTTCTACGTGTTTCTTCTCGGAAAATGGTCAATAATTGTTAAAAAATTAGTTGTGTGCGTGGTTTTTCGGTTTTTGTGTGTTTTTCATTGGTAATTTAAAACAATTAAGAATTACCGTAGCAAAACAAGACAATTTGGCAGCCAATGTCAGTTTGGAGGATATTATCTTTTTATGTCCACTGGGTCTTCTTCAGGTAAACAAAAAAAATTTAAGTATTATATATGAATTGACAGTTGGGCCCTCAGGTTTCTTCATAATTAAATCAGAGAGCTCTGAATTATATTCTACTCAGAGTTCTGTTTTGATCGCTCAAAGATTTCCTCAGAGTTGAAAAAGAAAAACGCCAAATACCAAAAAAAATGACAAACAAAATTAATTTCGCAACAGTGAAATCAAACCCTTAATAAAAATTACACTGTGTTGCATTCACCATAACTATTGTGAATTTGTTCCCTTTTTTTCTGCAATCGACTTCATTTTATAATTTTCTGCAAAGCAATGCATACAAATTGCTGCAACTGCAGAACAGAAATCAATCAGCGTTTCACATAAAAAGACGTAAAATGAAAAAGTGTGTCTCTTTATAAATTTAATTTTTTCTTTTTAATTTACACAAAAAATTAGTAATTATATCAATTTAAAAATGAATTTACTTAAATAAATTAGTTTAAAATTAATAAGTGAATTGACAAAGAAGAAAAAACTTCATCATTAACTTGAAAAAACAACTCAAGGACATTGGCAAGTTCTAACGTGAAGCTACTCCCTGGTCCCTGGAAAAAAAAGGTATAACATGAATACATAAAATTTTGTATGTAAACCAAAATTGAATACATTTCTGAATAAAGAAAAAAACCTTGAAAATGCATTTAATATTTACTATGTATCTAAAATTCCCTAAAAATAATAGCAACTACATCGAGAATTTTTTTTTTTATCATCAGCAAAAAATTTAACCACAAACCTGCGTTTTTTTTTTCACACAAAAAAGAAAAGAAAAAACATCACAACAAAATGGCTGCAACTGCATTTGAAGAAGAAATTCTTGCCCTAAATCCCGAATACGATTTAGTTTTTAGTAAGAACAATAATGAAAATCCTTCTCGAACTGATTCACCCGATGCATTAGAACCACACACTCGTTGGGCTTCATCTCCCCATGCCATGAAAATCATATCCAAAATGAATGAAATTTTAAATACCAAACCACTTGGAGAATTGCCAACCCAACAAGATTGGGAAGACCATCAATCTTGTGAAGTTGAAACTATTAATTTAATGCGTAAATTAGGTCTCGAACAAAGTATCGATCGGCCGCCAGATGAAAAACGTACAATTGCTACTGTCCCCGTGAGTGACGATGTGATTTTCATGAAAAATGGTAGAAAAAAGATGTCAATTTTTATGTCTGATTCTTATTTCGAATTGAAACCAAGATCAGAAGCTTCATTTGATTTGGATGAAGATGCTACCACACCCGAAGAATCTACTACATCTGATTTCTCGGATGAAATTAATATCTACCAACCGATATTTGAGTCAACTCAGGAAACTGAGAGTACAACTTTGTCTGATGATTTTGAGGAACAATATCGCTCCAGAGTTGCCTATCAGCATTTAGACTCTGGAGTGAGTTCAGATTCGGGAAAACGCAAATCACTTGAAAGTGAATTCCCTAGTCTCAAACCACCTCATCACCAGAAGAATAATCGCATATCATACACAAAGGTTGGTAGTAAAAAATTGAATGACTCTGGATCTAGTAATACTAGCAATCAGAGTAGCAGCAGTAGCAATAGCAGCTATCGAAAATCAAGAAGTAATAATAACAGTTGGCGTAGTTTAAATGGAAGTTTCTCTGATGTAAGAGATGAAAATAATTGGCGTTTGAATGTTACCAAAACCAAAGAACCTGAGAAGAAGAAAATAGATAAAAAACCTGAGGAGAAAAAGATTCTCAATCAAACTATAACTCTAAAGCCAGACACATCAAATCATGATGTTGTTAGCAATTGTGGAAGGGCTCTTTACAAGCCAAAGGATTTGTTTATGAAGAAGAAAGCCATGATGATACAACAGGTGCTTGCTGAATATCAATCTTGATTTTAAATATTTATTTTTCTTTCTTACAAAAAAACACATTGCACAGACACAGTTTTTTTTTCTGTTGTTTGTAAAAAGAAAAATTAAAATTAAATAAATATTTTGGGATTTATTAGAATGAAATAAAGAATGATGAATAGACAACCCATTTGACAAATTGTTGCTAATGGTTCAATTTATGAATTTCGAGCAATAAATTGTCATGTGAGAAGTCCTCAGAGGTTTCAAAAAAAAAAAAAAAAAATAATAATAAAATTACTTAAAAATTTTGAACTTGTGTCTGTGCTAAATAAAAATTGTCTATATTTTTGATACTATTTTTTTAATCAATTAAAAAAAAAAAAAAACAAAATAGTTTTAGAAATTTTTAGATTTAAGTCAAAAGACAAAACTAAATTTTATATTAAGTGTTTTGGCTATTTACAAAAAAAAATCCTATAAATTTTATTTCATAGAATAATAATATTGAAACATGTCACTTTGTAGGTTGATATCTGTGCCCATAATTATAAAAGTGGACTAAGTCACTTTTTGCATTGTTTGAAGAAAAACTTACTTAATATTTTAGTATAACGATTTTAGTTGTTTTTCTTTTTTGAAACCGCTGAAGAAGTAATATAGAAGTTTATTTACTGCAATTTCGCTTTCAAATTAACTTTACCCCTAACATAAAAACTCTTTTTATGCTAGATTTAATGTTTTTTTTTAGGAGTGACTTAGTCCACTTTCATAACTAAGGGCACATCTATGTATATGTGTTAAGGAGGTTCTTATATTGCTTTTTGTCGAAATTCTACATAAATTCAATTAATTCTAAATAGCGAAAAAAAAAATTCTCTAATTTTTACAAATTTTTATTTCAACTGCCTAGTCTCCAGGTATAATCCGGAAAACCCCATATAAAATTAGAAAATTGTCTAAAAAAGTCAAGGAAAATGACGTTTATGAAAATTTTACGTTGAATCCGGGAAAGGAAGGTAGTTAGATAAAAAATTAAAAAAATCAATAGACTTCAGTTTTTTTTTATTTTTAATAATACAAGGTGGTTTACCCCATCGAATGCTTTGGCAAAGTCCGTATAGGTACATATATAACGTCGGCGTTGGTTTGAAACTAATTTTTATGATTTACTAAAAATATTGGTGATATTGCTGTTTATAGTGGGCACTGTTTTGTGATCAAGGTGCATAAACATTGACCAGAACTTATTTTATTGAAGATCCGTTGATTGTTTTTTTTTTTTTATATGACTGTCTTTTTTGTTGAATGAAAATCTGCATATGCTAATATCTTCGCATTTGCTAATGTGTTTGCAACATTACTCGTTAAAAGATGCCTAGCATCTGCAAGAGTTAATCAGCTTGAAACTAATGCATCTACTTTAAATAGTCAACATAAGACCGTCAAAACCGATATTAACGAAATCAACAGTCAACACCTCTCTATCGTACGTGTTTGACTAGATGTATGGACTGTCAAACTTTACATAAGGCTTCATGCTTTCATGATTTTCATTGAATTTTTTCCATAATTCTTCTAGGGCTTGGAGTTTTCTGACTTTATATGCCGCGGTCTTGCGGTTAGCACAGTCTTTACCAATATTGGTTTTTAACTTGACGAGCTCCTCAAAGACCGCCTGCTGTCGGGCCACAATCATGTAAATAAACGCCTCCTCCATTGTAGAGTTACTCAATTGGATAGTCTGTTATGGGATCACGCGCTTTTTTCGTTAGTCACTACATTTTCCTTAACCAGATTAAGAGCATCAATAAAACGCTGTAAATTTTCTGGTGAGCCATCGAATTCACGGATTATTTTTGAAGCGAAATTTAAAAGGGAGTCGTCATTTTGTCCTCTATAATATTGTCTTCTTTTTTTTCGTCTGAATTATCGTCCTCTTCAATACTAATAAGTTCCCAATCTAGCCCTGTTATGTTAATATCTACTTTAGTACTTATATCTCTGGGTATTTTGATATTTTTGTTTCAAATCTGTAAAATGCTCTTTGTAAATAGTCACGAAAATAATAATGTAAGTTGTATGTTGTGTTGTGTTAGACATTAATCTATTATGTCTCACACTCCACAATAATTTAATTTCATTTCATGTTACGTAATCTTTCATACGTAACGAATATTAATAAAAAGGGTTTGCCGTAAAGGCAGGGGATGTGAACCCGACAAGTGGGTTCTTCTCCCTTTTAAAGCAATTTCCCTAATTTCCCTATCGTTTCCCTATGGTCCAGTTGTTAGGCACACTGGGGGCCAGTTATGGTAGAGGCAACTAAGGCCCACTTCCTGAAAGAGAGAAAATAAAAGATTGATTATTTTGTTTCTAAACTGTTCTTACATTTATTGTTTGATTGAGTAAGGTTTCTCCCTGTGTAGTTATTTAGACTGCGAATAGATCAGAGGTTCCTCTCCTAGTGTCGTTAACAAGACTGACTGCGTAATCTCTTAATTAATTCTACACTATTTATACTACTTCATTTTAACATTACACACTAATACTTATAAGACTAAAATATACAGTATAAAGTATTACCCAATTACAAAACTAAGATTGCTTACATCGCAATCTTGGGTAATACTTTATTTTATTGCTAATTAAATTGAAATACAAAGAATTACCCAATTACAAAATTAATATTGCATACATTGCAATTTTGGGCAATTCTTTGCTTATTATTTATTAACCTATATTTAAATTATACCTACTTAATTTCTTTTACCTTACTTTGCGTCATCCGCAATTTGAGCCATCAACACTCAATTTCCAATATGACCCATCAGCAGTTTTCTTTTGTTTATTTTAATTGTGACGATCCAGTTTGTTTTGTCACCGGATCGTCGACCTGCCGTCGCTTCAACTTATTATTGAAGTTGGATCATTGGTCAGGTGTTTACAATTGTTGTTATCCCAATTAATTTGAGTCGTTTGTTTTGTTTGCAAAGCGAATTACTCTTGGTGCCGGATTGTCTTCAAAGCTGGTTTGCTTGAATATTTGTAAAGAAACGAAAAGAACAATAAACAACACACACAATGAATGACTTCAAAGCTGGTTTGCTTGAATATTTGTAACAAAACGAAAAGAACAATAAACAACACAGTAAAAATTTTTTCTTTATAACACTTTTATTAATGATTGCTAAGTTAATGACAATTGTTTGAGACGGCGCGGCTGCTTGTCGACGACTGACTGCTTGAAAAGAAAATTAGAGTTCTCCAACCGCTTGCTAACCAATCCAATCCCAAATGTATGTTGCCTTTAACAACTTATATGCTGTCAATAGTTTAGATATGATATGGATAAAAAATGCTGCACAGCAAATTCCGCCTACAATTATAAGAATTTTTACTGGTGGTGGCATTGTATACCGAAGCTTGTATTTAGAAAAAGTGTGAAGCTTGCAAATTGCTTCAGTTATTTATGCGAATTTAATCTAGGACGATTAATGCAAAATGAAATTTAAATCAGAAAGAATGTACAAAGTGTGACATTCTATGTTTTAAATTAGAACTAAGAAAAATGAGTATGTAGATAGCAAGCAATTGGAGGATTCTGATGAATAATGATTTTAAGAACAAAACATTTCTGATGAATAATGATTTTAAGAACAAAACATTTCTGATGAATAATGATTGAATAATAAAAATTACAAATGCTTTGATTTAAAAGTTTTAGTGATGATTAATCAAATTAAGTTACATAGAAGAAAGAAAATATTAATTTTTTACTAAAACAAAGACTTAACAGTGCCCTTGAATTCTTGAATTATGAATGAATTAAATTATTGTGGAGGGTTATGGTTAGTGTGAGACATAATAGATTAATGTCTAACACAACACGGGTGACCTTATTTTCATCAAATAACACATCATTTATACATACAAATTACAATTCAAATCACTTTAAAATATACGAATGGATGCCAATAGACCTTTGTTTTTTTTTATTTTTAATAATACAAGGTGGTTTACCCTATCGAATGCTTTGGCAAAGTCCGTATACATATATAACGTCGGCGTTGGTTTGAAACTTATTTTTATGATTTACTAAAAATATTGGTGATATTGCTATTTATAGTCGGCACTGTTTTGTGCTGAAATGCTGATCAGGGTGCATAAACATTGACCAGAACTTATTTTATTGAAGATCCGTTGATTGTTTTTTTTTTTTTATATGACTGTCTTTTTTGTTGAATGAAAATCTGCATATGCTAATATCTTCGCATTTGCTAATGTGTTCATTACTCGTTAAAAGATGCCTAGCATTAATCCCACGCATCTCTGCGCCAGTGGCAAGAACTGCAGCACAGAAGAAATATATGTTTGGGCAGGCAACCGATGAATAAGCAGATTTTACCACTAAACTAAGTTCAACTTGATATGGGAAATATGAATCATTTTTATCATACTCCTCTCCATCCTTATATAATCGGAAAACCTCTTTTTCGAGTTCTTCTGTAAATACCCATCTCATGAGATCTCCTGGGGTGGCCATTATGTTTGCAACATTACTCGTTAAAAAATGCATAGCAATAATCCCACGCATCTCTGCGCCAATGGCAAGAACTGCAGCATAGAAGAAATATATGCTTGGGCAGGCAACCGATGAATAAGCAGATTTTACCACTAAACCAAGTTCAACTTGATACGGGAAATATGAATCATTTTTATCATACTCCTCTCCATCCTTATATAATCGGAAAACCTCTTTTCGAGTTCTTCTGTAAATACCCATCTCATGAGATCTCCTGGGGTGGCCATCCCCAAATGGATTTGAGTTTGAACGAAAATTAATAAAGATGCACTGTTGCCGCCAAATCATAGATGTACATTTGAACCAAATATTATGTAACATACTTCAGTCTTGATTTAGCTACCAACCGCTACGGTCATCTCATTTATTATAATAAAGCTCTTAGTACAAATAATCATTGTTACTCTCTTCATTTCTTTCTTACAGTCCACTTATACTCCGCTCGAACATTGTGGCGCCAAATGTTGCCGCCAAATCATAGATGTACATTTGAACCAAATATTATGTAACATACTTCAGTCTTGATTTAGCTACCAACCGCTACGGTCATCTCATTTATTATAATAAAGCTCTTAGTACAAATAATCATTGTTACTCTCTTCATTTCTTTCTTACAGTCCACTTATACTCGGCTCGAATATTGGTCCTTCGAGCCGGATTGATAGCTCCTGGAAAGCCCCGTCGGTGAATAATCGAGCCCAGGGCCATGATTTTTCACTATTGTTGCTGCCTATAGAAGCCACAAATTGTAGTATTGATAAGATCATGTTCTCATGTCTGGTTATAGACATATATTTGAGAATAACACTGATGGCAGAGTCAGTTTTGCTGGCTGCCTTGGACAGCCAGCCTAAACATCCTAAGCCCACCTGTGACAGAGCCAACAGTCCAGCGGATCTAAAGATCGATTCAACAAGGTCCTTCCTCTCACTAGGGGGATTTATATGCGAATAAATAACCCAAGTTAGTGTCTTAATACTCCCCGGTTGGAATCGATAATACATGGACTGGAACTTATCCATCATGCCATCGTGTGGTGGAATAGTAATAGGAAATTCGTGCTTATACGAGAATAAATTATTGACTCTCACGTTTGTATATTTTACTATATGAACGGAGACAGAATTCTTCTCCTTTACACAAACTCTCAACATTTGTAGACAAATGTATCCCACGTAAACCATTGCTGAATAAACATCTGAAGGGTATGTACCGTCAACGGGAGATTTACACAACATATCCCAGAGGGTATCATACCACTTATTGGCATTGTCCACAGTTACAGAGATTGAAGAAAGACTTGCCCCTGATTGAAGTCCGGAAGCACTTGATTGTTGGTTATCACCAGGTACTGGAGTGCCTTGACAAGTGGATTGCCATATCTTGTCTTTGCTTTTGTCCACTGATCCAGGACAAGTCAAGCTTGAGGTGATCTCATCAGAGAAAAAGTAAGCGTTAATTAAGTACTCATCGGCAGATAACGGAATAGATGCTAGAAGCCCCATTATAGTATCTTCGACTGATGACGGGAGAGCATTATACAGGGTGTCCCACAGTCACCGCCCCAAATGAAAACCATGGATTCCTGAGGTCATTTGAAGTCGAAAAACTTAAGAGGTAATTTTCTCGTTTTCGTCCCGTTTTCGAGTTACCACGGTTTTTATGATTTTTGCTCTCTTGTCCTTTAACTGGCCTTATCTTTGCCAAACTAAGTTTGATTTGAAAGATTTTTTTTACAACCAATCAAGAATTTATTACAGTTTAAGTTTGTCTCAAATTTTTTTTTCTGCGGACAACCGTTTTTCCACAATTTTGCATCAAACACAATTTTCTTCGTTTTTTAAGTTGTTTTTTACACTTTCATATCATTTAAGTCAAAAAAACACGTTAATGAGTATTAATTTTTTGTCCTTTTTCTTAAAGCCCAGTTTGTTTTCATAAAAAAAATAAGTTTTATTTCATAAAAAAGGCTACTGAAAGTAATTAAAAAAAAAAATAAACGAACTGAGTGAATTAAAAAAAAAATAATTTTTAAATAAAAAATTGATTTAAATGAATTAAAAACTTTTTTTGAGCTATTGTGATTAAGAAAAGACTAAATAGATAAAGCTCAGAAAAAAATTTAATTTATTTAAATCAATTTTTTATTTAAAAATTATTTTTTTTTAATTCACTCAGTTTGTTTATTTTTTTTTTAATTACTTTCAGTAGCCTTTTTTATGAAATAAAATTTATTTTTTTTATGAAAATAAACTGGGCTTTAAGAAAAATGACAAAAAATTAATACTCATTAACGTGTTTTTTTGACTTAAATGATATGAAAGTGTAAAAAACAACTTAAAAAACGAAGAAAATTGTGTTTGATGCAAAATTGTGGAAAAACGGTTGTCCGCAGAAAAAAAAGTTTTGAGACAAACTTAAACTGTAATAAATTCTTGATTGGTTGTAAAAAAAATCTTTCAAATCAAACTTAGTTTGGCAAAGATAAGGCCAGTTAAAGGACAAGAGAGCAAAAATCATAAAAACCGTGGTAACTCGAAAACGGGACGAAAACGAGAAAATTACCTCTTAAGTTTTTCGACTTCAAATGACCTCAGGAATCCATGGTTTTCATTTGGGGCGGTGACTGTGGGACACCCTGTATACATACCAGTTAAGAAATGCCTTTGCATAAATAATCATTGTTACTCTCTTCATTTCTTTCTTACAGTCCACTTATACTCCGCTCGAACATTGTGGCGCCAAATGTTGCCGCCAAATCATAGATGTACATTTGAACCAAATATTATGTAACATACTTCAGTCTTGATTTAGCTACCAACCGCTACGGTCATCTCATTTATTATAATAAAGCTCTTAGTACAAATAATCATTGTTACTCTCTTCATTTCTTTCTTACAGTCCACTTATACTCCGCTCGAACATTGGTCCTTTTTCGCCACATGTAGAACATTCGTTTAATAAAAAATAAAATTCTAAATTCAATAACTGTCTACTGTCCCATTTAATCCATCCCCTTTGTGTGTGTGAAAGAGCTCGTGTCGCAAAAAACTAAACGGCATTTATGTATATTGTACATACCTTTTTTTTTTTGTATATTTGACCGTAGCGCGTGGCTTTCTTTAATACGGCACATTATTATCGAGACCCGTTGCTTTTTCTTTGTTAAATTTCTTACAAATAATTCGCGTTTGATATTTTTTGAATTTTAATTGACATTAAGAAGCAGTTCTTAATATCACCATGAGCAACGCAGCTAGTTTAACGAAGCGAGATACGGCTCGCAATTCCATCAGGCGCTATATGGTGAGCAGTAAAAAAGCCGAGTCATTTGATGCAGCTGAGATCGATGTCTATCTCGGACTCCTCGCCGAGCAGTGGGATAAATTCCAAGCAGCCCAACAAGAAGTGGAACTTTCGTGTGGAGCAGAAACTATTGCAGAGCAAGAGTCTGAACGTGAACAAGGCGAGACATGGTATCGAGAAGCTCTTACAAATTTCACACGTGCACGCAACAAAATCAAAAACGATCCTCCCGGCACCAGCAAGGAGGTAGTTACAGTTGATAAATTGCTGCACGCTGCTCGAACAGACATTCGTTTACCTCCAATGAAATTACCATGCTTTGATGGGAATTCGAAAGAATGGAAACCCTTTGAAGATGCATTTACCGCATTCATCCATGGTGAGTCGTCGATTTCCAGCGTCCAAAAATTACACTTTTTGTTGAGCAGCCTTCAAGGTCCAGCTCTACAAGTTGTTAAAGGTTTTCGCATCACGAGCAACAACTATGACGAGGTTTGGGAACTATTGAAAAAGCGCTACGACTCTACGAGAATCATTGTCGATTCGCATTTTCAAGCGCTTTTCTCTCAAAAAAATAAATACAGAGTCTTCTGCTGCCATAAGATGTCTCTTAGATGAAACTCAAGAGCATTTCCGTTCTCTCAAGGCTATTGGGAGACCTGTCGATAATTGGGATGACTGGCTACTTCATCTAACTATCAGCAAGCTTGATATCGAGACGCATAGGCAGTGGGAGCTGACTCAGACTGGAAATAAAGTTGCGAACTTTAACGAACTTGTGACATTTTTGGAAAACAGATGTCGTTCATTAGATGCCATCATCTGCCACCAGCAAACATCCAGCAGCAAGAACCAAACAAGTCAACAAGTGAAAGGTAAAAAATCAAGTTCACTTCATTGCGCGACACCTGCGACAGCTGTAGCACCTTGCAAGAAAATTCAAGGACGTCGTTTTCGTCGTCAGGTTCAAAACCACGTGTGCCCATATTGCTCAGGTAAGCACTTTATCTTTACTTGTGACAAGTTTCGTTCTACAGAAGTTCCAAGACGAATCTCATTTGCGAACGACAACAATTTATGCTCCAATTGCTTGGGATCTGGTCATAACCAAACCAATTGTCAAAGTAAATACACGTGTCGAGTCTGTAACGCCCATCATCACACGCTTTTACATTGCGAGTCACCATCAGACTCCAGTGTATCGCAAACCACATCTACCCCCAGCTTCACGCCAGCATATGCTTCTCATTCTAAGCATTATGTACTTCTTGGTACCGCAATGGTACAGGTTATGGACAAGTCTAATAGGCCTCAGCCAGCCAGGCTCCTTTTCGACAATGGATCACACGCTTCCTTCATTAGCGAAAGTTGTGTACAGCGACTTCACCTAAGGCGTACATCAGTGACTACAGCAATTGAAGGAATTGGCGCTACAGACGCCGGGTCCTCGAAAGGCGAAGTCGAACTTACCTTAACCTCACTTGATCAAAAGTTTTCAACAACAATTAATGCTCAAATTTTGAACAAAATAACGAGCCATCTACCGCCGGTTCCAGTTCATAACTACAATTGGCCACATATCAGTGGACTCGCACTAGCAGATCCATGCTTCAACATACCTGCAGCCATCGATTTATTAATTGGATCTGATGAGCTAAGCCAATTTCTATGCACCGGATTGATCAAAGGCCCAGTTGGCACACCAATTGCTCAGAACTCCACACTTGGGTGGGTATTAATGGGCAAAGTGTCGGACTCAACTCCAATGCCAGCTCCAGTGCCAACATATACCGCTTCTTCTCTGTGCCTATTCACCAATGCTGCTTTAACAAAAGCAGTGTCTAGACTTTGGGAAATAGAGTCGTTGCCTGAAGTAAAACACCTTACCATCGAGGAGAGCTTGTGTGAGCAGTTCTATGAGGAAACACATTACCGTCAGACGGATGGCCGCTTCGTCGTCCAGCTTCCTTTTAAGCCTGACTGTCCTTTAGGAAGCTCCCGCAATTCAGCCGTTCGCGCATTACTTCGCATGGAAAAACAATTTGCCAAGAACAAAGACCTCTACGTAAATTATAAAAAATTTATACACGAGTTTTTGGAATTGGGCCACATGGAAGAAGCTGGCCAGGAACCAGCAGCTGAAAGTCATTACTACTTGCCACACCGAGCGGTCGTCAAAGAAACAAGCACCACTACCAAGCTTAGGGTGGTGTTTAATGCATCTTGCCGCACCAGTTCGGGATTTTCGCTCAACGACACACAGATGATAGGTCCACAACTACAGCCAGACCTATTTTCAACTCTTCTTCGACTTCGTACACATCGCTTTGCTATGAGTGCTGATGTGGAAAAGATGTACCGCCAGGTAAGAGTAAATCAGCAACACGTCGACTTCCAGAGAATCGTATGGAGAGATTCACCATCCGAAGATATTAAAGATTACAAACTTTTGACAGTTACTTATGGGGTTTCGTCCGCTTCTCATTTGGCGGTTAAATCTCTTCAAAAAGCTGCGACTATCACAAGCCCAAACTCCTTAGTAACTCAAGTTATCTTACGTGATTTTTATATGGATGACCTCCTTACTGGTTGCTATGAGGAAGACGATCTCCAGCGTTTGCAGTTAGACATATCCAACGTGTTAAGCGAAAGTGGGTTCCATCTCCGGAAGTGGGCGTCTAATTCACCAACCGTCATAAACTCTATTCCGATTGATCAACGTGAGGTCATGCAATCCTTGAAATTTGATGAAACAGATGGCGTCCGGACACTGGGCCTTCAGTGGGTCCCTTCACTCGACCATCTTTCATTTGCTGTCCAGGTCAATGAAATACCAAATACAATCCTAACTAAACGAATTCTACTTTCAGATTCTTGTAAGTTGTTTGACCCCTTGGGTTTGCTGTCTCCATCAACCATAATTCCAAAGATGATCTTTCAAAGTCTTTGGAGACCTAAGGTGGATTGGGACGAGACTGTGCCACACGACATCAAACGCAAATGGTTGCATTACAGGGACCATATCACCTGCCTCGCAGCAATCAAAGTGCCGAGGTGGGTTGGTACAGGGATCCCCGAGGCTACAACTGATTTACACGGCTTTGCGGATGCTTCTCAATCAGCTTATGCCGCAGCCGTTTACGTGCGCACAGTAGCTCCTAACGGAAGTATCTCCGTATCTCTACTGACCGCAAAAACAAGAGTCGCCCCCTTGAAGACCACAACTTTATCGCTGCCACGCCTAGAGTTGTGTGGAGCATTTCTTTTGGCACAGCTGATGAAACACGTAAAAGTCTGTCTGTCACCGCACGTACGCAAAGTTTATGGATGGACCGATTCCACCGTCGCGCTTGCCTGGATCCGTCAAGAACCTGGCAAGTGGACGACCTTTGTTGCAAATCGTGTGTCGGAGATTCAGCAGATCGTTCCGGCTGAAAACTGGTTTCACGTTCAATCATCGCAAAACCCAGCAGACTGTGCTACTCGAGGTGTCTTTCCACATCAACTATCTGAACATCCTCTCTGGTGGAGCGGGCCTACTTGGCTCCGCGAAGATGAATCTGCTTGGCCTGCGCAACATATTTTCACAACAAAATTAGACCAACGATCAGAATCAGCTAATCTCGTCACTGCACCGCCACCAATCTGGGATCTCATCAACCAGTATTCATCTCTACGAAAGTTAAAACGCATCACCGGTTATATTCTCCGATACATTGCCCAGATTCGTCGTCATGTTAAGCTCCGCAAAGAAGAAGAAGAAAGAAAACGTCTTCAGCTTCTAGGGCTAAGCAATGCTGTTGAGACCAGTGAAGACGAAACTTCAACCCCTCCTCATAAATCAAGTCGACATCTTCACCTTTCTGAGCTAAGCAGTGCTCTAGATTTTTGGATACACCAAACCCAGAAGCATTTCTTCCCAGACGAGATTCACAGACTGCAATCCAATAAGCCTGTGGGTAAGTGTAGTAAACTTCTAAAATTGCATCCATTTCTAGACCAAAATCACCTCATTCGAGTTGGAGGAAGGTTGTCCAACTCGCGTCTTACAACAGACAAAAAATATCCATTGGTACTTCCGGCAAATTCGAGACTTGCTTTGCTTCTTTGCGAAGACATTCATTCATCTACGCTTCACGCTGGCCCGCAAACTATGCTTGCTACTCTACAAAGCCGATACTGGGTCATCAGGGCACGACAACTTGTACGCAAGGTTTATAAATCGTGCATCAAATGCAGCAGATATACTGCCGTCGTTCAGCAGCAACTAATGGGCGATTTGCCATGGCCACGAGTTCAAATTTGCCGACCGTTTTTGCGCAGTGCCGTAGACTTCGCTGGACCTGTGCAGCTACGTTTTTCGAAAGGACGAGGTTCTAGAGCTGTGAAAGGGTATATTTCCATCTTTGTGTGTATGTCCACTGGTGCCATGCACCTAGAACTAGCAAGCGACCTTTCATCAGCAACGTTTATCGCTGTATTTAAAAGATTCGTATCCCGAAGAGGCCATTGCAAGGAATTATTCAGCGACAATGGCACAAATTTCGTCGGGGCTGAAAAGGAGCTTAAGATGTTTCTCTCACTCGCAATGAAAGACGAACACCTGGCGAAGCATCTCAGCGACGACGGCACAGTCTGGCATTTCAATCCGCCTTCCGCTCCCCACATGGGTGGATATTGGGAGACCGCAGTAAAACGTGTCAAGTTCCATCTTCGTCGCACCTTGGGAGATACTTTGCTAACCTACGAAGAGTTCACAACACTGCTAACAGAAATCGAAGCTTGCGTTAATTCGAGGCCTCTATGTGCTACAACATCTGATGTCGACGATTTGTCCGCTCTGACACCGGGCCACTTTCTCATTGGCGAACCGTTGAAAACAATACCGGAACCCAATGTAAATGAATTCAAGGGAAATCTGATGAGTAGATGGCAAATTATCTCAAGTTTACGACAGCACTTCTGGAAAAGGTGGAGTTTGGAGTATTTAGTCCAGCTTCAACAACGGGCAAAATGGAATCGTCCGAGTATTAAATTCAATGTTGGAGATTTGGTGTTACTGCGTGATGAGAAGTTGCCACCAACAAAGTGGAAGCTAGGCAGAATTATTCGTTTACACCCCGGACATGACGATCTAGTGCGAGTCGTCACTATAAAGACAGCAGATGGAGTACTTATGCGACCAGTAGTCAAAGTTTCACCTCTATTATCTTTCATCGATGACAAGCCTAACAATTGAGTTTTGAGAAAATAAAATGTATTCTCTCAAGGTGGGCAGAATGTTGCCGCCAAATCATAGATGTACATTTGAACCAAATATTATGTAACATACTTCAGTCTTGATTTAGCTACCAACCGCTACGGTCATCTCATTTATTATAATAAAGCTCTTAGTACAAATAATCATTGTTACTCTCTTCATTTCTTTCTTACAGTCCACTTATACTCGGCTCGAATATGCACAATCCTTATGTCTAGCAAGTTGGGATCCACATCTAACAAGTGAATATTTTCCGAAAATAATGCAAGAGATAATCAGCTTGAAACTAATGCATCTACTTTAAAAAGTCAACATAATACTGTCAAAACCGATATTAACGAAATCAACAGTCAACACCTCTCTATCGTACGTGTTTGACTACATGTATGGACTGTCAAACTTTACATGAGGCTTGATGCTTTCATGATTATCATTGAATTCTTTCCATAATTCTTCTAGGGCTTGGAGTTTTCTGATTTTATATGCCGCGGTCTTGCGGTCAGCACCGATGAGCCATCGAATTCACAGATTATTTTTGAAGCGAAATTTATAAAGTCTATGGGAGTCGTCATTTTGTCCTCTATAATATTGTCTTCTTTTTTTTTCGTCTGAATTATCGTCTTCTTCAATACTAATAAGTTCCCAATCTAGCCCTGTTATGTTAATATCTACTTTAGTACTTATATCTCTGGGTATTTTGATATTTTTGTTTCAAATCTGTAAAATGCTCTTTGTAAATAGTCACGAAAATAATAATGTAAGTTGTATGTTGGCTAGTCCTTGACTTGATATAGTCTTTATATATTTGGCAGCCACGGTAATTGGCTGGGTGCTCCTTTTTACAATTTACGCATAGAGCCTTTGACTCCTGAGTCGGTTTTACTGGGCAATTGCCCGGTAGGTGATTTTGTATACATTTAACGCATTTGAAGTTTCTGTCACAATTTTTGGCCAGGTGGCCAAAACCCTGGAACCGCCTACATTGCAATACCCCGATGTTACCTCTGGGGTTTTCCCAGTAGATCTTCGTATTGAGTATATAGTTAATTTTTATTATATCGTTAGAAGGGATACCCTTTGAAAGCCATACCAGGAAAAGATTTGTATTAAACCCTATGCTCCTTGATCTCTCCGTAGAAAAGACCGACACCTTTTCAACGGTCCCCGGGAGGACGCCCTCTAAATAATTTAAGATATCTGATTCATTAAAATCAGATGTCAAGCCTCTAAGGATTAAATTTACTGTTTTGTTTTCTTTTAACGTATAGGAAAAACCTTGAATATCGCCACTCTCCCTTATCTTGTCCATCAGCTCTTGGTGGACTTTGGGATTGTCTACATATAATTTGGATGTACCATTTTTGCTGTTTTTAAAATAAAATTTAAAATCACCTGTTAGTGTTTTCTAAAATAATAGCTGGGCAAAACTTACTTGTTTTAATTTTATGATGGCTGGAACCTCCTTCTGTATTGTCCTGCGATAATCTTTCTTTGTTTTGTGTGGTGATGGTGGTGGTAGAGTTGTCGGTGTTGTCTATGGTGGCGGTGGCGGCGGTTATGGCGGTGGTGGCGGGGGCGATGGTGGCGGTGGAGGTAGCAGTGGCGTTATATATCTTACTGCTATCCACCAGATTCTCCACGGATTCGACTTTTGTTTGCGTTGAGATTTTTGAGTAACGTCTCTTGGTAGACGTGGACGTACTCTTTAGAAATTGTAGATCGCCCAGCGTTGCGAATCAGTTTCTGTTATCGACAGCTTCTCTGGCTGCGACAATTGTAGTTGGAGATTTAGCACTCCTTGCCTCTTTCCAGCTTTCTTGGAGTTCTTCTAGTAAATCCATTGTAGGGGTTTAGTTGATTTTTCTGTATTTTATCCAAATTCGTATTTTTATCTTGAAGACTTCATCAGGTTTTTCTTGCTTCTAACACTCAACATCGTATACAATTGGTATTAGAACTGGCTTTACAGGATATTATAACATAATTGTAGCGTTTAACAACAATAATGAATGGTTGGATATTCTCACCCATTTTGTTGAGGAAGGCAATATGGTCTAAACGAATGAATTCTGCGAGTCCTTGATGGTATGTCGTTTTACGTGTTTTCGACTATCTGTGTCTTCTCTTATAACTTTTTGGAAAGGTACAAAGTATCCATGCAGAGCCCAAAGTCAGCAATTATTTTAGCAAGATGATGGTGACGGGAACAACGTGGTGGCTGTTGTTGATTTTGCTGTACATATTTTATCCAAATCCGTATTTTTAACTTGGAGACTTTATCGGGTTTTTCTTGCTTCTAACATTCAAGATCGTATACAATTGGTATTAGAACTAGGTTTACAGGATATTATAACATAATTGTAGCGGTTTAGTTGTAACGAAATAGACTCTCGCCCCTCTGCACTCCTCGTAGACCACCCTTACAACCTCATATGTACAGGTACATGAGGCTGGTCCGGGCAGCAAGAGGCAGAGGGGTGTCCAGTACTCCGGCCCCCGTTCGGCATGCTGGCAACCGGCCGTTGCTCGTCGGATGGGGGTGAGTTCTTGGAGCCGAAGTATTGGACTGTTGTTACGAACTGTCCTCATGCCGATATATGCTGGAAATAAAATGAGGTGGGAACCCGATGTTAAAAGTTTTAGGGGAGCGGTGACTCCAGTAGGGCCGAGGGTCTAGATGTTGTTGGCCCTCGGAGGATTTTCCCACCCATGTATCTTTTAGATACCACCATGGCTACCACGACCTCCAGTATTGTGTGGTAGCCCCTAATCCCGAACCAACTTGTCCCTAAAATCCCCTAATCATCCAGCTTACCTCTGCTTCTGACCCAACTTTTAATTAGACACCATATTGAGCTTCTCAAAAAGGAAAAAAAATTTTCAAGGGTTAACTGTTTAACCATAAAAACTCTAGTTTTCAACTAATTAAATACATTTATTAAATGGCTTATATACTAAACAATTTCATAAGGTATTATATCCAAATCCGTATTTTTAACTTGAAAATTTCATCAGGTTTTTCTTGCTTCTAACATTCAACATCGTATACAATTGGTATTAGAACTAGGTTTACAGGATATTATAACATAATTGTAGCGTTTAACAACAATAATGAATGGTTGGATATTCTCACAAATTTTATTGAGGAAGGCAATATGGTCTTCTACAGCTTGAATTTTCTTGCCTATACAAACGAATGAATTCTGCGAGTCCTTGATGGTATGTCGTATTACGTGTTTTCGACTATCTTTGTCTTTTCTTATAACTTTTTGGAAAGGTACAAAGTACAAAGTATGCATGAAGAGTCAGAAATTATTTTAGCAAGATGATAGTGGCGGGAACAACGTGGTTGCTGTAAGATGGTTGTGGCTGTAAGATGGTCGTGGCTGGAAGGAACCTGGTGGTGGCAATTATAGATTTGTAGCAAATGACTACAACGACAGCGGAGGCAGACAAGCTTGGTGGAAAAGCCTTAGCAAAAACCACGATTCCAGTTCTTTATTCTTTCCAAAAACTAACGTCTTTCCGAATACAAATTATCGTTCCGCTTTGGACTAAAACTTTCAAAATTTGTACAAAGACTAAAAACAAAATTCGTTTCTCTCCAAAAAGAAGGAGAGAAAAATATAAAACATAGAACGAGAGCACACAGTACCTCTGTTCGGTTAAAAAAACATCGAACAATACAATTTTATACAATTGGTATTAGAACTGGTTTAACGGGATATTATTACATAATTGTAGCGGTTTAGTTGATTTTGCTGTATTTTATCCAAATCCGTATTTTTATCTTGAAGACTTCATCAGGTTTTTTTTGCTTCTAACATTCAAGATCGTATACAACTGTTATTAGAACTGGGTTTACAGGATATTATAACATAATTGTAGCGGTTTAGTTGATTTTGCTGTATTATATCTAAATCCGTATTTTTATCTTGAAAACTTCATCAGGTTTTTTTTGCTTCTAACATTCGACATCGTATACAATTGGTATAAGAACTGGGTTTACAGTTAACATAACATAATTGTAGCGGTTTAGTTGATTTTGCTTGATGGTATGTCGTATTACGTGTTTTCGACTATCTTTGTCTTCTCTTATAACTTTTTGGAAAGGTACAAAGTATCCATGCCGAGCCCAAAGTCAGCAATTATTTTAGCAAGATGATGGTGACGGGAACAACGTGGTGGCTGTTGTTGATTTTGCTGTACATATTTTATTCAAATCCGTATTTTTAACTTAAAGACTTTTTCAGGTTTTTCTTGCTCCTAACATTCAAGATCGTATACAATTGGTATAAGAACTGGGTTTACAGTTAATATTACATAATTGTAGCGGTTTAGTTGATTTTGCTTGATGGTATGTCGTATTACGTGTTTTCGACCATCTTTGTCTTTTCTTATAACTTTTTGGAAAGGTACAAAGTATCCATGCAGAGCCCAAAGTCAGCAATTATTTTAGCAAGATGATGCTGACGGGAACAACGTGGTGGCTGTTGTTGATTTTGCTGTACATTTATTTTATCCAAATCCGTATTTTTATCTTGAAGACTTCATCCGATTTTTCTTGTAGCAAATGACTACAACGACATCGGAGGCAGACAAGGCAGCGTGGTGGAAAAGCCTTTGCAAAAACCACGATTCCAGTTCTTTATTATTTCCAAAAACTAACGTCTTTCCGAATACAAATTATCGTTCCGCCTTGGACTAAAACGTTCAAAATTTGTGCAAAGACTAAAAACAAAATTCGTTTCTCTCCAAAAAGAAGGAGAGAAAAATATAAAACATAGAACGAGAGCACACAGTAGCTCTGTTCGGTTAAAAAAACATCGAACAATACAATTATATACAATTGGTATTAGAACTGGGTTAACAGGATATTATTACATAATTGTAGCTGTTTAGTTGATTTTGGTGTATTATATCTAAATCCGTATTTTTATCTTGAAAACTTCATCAGGTTTTTTTTGCTTCTAACATTCAACATCGTATACAATTGGTATTAGAACTGGGTTTACAGGATATTATAACATAATTGTAGCGGTTTAGTTGATTTTGCTGTATTATATCCAAATCCGTTTTTTTATCTTGAAGACATCATCAGGTTTTTCTTGCTTCTAACAGTCAAGATCGTATACAATTGATATTAGAACTGGGTTTACAGGATATTATAAGATAATTGTAGCTTTTTAGTTGATTTTGCTTGATGGTATGTCGTATTACGTGTTTTCGACCATCTTTGTCTTTTCTTATAACTTTTTGGAATTGTACAAAGTATCCATGCAGAGCCCAAAGTCAGCAATTATTTTAGCAAGATGATGCTGACGGAAACAACGTGGTGGCTGTTGTTGATTTTGCCGTACATATTTTATTCAAATCCGTATTTTTAACTTAAAGACTTTATCAGGTTTTTCTTGCTCCTAACATTCAAGATCGTATACAATTGGTATAAGAACTGGGTTTACAGTTAACATAACATAATTGTAGCGGTTTAGTTGATTTTGCTTGATGGTATGGCGTATTACGTGTTTTCGACCATCTTTGTCTTTTCTTATAACTTTTTGGAAAGGTACAAAGTATCCATGCAGAGCCCAAAGTCAGCAATTATTTTAGCAAGATGATGCTGACGGGAACAACGTGGTGGCTGTTGTTGATTTTGCTGTACATTAATTTTATCCAAATCCGTATTTTTATCTTGAAGACTTCATCCGATTTTTCTTGTAGCAAATGACTACAACGACATCGGAGGCAGACAAGGCAGCGTGGTGGAAAAGCCTTTGCAAAAACCACGATTCCAGTTCTTTATTCTTTCCAAAAACTAACATCTTTCCGAATACAAATTATCGTTCCGCCTTGGACTAAAACGTTCAAAATTTGTACAAAGACTAAAAACAAAATTCGTTTCTCTCCAAAAAGAAGGAGAGAAAAATATAAAACATAGAACGAGAGCACACAGTAGCTTTGTTCGGTTAAAAAAACATCGAACTATACAATTATATACAATTGGTATTAGAACTGGGTTAACAGGATATTATAACATAATTGTAGCGGTTTAGTTGATTTTGCTGTACATATTTTATCCAAATCCGTATTTTTAACATGAAGACTTCTTCAGGTTTTTGCACTAATTCTTAGAAGAACTTTTTTGATAATGGTAAATATTAATGTAATTTAAATATAAATACATATATTTTGATATAATTTTTTATAATTCCAATGATTATACGTGTAAACGGTTTCAATGGTGCACGATGATGAGGAATTTGTCCGTTATCCAATTTGAGGTCTCCATAGTGATATTTGATTCCAAGAACATCGTGGAAGGAAATGTGCTTCCTTGCCGGCGTTGCTTTCTTTCCTTTTTGTTTTTTTTTTTTTATCACTATCACTTCCACCGCTTGCGTATTCGGTATTACTAAAACTTCTCTTTTTAAGGATACTTATTTTTTTCTTCTAATTTTTTAGATTTTTTTTTCACTATTTTTTCTCCTTTCTTGGAGGATAAATTTTGTGTGGATCAGAATCGAAACACATTATATCCACGGGTATGTAATTTATTTTTAATTACGGCAGTACTCTAGTATTCTTTACAATGTTCGTACTTTGTTTTCCGAACTTAACACTTGTAAAGAATTTCACTATTCACAATCTTTCATAACTTTTTATTTTCTGAAAATTTTTAATTGTGAATTTTACTTCACTTTCACTCATGAGACGATAGTTCTGTGTTCGATTCCATTGTTGAAAGCTTTGTTAGTTTTATAAAATCACAATTGGAAAATACAAACATTTATGCACATAAAGGAACTCATAGGTTTGATTTGTGGAACAGTTATAGTTTGATTCGATTAAATAAACATGAAATGATGTTGCCATTGTCTTGATTTAATAGATTTTCTCCGGTTAGAATGAAAAAACTTTCTAAAGCATCTTCGTTATATGACATACAGCGATTTTATTTTATTTAATAAATAAAATTTTGTTGATACCACCAGTGTCAAGTGCTTCCACGAAAGAATCGATGCCTAGTCTTCATCTCCCAGTTTAAATCAGACTCGCCGATTCACCCGAGCAAATCGTTATGTATTGGTCTGTGGGTCACAAATGTCCTTGAGTTGACATGATATGTCATGCCAATGTGTTCAAAATATAAATGCGTTTTGCCTTCGATCGCCCTGTCGAGCTCGTAAGGCATAAGTCGCCGAATGCCACAAACTTCCAGAGAACTATTTTTATAAAAAATATCTGTCCCTTTATATTTGTGGATTCTTTGCATCGGATGTCTGAAAAAGCATTCCATTTCAGACATGTACATCAATTTGAAATGAGTTAGCACTTTTAAAAACATTGCACATGACTATAACTTTAACTACCATTTAATAAAAACCTTAATAATAATAACTAAAATATAATCTTACTACTCATAACTAAACTACCATCCATACATATGTTTAGGGAGGAGGTCATTCAATTTCTTTTTTTTGCATATGTGGCGGACAAAAATACTTTAATATTTTAAATCAATTTATTTAATAGAAGATGTGATCATGTGATCTTGTGATCGATTACTCTAGAACTGTTTCTTGTTCGAAGCCAAGCTACAGCTGCAACCTGATTGGCCATTTTCAGGCGGCCTCTATCGACTCTCGATAGAGACGCAGCGTTGCCAGAACCATATATATTCCATCCTTAGGTACTATACAAGACAGTATAGAAATTAAAACATTTGTGCAGACTTTGAAAATTTTGAATTCTTTTATGTCTAAAGCCTATTTAACGTGTAATTGTTGTTGCATTATTAGTTTTCTTCACGTATTTTATATTTGTACTTTGTCTTCTCATTGTGTTCCAATATCGTATACAATTAGTATTTAAACTGGGTTTATAGGATATCATCACATAATTGTAGCGCTTTAGTTGATTTTGATATATTTTATCAAAATCAGTTTTTTTAACATGAAGATTTCATCAGGTTTTTGAACTGATTCTTAAAGGCCAGTTATAACTGAGCAAAACTGTTTTTTTGTGCACTGCAATTAGTGCTACACACAATTAGATATCACAAGTTCAAAACAGAATTCTACTCTGCACAGAAGAAAATGTTTTTTGTATATACATAACTTTATCCAGAACGAATGAAACAAAAGGTTTATTTATCTTAAGATTATTAAAATTCATTTTTTTGTTTTTCTAAAGTGTATTTTTCCATACAACCTATTATATCATCTTTGAAGTAATTTTCGCAATTGTTTATCAAATATTGCACAGTGAATGGATGTAATTTTTTGTCTTCAATAGAAACGATGGTTCTTGTTGAATGTTAATTTCACTGACCATTAAAGTTTCCAATGGAAACTTTCCGATGAACAAAAATTCCACGAATCATTTCGAGATTGCTAGTCTCTTGTGCCCATTGCAATGTCGATACATTTTTGATGAGTCAACATATTCGTACTACTGCAATAATTTTTCGATACAATGCAATGGGCTGAGTAATTTCAACCTCGTTGATGCTTCGCGACCTAATGTAAGGCATTATGGTTGTTGTAGTTGATAGTTTTCAGATGTCTAACCGATGATTGTTTTAGTCGATAGTTGTTTTTTCTCTACCCACAGTTTTTTGTGAGTTTAGAATTTTGGCCTTTGGCCCCTTCACAGTCCTTATATTATGTCCAGACAAGACAAGTAATATTGATTCTTGGTTTTTTATTCGCTAACACATTCACATTATAGTTTTCTCCCAATTCGACTTCGATGTCATCTTTAAGCTTTTCAACTGATTTTTCACTAGAACGTGCAACAATTATATCACCACTGTTTTTAATTCCAGAAATTTGAGCACCACTACTTGAGGGATTTATATTAGATTTAATTACACTTTTTGTAATGTCAGCACTATGAGTGATATTTGGCTCTACCATCATAGATGCACTTTAATACATTTGATTATATATTTTTGATTGTTTTTTTTTTGTTTTTGTGAAGCGTAGAAAATTTTCGGTGCGAATGGAATTCGTAATATGGCCGAATATAAACTCGTTTATGGTTCGCTCACTGTAGTTGTAGTTGATAGTTTTTCAGATGTAACTGATGATTGTTGTAGCTGGATGATTCTTGTAGTTGATAGTTTTTCAGATGTCTAACTGATGATTGTTGTAACTGGAGGATTCTTGTAGTTGATAGTTTTTCAGATGTCTACTCGATGATTGTTGTAGCTGGATGATTCTAGTAGTTAATAGTTTTTCAGATGTCTAACCGATGATTGTTGTAGCTGCTGACTTCGAAGTATTTTTAAGCAGGGACCAAGTGTTGTTAGCAGCTTCCATCCTTTGTATTCTAGCGTAACAATCTTGTTTAGTCTACATAACGCCAAATTTGTTGATTCCCTTTGTTTTTGATAGGCTTGACATTGCGGTATCTAGTTTATGATATTGTTTTGCCAGCTCATCAATTTTGAATTGTTCTCCGTTCATCGTTTTTTCCATTCTACTCACTACTTGTTTTCTAACTAGGTACATACCTAACGATTTACAAAATGTTGTTTACACCGACGACATAATTTTTTGATAAAGGATTATATAATTTTCACTAAGCGTCATTTCGTGCTTATAAAAATGTATTTTTTTTTTGCCAAAAACCTTTAAACCTGTAATATTGTATTTTTTGTATCCTTAATGTGAGAAAGATGACGGTATATATCGGAATCCCAGGTATTTTTTTTTATCTCCTTGAACAGGGTTTCCTTAAATTCCTCCATTTCTTTTTTTTTTTACTAAGAAATAACAAAATTTTTATTGAATGCAATAAATATTAATTTTAGATAGAGTGGTAATCCTTACAAATTATTCAGCCTTTATATTGTAAAACGTTGCACAATATGATTGGGCAACAACACCAATACTTGTGAACCCATTTCAGGTCACTTTGGTGGACGCTATGTGATAACTTCGTACCTCAGATCAGAAAATAATTCATCTTGTTCTGATCGGTGTCGATCTTTTATACGATTTTCAGAAGAGCTTTTGTATGATTGGAAAAGCTTTTTAAAAACATATGTTTTTTTTTATTGTGCAAAGTCTGAATGCTGGATAACGCTTGGAGCATAAATATTGACTTATATTCCTTAGCAATTAGACGTGGTCCGGCGAGTAGCCTGTTAAACCTTAACCCAAAAGCGAGTAGCGGTTTTCTAGTCGTGGTAGGATGTTCCACATCTGCAATAAAAATTTAAAAGAAACTCAGCACCGAAATCGAAATCTTACTTCGGAAGAAAACAACGAAGCCCTACTTATTATAAACCAGAGATACCAGGGGTGTTACCACAATAAGGTACAATGAAATAAAACAAAACAAAAATTATACTTGCTGTTATGTACCCAGCTACCTCTCCACTCTGTTATGTATGTTTTTGTTTTATTTGTTTGTATGTACACGTTCCCTCCTCTTTTATCCTTTACGAAACACAATTCAATTTCTTATTTAGACAATTGATATTCAAATTTAATTATACACCTAATAAAAAAGAAAACGCAATTAATTCTTTATGAAAATTAAAATAAGAAATAAAACACAATCACGATACAAAAGCCAAACCCCACAACAACAAAAAAACACAAATCCTTCCACCAGTTCCACACACGTTGGGTGCCAATTGTTACACTACGCCTAGCACAGCCAGTCCCATATCATCAGCGTATTCATAATTTTGTATGCTGAGTATAGTTTGTAAGCAATGTGCACCAAAATCCCATTCCAGCAATGTATACTGTGATTTTTATGGGTACCATTTTGCAGACTGTGCAACTTTGATATCTAAATTGAGTTTATATTTGATTTTGTAACTGCTAGTGAAGCTAGCGATAACAAATTCTTCGTTATCGTAATTATTCAATGGTCATACTTCAACGAGTTGATTATTAGACATTTACATGGGCTGCTTCTTAGAAGTATCTAAATTCAACATTTTCAGAAATGGCTTCCGCTTTCTTGCCGAAATTTTCTACATCTCTTTTTAGTTGTAAACTTTTTGCTTGTAATTTCTTAGTAGACATTGTATTACAAATTGATACTAAATATAATAAAATGTAATGAAAATTTGACTCACTTAGAAAGCGGCTTGTGATGAATACCTCTCTCTAATATCACACTAAAAACACACACTTTGGTTTAAATCCTTCAACATCCACTTTTAATAATTATATTTTTGCTATTTAACCTTTAAGGCTCGAAGGACCAATGTTTTCAGCGAAAGCCTTTATATTTATTTTTAAACTTTTCGTTTGTAAAAATCTTTAATCTTAAAAAAAAAAAACAACTAGATGTTTTCAGTTTCATGGTGTATTTGGAACTAAACTTTAAAATCTTAAACCTAATTACAATTATTGTATCTTTTTCTTATTCAAATTCTCTGATTTAAGCTGACAATGCTGACATAGCATTTTTAGAGTTCATGTTATCGTACATGATTAAAAAGAAGTTAAACTTATGAGGGATGTAGACGGCATCGAAATTCAATACAATGTTATTTTTTGGATGCTGAAGGCAAGCGTATGATTTGTTTATAATTTGAAAAAGATACATTAAATCTATTATGCTTATGTTGCATTTATGACAAAGACAAACAATTTTATTTACATTTGGTCTTTGATCTTGATGTTTATATTTTATCACTACAAATTGAATTAAAGTTGATTTTTGATATGGCATGACAATTTTGTATTATGATTTACTTTCTTTGTGTTAAGAATTTGAATATTTTACATAATACATAATATGAATAGCTTAATTACATAATGCATAATATCTATTTATCTTAATATTAATACATAGAGGAGTAGATATGGTGCCATAACTCGTGCAAGAGAAACGATTTATGATGGTTTTCATGTGGACGGTCGAGTATTCGTCCTTCGCACAGGGAACCACCATAAAAAATGTTCTAAGAGTAAAACAAAAGAAAACAAATACTTGGGTATGTTCATTTGTTCATGCATGTTCTCGGTACACGCTTGATGACCATCCCTTGCATATGTCTTTACTATTAAGTATATTCTAAAGGACGCTCTGAAGAGTACTTCGCAGTCGAAGATACCAAACCGGAATGTGAAAATTTTGAAACTATTGGTGCGTTTTATACTCGTTTAAGAGAGCTTTTGCGAAGATTCTAAAAGCTTTACATTGAGTGTTTTCTTTTAACTTGAATTTTTGAGTGTTTTTGATTTGAGTTTTTTCTTCTTTGAGTATTTTTTATTTGTGATTTAAGTGTTGACACTTAATTATATTATATAAAACTAATGTAATAAAAGTAAAAAATAATGTTGAATGATGTAATTAATGTTGATTGTTACACACTTGTTTAATTCCTTCTTAGGATTATTTAGATATTGCTTCAAATTTTTGATACTTATTAGTCCGATTAATAAAATGGTTTTACAAGTACAAGACACAGGAATTCTTAATTTACGATGTTGAATTATAATTCACATCTACGTTGGAAATAGGTAAATAATACTTCATGTCTTTAACTCCCTCCTTTGTGAGTCATATTTAATGTTATCTTTCTCCAAATCGTTTATAATAGTTGTGTAATATGGACCATCCGTCCAATACCGATTTTTTAGTCTGTGTGAACCATCAATTACACGTCACAATGTATGTAATGAAGTAAACCTGGCAGATAAAGATTATATCATATATTTTTTATTTATTTAAATAAAATTTAGATAAATAAAACTAAACAAAAACAATTAAGGAACAACGGACAAGTAAAACACAAATAATTGTATATATGTTGTAAGGATTTTCTAGTCGTGGTGGATGTTCCAAATCCTTGTGATAAAAATTAACAAGAAACTCATAGTATATGGGTTGTAAGAGTTTTCTAGTCGTGGTAGGTTGTTCCAAATCTGCAATAAAAATTAAAAAGAAACTCATGAGCACCGAAATCGAAATCTTACTTCGGAAGATCTCATTTTATTACTAGAAAAAAAAAAAAAACAAACAAATTATTCTTCCTCTATCCCAACTGCTCTATCAAGACAGTGTTGGGTCTTGTTTTGACTAGTTCCTTGATCCCGAACTAACCCAGGGTGTATGTCTTGCATTGGCATCGCATATTATCTGCACAAAGTGCTTTAACGGCTTCACTGAGCAACTTGACATCCTCTTTTGACGCTTGTTTTCCATGTAATCCTATACTTAAACTTAGCGGCAAGGGATTCTTATACTTTAATAAGACTGGCTCTACATTTAATGTTTTTATGCTTTTAGGTCGAAATGGGTTTGGAGCTGCGATTTTCTGCTAAAAAAAAAAGTATAAGTAGCAAACACTTTTCTTGATAAATTATAAGAATTCTTTTATTTTTCTAAATCTAAAGAGGTTGTTATTGGAGCTCATCGTTGGTTGAGGAGCGAATGATTATAGTGTTGGGTATGTTACAGGACCAAGTAGTCTATAAAAAAGCGTCAATAGGTATTTGGAAATTGGGATGATTGGCTAAGATCCAGTTATACAGACAACTTCTCGACATAGGTAAAAGACCTTCATAGCTGCCTTTAGCTAGAGCACGTCCCAGACCTAAACATTTT
Organism: Episyrphus balteatus; assembly: GCF_945859705.1. NCBI lineage: Eukaryota > Metazoa > Arthropoda > Insecta > Diptera > Syrphidae > Episyrphus > Episyrphus balteatus. Next base: position 169,134,720 of record NC_079134.1, read on the forward strand.
TTCATTTCTTCTAATGTGTCTGATTTGATATTGAGAATGTTTTGAGGAGTGCCAAAAGTAACTGTTACATAGTCCTTTTTCCAAGGTATTCTTATCAAAGGAGGTCGTGACTTGTCCGGTCTAGGTGGTAACATTAGAGTTGTGGATAATTCAGTCTTATTTGCAATGGTGTTTACCAATTTCTGAGTGGTATCTGTAACCATTTTTACTGAAGTGTTAAGACGTGCAATGGTGCTTAGCACGGTCTTCTGAATTGTCTCTGTATTTTGTACAGAAGTTTCAACTGACTGTCTGCTGAAGTCAAGTACTTTTTGTTGTCCTGAGACTAGCTCAGTTAATTTTGATAAGGTCTCATCCATTAAGTTCTTGGTCTGATGATGTGAGGAATCTCACATAAGACATTTTGTCAGCCAGAGCATCAATAGCTTTTGCATGGGATTCAATGAGTTCCCCTGACACTGACTGATTCAGACTCTTTTAAGACAGGGCCTGGTAATCCGGGTTGGGGTGGATTGGTCGTATGATCAGACATATGGATGCAGATGGTAATAGTTATGAGAATAATTAAAATAGTCAAAAAGATGATCATAAACCTTATGAATGTCAAGTTGTATTTGAGTACTTTCTAGTATTACACGGAATAAGTTAAAGGTTGAATGAGTCTTTAAGGAAAAATCATGTTTTTAGAATAGATAGTATTATTATCTTAATAATAATCTTAATAAATATCTTAACTTTGTTTAATCACAACCGACTTCTTCGGGCATAAGATATCAACTGACACAAACTATAAATGTTCTTGCCACACTAGGCGATGAAAAGAAACAAACTTTTTCACCACACTTTCGGTGATGTGGGTTGACTTCTAGTTTCCTTAACGACAAACAAAAGAAATCTCCTAATTCTGGTGCTTGTTTTTTATTTGTTATTTGGGAGTGTGCCAAAACAATATACAGAATGTGCGTTTAGAACCAAAATAAATAGTTATTTTTGCCTCTCTTTTTTTAGAAACGAGACGGCTACAATCCGCTGTAGTTTTGGGCCTCAACCAACAACCTGCGCCATCCAGCTCAAAATAAGTGGTTATTTATGTTTCTCCTTACGAGAATCGTAACGTCCTTTTTTGACCCTTGCTTTTTACGTATAATACCACACTATTCTTTAAAGGAGTGAAGAGACTATCTTTTACTTAGTCTCACTTAGGCATTTAATGGCTAAAATTATATTAGATCGAGAAAATCATATTTGGAGGAAGGAGGTGATCATACACACCCTCTCAACCTCAATTTAACTTTGTATCCATCATGTGGACGCTCACAGGCCTCTGAAATAACCATAGTTGAATTAAATCCACACATTTTGACGGGTGTATTGTATCTTTTTGTCCCGTGGATCTCATTTTATGTACCTTCAGATAGTGGAGAAAGAATTTAAGTAAATTTCCACCAGAACAAAAAAACAAATTTCCAAATTTGTTTGTTTTGTTGACCTCCTCCTATCTGGGATACTTAATCGCTCTTTATATTAATCATATGTATTCTTTGCGATTCTTTATAAAGATACCGAATCTAAAAGAAAAAGGTCGAGACTACATTAAAGCCCATAAATAATGTAAATAAAACCAGACGACTATTCAAAACTTATAAAATTTATTTATTCAATTTGATCACTATTGTAGTTCACGCTCAGTACAAGAATGAATGTTTTTAATTAAGACAAAATACAAGCTCAACAGGAACTTTACTAACTGGTATCCGACCATATCCAAATTTGTGTCGATAAATACTCGACTTAAGTGGAATCAATGGAAGATGATTCAATGCTAGAAAATACCTTGGTTTCTAATCATCTCCAGTTTCTTTTTCAATGATCCGGTTTACTTTATCCTCCAAAGATTCAGCACACTTTTTTTAAGAATTTTCTTATTTGTTTGAGGCAATTAATTAAGTGAACGTGCTACGATCCCTTAACACCTCCTTTCGTTGCACTACTTTTTACAAAAGAAATACACATGGATCAGGAAGACGCTCATTTCCATATCCACGAGTTATTGGATAAGCGATATCTCTCGTCAAATCCACCGAAGAAATACAAAATAAAAAATGCACGACCAAGCACTCTATGATTAAATTATAAAAAAGTATTTAAAATAAAATTCACCTCTATTGTTAAAAATTGTTTAATAATCTACTTTTTCTAAACTTCAACTTTAGTAAGAAAAATTTTTCACGCTACTGAATGCAATTTCGTAATTTTAAGGCCACATTGTCCATCAAGTTTGGATACGAAAACTTGTTGGACTTGTTGTCACCAAATTCGGTCTTATTTTGACTCGTTCCTTAATATCGAACTACCTCAGAGTGTATGTCTTGCATTGGCATCGCATATTATCTGCACAAAGTGCTTTAAGGGCTTCACTGAGCAACTTGACATCCTCTTGACCCTTGTTTTCCATGTAATCCCATACTTAAACTTTAACAGGTATGCAGGTGCATACCTTAATATTCGGCTATGAAGGACCATGATAAATAAAGGGGATATGGATTCTTATACTCGATCAAGACTGGCTCTAGATTTTGGAGGGTTTCTGATTTCAGGCCGTAAGGAGGTTATTTAACAACTTGCCCGATTATAGTCGCCTATTAAAAGAACAAAAAAAAAATATTAGTAGATGACACTTTTCTTTTTAAATAATAACTTTATTTTAACACAACCGACTTCTCCGGGAATCAGATATCGACAGACACTGACAATTAAGAATGAACTCGCCACACTCGGCGGGGAAAAGAAAGGAATTTGTATTTGTTCGCCACACTTTTGATGGGCTCACTCCGAGTTTCCTTAACGGCTTAAAGCAAAAGGAATCCCCTAATCCAGGTGCTTTTTTTTATTCATTGTTTGGAGTGTGCCAAAACAACGAATGTTTGATATTTCCTTCAAAGGTCCACTTCGGAATTTTCGAGAGACGTGCCTTTTTTTTATTCCACACTAAACCTAACTTACTTATAAATATATTTAATTGCGTAGTTAAATATTCGGCTACGAATGACCATAATTAATGGAGCGCAATGGACACTTTTATACTTTTAACAATAAAATAAAACATATTATTTTATTTTAACTTGATTTTCACGTCCTCTTTATTCAAAGATGTGAATAAGTTCGGCTCTGGAGTGTGCCAAAACAACGAATATTTGATATTTCCTTCAAAGGTTCACTTCAGAATTTGCATTTAAAAATTACAATAAGTGATTATTAGGTGTCTCTCTTTCCGAGATACGTGGACGTCCTTTTAAACCCTTGTTTTCCTCGTAATCCCAAAGAACTGGGAGAGCCAACTCTTTCAAAAATTAATTTAACAAAATAAAATCGTAAATATACCCTATTCAATTCTTTCATGAAAGAAGACTGGAAACTTAAATCATCAATAAATGACATTTTATAGGTTTAAGCAGTTCATCCGGTGATCCTTACTTACTTGCTTTTTTTTGACATTGTATTTTGATTAAAATCACTCATGGCTTCAAAATAAATAAAACTATGGAAGAAAAAAAATAGTAAGATACCAAAACTCAATGATTAATAATTATAATATTACATATTTCACCTCTATTGTTGAAAACTGTTTAAAACACACAATTCATATATCCCAGATTGGGTATATATGCCCTAATCACTAAACGATATCTGAGATGAACTTTTCTTCTCAACTCGTTTGATGGGCTTTTAAAAAGTGACCATGACAACAAAGTTTTTACTTTTTTTTTCACGAACTGATTTTAAGTTTATAATGAATAAAAAAAAACTTCTTATTAAACCGACTTCGCCATTTATATTAGGTACAGCAGATACTAGTAGTTTGCTCACTAATTGATAATTTGGATCCAACGGAGAATGTGTTATAAATGTCGAACGATAGAACGAGAACGGCCATTCCGTTTTCGGCTTTTTGCAGATCTTTGAAAAATCGTATACATCTAATTTCACGACTTGGTATCCATGTTCTCCTGGCGATGTTAAAGTATACGATTTCCCTTGAGTTTGTTCTGCAAATAGACTGACAAATTGAACCAATCTTCCAGTATATGTAAGTGCACGAAGGATCTCCCTCGATGGTACAAGGCCAATTAAACTTTGCCCTGTACGTCACAACACTTCCAACTTCACCAAATCACTTTTTATTCCTAAGGGGAATAGAAAAAAAAAAAGAAATCAAAGTAAATGCTTAATATATTAAGTTAAATTAAATAAACCACTTCCCTAACAACACTAGACAGGCTCCTCGTTGGGCGCCAATTTTTTTTTTCTACTTCACTAAACGATATTTGAGATTAACTTTTCTTCTCAACTCGTTTGATGGGCTTTTAAAAAGTGACCATAACAAACAACACAGTTTTTATTTTTTTTCACGAACTGATTTTAAGATTACAATGAATACAAAAAAAACTTAATAAACTGACTGTGCCAGTTATATTAGGCACAGCAAACACTACTAATTTCATCACTAATTGATAATTGGGATCCAACGGAGAATGTGTTTTGAATGTCGAACGATAGAACGACCATTCTGTTTTCAACCTCTTGCAGATCTTTGAAAAATCGTATACCTACATTAATTTCCCGACTCGGTATCCATGTTCTCCTGGCGATGTTATAGTATACGATTTCCCTTAAGTCTTTCTACAAATAGATTGACAAATTTACCCAGTGTTGTAACGTGTATTTCCAAACCTAAATCATGGTGGACAAAAAAACAAATTTCCAAATTTGTTTGTTTTGTTGACCTCCTCCTATCTGGGATACTTAATCGCTCTTTATATTAATCATATGTATTCTTTGCGATTCTTTATAAAGATACCGAATCTAAAAGAAAAAGGTCGAGACTACATTAAAGCCCATAAATAATGTAAATAAAACCAGACGACTATTCAAAACTTATAAAATTTATTTATTCAATTTGATCACTATTGTAGTTCACGCTCAGTACAAAAATGAATGTTTTTAATTAAGACAAAATACAAGCTCAACAGGAACTTTACTAACTGGTATCCGACCATATCCAAATTTTGTGTCGATAAATACTCGACTTAAGTGGAATCAATGGAAGATGATTCAATGCTAGAAAATACCTTGGTTTCTAATCATCTCCAGTTTCTTTTTCAATGATCCGGTTTACTTTATCCTCCAAAGATTCAGCACACTTTTTTTAAGAATTTTCTTATTTGTTTGAGGCAATTAATTAAGTGAACGTGCTACGATCCCTTAACACCTCCTTTCGTTGCACTACTTTTTACAAAAGAAATACACATGGATCAGGAAGACGCTCATTTCCATATCCACGAGTTATTGGATAAGCGATATCTCTCGTCAAATCCACCGAAGAAATACAAAATAAAAAATGCACGACCAAGCACTCTATGATTAAATTATAAAAAAGTATTTAAAATAAAATTCACCTCTATTGTTAAAAATTGTTTAATAATCTACTTTTTCTAAACTTCAACTTTAGTAAGAAAAATTTTTCACGCTACTGAATGCAATTTCGTAATTTTAAGGCCACATTGTCCATCAAGTTTGGATACGAAAACTTGTTGGACTTGTTGTCACCAAATTCGGTCTTATTTTGACTCGTTCCTTAATATCGAACTACCTCAGAGTGTATGTCTTGCATTGGCATCGCATATTATCTGCACAAAGTGCTTTAAGGGCTTCACTGAGCAACTTGACATCCTCTTGACCCTTGTTTTCCATGTAATCCCATACTTAAACTTTAACAGGTATGCAGGTGCATACCTTAATATTCGGCTATGAAGGACCATGATAAATAAAGGGGATATGGATTCTTATACTCGATCAAGACTGGCTCTAGATTTTGGAGGGTTTCTGATTTCAGGCCGTAAGGAGGTTATTTAACAACTTGCCCGATTATAGTCGCCTATTAAAAGAACAAAAAAAAAATATTAGTAGATGACACTTTTCTTTTTAAATAATAACTTTATTTTAACACAACCGACTTCTCCGGGAATCAGATATCGACAGACACTGACAATTAAGAATGAACTCGCCACACTCGGCGGGGAAAAGAAAGGAATTTGTATTTGTTCGCCACACTTTTGATGGGCTCACTCCGAGTTTCCTTAACGGCTTAAAGCAAAAGGAATCCCCTAATCCAGGTGCTTTTTTTTATTCATTGTTTGGAGTGTGCCAAAACAACGAATGTTTGATATTTCCTTCAAAGGTCCACTTCGGAATTTTCGAGAGACGTGCCTTTTTTTTATTCCACACTAAACCTAACTTACTTATAAATATATTTAATTGCGTAGTTAAATATTCGGCTACGAATGACCATAATTAATGGAGCGCAATGGACACTTTTATACTTTTAACAATAAAATAAAACATATTATTTTATTTTAACTTGATTTTCACGTCCTCTTTATTCAAAGATGTGAATAAGTTCGGCTCTGGAGTGTGCCAAAACAACGAATATTTGATATTTCCTTCAAAGGTTCACTTCAGAATTTGCATTTAAAAATTACAATAAGTGATTATTAGGTGTCTCTCTTTCCGAGATACGTGGACGTCCTTTTAAACCCTTGTTTTCCTCGTAATCCCAAAGAACTGGGAGAGCCAACTCTTTCAAAAATTAATTTAACAAAATAAAATCGTAAATATACCCTATTCAATTCTTTCATGAAAGAAGACTGGAAACTTAAATCATCAATAAATGACATTTTATAGGTTTAAGCAGTTCATCCGGTGATCCTTACTTACTTGCTTTTTTTTGACATTGTATTTTGATTAAAATCACTCATGGCTTCAAAATAAATAAAACTATGGAAGAAAAAAAATAGTAAGATACCAAAACTCAATGATTAATAATTATAATATTACATATTTCACCTCTATTGTTGAAAACTGTTTAAAACACACAATTCATATATCCCAGATTGGGTATATATGCCCTAATCACTAAACGATATCTGAGATGAACTTTTCTTCTCAACTCGTTTGATGGGCTTTTAAAAAGTGACCATGACAACAAAGTTTTTACTTTTTTTTTCACGAACTGATTTTAAGTTTATAATGAATAAAAAAAAACTTCTTATTAAACCGACTTCGCCATTTATATTAGGTACAGCAGATACTAGTAGTTTGCTCACTAATTGATAATTTGGATCCAACGGAGAATGTGTTATAAATGTCGAACGATAGAACGAGAACGGCCATTCCGTTTTCGGCTTTTTGCAGATCTTTGAAAAATCGTATACATCTAATTTCACGACTTGGTATCCATGTTCTCCTGGCGATGTTAAAGTATACGATTTCCCTTGAGTTTGTTCTGCAAATAGACTGACAAATTGAACCAATCTTCCAGTATATGTAAGTGCACGAAGGATCTCCCTCGATGGTACAAGGCCAATTAAACTTTGCCCTGTACGTCACAACACTTCCAACTTCACCAAATCACTTTTTATTCCTAAGGGGAATAGAAAAAAAAAAAGAAATCAAAGTAAATGCTTAATATATTAAGTTAAATTAAATAAACCACTTCCCTAACAACACTAGACAGGCTCCTCGTTGGGCGCCAATTTTTTTTTTCTACTTCACTAAACGATATTTGAGATTAACTTTTCTTCTCAACTCGTTTGATGGGCTTTTAAAAAGTGACCATAACAAACAACACAGTTTTTATTTTTTTTCACGAACTGATTTTAAGATTACAATGAATACAAAAAAAACTTAATAAACTGACTGTGCCAGTTATATTAGGCACAGCAAACACTACTAATTTCATCACTAATTGATAATTGGGATCCAACGGAGAATGTGTTTTGAATGTCGAACGATAGAACGACCATTCTGTTTTCAACCTCTTGCAGATCTTTGAAAAATCGTATACCTACATTAATTTCCCGACTCGGTATCCATGTTCTCCTGGCGATGTTATAGTATACGATTTCCCTTAAGTCTTTCTACAAATAGATTGACAAATTTACCCAGTGTTGTAACGTGTATTTCCAAACCTAAATCATGGTGGACAAAAAAACAAATTTCCAAATTTGTTTGTTTTGTTGACCTCCTCCTATCTGGGATACTTAATCGCTCTTTATATTAATCATATGTATTCTTTGCGATTCTTTATAAAGATACCGAATCTAAAAGAAAAAGGTCGAGACTACATTAAAGCCCATAAATAATGTAAATAAAACCAGACGACTATTCAAAACTTATAAAATTTATTTATTCAATTTGATCACTATTGTAGTTCACGCTCAGTACAAAAATGAATGTTTTTAATTAAGACAAAATACAAGCTCAACAGGAACTTTACTAACTGGTATCCGACCATATCCAAATTTTGTGTCGATAAATACTCGACTTAAGTGGAATCAATGGAAGATGATTCAATGCTAGAAAATACCTTGGTTTCTAATCATCTCCAGTTTCTTTTTCAATGATCCGGTTTACTTTATCCTCCAAAGATTCAGCACACTTTTTTTAAGAATTTTCTTATTTGTTTGAGGCAATTAATTAAGTGAACGTGCTACGATCCCTTAACACCTCCTTTCGTTGCACTACTTTTTACAAAAGAAATACACATGGATCAGGAAGACGCTCATTTCCATATCCACGAGTTATTGGATAAGCGATATCTCTCGTCAAATCCACCGAAGAAATACAAAATAAAAAATGCACGACCAAGCACTCTATGATTAAATTATAAAAAAGTATTTAAAATAAAATTCACCTCTATTGTTAAAAATTGTTTAATAATCTACTTTTTCTAAACTTCAACTTTAGTAAGAAAAATTTTTCACGCTACTGAATGCAATTTCGTAATTTTAAGGCCACATTGTCCATCAAGTTTGGATACGAAAACTTGTTGGACTTGTTGTCACCAAATTCGGTCTTATTTTGACTCGTTCCTTAATATCGAACTACCTCAGAGTGTATGTCTTGCATTGGCATCGCATATTATCTGCACAAAGTGCTTTAAGGGCTTCACTGAGCAACTTGACATCCTCTTGACCCTTGTTTTCCATGTAATCCCATACTTAAACTTTAACAGGTATGCAGGTGCATACCTTAATATTCGGCTATGAAGGACCATGATAAATAAAGGGGATATGGATTCTTATACTCGATCAAGACTGGCTCTAGATTTTGGAGGGTTTCTGATTTCAGGCCGTAAGGAGGTTATTTAACAACTTGCCCGATTATAGTCGCCTATTAAAAGAACAAAAAAAAAATATTAGTAGATGACACTTTTCTTTTTAAATAATAACTTTATTTTAACACAACCGACTTCTCCGGGAATCAGATATCGACAGACACTGACAATTAAGAATGAACTCGCCACACTCGGCGGGGAAAAGAAAGGAATTTGTATTTGTTCGCCACACTTTTGATGGGCTCACTCCGAGTTTCCTTAACGGCTTAAAGCAAAAGGAATCCCCTAATCCAGGTGCTTTTTTTTATTCATTGTTTGGAGTGTGCCAAAACAACGAATGTTTGATATTTCCTTCAAAGGTCCACTTCGGAATTTTCGAGAGACGTGCCTTTTTTTTATTCCACACTAAACCTAACTTACTTATAAATATATTTAATTGCGTAGTTAAATATTCGGCTACGAATGACCATAATTAATGGAGCGCAATGGACACTTTTATACTTTTAACAATAAAATAAAACATATTATTTTATTTTAACTTGATTTTCACGTCCTCTTTATTCAAAGATGTGAATAAGTTCGGCTCTGGAGTGTGCCAAAACAACGAATATTTGATATTTCCTTCAAAGGTTCACTTCAGAATTTGCATTTAAAAATTACAATAAGTGATTATTAGGTGTCTCTCTTTCCGAGATACGTGGACGTCCTTTTAAACCCTTGTTTTCCTCGTAATCCCAAAGAACTGGGAGAGCCAACTCTTTCAAAAATTAATTTAACAAAATAAAATCGTAAATATACCCTATTCAATTCTTTCATGAAAGAAGACTGGAAACTTAAATCATCAATAAATGACATTTTATAGGTTTAAGCAGTTCATCCGGTGATCCTTACTTACTTGCTTTTTTTTGACATTGTATTTTGATTAAAATCACTCATGGCTTCAAAATAAATAAAACTATGGAAGAAAAAAAATAGTAAGATACCAAAACTCAATGATTAATAATTATAATATTACATATTTCACCTCTATTGTTGAAAACTGTTTAAAACACACAATTCATATATCCCAGATTGGGTATATATGCCCTAATCACTAAACGATATCTGAGATGAACTTTTCTTCTCAACTCGTTTGATGGGCTTTTAAAAAGTGACCATGACAACAAAGTTTTTACTTTTTTTTTCACGAACTGATTTTAAGTTTATAATGAATAAAAAAAAACTTCTTATTAAACCGACTTCGCTATTTATATTAGGCACAGCAGATACTAGTAGTTTGCTCACTAATTGATAATTTGGATCCAACGGAGAATGTGTTATAAATGTCGAACGATAGAACGAGAACGGCCATTCCGTTTTCGGCTTTTTGCAGATCTTTGAAAAATCGTATACATCTAATTTCACGACTTGGTATCCATGTTCTCCTGGCGATGTTAAAGTATACGATTTCCCTTGAGTTTGTTCTGCAAATAGACTGACAAATTGAACCAATCTTCCAGTATATGTAAGTGCACGAAGGATCTCCCTCGATGGTACAAGGCCAATTAAACTTTGCCCTGTACGTCACAACACTTCCAACTTCACCAAATCACTTTTTATTCCTAATAGCCCAGGGAAATTAGTAATTTAAATCGCATTTTTCGCGGGACAAAATTTTTTTCATGGAATGTGTTCGGGTGGTTGTCCTTATCATAAAAGTCAATTTGTTGGGAAAATTGGAGGTTGGGAACAGCCGCCATCTTGGAAAAGAGATTGGTAGCGTTTTTATTGAATAGCTCCATTGTTATTCATTTTAACAGAAAATGACAAAGGTAGGACTTATTAACAATAAAATTATCTAAACAATGATATACAAAACAATTCCGTGAGTTGATTAAATAAAATTTTATAGTTGGTCAAAGTGCGGGTTTGTTTCGCAAGGTTGGGACAAAATGACATTTTTTCATATATCTGACGAACTTTTGATTTGTTTGGATAATTCTTCAAGAATGAATTATAGTACTTATAATTACCTATAAAATGAGCCCACAATCGTTATTGTAACCATCGTATTGTAGAAGTAATCTAACTCCGAAACTCTCCATGTACTAGTCAAAAGTGAGAAAAAAGCTAGTTTTTTGCTAGTAGGCCGAGAAAATTTTGGGAGTAGAGGTATAACCAAAATATAAGTACGCAGTTTTGTTGCCATACTCGTGTTAATGTCGATTTCAAAGGTCAGACAACTCTAATTTTGGGCTTTATACGGTTTTTGGGGGGTTAAATAACGTAAGGTTTCTAGTTAACGTGAATGGGCTAAATTTATACTATTTGAAATTATAAATATACAAGCTGATTCCCTATTATTTTTCCTAAATCTAGACACCCCAATCTTGAGGATGTGACCAATAGAACTCAAGATATAAGCCGTTTATACGATTATGTTTTAGAGGCTTTTTTGTTTCGATTTTTGTTTGTTTATTTGAATTGAAAAGCCTGATATGGTTAGTTAAAAAACCTTACATCGTGAGTTCTATTAACCCCATAGCCGAGATTAAGGTGTCCAGATTTAGGAAAAATAATAGAGCATCAGCTTGTATATTTATAATTTCAAATAGTATAAATTTAGCCCATTCACGTTAACTGGAAAACTTACGTTATTTAACCCCCCAAAAACCGTATAAAGCCCAAAATTAGAGTTGTCAGACCTTTGAAATCGACATTAACACGAGTATGGCAGCAAAACTGCGTACTTATATTTTGGTTATACCTCTACTCCTAAAATTTTCTCGGCCTACTAGCAAAAAACTAGCTTTTTTCTCACTTTTGACTAGTACATGGAGAGTTTCGGAGTTAGATTACTTCTACAATACGATGGTTACAATAACGATTGTGGGCTCATTTTATAGGTAATTATAAGTAATATAATTCATTCTTGAAGAATTATCCAAACAAATCAAAAGTTCGTCAGATATATGAAAAAATGTCATTTTGTCCCAACCTTGCGAAACAAACCCGCACTTTGACCAACTATAAAATTTTATTTAATCAACTCACGGAATTGTTTTGTATATCATTGTTTAGATAATTTTATTGTTAATAAGTCCTACCTTTGTCATTTTCTGTTAAAATGAATAACAATGGAGCTATTCAATAAAAACGCTACCAATCTCTTTTCCAAGATGGCGGCTGTTCCCAACCTCCAATTTTCCCAACAAATTGACTTTTATGATAAGGACAACCACCCGAACACATTCCATGAAAAAAATTTTGTCCCGCGAAAAATGCGATTTCATGCCCATATTTTGACTAATTGCCCTGAGCTATAAGGGGAATAGAAAAAAAAAGAACTCAAAGTAAATGCTTAATATATTAAGTTAAATTAAATAAACCACTTCCCTAACAACACTAGACAGGCTCCTCGTTGGGCGCCAATTTTTTTTTTTCTACTTCACTAAACGATATTTGAGATTAACTTTTCTTCTCAACTCGTTTGATGGGCTTTTAAAAAGTGACCATAACAAACAACACAGTTTTTATTTTTTTTCACGAACTGATTTTAAGATTACAATGAATACAAAAAAAACTTATTAAACTGACTGTGCCAGTTATATTAGGCACAGCAAACACTACTAATTTCATCACTAATTGATAATTGGGATCCAACGGAGAATGTGTTTTGAATGTCGAACGATAGAACGACCATTCTGTTTTCAACCTCTTGCAGATCTTTGAAAAATCGTATACCTACATTAATTTCCCGACTCGGTATCCATGTTCTCCTGGCGATGTTATAGTATACGATTTCCCTTAAGACTTTCTACAAATAGATTGACAAATTTACCCAGTGTTGAAACGTGTATTTCCAAACCTAAATCAAGGTGGACAAAAAAACAAATTTCCAAATTTGTTTGTTTTGTTGATCTCCTCATATCTGGGATACTTAATCGCTCTTAATATTAATCATATGTATTCTTTGCGATTCCTTATAAAGATACCAAATCTAAAAGAAAAAGGTCGAGACTACATTAAAGCCCATAAATAATGTAAATAAAACCAGACGACTATTCAAAACTTATAAAATTTATTTATTCAATTTGATCACTATTGTAGTTCACGCTTAGTACAAGAATGAATGTTTTTAATTAAGACAAAATACAAGCTCAACAGGAACTTTACTAACTGGTATCCGACCATATCCAAATTTGTGTCGATAAATACTCGACTTAAGTGGAATCAATGGAAGATGATTCAATGCTAGAAAATACCTTGGTTTCTAATCATCTCCAGTTTCTTTTTCAATGATCCGGTTTACTTTATCCTCCAAAGATTCAGCACACTTTTTTAAGAATTTTCTTATTTGTTTGAGCGTTTGAGGCAATTAATTAAGTGAACGTGCTACGATCCCTTAACACCTCCTTTCGTTGCACTACTTTTTACAAAAGAAATACACATGGATCAGGAAGACGCTCATTTCCATATCCACGAGTTATTGGATAAGCGATATCTCTCGTCAAATCCACCGAAGAAATACAAAATAAAAAATGCACGACCAAGCACTCTATGATTAAATTATAAAAAAGTATTTAAAATAAAATTCACCTCTATTGTTAAAAATTGTTTAATAATCTACTTTTTCTAAACTTCAACTTTAGTAAGAAAAATTTTTCACGCTACTGAATGCAATTTCGTAATTTTAAGGCCACATTGTCCATCAAGTTTGGATACGAAAACTTGTTGGACTTGTTGTCACCAAATTCGGTCTTATTTTGACTCGTTCCTTAATATCGAACTACCTCAGAGTGTATGTCTTGCATTGGCATCGCATATTATCTGCACAAAGTGCTTTAAGGGCTTCACTGAGCAACTTGACATCCTCTTGACCCTTGTTTTCCATGTAATCCCATACTTAAACTTTAACAGGTATGCAGGTGCATACCTTAATATTCGGCTATGAAGGACCATGATAAATAAAGGGGATATGGATTCTTATACTCGATCAAGACTGGCTCTAGATATTGGAGGGTTTCTGATTTCAGGCCGTAAGGAGGTTATTTAACAACTTGCCCGATTATAGTCGCCTATTAAAAGAACAAAAAAAAAAAATATTAGTAGATGACACTTTTCTTTTTAAATAATAACTTTATTTTAACACAACCGACTTCTTCGGGAATCAGATATCGACAGGGGAAAAGAAAGGAATTTGTCTTTGTTCGCCACACTTTTGATGGGCTCACTCCGAGTTTCCTTAACGGCTTAAAGCAAAAGGAATCCCCTAATCGAGGTGCTTTTTTTTATTCATTGTTTGGAGTGTGCCAAAACAACGAATGTTTGATATTTCCTTCAAAGGTACACTTCAGAATTTCCGAGAGACGTGTCTCGTTTGTATACCACACTAAACCTAACTTACATATAAATATATTTAATTCCAGTTTCCTTAACGGCTTAAAGCAAAATGAATCCACTAATCCAGGTGCTTTTTTTAATTCATTGTTTGGAGTGTGCCAAAACAACGAATGTTTGATATTTCCTTCAAAGGTACACTTCAGAATTTGCGAGAGACGTGTCTCTTTTGATTTCCACACTAAACCTAACTTACATATAAATATATTTAATTCCAGTTTCCTTAACGGCTTAAAGCAAAAGGAATCCACTAATCCAGGTGCTTTTTTTAATTCATTGTTTGGAGTGTGCCAAAACAACGAATGTTTGATATTTCCTTCAAAGGTACACTCCAGAATTTCCGAGAGACGTGTCTCTTTTTGTATTCCACACTAAACCTAACTTACATATAAATATATTTAATTGCGTAGTTTAATATTCGACTACGAAGGACCATAATTAATGGAGCGCTATGGACACTTTTATACTTTTAATTTAACAATAAAATAAAACATTGTTGTTTTATTTGACTTGCACGTCCTTTTTATTCAAAGATGTGAATAAGACTGGCTCTGGAGTGTGCCAAAACAACGAATGTTTGATATTTCCTTCAAAGGTACACTTCGGAATTTTCGAGAGACGTGCCTTTTATTTATTCCACACTAAACCTAACTTACATATAAATATATTTAATTGCGTAGTTAAATATTCGGCTACGAATGACCATAATTAATGGAGCGCAATGGACACTTTTATACTTTTAACAATAAAATAAAACATATTATTTTATTTTAACTTGATTTTCACGTCCTCTTTATTCAAAGATGTGAATAAGTTCAGCTCTGGAGTGTGCCAAAACAACGAATATTTGATATTTCCTTCAAAGGTTCACTTCAGAATTTGCATTTAAAAATTACAATAAGTGATTATTAGGTGTCTCTCTTTCCGAGATACGTGGACGTCCTTTTAAACCCTTGTTTTCCTCGTAATCCACAAGAACTGGGAGAGCCAACTCTTTCAAAAATTAATTTAACAAAATAAAATCGTAAATATACCCTATTCAATTCTTTCATGAAAGAAGACTGGAAACTTAAATCATCAATAAATGACATTTTATAGGTTTAAGCAGATCATCCGGTGATCCTTACTTACTTACTTTTTTTTTGACATAGTATTTTGATTAAAATCACTCATGGCTTCAAAATTAATAAAACTATGGAAGAAAAAAAATAGTAAGATACCAAAACTCAATGATTAACAATTATAATATTATATATTTCACGTCTATTGTTGAAAACTGTTTAAAACTTTTACACTTCTTAACCACAACTTCACCATATAAAGTTTTGCATTCTACACACTACACTTCTTAACCACAACTTCACCATATATTTTTTGCATTCTACTAAATGCAATTTCTTATTAGTTCCTTTGTTATTACTTATTCATATATGTATCCCAGATTGGGTATATATGCCTCAATCACTAAACGATATCTGAGATGAACTTTTCTTCTCAACTCGTTTGATGGGCTTTTAAAAAGTGACCATGACAACAAAGTTTTTACTTTTTTTTCACGAACTGATTTTAAGTTTATAATGAATAAAAAAAAACTTCTTATTAAACCGACTTCGCCATTTATATTAGGCACAGCAGATACTAGTAGTTTGCTCAATAATTCATAATTGGGATCCAACGGAGAATGTGTTATGAATGTCGAACTATAGAACTAGAACGGCCATTCCGTTTTCAACCTCTTGCAGATCTTTGAAAAATCGTATACCAACATTAATTTCCCGACTCGGTATCCATGTTCTCCTGGCGATGTAGTATACGATTTCCCTTGAGTCTTTCTACAAATAGATTGACAAATTTACCCAGTGTTGTAACGTGTATTTCCAACTTGGAACAACTTGTCGAGCAAATCTTCTAGTAATTTTGTTTTCGAAGCACTGGAAGAAAGAACATCTTCAGGAATTATTGGAGTATGTGTTATCGTGCATGACGTGTAAATGGTTTCCATGGTGCGCGATGATGTGGATTTTCTACAAATTTGTCTGTTATCTAATTGAGGTCTCCATGGTGATATTCGATTCCAAGAACATCGCGAACCACTCGCTCACTAAACTCCTTAGAGAATAATTGCTTAGTTTTTTCCTTTGAGGCAATTACTATTTTCCGAGCATAAAGAAGGGATTCCGTAAACATATATAAAATTTTCTTCGCTTCGAACATTTGTTTCCTTAAAGGAGAGAGAGGTCAAAATCTCTAATGTCGAAATGGAATGCATCACAAATTCCTTCCTCCAAAATTATCTGCAGAAGTGACAATATGGGTCATAATCTCTTGACTACAGGTCGTTGGCCCCCTCATTTGATATGTTTATATCCTTCGTATCCTCCGTTGCTTTCCTTTTCTTTTAGTTTTTTTTCCATCACTATCACTTCGTTCAATGCTTGCGTAATCGGTACAACTAAACCTTCGTCGTACTCGTCATCAAAAGAATTTGATTTTACTCGGTGCCCAACTAAATAAAACACCACAATTTTCAACGTGAGAAAATTATATATAAAAAAAACAGTTTTACCGTTTTGTTTCACGTAAACCGAATCCATGTGGGCTTGAGTATTCCCACAAGCAAGGAGAGTCTCTAAATGTTTGGTGAAGGTACTGTGTGCCGAAACAGCTGTTACGCCCTAAAATAAAATAACACCAATGTCCAAAGACCAAAACAAAGAAGAAAACTGAAAGAAAAAAAGTGAAATTTGTTTGATTGCACGGCTTTGTCGATGTTCTCCAAACCAGGAGAGTCTTGACTTATGCTTTAAATCGTTCGGCTGATGGTGGGAGTTGATCTGGCTGAGATCAACCATCCTTCTTGAAGCCATTTTAACTATGAACACAGGGTGTTTTTTTCACAGGGTGAACAAAATTAATGGAAACACTATTTTTAAAGTATCCATCAATAGTTAATAGATGGCGCTTGAGAGTTGGAACGACATAAAATGTACCATCCATTAACCGACACATCAAAAACGGCATTGATCATTGCCCAAAATTTAAAAAAAAAATCCTTGATCCCCCGCTTAGGGGAAAAAACCATTTTTTATACTCCCGACTAACTTGGGAGTTAAGAACAAACACCAGATTTTTATTTTTAAAACTAAAACCTTTATTAGAACTTTTACTTAATTTAGTTTAGAGGACTTAATTTATTTTAATACAGATTTTTGATTTATTTAATTTCTTTTTTCACTGCCGTCACACATTTTACAATACATTCCTTTGGCAACGGCACAATTTAGCAGCTGAGCCATTAAACATTAAAATAATCATTTGTAATGTCTTTTATTAAGTCATAAGACCGATTGTATAGCCGATTCGTACAATCACTGCATCAATTTTATTGTGATTTAAAAAGTAGCTCAAGTTGTGGAACGTATTGTAAAGCAAACAAAACCTTTGATTTTGAAATAATAATTTATAATGTCTTTTTTTTTAGTCATAAGACCAATTGTATAGCCGATTTTTACAAACGCTGCATCAATTTTATTGGGTTTTAAAAAGTAGCTCAAATTGTGGAACGTATCGTATAGCAAACACAACCTTTGATTTGAGCTTATCTTTACAGAAAAAGTAAGAGCCAGGAGGAACGGCTATTATTCAAAAAGAACACAAGAACGACGAGAGCCAGAATGAACGGCTATGCTTCAAGTTTAAAAGTGATTTTATTGAATATATCAAATATTTCCTCACACACTAAGAACTTAAACCTATTCATACATTCACTCAAACATACACATAATATTTAATGTTCAATTTGAACTCAGACATTTGACAGCATACTTGACATGTCATCAAATTAATAGCCAATATGCATGCCCCATACCATATGTAAACAAAATATATCCAATGCACTACACAGAATATAGTGCATTGAACCTTATTAAGTAGATACACTGACCAGAGTGGAAGTAATCTGGAACGTCAGTGCATTCAAAATACTACGTCTGGCATTAGGTTGAGCATCTGCACCCATGTGGATCTAAAAGGTCCACAGAAACGTGGTCTTTATTTATGGCACGGTTCGGAACATCACAAGCGCATAGTAAGCTTCTAACAGAAGAGCCTATTTCAAGAAACCGCGATTTTTTTATATACATTTATTTCTATTGGCTACAGCATTGCCTAATGCATATAATTTTAGTACTGTTTTTTTAATACTTTTTGTACTTCCGTTCAGGCGTGTCAGGTTTACACCCAACGGATCCTATATCAAAAATAGATATACTTAAAATATATAGTTCATTCCATTACTATACCTACATAAATGTGGAAAATTTGTAATTTTACATGAATTAATACTATACATCCATTATATATATAACCACTATTTGCTCCATGTTTTGCATACTCACGATATTGACCACAACCAACTGTTCAGATTTATCGAATCATCTATACACTCCATTAATGGAAATGAGCAATATCTGTTAAAATTACCATTTTGTCCAAAATTTAAACAAAAATGAACAAAAATAAAAAAAAAATTTTTACCAGCATAGAAGGTGATAATATAAAAAAAGTATTTTTTTAAATAATTTTTTTGTTAATAATATAAAGATCTGTAAAATATTCAGAAATCTTATCTTCATTATTATCAAATTGAAAATTTAATAAATCATCTAATATTTCCATTGATTCACTTATTGAATTACCAATTGGAGCATTAAAAATTAAATTTGGTGGTTCTATAGATTTTAAATATATATGTATATAATTCTTGAAATGTTAAATTACAATACAAGATTGCAATTAATAATATTTATATAATAATTTACAAAAAAAAAAATTAATTAATGTTGAATTTATATCCCAAAACCTTAATTCCGATGATAACCACATCGATGTATTTAAAATGTGATGCGTAGAAGCTGTAGGTTGTTGTTTTAGAAAATTTATCACTTATAAATAAAAACCACAAAGTTATTAATTTTTATACGTATCAACTTTATTAGTAGTGCTGTTGATGCCGTTCGGTACAAGAATGAATCTTTTTTTTTTTTTAAACCCGACAAAATACATAAGGACAAGATACACAAGAATAAGATACATAAGTTTATTTCATTTCATCCCCTATTCTTGCAGTTGCCAGCAATACACATACATGCACATGCGTAGCTTATTTTTAAAAGCTTTAACCCACACTCATTCACGTGTGAATGTCTACTAGCTAAAGTTCTCATTCACACGTCTACAGTTGTGCATGTACATTAGGGTGTCCCTTATATTGCAAATGGCTGAATTTAAATACGCATACGGGCTCAAAAGTTTCGCAATAAATAAAAAAAAATATTCCCAAAATTTCAAGTCCCTATCTCAATGCTAAGTGGACGCGACTTAATTTTTAATATTTCCATACAAAATATCGATAAATTACAGGTAGTTTTGAAGTGGTTTACTCAAAAATTCGGTAAAACTGTAAAAGTTGATAGAAAATTTTGAAAATTTGCAAATATCTTCAGCACTATAAGGAGTGTACGAAAAAATTGCTGAGTCAGTAAAAAGTAGGTAACCGTTAATATCACTGTTCTTATGATATTTGCGGTTATGTTTTACTTACTAAGCATTGTTTACAAAAGAAAAATATTTTTAAATATTTTTTTCGTACACTCCTTATAGTGCTGAAGATATTTGCAAATTTTCAAAATTTTCTATTAACTTTTACAGTTTTACCGAATTTTTGAGTAAACCACTTCAAAACTACCTGTAATTTATCGATATTTTGTATGGAAATATTAAAAATTAAGTCGCGTCCACTTAGCATTGAGATAGGGACTTGAAACTTTGGGAATATTTTTTTTTATTTATTGCGAAACTTTTGAGCCCGTATGCGTATTTAAATTCAGCCATTTGCAAAATAAGGGACACCCTAATGTACATAAATAGTTTACACACTTTGTCTGCCTTTCCTCTTTTTTATGTTGTTCGTCGCAGACACTAACAATTTCATCACCAATTGATAGTTGGGATCCACCATTCCGTTTTCGGCTTCTTGCAGATCTTTGAAAAATCGTAAACATCTAATCTTACGACTTGGAATCCATGTTCTCCGGGCAATGTTATAGTATAAAATTTCCCTTAAGTCTTTCTGCAAATAGATTGACAAATTGACCCAATGATGTAACATGTATTACCAACTTGGAATAACTCGTCGAGCGAATTTTCGAGTAATTTTGTTTTCGAGGCACTGCACTGGAAGACAGAACATCTGCAGGAATTGTTGCAGTTGGTGCAATTGTGGATGACGTGTAAGTGATTTCCATGGTGCGCGATTATAAGGATGGCTCCTCCAAATTTTCTACAAATGGTTCCGTAATCCGTAATAATTGGAAGTCTCCAGAGTTATATTCGGTTCCAAGTACATCTTTAGAGAACAATTGCATAAGTCTTTCTTTTGGGCAATGACTATTTTCTGAGCGTAAAGAGGGGATTTCGTCAACATATATAATATTTTCTTCGCTTCGAAATCTCTTATGTGGAAATGGAATGCGTCATAAATTCCTTCGTCCAAATTATCTACAGAAGTGACAATATTGGTCATAATTTCCTGACTGGATTTTGTTGGCCCCCTCATTTATATCCTTCGTTTCCTCTGTTGGTTTCCTTTTCTTTTTTTTTTTCTATCACTATCACTTTCTCCACTGCTTGGGTATTCACTCTTGAATAAGAGTCCTTCTCTCGACCAGACTCCAGATGAAAAATAATGACTGATCTTTTGAAATATTCTGAGTACTTTTTTTCTTTTGGTCTAAAATGTCTACTATTTCCGTCCGGTTCGAAGATGGTTACATAGCTGATTACCCAGCAAAAGTTTTTATTTCTTCTCGAACCGTGAAGATCTTCGTTTCTAATATACCACGGCGCATTTTTTAATGTTGTTGCCCTATCTCCTGTAATAATCTAGGGGGATATAGGCTTCCTCAAGTCGAATATGGATGATGGCTAGATAGAGCCGATCTTATACCACAACAATAATAATAATAGAGCTAGAACTAAAGACTTATGCTTCGTATTGATAAGTGAGTTTTATTAAAGAAAACGTAGCCTATTTATATAAAATATTTCCTTACACACTGAACAAATTTTAATCCTTTAAAATAAAACTCACTCTTTTTTAAAAATGGCAATATTTATTGCGTCCGATTCATAAGATTAAAAAGTTGGAACTGAAATATTTTAAATATAAAAACGGATTGAGGAAAAGATAAATTCACCAAACTGCATCAAGTTAAATAATATATATGTATGTTGTATTTGTTATAAATGTATGTATACAAAAATGTAGGCTTTGATTTTGATACAAGGTTTACCAATGTGAACAGCTAGGCGGTCGGACTCCAAGAGAACGATGCTTGCATGGAATCTAATTAACAAAAGAGAATGCAAGATTAACTTGAGTGAAAATGAATTAACTGTGTAGCATCAGATTTTATTGAAACGAATGATTTAAATAATTTTAATTGATGATATTTTGTTGAATGCTGATTAATCCTGAACAAGCGTTTTTTACGTCTTAGAAACTTCTGTAGATCTCGTGTTGGTATTTATTGTAATTCATCCATCCAAAACCAACCCAAGTTACTTCAACCGTGAAAGCAACGTCAAATTTACCTCTTTTACTTCTTATCACAACCTTTTGGTGAATTTCACTTTTTTTCAATGGTTACACCCTATCTTAGCTCTTTATTTCCACTCTTGATTTATCTTTTTTAATAAACTTTCAAAAACATACCTTCGTTTTATGACTTGATGTCTTTTATTTTATAACCTTCGTTTAAAACGATCTTAGTAATTTATTTTCAAAAGTTTGTAATCTATTTAAAATTTCTATCGCGGGTATAACCCCAGATTTGAATACCTAATGTCCTGACAGGCTTAAGTACCTGCTTGTAAACTAATAATTTGTTTTCGATACTAAGCCTTGAATGTTTTTCGAGCAACCAGCCTTGAATGTTTTTCGAGCAACCAGTACATTTCTCTTAATTTAATATTTAATCGGAAAGTGGTGTTGACATACATAATGTAACTTGTCCGACTCACCTTCTTTTTGAAATCTGGAATTAAATTTTGCTCGCTCAAAGATTACAATGTGCCTCACAACAACAAAAAAAATCCTCGAATGCTTGTAGCACCGCTCTATTGTCCTGACTAGCTGTTGCTTTTAAACGAAATGACAAAAATATATCATCTCCTGCATTACCCATCACATACATTAATGTGTTAATTTGATCCTCTTGGGATTTTGCGGATAACCCGGTAATTTGGTTGGAACGGTGGCTTGTCGACAAGTGAACTATATTGTAAAAAGACAGAATCCTCCAATTGCTTGTTATCCGATCCAATCCCATATGTAAGTTGCTTTTAGCAACCTATAAGCTGTCCACAGTTTTGATATAATGTGGATGAAAAATGCTGCACACCACATTCCTCCAAAAATAAGTTGTGTGGTCTGCTCCGGAGAAGTTTCTTGGTGTACTCGCTTATTGTTTACTTTGCTTTCCATAAAGGAAAAAGTAGAGAGTTGTGGTTATGTTACAACCGCAAAGCACAACCAATATAAGTCTATGATATGTAAGCGTCTATTTCTTAAAATAAAAGCGATTCATGCAAGCGAAACTACACGACAGCAAATAAAAGAAAAGCATTAAAATCATTAAATACAAGAACTTATTCTTATGAAATCTTTATTCAGACTATCTTAAATTCTAACATAACTTTTTAATGAATAATGAGCTATGCTGTGAAAAACCTTTTACAAAAATAACAATGCATAATAATACAGCAAGCATAACCAATGAAGTAACTGTTTAAGATCGTACGATCTTTCAGTTATGTTTAAAGAGAATACATAATAAACCAATTATATGTTGAAAACGAGTAATAATAAAAAGCTTTCTTTTCGGAGTCAATGCAGATGTATGATCGTAAAGAGTTGCCATGTAAATTATGGATTTACACACACGTCTTGTCAAAAAAATATATTTTTTCATGGCTTTGGAGCCTTTATTAATTATAATTGAATTAACGTTCATACGACCGGAGCCTTAGAACATTTCTTAAAAACTAATTTGTACCATTCATAATGTTAGCTATTGAAGCTTAGGAAGCGTATCAAATGTGTGGGCGAAGCGATTGATGCCCAAGTGAATGAAGTTACTTTTGCTGAATTGCAAAAGGTGTCATGTTGCAGTTGCAACATAGAAAGAATATGATGAGTTGCTTTTGCAACGAAGTATTCTTTACGTGGGTGTATCCGAAAGATACAGTATCTGCAAGATACAAAGAAAAGAATCCAAATAGAAATATATGGATTAATAATCGCATAGATTGCGATTGAATTTATACATAATATGGGTGGCATAACTTGTATGTAGTTTAAGTATTTTATATTTTATATCAATGTAGGAACTAGGGCTTCCTACAAAGTCTTTTCCTTTTAAATAAAACACTAGCTCAATCCTTTTTTTCTTTTTAAATACGTTATAATTATCGTTTAATTAAAGACTTATAATGGTTGCGGCTTGAGATTTACTATGCGACTTTTTGAAATGCGAGTATGCGATTAACTGACTTACTTTTCTAATGAAAATCAATGAGGAAAGGAATTTAGGAAAATGAGTGGGAAGGGGAGTGTATTCTATTTTGTTCGTTCGTTTGTTTGGTTCTATGTCTTGTTTGTCTTCGTTTGTTTTATCGTCACCGGGTGTTCCCGCAAATAGGCTGCCCCTACATGAATGTTAATCGCTTTCTATTAAAAAACAACGCAAACTGAATATAGAAAATTAAAAACGCAAATCTTTTAAAATAATCGAATGTCTTTTTTAATGAAATGTCTTTTCTTTTTGAGATCGAGATTGCAACTGCCGGAATGGCAGGCAAATAATGTGATACATACTTAATATGTATTAATACATAGATGATGATTTAAAAACTAATACTACTACAAAACATAGAAACCAAAAAAACAATGAAAAAAGTGTTGGTAGATTGGTTATTTTTCTACACTTTCAATATTTTTGGTAACTTTTTATCTTCATTGCTCGCACATAATTCGTCCCTTATTCCTTTAAATAATTCACTTTTCTCGACAGCAACTTGAAAACGATGAAAGGCTCTCTGTCTCCATATGTAATTTCTCAATTTCTTCATACCGTTGTAAGACAGAATCAAGCTCTTTATTAAACGATCCTTGCATTCGTAAACGTTGAAGATCATCTCTACGAAGAATTAATTCTTCAATATCTTATCCTTTAGATGCTACAATAAAAAACTCACCTCGTACGGATACAGAAGAAGCTCTTTGAAGCAGATGTTCTCCTTTAAACCACACGATCTTATTGTATTCATTCAATCTTATAAAATGCGTCATAATTCTTCTAGCAAGTTCAGTATACAAGGAACGATACTGACTCATTTGAGCGCACTAGTCTTAACTACTGCAGTTGCCAATTGTCAATGTTATTAACATGGTTTTCTTAGAAATAGAGGTCATTATTTTTACAAGAAGTTTTTAATCCACATAAATAAACAGTTCTCAACCTACAAAGTGTCTAAAATGTTTCAATTATTCAAACAACTACCTACTACAAAATTAAACTCATAGATGTCTTAATTTGCCAAAACATTTGATTTTTATAAAATTGAATTAAAACCAGAACCTACAAAAAAAAACATAAAAAAAAAACAAAAAACAAATGTGAACAAAAGTAATAATTCTTTGCTTTACAGAAATATTTTTAAGAATCCAAAATTTTTGATGCAAAAAATTTTAAATATTTTCATCAATCAAAAAGAACAAACTCCTATCAACATTTCATCATTAAATGGGTATTTTTTTTCTTTGAATAATAAGAATATGTATTAATTAATTTGTAAATAAAAAAAAAACCTTAGTTTTACTGCAACTGTATATTGAGTGGCCAATCTTAGGTCTCTCTAGAAATTATAATATATTGATTGTTACTAAAAAAAGACATAGTTTAAACAAATATTTATGTTTATTTTTTTTATACAAAGAGTTACTTTTTTAATTTTTAAAACAAAACAAATTTACTTTAATTTAAGTTTTGAATTAATATTGAATTCCAAAGAACTAATACAAAAAATGGAAATTTATATATTGCAATTCTTTTATAAAAATATAATTATTTTTGCACAAATTACCATCTCAATATCCCTAATTAATTTTTTAAGAAATGTTGTATGCCATTAAAAAATTAAAAAAAAAAAACATCTAAATACAGCAAAAATTTGTTCAATAAATCTTGTAAATTAGAGTTTAACTCTTATCAATCTTAATACAAAAACCATGCCTAGATGTTGACTAAACTACTTTAATGTAAAAAAATTGTCTATAATAAAAAAAGCAAACTTAATTTTATAATGAACATAATATTGATGTAACTTAAAGTTATAGATAAACAGATAAATATGTTGTTATAAACAATTATCTGACTAAAGACTGTAAGGTTTCAGTTAAAGCTATTATTCTAGTTCATCATTGAAAATTAATTGAAATTTAACATTTCTTTTTTTAATTTTGGCGCGAAAGAATGTTTAAAAATTTATTAATTATATTTAGCCCTGATTTTTCAATCATCAGATAGACTATCAAACGAATAATGTCAAAATAAAAAAAAGATATTCCTAGGAATAAGCGCTAATTGAGGTTTATCTGACTATTGAAAAATTGGCCCTTAAAAGTGGAATAAATCACATTTTGCATTCTTTTAAAAATTTATTAATGTAATTAATCGGATTTTTTGTTTAAAAATATAAAAATGGGATAATTAAGGGCCCGGGATTAGGAAAAAAAAAAAAAAACAATATGAAATTGAATATTTTTTCCTGTGGGTCGTTTATAGCGATCAGGAAAACTTATGTCAGTTGACACATACAAAATCTACACACTCTCCTTTTTTCCTGATTCAAAAAAACACGAAAAAGTTTTTCGTATGGAGTGGAACAGGAAAAGTTTGAAACACTTCAGGGGAACGATTTGTTTCATTTTGTTTCAAAAGTCAATCAGCTTGCACGAAAAATGAATTTTCATCAGGAAAACTAATAAATACAGTTTTTGCAAAAAATAATAGTTTCATTGTAAATTTTATTTTCAATAAAAATTCTTTGAGTCATTTATAATCGATTGGTAAAGCATTTGTGTTTCAAATGGAATGAAAACATCACAAAATATCTATTTGAAAATTTTTACTGATTCAGTTTTCTGATCGCCATAACCAGCCACAAAGGCATGCAATGGCAAAATGAACAACAAAAACAAACAAACAATTCATATATTTTCCGTACACAATAAATGTACCAATATTTTCTTTGCGAAAAAAGAAATGCGGAGACTTCAAAACGAAATGCCTTTTTTATTATTTTTTCTTTCCTACATTTTTGCATGGGAATTTTTGTTTCGCATCAGCAGCGTACTAGATACTGGGCGTTACTTTTCTTTGCAAAGCAATTTTATTCTAACCGACTATCTCTCATTCATTTGGATTGTCAGTTTGTTTTTTTTTTTTTACCATTAATATAATGTACGAGCTTACAAATTGTTGCGTTTTCCACTTATCCATTTTGTATTTCTAATTTTCGAAATATTTTTTTTTGTTTTATGAATAATTTAAACAATAAATTAATTTAAACATTATTTTTTCTTTCTTTTTCTTTTAACTATTAAAATATTCTTTCTCAAAGTGTATCCAAATTTATAATAAACTAAAAATTCATTTAAGATTTTCAATGATAGCTATAACTGGTCCCTTAAAAATATTTTTGAAATGAAATTATTTTATTTTTATATATGTATAATGAAAAATAAATTTAGGCATATTTTTGTATAAATATAAAAAATAAATGTGAATTTATTTATTTATGAGAAAAAGAGGCAATATTTATAAAATTTATGATTTCCAATAAAAAAAAATACAAAAAAAAAAGTTTTGTGCTTTTTAATTTGCATAATTTTAAAGAATTTTAAAAGAAAATAAATAAAATAGTAAGTATGAACTTCGAAAAGTAATTAATAGTTGTTGATAAAATATTTAAAAAAAAATATTATTTTCAGATTTTGATGTTCTAATTTGATCTCGAAAATAATTTTTATTATTTTGTCAGCGATAGAAATTGTGTAAAGTGGTCACCGTAATAATTGATAGATGAACTGCTTAGCTTAGATGAGAATAATAATTTGTATCGGTGAGAGTTTAAAGATTGTCAATTGATACTCCTTAAAGTGAAATAAAATTCCCCCCTTTCTTTTCGGAACAATTTTTTATGGATCGATAAAAGTTCTTTTGAGCCCATGAATCAATTAAAACAAAATCCTGCAATTGTAATCTAAAACCTGTTTTTTTTTAAGGTTTGTATAAAAACTTCTTTTGATCTCAAAAATTATCATTTTATTATTTTGCTCAAACTAGTTTATGTTTTAGCTTAAGAATCAGAGGTCACTGTGGCGTATGCGTAACATTTTTTTCTATAAAAATACACTGGCCACGTTCAAGTGTTTAAAACTATGGAGTAAGTTTTTTGAAATTACAGGATACTTAAACACAAAGCTATGCCGATTAGCAATTCAATGACTTGGCAGGACTTAAGTCTAGTACATACTTGTGAAGTGATGCAAGTCGTGAATCTACATTTTTTTTTGTTCATCCGTGAACGTTCCTATGAACTTTCGTGGATAAAAAAAATGCAAATGCACGTGCAAAGGCACGTATGTTATTCTTTTTCATTGTGAGCGTGTTCATGAGTTAATTAAACTTGAATTGTGTAACAGCCCTAACATCTCAGAGACGAAAAAAGTTAATTTTCAGCCCTATTCTGCTATTCGTTTCACGTGAATCGAAAGATTTCTTTCCTTTATCACGTCAAACTGGTTTTGAAAAACCTCTTACATTCATAAGCAAAAACTTAGCTTCCGTCTGTTTTAGAAATTCTAGAAAAAAAAAAAATATCTTGAGTTTAATTTTAACGCTTCTTATTTTAGACTTGCCCGTGAATCGAATAGCAGAATAGGTCCGTTTATGTGTAACTAATGGCATGACTATAATTTACAAATACAATATAATTTTTTATAATCTATAACTTTTTTATTATTATTAAATATTTCCAAGTCAACAGGTTAACAAAAATATAATAAAAAAAAAACAAAAATGAAAAATTATTAAGAAGAGCATTTAACGATGCTTTGTCAAGTAATTTTCCTTCAGATTCTCTTCCAATTTCTTCGGATCAGTTAATGGCATTCGACAGACTTTATCATGACATATATACACCGTAGGCTTTCCATTGACCATTTTGAATTTATCCTGTGTCTTTTGACTACTCGCTGTCGGATTTTCCGGATCAACATGCACAATAATCATTCCAGGAATGTAAAACCTTTGCAAGACTTCGACAAATTGTTTAGTTATTTCTGTATCAGGCCCAACAACTGCTACCAAATCGAGACCTAATTCATTGAGTAGCAAACCTGACATCATTTTTGGAAGAACATAACCAAATGGATCAGTTGCAGAGAAATAATCAAAGAGTTTGTTAGCTTTTTGTCGGTAATTGTCATCATCGAAATAGTAGGAGAGGAGAACGAGATTCGTAGCTGAGACACTATTACCACATGGTTCTGCTCCATCGCTATCTGTAAAATAAAGACGAAAAGGGCATAAGAAGAGGTAATTTTGAATGTGGTAAGGTCAATTAACCTTCCTTAAGTCTCACAACAACATTTGGCGAGTGTGCATGCGAATAGAAATACCCTCCATCTTTATCATCCCAAAACAGAGTATCCTGAATATCCTGCAACTCCTTAGCCCAATCAAGGACTTCCGAATTCAACGAAGCCTTATAGTAGTCAAGTAGACCTTTGATGAGAAAGGC
Source organism: Episyrphus balteatus (assembly GCF_945859705.1). NCBI lineage: Eukaryota > Metazoa > Arthropoda > Insecta > Diptera > Syrphidae > Episyrphus > Episyrphus balteatus. The sequence goes on from NC_079134.1 coordinate 169,164,202, forward strand.
ATAATCATCAAGGAACCCATCGATTCTCTGTGATCTAGAAAATATGAACAAAAAAATCAATTGAAGGATTCCCAAAGTGCGTCATAAATTCTTACAAAATCTCAGCCAATTCAGCTCCATCTCCATAACACGACCGCAAAAGAACCTTCCGCTCCTTGTCAAACAGAGAATTTCTTGCAAATTTATACAACTCCCCTGCAGCCTTCATGTATTCTTCTCTTTTGTCACTGTTGCAATTGGCTAATTTAGACAAACCAGACAGAATCAATCCATTCCACGAAGTAATAATCTTCGTGTCCAAATGAGGACGTGGTCGTTTGTCCCTAATCTCATGAAGAATTCCATTTGTAGTCTTCAGTATTTCCTTCAGTTGTTCTGGAGACAACTGAAACTTATCACAAGTTTCTTCTGGAGATTCTCTAACAATCAATATATTCTTTGCCAACAAATGACCATGTGGATCACTGGATGGCTCCACATTGCCTTCCTTACGAACGTCATAATGATGACAATAGATCTTAACGACCTCATCCTCACTCATCATGTATTTGTCTCCATTTTCTGCAATAGCATCACGAATCTCTGACCAAGTCCATGCATAAAAAGCCCCTTCGACTTTAACCTTATCCCCAGCTGTTGGCAAAGAATCTGCATCTTCTCCTGAAAAGAATCCCCCAGTTGGATGCCGCAGATCCTTCATAATATAACGAAAAATCCCATCGGCAAAATCAAGAAATGCCTTATCTTTAGTCAACATGAAAGCATTCGAATAGGAAGACATCAATTGCCCCTGATCGTAGAGCATTTTCTCAAAATGTGGAACATGCCATTTCCGGTCCACTGAATACCGTGCAAATCCACCAAATACATGATCGTGAATACCTCCATTCCCGATCTTCTTCAATGACTTGGTTGCCATATCAAGAATATCCTCATCCTTGCTAACAATATAAGCATGGAAAAGGAAATTCAATCGAGAGACTTCGGGAAATTTGGGATGATCCCCAAATCCACCGAATTGACTATCGAACTTGTATTTAAAGATTCGCACAGCTTCGTGGAGCTTCGCTTCGGCACTGCCTGGCTCGAAACCAGCATCGCTTGGTTTCTGAGTCAAAGTGCTTCGAATACCTTCGATAACCTTGAGACCAGTTGCCGCCAGCTCCTTCTGATCTGTCTTCCATTTGGCGGCAATGGTTTCAAGAACAGTGGTAAACCCAGGCATTCCCCACCTCGACTTGGGTGGGAAATACGTTCCGGCTGTAATTGGAGCCAGATCTGGGGTCAACCAAACTGACATTGGCCAACCGCCACTTCCATTCATCATTACGACAAAATTCATATAGATTTTGTCGATATCCGGTCGCTCCTCCCGATCGACTTTGATATTGATAAAGTTCTCATTCATTATTTTGGCCACTTCGGGATTTTCAAAGGATTCATGTTCCATTACATGACACCAGTGACAAGTGGAGTAGCCGACTGAGAGGAAGATTAACTTCTTCTCGTCTTTGGCTCTTTGAATGGCCTCGTCACCCCACGGATACCAGTCGACGGGGTTGTGGGCATGTTGCAGGAGATAGGGGGACTTTTCTTGGGCCAACCGGTTTGTGTGTTCGGGTAGACTAGCTGCCATCTGGCGACTAATTATCAATGTTTGATAGAGATAGTGGGAAGGTGATCTAAGAGAAGAAGAAGTTGTCATCTAGGAAAGAAGACTTACAAGTGCATTTTGTCCACTTACCTTGCAAGATTATATAATCTTGGAGTTTTGTTAAAGGACACGAAACTGTATGAACGTGAATTGAATGATATAAGACGACTGCTGGTTCGATAGATATTTTGCAACATAGCACAAAAAGACCAACAAAAGTCAAGAATTTGTTGAGCCTTGAACTTTTTTTCTATCGTTCCAACAACACAGCAGGTGCTTCTTTTAACTTGGTTTTGGAGAATTTAACAAAAGTTCTTTTATTTTAAGAAAAACACTTGATAAAGGAAAATGTTACATGTAATCAATAGAGTATATTTTTCTTTTAGGACGAAGGATTTGTTGTTTTTTTTTAATTCTTTATTCTTTATTTTTTTCTGGTGAAAGTTTTTGGTTGAATGGATTTACGATGCAAATTTGTTTTTGTTGATGTTTGACAGAAGAAATACAGCTGTTTTGTTTGATAACAAAAATGGCGGTGTATGTTGCATAAAACTCAGATGCAGATGGCAGTAAAATTGTTAGAAAGCGAAAAATGGAAAAAATGTCATATTTGATTTTGAAGAAGTTGTTACAAATTTGAATTTGTGCATTATCATGCGGAAAAAAATCAATAAAAAATAGTTTTTATTGAAGCTGTACAAGTTAAATTGTTTCTTGGGTATGTCTCATGAGGCATCCCAACTAGCACAACAGCTTCTATAAATTGAGATCTCGCAGGATCTACTTTTTATACAGCTTGTATTGAGCTTGCTTCAGAATTTAATTTCTTATAGAAGTTTGAACTTGTTTAACAACTTCTAATAAGTTGTTTAAATATTGTTAAAGAAACTTAAACGAAAAAAGCTTGTTTTCGGAAAAGCCTGCTTAATGAATTTATAGAAGATTTACAGAAATTACCAAGTTAAGTATTTGGTTTTTGGTTTTGATATTGAATAATCTAGCTGGGACACTTTTTGGTTTTGACATTGAATAATTTAGCTCAGACATTTTTTTTTACATTTCTGCTATTTGAACTGATTAAGTTTTTGATTTCATTAATTAATATACGAGGATGGCCGAGTGCGTAGAGTGGTGGACTGCCACCAAGCAGATACGAAGTTCGATTCCTGGGTGTGGTAAAAAAATTATATACTTTTAAAATTATTATTAATAGATATACTAATAACTAATGGAATAATAATATAATTTCAGATTAAAAGATAAAATTCATGATTTAAATCAAATAAAAACCATTTAAAAAAGAATTATTTTTTGTTTTTGTAGTAGTTTTTTTTATTTCGATAAGACATGTATTAAAGAGCTATACAAGCTCTTCCGAAGCTATCTGTCAAATCTCAAAGCTTCTGTAGAGCTTCGGTAAAGCTTCGTTTAAACTTCTTATAGAGGGTCAAACTTGTATAACGTTCTCCTTTTTCCATGCCCAACAACCCTACTAAAGTTTAAAAGAAGCTAAAATGTAGCTTTTGTAATACCTTAACCGAAGCTGAAATGTTAGTTGGGATGTCTCCCATGAGACATATCTCTCATGAGACATATGTCTCATGAGACATCCCAAGTAACAATTTAACTTGCATAAGGTTCAATGCAAACTATTTATTGACTTGTTAAAGAAGAAGGACAAGTATTATGCAAATGATTTTGGCGCACATTACCGAATTTCTCCAAGACCTTCCTCCGCAGGCAATCCACAAGCTAATCCCAACTAGCACAACAGCGTCTATAAATTGAAATCTCACAGGATCTACTTTCTATACAGCTTGTATTGAGCTTGCTTCTGAATTTAACTGCTTATAGAAGTTCGGACTTGTTTAAAAACTTCTAATAAGTTGATTAAATACTGTTAAAGAAACTTAAACGAAAAAACTTGTTTTTCGGATAAGCCTGTTTGATGAATTTATAGAAGCTTTACAGAAATTACCAAGTTTTGTATTTGATTTTTGGTTTTGATATTAAATAATTTAGCTCGGACACTTTTTGGTTTTGACATTGAATAATTTAGCTCGGACATTTTTTTGCTATTTGAACTGATTAAGTTTTTGATTTCATTAATGAATATACTAGGATGGCCGAGTGGGTAGAGTGATAGACTACCACCAAGCAGATACGAAGTTCGATTCCTGGGTGTGGTAAAAAAATTATATACTTTTAAAATTATTATTAATAGATATACTAAAAACTAATGTAATGTTATATATAATATCAGATCAAAAGATAAAATTTATGTCTTAAAACCAGTTAAAAAAGAATTCTTTTTTGTTTTTGTAGCTGTTTTTTTTTTTAATTTCGATAAGACATGTATTAAAGAGCTATACAAGCTCTTCCAAAGCTATCTGTCAAACCTCAAAGCTTCTGTAGAGCTTCGGTAAAGCTTCGTTTAAGATCCTTATAGAGGGTCAAACTTGTATAACGTTCTCCTTTTTTCATGCCCAACAACCTTACTAAAGGTTAAAATTAAAAGAAGCTGAAATGTAGCTTTTTTAATACCTTAACCGAAGCTGAAATGTTAGTTGGGATAGCTTGTGACGAAGAAAGTAAAACGACCTTATGCAGGCCTTTTTACAAAACAACTAAACATTTTAACAAGGCTATATAGCTTCGCTAAGGAAACTATCATTTGCATTGGATGTTATAATAAGGCCTTATAGAGGTTGTTGTAAGATGTTGAATTTATGAATAAAAAAAAGAAGATTTTATTGAATTTTCTTTTAATTTTTTTGTATTTTGTTTATCTTCTTTTCGACCATTGCAATGCATTTTCTGTTGTTCTGAAATGGGAAGAATTTTATTTTAATTGATTAAGATTAAGATTTGGGTGAGAGGTGGGAATAATTCTCCTTATCACTGCGGCCTCTGATGGGCCTATTGTGATTTCCTCTTTTTAAAGTTCAAGTAGAAATCCTGAGTTTAGAAAACTTAGTATGTTTTTGGGTGAACTAGCGGCAATGTTTTCCGCTTCGAGATAATACCCTCCGAGGTGACGTCGACGTGTATTGATTAAGCAATTACAGTGACACAGTATGTGTTCTGCTGTTTCTTCGTCTTCGTTACACATTCTGCAGGTATCGTCTTGTGTAATGCCCATGGTCTTGAGGTGTTTTTTTTTACTGAGCAGTGGCCAGTAAGGAAGCCTGTGGTTATGCGAATCTGACTCCTGGTGAGTGTGAGGAGTTGTTTCGTTCTGGCGTGGGAGATGTTTGGTATAAATTTTTTGGCTTGTCTGTTACCTTCCGTATGCGTCCAGTAATGATTAGCCATATCTCTTAGCCATTTATTTATGTAATGTTTTGCAGTACTTGTTGGTATGCCACAGAATGGTCTTGGCATCATGAAAGGAGATGCGGAACCTTTTCTGGCTAGTGTGTCTGCTATTTCATTCCCAACGTGACCGCTGTGACCAGGTATCCAAATGAGTTGAACTCTGTTTGTACTGGCAAGCTGGTGTAGAAGTTGTATACAGTCCCATACCAGCTTTGAGGTGACTTCATTGCTCCTAAGAGCTAGGAGTGCGACCTTGCTGTCAGAGAGAATATAAATTCTTTTGTTTATTACAGCTCTGTTTAAGTTTTCTCTGAGGCAGAGTTCAATTGCGAATATCTCTGCTTGGAATACGGAATTGAAGCTGTCCATTCTCTGGTGCAGATAAGTTTTGGTGTTCATTCCGAATACTCCGGCCCCAACACCTTCATTTGTTTTGGAGCCATCTGTGTACCATACATGAGACTCGCTATTGAAGATGGGTCTGTTATGTTCCCATTCATGTCGTGAGGGGAATGTGACCTTATAATTTTGGGTGAAGTTATATCTTGGGAGACAATTGTCTACTAGCGATATTTTAAGTAATTCTTGCCTATTTAATTCAGTGAGAATATCAGAGTGAATTATCTTGGAATTAGAGTTATCTTCTGCGATGAGCCTGTAGTCGTTGACCATGGCTTCTTTCTTTAGTAGGAGATGGAGTGGTGGTAGATCTGTGAAAACTTCTAACGCTGCTGTGGGGGCTGTTCTCATTGCTCCTGTAATATTTATACAAGCTAGTCTTTGTAGTTTATTGAGCTTGGCTTGTACTGTTTTTTGTTTTGTTTTATGCCACCAGACCGGTGCAGCGTATGTTATAATTGGTCTGGCAATGGCTGTATAGAGCCAGCGAGAGATTTTGGGGTTGGCACCCCAGTTTTTACCAGTTAGACATTTGCTGGTCCATAAGGCAGTCCTGGCTTTGTCAATGGTTTTCTGTATATGAGAGTTCCAGTTGAGTTTTTCGTTTAGGGTAACCCCTAGATATTTAACTTCCTTTGAGAATTCTATCGCTTCACCGAATAGGGTAGGCTTTATAAGTTTGTGTTTGTTTCTTTTTCTGGTGAAGGCGACTATGGTACTTTTTTTAGGGTTGACGTTAAGTCCAACTTTTAGGCACCAGTTTGCGACAAGATTGAGTGCTCTTTGTAGAAGATTCGAGATCGTGTCTTCGAATTTATCTTTAATGAGAATCACAATGTCGTCAGCATAGCCCTGAACATAAAATCCTGCATTGCTGAGTATGACAATCAGTTCATGAACTACAATGGACCACAGAAGTGGGGAGAGAACCTCGCCTTGAGGGCATCCTTTTGCAGCTGTGATTCTGATCTTGTCATTGCCCAGTGTGGCATTAATTTTCCTGTGACTAAGCATATGTTGAATCCATCTGCATGTGGTAGTATCTACCCCTGTGCTGAGGATGCAGCGTTGTATTTGTGCATAATCAGTGTTATCAAAAGCACCCTCAATGTCTAGAAAGCAACCAATCGCAGTCTCTTTGTCGTTAAGGGATTTATCAATCCGCGTTGTTAAGTCCTTATTTTAATTGAAAAAGAACACATTTTTTAATTTCACAAATGGCCCGACCAGGAATCGATCCCACGTACCTCCGCTTACTAGCGCAGCACTCTACCAGTGGTCCACGCTCGAACATTAAAGATGAGTGGAAAAAAGGAAGCTACTTGATACCTCACATTGAAATGCAATGTTTTTTTTTTCGAATGTACTAGAAAAATTGCATACCTACTTTTAAGAAAAAAACATTGCATACTTAAAAGATAAAAGCATTGCATACTTAAAACAACTTCTTGGAACAGGGCTTATAGAGGCCTTCTGTTATTTGAAAATACGAGGCTTCCTTAGAACCTTTCAGAAAGGTCTTAAGAAGGCCTTTTTTAACTAAAATTTGAAAGGTTTCCTCTAAACACTTCTAGGTAGTCTTAAGCAGACCTCCTTTCTTTCCAAAATGGTTGATTTGCGTAATTAAGCCTTAAACGAAACCTATGCAAACTACAGCTTGTCGAATCGAAGAAATTGGACCTTATGCAAGTAAAATTGTTACTTGGGACACATCTTCGGGACACGCTCGGGACATGCTCGGGACATGCTCGGGACATGCTCGGGATATGTTCGAGACATCTTCGGGACATCTTCGGGACATGCTCGGGACATGCTCGGGACATCTTCGGGACATGCTCGGGACATGCTCGGGACACGCTCGGGACATGCTCGGGACATGCTCGGGATATGTTCGGGACACGCTCGGGACATGCTCGGGATATGTTCGGGACATCTTCGGGACATCTTCGGGACATGCTCGGGACATGCTCCGGACATCTTCGGGACACCTTCGGGATACGATGGGGACAAGCTCGGGACATGCTTGGGACATGCACGGGACATGCTCGCGACATGCTCGGGACATTCTTGGGACAAGCTGGGGACAAGCTCGGTACATGATCGGGACATGCTGGGCACATGCTGGGGAAATCTTTGGGACATGCTCGGGACATGCTTTGGACATCTTCGGGACATGCTCGGGACATGATCGAGAAACCGTTGTGTCATTTCTGATTGTTTACTCAATTTCTTAACGAATATTAATCTTGACTTTTCGTTAAATTGTATTCACCAAACAAGACAGTTAAAGTCTTAGACTTACCTCAGTTATACTCTTCATAAACAAAAAAAACTTTAAACCTTCAGAATTTTATATGAATTACATTTTATTCAAGCATATTTTCCATATTAATTAATCATGAGTCATAAAATTTAAACAAAGGTCTCCCAAACTGTGAGGCACCATTTATGAATTTATAAAATAATATTTATTACAAAATTTTAAATTTTTTTCATTTCGTTTTTACATTCAAATAATTATAATTTAATCATGAACAAAATGTTTTATCTTAAATATTTATTTAAAAAAAAATATTGAATTTTTGTTTGTGTCTATTACTATGCAATGAATTATTCTTAACTAAATCTTAAATAATTATTTAAACATTTTATATATCACTTATGGAAAATGTCGTCCGAGTTTCTAACAAGTTTCTTTATTACAGTCAACAAAATTACTAAACTCTGTCGCATTTGGTGGTCCCTCACTGTATAAATAGGTAACAGGCCATAATCGGGCGGCAGTGAAATCGCTTAAACTTTGCAATCCCCCAGGACGCGGTGGACGCTGAAATGATGTACTAGATTTCTTTTTATCTTTATGTGGTGGTATTGTGATGCCTGAATGTGTGTGAGGTGATGTGGTTGTCTTGTTGCCAGGATAATACCGATCACTACATTTTCTCCATTGATCTGGTTCATCTCCTACAAAACACCTAAAAATATGCAATGAAAAAAAATAAGTTGAAAGATTGAAAAAGTCAGGGGGTTGAAATTTTGTTTTACCAAGGGTAATCAAACCCCTGAGAATATCCACAGGGGTGGTCAGCCTTGCAGCAATAATCCCATGATCCAATTTCACCAGTTTCAATTTCGCAAGAATAAAAACCAGTAACTAAGTTCTTTTCGCAAGGACTGCTAACACGACAGGGCTTACCGGATACAGTGTAATGGCGCCATGATACATCCCCTTTGTGTTTTAAATTTTTAAAAAAGGGCTTAAATATTGTTTTTTTTATTTAAATTGAGATTTTGTTTAACTCTAAAATAGTTGGGTACTATAGTGAGCCGTTTTGTAGGGCTTTAATTTTATTTATAAGGGAGAAGCAGAAGAAAGAGGAGTATTCAGTGATTGTTTATGTACATCAGTATTCTGAGAATTGATATACTTATTTGCTTGCTATGTACATAATATTTTTCCATTTTTTTTAGCTTAAATTTATTTTCTTAGACCTCATGCCAATTTGTGTTAAATGTCAAAAAATTACGCTTTTAACACAATTGACATGCGACCTCAAACCTGTACATACAAACTTAATTCAGTGCTGCCAAATATCAGTATTTTATTTGTTTCAGATAGCCATTATCAAAATGAAGGAATGCACATTTAAGCTTAACTGTCAAAATTGAAGTAAAGCAGACAGTATGTATTTTTCTCAAACGTCAAACTCTCTACTTTTATAAATCTGATTTATGACAGTTTTGCTTTGAAAAAAGTTCAACGAAAAGATATGAACATGTCTATTTATGGTATGCTTACATTTTAATAATTTTTAATTTGACAGATTTAAGTTGAGATTCTATTTTATTGGAGTTATTAGGTACTTGACAGCAAGGAATTCAGTCTTAAAGAAATCTATATAAAAATGTATCAGAAATAATCATAATGTAAAAAAGCACTAAACTTAATACTAAATTATTGTACAAAACAATAGTCTTAAAATACTGCCTTGTTTCCCGAATATAGGATATGATGCTAAGGATGCAATAATAAATTTGTGTGTGTTTTTTGATTTCAAACTTTACTGTACATTTTTTTTTGTTTGTTTGATTGTTTTATGTGCAACATCTGAGAACTTTAATTTTACCCGGTTCTCGGAATATATCCATTCGTCGATCATTATTAACTCGAGTTCCACCAATTGTATTCACTTTATCTCGGCATGTCCAATCGAATGGATTCCATGCGAATAGCCAGTAATCTCGATCGGGTGTATGAGTGTAATGAATGTTTAGTTTTAGTTCTGTTTGATCCAAATCTGACATTTCACAATTGAATGTTGTTGCTTGAGAACTAATAATTAAAATGATGAATATAAAAAAAGTTAAAATTAACTCTTTTAACTCTTACCCAAAACTAAAAGAATAACATTTAAATGATGTATTCTCTCTATAACGAATACATTCTTTTTTACATTCCACTTCTGATGCAACTGATATAATTTTTTTAATGGCTGTAGATAAAAGTTTAGCTGGTGATCCATATCCAAGATAACATACTGCTAAAAAAAACATATAATAGAAAAATAACTATCTTTAACTTTTCTTCTCACATTTTTTGTGCTTTTCATCAACAATTGGCTGAATTTCACAACCATGTCCATAACTAGCACGTTCGAATACATCAAAACCAGGATCAAGTATTAAATGACGTTGTTTATCCATATCACGTACTGGCCAATCACTTAATTGACAGTTATCAATGACACCACTGTGACCTCGTGGACCATATCGGAATGCAAATGCCCGACATGTGAATTTTATAGATTTTATGCATTCAAGTTCACATTCGCCAATTGATCGAACGGTTAGGGAATCACGAACTATTGACTTAAAGAAGCGAGTTGCATCGATTGCACGGAAGAAACATTCTGAAATAAAATCATAATAGAAAAAAAGTAAGCTTAAAAGTTATTTTGGTGACTTTTGTGAATGATATTAAATTGAGTAATTTTTATGATACGACATCCCTGGTTCCATTCGAATAACTGACAGCACTGGAGCTGTCAAAAACTTATAAATTTTTTTATTTGACAGTTCTCAATTTTCGAATGCCGCGTTCAATAGATGGAAACCGAATTTTATATTATTCTTTAAGATGCTCTTTCCGGTTATTTGTTATAAAAAATGAGTAATAGAAATATCCTCAAATCTTTATAACACACCGGATAGTGGATTTCAAAAAATTATAACAGTTTTCCATCCCTTTCTAGACAAGGACAAATAACATAAAAGATGATGTATTGAGATGTGTACCCGCGCAATATTCTATCTCACTTTTCTCAAAAGAAAAAAGATGAACTGATTATAACAGTGCTTCAATTGAAGTCAACATTAGGTGTGTTTTTTATTACCACCTGTCTTAACTGGACAAAAAGAACACAGTCGGGGCTAAGCAATTTACATGTTAAATACAACAACACTTTAGCCCCTTGGCTTAACTTTTTCAACAGATTTAAATCTGTGCTACCAAATCAAATTGTTCGTAAATTGTTTAGAATTTGTTTAAAAACATCAAAACTAATGTTTGGAATGACAATTATTATTTTAAATATTTATTTAATAGTAAGTTAAACTTTTTTTTTCAAAAACACACAAGAACACCCAAAAGCGAAAAATATAACAACTTTATATTTTATTCGGAACATTTAATATGCAGTGCTGCCAATTTTTCTCGCTAACCCCCGAGGCGTTTTTTTTGTCCAGTTAAGCCCGGTGGTAATAAAAAACACACCTATTTTTTTATGAATCCAGTGTTTTATAGAGATCAGTGATAATATCTGGGAGTTGAAAGTTCCCCATATCTGGATTCCTGTCAGTATAATGAAAGTGTGGATTTGTCATACTCGGAAATATAACAGTTTCAACTTTGGAATTATTTACAAAAAAAAGGAAGCTCGTGATAGGGAGAAATGATTACCTATGTTATTAACTGTTATACAGAATGTATGATTATAGAGTGCCACATTAATCTACATTTAAAAAAAGACATAGGCAAAATAAATTATATTGTTATACTAGCATAACAATTGAAAGTTGTGGAAAACCCGGCACAATGAAGATTTCCCACTAGATAATTAGAAGCCAGAACAGAACACAAACTTAGAACTATATCAAAAAAGTTCCTATAAGTCTTGTATACGATTTCTTTAAGGAATTTTTGCTTATTTGACACTTCTAACTGGGTGAAAATGTAAGCAAAGTCAGTAAGTCATACATTTCGTCATTTTGGATCGGGACAATTGAGTAAATCGTTTACTTACGTGCATTTCTGGGGTCCGATAAAGCTGTTGTATCACTTCGTGTTGGTGGATGCCGACAACTATCTAGATCATCTGACATTGAATAAATGTCATAATCTCGATCTGGTTCAATATCTACATAGTAATCTAAATGATTCACAGGTCGATCACAGAGCATACAGTTATCACGGCCAGCTTGTGTGTACCTAGAAAAATATAATCGAATCATAAGTAGCGTCTTAAATTATTATTTATACCTAAATAAAAAAAAATGTAAAAGAGTCAAGTAATTGAAATATGTCAATATGAAAGTTGTATAATAGTTATGACATAACTACAGCTTCAGAATATCATTGTTATACGTGAATTGTCCAGCTGTTGACATGTTTCTAGTTATAAATTTTTTTCAAAATGACTTACCGATAACTGTATGTTTGACAGATGAAGCCATTTTGATTCGAACACAATCGCTCACACTCGGTTATCGTTGGAACTGTCACAGCATGTTTAATAGCAGTCTTATGCAATCGAAAACCTTCACTTGTTTTTGCCGAACATTCTTTAAAAGAAAACTAAGTTATTTGAATGATATCTAAAATAGGTTTTCAAGGCCTTACCATCAGGTCCAGGTCTCCGTGTCCACTGATATTTATAATCATGCCTATCCGATCCCGAATCTCCTCTAGGTGGTCCTCCATACCTTGAACCGGGATAGCTCCAAGCAGAGTTATGTTCTCTTGGTGGTTCCCTACTTCCACCCAATTCAAAGTAGTTAAATCCACTATGATGATCTTTTTGTCTGTGATCTTCCTTGATTCCCCAATAACTTGAATGTTTGGTATTAGTTGAATGACCACCATAACTACCACCGTAAGATCCCCAGTCTGATTCTACTCCAATCTGGTATGGGACAAATTTTGGTGGAGGTTTCTTATAGCTCAAATCATCATGATCCAAATAACCACCATGGGATGACGGTGGTGGTGATTCGTGGTGTGGTCGATAAGGTGAAAAATCCGGTCCAGGCCGGTATGGTGGTCTAAAACGATCAGATCCTCGTGTGTGATCTGCTGGCGGGGGATAATCTTCATAACTTGATCCACTACCATGTCCAGATGGTATCGCCTCCCAACGACTTGGTCGGCTTGGTCGATGTGGCCTATATCTGTCATCCGGCCGTACACCGTCATATCGATCGATTATATCACCGCCATAACTGCTTGGCGCTGATGGTTCATAGTAACCATGTGAGGAAAACTCAAAACTGTGATAATCATCATGGTGGGATGATTCATATGCATGTGATGAAGATGATGATGGAGGATGTTGAGGTGGTGGTGGTCGATATCTGTCAACTGATGTGTCACTCGGTCGATTATAATGATCTCCACCATAACCACTGCTTCCACTACTACTCGGTGGAATGTAATGCTCTTCGGAATAAGGTTTTTCATATCCACTCGGTTTAAAGTATGTCGAATGACCATCCGATGGTGGAATCGGACAATCTCGGCAAGGATTCTTCCGACAACTCGACGGTGCATTGCGATCTCTCTCATAGTAATCATAATCGGGATGTCTTAGCAAATTTGAATCTCTTTGGTGTGGGCTGGAATACAAATCCATTTGGGCCAAAGGCACCTCAATCAACTCACAATCACCCTGACCATGACCAGAAGGATCCAAGCGATAGTTGAAACCTTCACACATAAATCGTTTTTCATGGCCACACTCTCGCATACAATCTTCGACTCGTTCACACGCTATGGTTCGTCTCACCCAATGCGGAGCAACGCGCTTTCCAGCGAGCACACGTCGAAAACAAGCTGCAATTAGACAATGCGGGGACAAAAGGTCACCCCCACCGAACAAAATGTTAAAGTTAAATAAAATTATTTACATACACCATAAACCACCAAGCAAAAGCTATGAAAATGATAAAAAGCATCAAAAGAGGCATTGCACTAGACCTTGAAGGCCATCGTCAAAAATAAGTGTGCTTCTAACAAAAATTTGTGTTTAATTTTCTTGACTGATTGCCCTATAACTACTCCTACAAAGGCACATGACCGATTATAATGATGACTTAATGGATTTGTTAAGGTGAATTACACAAAAATGCAAGTGGAGTACATACACAAGTATATAAATTATTTAATGTGTTGGAATTTCGTTGGTACGTTTGCAAGTTTTCTAAATACGTATAACAGATATCCTTGAATTTGACAAAATTTCTGTCTTAATTCTCAGATTGAAATTATTCACCTCGACACATAATAAGATGAGTTTTCTTCTTTCTTAAAATAGCTGCGTTCCTTTGGAAATATTTATCTACTTTTTAGTACTTAAAGCTGCTTTGAACTACTTTTTCAGTATAGCAAAGTAGATCAAAGTAGTTTTAAGTACTAAAAAGTAGATAAATATTTCCAAAGGAACGCAGCTAATATTGTGACCGTGTGAATTGTATTTCCACCTAATTTGTTATAACTCTGAGGCCGTGTGTGAATTTGGGTAAATATTTAGCCAAGGATACATTATTGACATTTAGGTGTTGAATTTAAAACTTATCTTTGGTGAAATGAAGCTATGTAAATTGAGATACATTTTTGGCACAATATTTGAGAATTGGTAAAGTTGTGGAAGAAACTAGCTCCGCGTGGTTGTGAGAAATGTCAACAGACGTCAAGATATCCGACATTTTGTTTTTTTTTTTTGTTTGTTTTCTCAGACTGCGTAGGTAAGAACGGATGCATGTTATTTTTAGAAATTCAAAAATTAAACAATATTATTTTCAAACGCTGAAGGCTAGGAGGTGCTCACATCGTTTATCTACCTTAAGAACTCAATTGATTCATGGCGAAATTCTTCTTTGCTATTATTTTTTCTTATTTTTTAGCGTGAGCAAAGAAATTATTTTTAAGGTTTATTTTAATTTTACTAAACACAAAAAAAAAAATGTCATTCATTACCTAAAATTATCTTTAAGACTTCAAATTAAATGAATCATCTTCTTTGATAAGCAAACTATAAGCAAACTACATAGTACATACATATAAGACCAATGTTGAGCAAGGCAAATTTCTAGACTTTAAAAATAAAGATCAATATCTTATGACAAGGCGGTTAAGAAAAACTGATAGTGAATTTCATGGTTGAAAGGTGAAATACTTTAAACAGTAGTACCTACCTATCTTTGCTGAAAGCTAAAGTATCCATCAAACAAGATAAGATTGTTTTGTTGTTGTTGTTATTTTTTTTCTAACAAGCGGATTACATAGACCGTGTCGAGATTTCATGTAAAATGTTGTTAAATCTGTGCCAAGTGTCATTATTAATGTTGTTTGGTTGCACGAGTTATTAAAAACGCATTTTGTTTTATAGCTTCCCATGAAGAAGCTTCTTGGTTCTTTACATACAGCTAATAAATTTATGTTAGTACTAAAAACTGTTAAGGGGGAAGAAGAAATAATAATTCTTCTTGTTCGATGGTAAAATTAAAAGTCTGAAGTGCGACAACCTTTTGCTTGGAAAATTTACTTTTAAGGTTTTAATGGAGGTCAAAAGAATTCATGCAGACAAATTTTTCAGTTGAAGCTTTTTTCAAACAAATTGACCAATTTAAAGGTAAAACCAAACACGGAACTACACATAAATTTTGTTTGTTTTAAAGAAGTATAATGGCTTCGGTTTTTAATTGTAGTTTTAATTTATTGTGTGATGGGTAAATAAGGAAGAGGTTTTTTCGTTCTATTCTTCTTTTTTTATAAGAATGAGGAAATGTTTGAAAACTTAACCGCTCACGGTGGAAAATTTTAACTTCAAGATTGAATAAGAGAATGTAATTTTGAATCAATGAAACCTAGAATACCATAAAAACATACATGTTCAAATACCAAATAGAGGATGGGTGCCCAGTATGGTTTGAACTATTCTGAGACCCACATTAAGAGGCTAAAACTATTCAAAATAAAATTCTGAAGCTAATGCTAGATTTGCTCTGGTTTTATTCCACTGGGCGGCTTCACAATACTACTACAATAAAACGTCAGAACACCACTTTTAATGGGGAAACCGACGAAGTTACGAATACCAGAGTTACGGGCGACAGAGTTACGAGCGTCAAAGTTACGCGAAACCGAAGTTACGAAAAACTATAGTTACGAATTCTAAAGCTATGTTAAGCTATGACATGTGATTTTTGGGTTGGCAACAATTGCGATGAACGATATGGAATTGTGGAAATACAAACAAGAGATTAACATTTTTCTCATTGGTCAGAACTAAATGAGTAAAGCGAAAATGGGTGTTATTTAATCTTGTAAAATTTTGATTGGATATGTCATCCTTATTGCAATTGTCAGGTATTAATATATGATAAATACTGAAATTCGTTGTATTTTTAAACTCAATTATTAAATTTTAATATACATCAACTATAGTTAACAATAGCAATTGGGGTGACAGTCTTCTAACTAACCAAAAAAAAAACATAAAATTCTGATAGTTGGGCAGGTACATAAATATGACACAAAAGACCTGCCCATATGGCAAATATATACATAGGTATATCAGAATTCTGTTTATTAGGTGGGGTTTTTGTTTGATTTTTAACTTATCCTGTGTCAAGTAAATAAACAAGGAATGGGGTTGTTTTTTGCATAAAAAGATTAAACCACACCCATTTTCGTTAAAATCTATTAAAATAATCAATGAGAATCGATATTCTCTTATTTATGTTTCCATAATTCCATATCGTTCCTCGCAATTGTTGCAAACCCAAAAATCACATGTCATAGCTTAACATAACTTTAGAATTCGTAACTCTAGTTTTTCGTAACTTCGGTTTCGCGTAACTTTGACGGCCGTAACTCTGTTGCGCGTAACTCTGTTATTCGTAACTCCGTTACCATTTCCTTTTAAGGAATTCGTAACTGTAGTTTTTCGTAACTTCGGTTTCGCGTAACTTTGACGGCCGTAACTCTGTTGCGCGTAACTCTGTTATTCGTAACTCCGTTAACATTTCCTTTTAAGGACGTCTTCACTGTCGTAATTTTACTATTAGTTTGATACAGGCGAATAACTGTAAGAACATTTCTAGTTCGTACTGTACTTTTAGACTAGACTAACTTTCCATATTCATAATGTTTGATCAAATTTTTAAGTCTGCTAAACTTATTTATAATTTAAAAAATTTATAGCTTATTTAAGCACATTTATAATCAATATACTTATTAAAAGTAGACCAGGCAACAGGGATATCTAATTTATTTTAACTGTTATTTTACACATATTCGTTTTATAGAAAACATATTCGTTGCCATTTGATTTGGTAATAAGAGTGAACCGATGAACTCGGTGTAGAAACGAATACCCTATGACTCCAAATAATTCTTTTAATTTTTGAAAATACTTTTACTGGAAAAAAATGTCTTCCAAATTTATATTAGAATATAATTAACACCCACATCGCTTCCTACAAAGTTGAGCTGCATTAAGAATCTACTTAAGAATCTTTTATTCCAGAGTTTGTATTATGAATACAAAAAAAGGCTGTTTTAAAAAAAATAATTCAATTTTTTTAATACGTCCTTTTTTGTATTCATAATACAAACAAAATATTTCAAACTCTTTCACTTTCATTGCATGATAACATTCAGAAACATTTAGATGAAACACTCAAAGTATGAACTAGATAAATCCACTTGAAGATTGATTAAATAATAGGAGGATCATATTCATGAGAGCAATATACATAAATATCTGGTTAAGTTAAACAAATAAATTATTGAAGAATATTGAAAATTGAAGCAAGGGTCCTAAACAGTTTCCTTGTGGGATACTAGAAATTTTATTAGTCACCATATTGTTTCTTCTTACAGTTTTTTTTTAAACTCTTTCAAATAAGGGTGAAAGGATAAAAGTACATTGTCAAGTTGAAATGAGTTTAAGTTACAAGGTTTAGATTTGCTTTCAATACAGTTAGCAAATATTAGGGTGTACTAAATTGTAGGAGCAGTAAAATATAAAAATTTAGAACTCCAATTCTGGTAAATGTCTTCCCTTAGTCAATCTAAGATTTTTATTCACACTTTCAATTTTTAACAAACACACCTTTTGCATCTTCAACAATGATGATTGTACTTCCAAATGAAGAGGAGACAAGATGCTTCTGCATGCAAAAATACACAAACAATAAAAGTTCCACATTGATTTTCATAACTTTTTTGTATCGAATTTTCAAAGGCAAAAGGACACAGGTATCTTAAGTTAACCACAGGTAGGTATCTAAGGAACACAAGATAACATTAACACACTTTGTCGAACTTCAAACGACAAAATTTGAATTTGTTACATAAAATCCTTTGCTTATAGCCGCGTATCTACACGAATGTACTTTGTATCCATTCAGTGGAACAAACCGTTGTTGTTGTGGCTGTCGGTTTAACGCACGCGTGCGACTAACTCCAAAGAATCTCAAACACCGAATGAAGTTAACCAAAAATTTTAGCGAAAAACTATTTGACTAGCATCAAAAGCTTTTTTGCAACACTTCGTCGATACCAATCTTTTCTCATAAAAACGCGGTGCTACTTGTTATAATCAAAATATTCTCCAACCAACTGAACACGCTGTGATTTGGTATCATGGTTTTATATTAGATTCAGAAAGTTAAGGGAATATTTCTATGCGCGGGAAAAATCTATTCAATTCGGGTGAATTCCTATCTCAATGACTAAAGCGTTAGTAGAAAAAAAAAAAATAAAATAACCAAAAAAGATTCATTCGCTCATCACTAGATTCTATATTGATCCACCATAAAAACCGAGAGAGGGCTCTGCCTTCCAAATAAAAATGGAAGTGGAAAATGCGTGTTACGGTGGTAGTTTCAACTCTCAAACATCAGATTTGACCGATCAGAATAACTCTATGCTTCGTTATTGTGTGGAGCCATGATGACATGTATAAAACTCTTCATTTGGTCGCTGCACCCAACCATAATGACAGCGAATTTGTAAAGCTTACGTCAAATCACTCTCGATTTCGATGAGTTTGAGTGAATTATGTTCACCTTAGTTATTTCAACTGTTTTTTTTTTTTTGCTGACTGTTGGCTGACAAATTAAACGTCAATTAAACAAATCTATTTAGGGCACGTCTGCATCAGGGTGGAGCATATTGATTGTCAGACAGACAAAATTGCGTTATCTATGGGATTTTTGCAAGATCAAGATTTAACAAACATGTTCTATTGAAAAATGATAAACAGTTTTGCTGGTTAAGGGTTTTGGTTTGACAGTTAGATCCCGAAACATGGTTAACGCAAAAGGCTTTGCAACTCACAAAAGAGAGTATATTCTTAATATCATCGACAACAATAAGCTCAAGAAAAATTCCAACATTTTAGACAATTGGTCTTCGAACAAGGCTATTCGAGGGTGACCACACCACAACGAGCCTATCTATTCAGAGAAGAAATCTAAAAGAATCTCTCATTGGACCGCTCAAGAACGATAGATAGTATTTGATTTCTTTATTGCTAAGGCCGTTTGTGGCGGCTTTTTGTTTGGGAGCTAAGCGCTTGGAAAACCAACAATTATGCTTTTTTTTTGCATTTTATTGATGACGATGAAGGTTCACCACAGCAGAGTGTTGAATAGGAATCTTCAAACAAATTTTAAAGATTCATTGACGGGGGAGAGTTTAGAGAAGGTCTGAGAGTTTTTGGTTTTGCAAAGAATGAAGTTTTAATTTTTTGATTAGTGTTTTTTTTTTCTTGTTTTTTCATGGTTGTTTTATCAGGTGGTTAAGTTGTGTTCTTGTCTTGTTATATTGTGGTGTAGTTAAGAGATGATAAAAAGATATCGAATGTGTATGGAAAAGACAGGAAGCTGTCAGAGATTAATGAGGCAAGAGTGTGGGCAAAGTTGTTGTTATGATTTGATTTGTTTTGTATTTTTTTTTTATTTATGAAGACAATTTCTATAATCTGATTATAATATTTTGTAAACAATTTGTTTATATTATATTTTGAACTTATTTTTGGTATTTAAAATAGTTTAATAGTTAAAATGAACGGCATTTTAAAATTTTGAAGAATTTAGTTAAGATTTTTTTAACATTTTAAAATTATTTCTTCTTATAAAAAGTAAAAGAAAAAGGCTTAAAGGTTTTACATAAAAACAACTTCTCATTTTCTTCTGATATTTATTTTAAAAAATATGTTGTCCAATTTCTTTTAATACAATTTTGAAACTTTGGGGTTAAAGTTGTGGAGCCACAAAATAAAATTTTGTATTTACAGTTCACTCACTTGTATCAATCTCCAATTGTAGATTGTGGAGAAGGTATAAGCTAAACAAGTTGTTTTTCTTTTTTTAATTAATTGGTTTTATGAATAAAAGGAGTGAAGTCCGTCTTTTTGAAGTAGTGTGTTCACTTTTAAGACAAACAAAAATAATTTGTTTATGTTCGCTGCAAATTTGTGTGGTACACTAGGGCGTATGTGTACTTTTTTTTTAAATCTTGATTACCTACGATGTGCATAAAAATAATAAATAATAAAAAAAAAACACGGTTTAGCTTACAACCAGTGACTGGATTAGTTCTGTAATGAATTCCTTCTTCAAAATACGAATTAATAAATTTTTGAAGTTCAAAATAAATAACTCTGAAGAGATAATAGTCTTAAAGGCTTGGGAATTAAATCCTCAAATATCCCAAATAATCAAAACGGTAGGCACTTGAATGCCATCTGAGTTTCGAGGGTCGGTAGTTTGAAGTTGTAGTTAATTTTTACCGATTTCCAAAAAGGAGGTGGTATTCAAATTTTTTTTTATGTTTGTTACCTCATAACTTTTAACTTAGTGAACCAATGTTGATAATTCTTTTTGTATTGGAAAGCTGGTGCCTGCAGTGTGGTCCAATTTCAATTTTCTTCCAGTTATGGCTATAGAAACTATGAGAAAAAAACCATAAAACCCAGTTTTGATCTATGGAAGTTTGTTTTGTTTTTTGATAAAAATGATTATTTATTGCAAAAAACGGTGCGAAGTTGTTAAATTTCCTAAAATTTTGATATTTAAAATAGCATATTTGTTTTTTGATGGATGAAAAAAAAACTGATTAAAAAATATCTTGCATTGGACTAAGAAATGCTTTACTTTAGCTTGGCAAGCGTATATGCACAGAGGAAAAAGACCTAAGATTAAATCGGACAAATCTTCTTAATTTCTTGAATGCACACACTTAAAAAAAAAATCCATTTAATTTAATATTTTTATGTGGAAACATTTTAATTAAAAAAAAAAAAAAACTGGTAGCCATCAGGGATAGAACCTATTGGCTCACTAGGCGATTGACTTACCATCAGCCGATCTCATTATTGAAAATGAGTATAATAAATTGCAATTAGAGTTAAAGTCTGACTGTAGTTTTTAAATATTTGTTTTTTGTTGGATTTTTAAGATGAAAATTCAGATTAGAATGAAATGAAGTTCAAGTTAAATTTTACAGAATTTAAGCAGATTCCACTTATTTTAAGCGGACGTCGTATTGTTTTAGGGAGAGCATCATCTTATTTAAAGGTGCCCTTTTTTCTCCATGTGTGATAAAAAAAAAACAGAAATATCTGATTTTTTATGCAGAATTTTGAAAAGCAGAATTTTGAAACTCATGAAAAAAAAAACAGAATTTTCGTTAAAAATACAAAATTTTTAAAACTCGAATTTTGACCCGCTCCCATTTTATTATAACATCGGAAAGTATGATTTCACTTTAAATTTCTTTGCCTGGTCTATATTATGTTAGAAAATTTCGCAAAAAACATTTGTTTTATTCAAAAACATTTTTAACCCTTTGTCGGCACAGAGGTGTGTCTACAGAGGGTTAAGGCGAAAGTGCAAACAATTAAAAATAAATTGCACGACTGGGGTCGCACGTACTTGCTCTTAGAGTTAAAGTTGCTTAAATTTTTAAGACTTTTTATATGTATAGAAATTTGGAAAAAAAAAAATTCGTTTTTTTAAAAAAAATAAAATAAAATCTGAAATTAAATTGCCCTCCAAAACAAGTATGCAGTTTTGATTGATATATTAACATGCATTTTTAGACAAAAAATTTTCAAAATCGTTAGAGCCGTTTTTTAAAAAACTAATTTTTTATAAATAATTTTTTGGAAAAAAAGTTTTAAAATAAAATTGGTATGCCATTTTGTAGAAATCACTAATCAACATCTAAAAACAAAATTTCAAAAAAATTCAATGTCCCGTTTTCGAAAATTTGATTTTTCAAAAAAAAATTTTCAAAATTTTTTTAAAAATCCAAAAATTATTTTTTTCAAAATTTTATTTTTGGCTTATATTTAAATTATATAAATGCTTCTTCACAAAAAGTTTCGTTGAAATCGAACAAGAAGTTTCCGAAATAATCGGATTTGAAAAAAACGGTTCTATGGCAGGTACCGTTAATAACACCGGCACACAAAAAAAAAAAGTGTCATGAACCAGAAACCAGACCTATCTTTCTATATGTTTTTGGGCACGCTGAATCCGAATTTGAAGTCCGTTTGGCCCCATCACCCTCCAGTTTTGAGCTGTGAGTGCATTTTGTTTGAATTTTTATGACTTTTTTGGAGTTTTTTTGCATTTTTCTCAAAACTGAAGGGTGACCGGGCAAAACGGACTTGAAAATCGGATTCAGCGGTCCCAAAAACATATAGAAAGATAGGTCTGCTTCCTGGTACATGAAACTTTTTTTTTTGTGTGCCGGGTATGACAGCGACATGTCGCGACAGTGCTAGCACACAAAAAAAAAAGTTGTATGAACCAGAAACCAGTTTTGAGAAAAGTGTAAAAAAGACCCCAAAAACTACCTTTTTTTGAGTTTTTTGCATATTACACAAAACTGGAGGGTGACAGGGCCAAACGGACTTGAAATTCGGATTCAGCGGGTCCAAAAACATATAGAAAGATAGGTCTGGTTTCTGGTTCATGACACTTTTTTTTTTGTGTGCCGGTGTAATGATTTTCAAAAAAATTTTTTTTCATTGGAAGATAGACCTTAGCTTAAAACTAACAAAATCGTTGGAGCCGTTTTCGAGATATTTCAGTTTTACTAAAATCGGTATATGACAAGTACCGTTATTTTTTGTCCAAAAAAATTAATTCCAAAAATCCCTCTGGAGAATCGCCAAATAACACTACATACCAAGTTTGACATTAATCGGTCCATCCGTTTAGGCTGTAGCTCCTTATACAGACAGACAGACAGACTGACAGACTGACAGACAGACGGACTTAAGGGACCCACTTTTTTGGCAAGATAATAACAAATTCAAAAATTTGCCAGGAATCCTTTTCCCAATCAACAATTGGGAAAAAAGTTTCAAGCAGCAAAACAATCTCTTAACAATAAGCGAACTTGAGTTAAGCAAAATAAGCTTGACTAAATAATCACCAAATAATAATGGCGACAGTATCATCTGATCCAGAGGTCTTTTATGTCGTTAACTCTTCAACATAATGTCACCAACTCCACGTTTGCAAAAAAAAGTAGGGGCCAGTCTCTACTACCAATCTTTTATTTTGATCTTTTGTAGTTTTATTTTACTTGAAAAAAAAAAAAAACGATGTTAGTCCAATGACATAATTACTAACTTTTACTAAATGTGACTTACACACGCTAGCAATTTAAAGATAACGAAATTTAACTAGGTAGTAGGTGGTTAATATATCATTTCCTTCTTCCTCAAATAATAAATTAGTGATTGTTGCAAATAGAAAGAGAAAAGATCGATTGAAAGTACAATAAATCGCATCAGTTTCTGTTGTCTTTAATATTAAGAAAAATATCTTGGTGACTTTGAGCATTTTAAATAGTCTTTTACTATAGAAAACTCTGGTTTTACTGGTATGATGAATCTTCTAATTTGAACTCCTTTAATTTTTAAAGTAAGGAACTTAAAAAATAGCGAACTATTTCCAATATTTAAAAGGAGCAACTAAATAAAAAATCACACAATTGCATAATTTCCTTCTTCTAGATCTTATTTAAAATCTGGTTACTAAATTTGTTGATCACTTGTGAAATAAGAGTGTTAATGTGATTCTAATGTCAGCAGCTATACCTACTTACCTAACTACTAGACTGACTTTGACTAATAACTCTATAACCATAAACCATGACAGAAGACTTAACTGCCCTAAAAGGTCATTCAAACACCAAATAGTTGCGCCAGACAATTTAGTGCAGTTTGTTGGAATGAAAAAAAAAAAAAAAACTGCATTGTACTAACAACACAATATTAGAATCTTATCTATACCAACTCCAACTACACCACCAAAAAATTTGCATAAAGTTCTTATAGATTTTGAAACTAAAGTAGATAGCGGTGTTGGGTACTTTACTACATATCCCAAATGAAAAACGAATCTGACGGATGAAGTGCATTGGGTAACTCGCAGAAGACGGAAACACGTATTGTATGGAGATTTTGTTTTTTTGTTCTTTTTCCTTTCTTAATCTTGGCCTATGATTATGGATACAAAACAAAAATGTTGAAATAATGTTTAGGAAAATTAATGGTTGTATTAGGATATGATTCAGAAATAATTTTTGCTGGTAGATGGCGCAGTGGAGATAGTAAAGTGTGTGTGTGAATAAGAATTTTAATTTAAAAATATTAGTTGCAAGGGAAGTCACAAGCTGTTGAAATAATAATGAACAATTATAATCAACAATGTAAAATAATAGGGTTCAATAAAAAAAAAGTTACTCATACGCCACAGTGACCGTATAAGTTAACTACGGCATTTCTAAGTTACATTCAGTTAAAATATAGCAAAACCTAATTAAAATATTGAAATGCAAAAACTCAAACGGATAAGTCTGCAAAGCTTTTGCCATTGGTTGGTATAACCTACATGGTATTGAGCTTGGAGAAAATAAAGAACAACACAAATTTATTAAGCAAAACAATAAATTTGTGCACATTCTGTGTTAGGTTATGTCATTATCGTCACACATGACTGTCATCCGTGGCAATGAAACTTCACAAACATCAACATTACCATTCAAACCTTATAACTCGACACGACACCATATAGACGACACGAAACAATAACTATACAAAAACACTGACAACAAAAACTGCAAATTTTTTTTTTATAATATTTCCCTTTGAAATGAAGACCTCATTTAACTGATCATTTTAATTAAGTTCCTTATTTGCAAAAAAAAAAAGATTTACTGATAAATGATGAACACAAACAAATAAAAAAGAAAGAAACTACTCCCCTTGACATCGCAGAAGATTGTTTTGTGAAGTCACTTTATACGTTTCTAGTTTATGCTTTGAGAACTTCTTGATTTATATTCTTATACTATAAAGAAAGACATCATGATTATTTGTATTGTGTTTTGAAGTTAATGACTTTTAAGTTGAATAAAAAGGTGACTAAGAATGATGTTTGGAGAGTTTATAATCATCATCATATCCTACTATAAATTTTAGAGATTTTTTTTTAAGTCCAGACATAATATTGACAGCTATCTAACATTTGTGTAGACTCTTTGCTAAACTGCAACGACCGCCATTATAATTTGGCTTTGCTCTAATTAGCCGATGACACTTCTTATGCACACTTTTTTTTAAAGTCAATGATCGCAGTCTGTGAGGTTGGGTTGCATGTAGTCTCAAATTTGGCTTACTTGAACTCAGATTTTTATTTCGACTATTTGGTTAAATTGCAAGCCTTTTGTTAGTAAAAGTTTAACCCTAGATTCGCATTGTTACTATTTTATTTTGTTTTTCGTAATTTTTGAATATTCAGTTCGTGTTCTAATTTTTATGATATGCGTATATCATATGGAGCTCCTTGAAGCCAGAACAGCGACTTCAACATTTTTTAAACAGGCTAATTTAATTCCACAGTTTGTCAATGCTTCTTTACCCTCCAAAAAAAAATTGATTTTATAAGAATTCTGAAAAATAATCCAAAATGTTTAAATCCAGGCTGAGACGCATTGCAATAGTCTTTTTTTTACCTCGAGTACACACCAAAAATCATTGAGTTCTACCTTCCGTTTAGGAAATATTCGAAAAACAATATTTTCATAACATACCCTAAAATTAAAAAAAAAGTATAGTTTTTCTAGGATAGTTTTTTGTTTTTAATTCAAAATGCCATAGTTTTTCAACCCCTCCTTTAGGAATACCTTCACTTTTTACAAAAATCATATATATTTTCCTTTTTTTCTTCCATAAAAATCTTAGTTTAGCTTCAAAACAGATAGTTTACATTTAGAGCGGTCTAAATTGGAGTCGATGTGCGATCAACTTGAGCTAACTGAGTGCCAGAACAAACTTCTTTTGAACAGTTCCCTTACCTAGTTCATAAAAAGCGCAAGCGCCTTAGTAGCCAGAACACCAAATTTTTCGACTACCATACAAAAAGGGGAAACCAAATCAACACAGCCAAGTCGGTACTTGTCTGAGACCGATAACCAACAGCCCACACGGAGAAAAATAGACCACATAAAATAGAACAAAAAGAATAAAAAAAACACGATCATACCGGGAATCGAACTGAAGACTTGAACTCATTAATCGCACACATTACCACTTGAACCAACCTGCTATACAAATATTGATAACGATTTTTGTTCTAGTTCCAACTTGAAAAATAAATGAACTTTTCACTCAAATTTAAAGATTTTCTTTATAGGTAACAATAATAAGAAATCTCTATGGAAAAAAACCTTCTTAATAGTTGATTTAAATAAGATTTCTTTATAAAACAGGTCGATAAGGCAATCGTGAAGTACATCCAGATTCGAAAAAATGGGATATAATTCCAACTGACAAGCCCGATCTAAACCTTCCTATAACTTTACAACCGGAAAGTAACAACCCGAAGATAATAAAGTAAACCACAGGCCCGTAGCAAGGGGCCTCCTGAGATTGAGCGAATGAAATTGAGTTTTTAAAATCAACCATTTGACTGGTCTGCAAAACCTTGGTTCGTAACGTTAAAGTTCGAAGCCCTTTCAAACCGCAGTTTGTGCTTTAATTTTAAAATACCTTTGGCAAGAAGGCTCAATTTTACGAAGAAAAGGTTTTTATATTTTTTGGACTTGCTTTCTATTTTTTTTTTTTTTTTTTTTTTTTGAGAAAGCCACTCCCGAAACAAAATTATGACTACGGCAATGTTGAACAAAGTTTTAAAATTTAAGTTATTTTTATTAATGATATTTGTAATTCCTAACTATTGTTTATAGTGTAAGGCCTACTATATGTGAAAACAATGAAACTATCTATAGATACTTGTTATAATAAAATAGTTATAAGATAATTATCTAAAAACAAATTTTATATGGAAAATTTTCAAAATATTTTTTACATTCGCAACCTAGATTGAAGGATTTTGTTCTTAATTAATAGTTACATTTTTTTTCTTGAAAATCTGAAAGTAAATTATTATCAGAGGCCTCAATAATATTAACCCACGATTAATGCACAAATTTGAACGTTTTTGAGGAAAGTTACGATTTTTTTTTTTGTTTATTTCCGTAAATTTTTCATGTTTGAAAAAAATATCATTTCATAATTATAAAATTTCGAATGACAATTTTCAAGATCAATGAACGGTGAGCAGAATTTAATTTCTATTATTCATTGATCGGCGAAAGAATTTTGAGTAATATAAATGAAAACTTTCAAACGCTACACCTTCTTTAAAAATTTTTGGATCTGTTGAAATACTTTTTACTGTTTAAACATACATATGTATCTGCAATTATTAAAACTTCAATCTTCAGAATAGAAAAAGAATGGGCAACTTTAAAGAACATTATATCAACTATTGTTGATTGGGTCACCGTGGTGTATACGTAATATTTTTTTCTATGAACAATTTAATTTAATATCTTAATTAAGCATATTTTAACTGTTATTTAAAACTTGGTCATTAGTTAATCAGTTATAAATGCTACGTTGTTTTCCCAGTCAAGATTATGACAATCATCGATCGATATTGATATATTTGTTATTTTCTGTGTTTGTAAGTCTCACAAAAATGTTAAGCCAACTTAAATAACCAGACTATATGCTGGTGGTGATAGAATAAACAACTACCAGCCAATAAATAAAATGCAAGCAAAATCCCCGCATAAAATGTGGGAACCAATCGCAAAATCTAATCGCTAGTAAACACGATTGGTCTTTTTTTGTTGAAGTTTTTTTTTTATGGTGGTAAACTATTTTGACTTGGGAGCTTCCGCTGATCATTAAATGGTTAATAATACTACTAACTACAATTTATTTATTGTTCAAAATGACCTATTGAGCATTATAATTGGGTCAGACTGAGCTAATATCATTCGAAATGCAGTAAATTAGTTGGTTAAATAATGTTGTCTAGGTTGGAAGGTAGGTGTGTCGCCAATATTTGAGTGTGTGATGGTTTTTTTTTATTTTGATGATATCAACAAAAATTAATAAATACAAAATTTCATTAAATTTATTTAAATGTAAACATAAAAAATAGATGTAATTAATGATACAGAAATGTAAATGGTTTATTTTTAGCGAGACACATAGAATATTTTAGTTTGGTAATAAATCGTGTTATTGAACTTTTTAGTTGATATATTCGAAGAATGATTATGATTTGGCGAAGTTGACCTCGTCGTTAATTTATGCAATATTTGTGATTTGCGAAAAATAAGTTGACCATTTGTAATAATCATTAATTTATGATATTAAGTGCACAGAAGCATGAAAGCAATTCGTCAGATTTTTGCAGAAATTCTGACCCATCATTTTTAAATAGATATTCTGAGAGAAAAATTATGCATATTAATTTGTATTAAATAAGCAAAGCATGAAGAGAACATTAATAATATTTTTTGTATCTTAAAGTAATTTTGGCAGGTTTAAGGTGGATTTTGTTTTTTATGAAACGATCTTAGTTTTGATTTTCATAATAAAATCCTTGGCATCATTCCTTTAAAAGTAAACTATTGTACCCAAACGTTCTTACGATATGTATATTGCATTTAATATTATTTAAGAATCTTACCTTTTGATGGATTGCTAGGATACGGACTTGCCTGACCCACTGAAAAAAAAATGTATTTCTATAAATTTTTTTATTTCCTGATTAAAATCAAATATTCATAAAATTCTTAAGCAAAAAAAAAAAAAAAAAAATAAAAGTGCAAAACATCACTGCCCCATAAAATTTAAATAACCTCGTTAAGAAGGGTCACTCATTCTTCCTATCCTTTTTGCTTTTAAATTACAAAAAACATCCAACTTCATTTATTTTCCACTTCCATTTAAAAATTCTATTCAACAAAAAGCTTACATTTTTAAATTAAATTAATAAAATACCTATTATGTAGGTAATTGAATTATTTTGAAAAATTTTCCCAATTTGATTGTTAAATTAAATTCATCTTAAGGTTGATATATCTTTCTGACCTTGAAAAATGAGGGACAACAAAGGTGCAACGAAAGTGCACGGCATATCTTTAAGAATTTTTTTTTTGTTTTTCACATTCAATCGAGAGTGTATGAAAACAAACTCTTGACGTAGGATAGAAGGACTCATTCGTTACCATTTAAACGAAGGACCCTTATGTAAAAAAAAAATACAAATACATTCATACATACTAAGTTATCAGACCTTAGGACCAAACATATTAAATTAACTAGTTGATTTAATATTTCAACAATATAAAAGATATTATCAATGTTTTTTTATTTAATTTCACTTGGTCACTGTGGCGTATACGTAACATTTCATTAAATAAATAAAATCTAAACTACAATTAGTAAAAAAGGTATGTATGTAAAATCAGGACAGGAACATGCTTTAGTAGTAACATATACTCTTTTATCATGGAGTAATGTTTTCATCAATTAAAAACACAACATTCTTAAAGCTAAAAAAAAGTAACTCGTGAATAATACGCCAAAAGAAGTATAACTTCAAAAATGTTTTATGACCTACGCATTAATCAAAGCAGCAGTCTGCATAATTATCTAAATTTTTTTAAGATTCTTCAACTACAATGGAAAATTACTTGACTAAGCATCACAAATAAATGAAATTAAAGGGTTTCATTATCGGATTGGCAACGGTGAAATAACTAGACTTGGTGGTAGTATCTCAAGTTTCTGATATTGGTCAATAATTTATTAAACCGATTTTACAAAAGGCAGTTAAGTCTAGCTGCAAGCATGGAAACATACACAATTTTTGAAAATCTGAAAGTTAGTTAACTTCTATTTTAATTTAATTTATTTTGGAATCAGAAAGAATTTTCATCTGCATAACTTCTATGGATCCGTTTTTGAAATATTACCGTTAGAAAATGCAGTACTTCGGGCCTTATCTTTTATATAAGGAAAATTGTTTGAACATAGTTTATAACGGTTTCTTAAAGAACTATTTTCCATCTTTCAAGACCTGTTTAAATCTTTCCGATATCTTTTTTACTGTCCGAGATATTATTGCAGTGCCAAAAGCGTTTGGGTACTTTTACACAATTTTTCTTTCTCTGAGAGAATTTCATCCCCACTCCTTAAAATTTGACAGGTTTCATATTTTTGTGCAAAAAGAACCCAAACAGACCTACTAATAGAAATACAGTACCAAAGCAAAGTGTTATAAAATAAAAAGAGTAATTTTCGAGAAAATTTAAATAACTCACTAAAGCTACATACAATAAGATAAAACGAAATAAATAGTATTTATAAATATTTAAGATTAAAGGTAAAATCAATAGTGCCTATCATTTTGTTAAGGAAAATATATCATCCATTTTGAAATTTTGGAACCAAGATATTAATTGGTCGGCAAAACAGTGATTTAGGCATGATTTAAAAATCTTCTATCTACTTAACTTCTAAATGCATTTAGAAGGCTTCTGCCATTAAGATCTTACCGATCACTAAACAGACTGATGAAGTAACATATAGAAAAGTTTAATTTTTTTTTAAAGATCTTTTTCTAAGATATAGGTAGGCTATGAGAATCCTAAGGAGTGGAGAGCATTAACCCTCTGACGGCACACGGGTGCGAATTTGGCAGGACAAAAATGAAAAGTGTGTTTATAAGGGTGAAAATACATTTTTTTGGAATTGTGAATACAGTATTCGAAATCCTCGGAAAATTCTACGTCAATTTCATATATTATTCTCTATAAAATAGTGAGACCGAAAAAAGTCTAGCGCCATGAAAAAGTATAAACCAAATTCGCAAAAAAGAGGTGTGCCTACAGAGGGTAAAATATAATATTTTTTTAATTTTCAAGATAATATTGCCTGTTTAGAAAGAGACTGATAGCTGTTACCTTTTATAACTATACCTGTTCGAAAGTGCTCGTGTATTTAGAATGGTTATTATTATTATTATATGAATCTTTGATTTTTTGAAAATCATAAAATTTTCCCTTACTTTTTCTATTTCCTTGTCCATAGTCATCAGGGTTAAAAAACGTCGCTATCATTTTATCATCATTGTATCCTTGACCAGAAGAATGGTTTTGAACTACTGTGATGCCATTAGATTGAGTTTGTTGTCCTTGCGAAACATATCCATATCCTGGTCTAGGAGTATCTTTTTTAGGTGGCCTAACTGGTCCACTAGGTTGTCCATAACCTCCATTACTTTGCGTTGATTGTTGTGTACTTCCATAAGCCGGATCAGGTCTATTAGTATAATCAAGACCGTTGCTAGGTTTGATTGTATCAGAACTCGTAGTTCCCACTGAACCACCGCCATTTCCTGGCCTTGGTAAAAAATATGAAGAAGTTGTCTGATCATTGTCAGGTCTTGTGCCACCAGGCTGCATTGGTCTTGTGTAACCCGAGTCACTTGATTGCATTGGTCTTGTGTAGCTGGTATCACTGGATGAAATTGGCCTTGAGTAACTTGAATCACTTGACGGAACTGGTCTTGTGTACCCGGATTCACTTGGAGGTACCGGCTTATTGTCTGGAAGATGAGAGAAAACGGTTGAGCCCTGAGTTGTCGGACGAGAACCGGTATCATATTTGACCGGTTTCCCATAACTGTAACCATTGCCATAGCCCAAGCCAAATATTGGCCGAGGATGATCATGATGCTGTTGATCATCTGCACTTGGATAGCTTGGTTTATATCGATCTGCCAGATTCGGAGAATTTTGTGCATATCCTCCAGGATAATAAACTTCCTGATTCGGAGATGGATAATTCTGCTCGTATAGCATTGGATACTGATACAATGGATAAACGTCATGTGAGAAATATATTCGATCACCATTTCCTCCTCCTGCTGTGGTCCATTTGTCTCCATTTTGGTCGCCATAACTGTTCGAAGGACCTTTTGTAGAATGATATCCCGAATTGTCCACAGGAGGTGGGAAATTTGTACTGTAAATATCAGTTGGACTTGGAGGAGGTGGATAACGATCACTATCAATGTGAATTGTACCATCTGGCGTTGATGGTGATGAGTTGACAATTAAAATTGGTGATCCTGCAACTGTAGACGGTCTACTTGGACCATGATCCTGTTGCTGATTATATGGATCTGCTTGCATTGGTATTGTATTATCATGCAAATCGAAACAGTTTGTCTTTCGTGAATAAAGATCAAAATCAGGATCGAAAATTGTTCCGGGTGGGCGTGATCCAGTCGAATCGATTTTCTCCGATGACAGCTGACAGGTGCCATTTCCACGTCGATGGACACTACAATGAAAGTAAAAAGACTTTAGTATTTTTAAATGAAAATGCAAATATGTATAAATCATGACCAACCCAAAGGAAATCGCCTGACAATTATCGCCGGCTCTGATGCACATCTCTTTGCATGACATCAATGAGTTTGTGTCTTCGGTGCGAAAGGTCTTCTCGAATGGCAGCATTGCTTCCAATGCGATTCGCTCGAAACAATCTGAAATTGAAATTAAATCGAAATTAATTTGGTAGAATTTGTTGGTTAATATATAAGAAATCAATCGGTTGGTCAATGATTGTGTTTTGTTTGTTTAAAGTGATTCATGATGTAATAAAAGGTGAAGTGCCGGTAGTATTTGAAGAAAGTCGTGAAGTTGTTACATAATGAAGGTATGTCTGTCTGGAGTTAATTGAATTAAACACAGCAAACAAAGAAGAAAGAGGTAACAGATAAACGCATGCGATGTTAAGGAGATTTCTGGGTGAATTTTAAATATTTATGGCATGGCTGTTAACCAAAAACAAAATAGCTAAGGAACATAATAATTATGCTAGATAAAGAGGACTTTTTTTTAATTTTTGGAAGATAAGGTTTATTTAGAAACTGAGAAAACTATTAAAATGCCTGAATCTCAAAATGATTGGATCTTAAATTTCAAAGTTCATTTTAAATGGTGTTTTGCGGATAAGTAATTTCACATCCAAGACCTTTTTAAGAAGAATATTTTTGATTTCAACCAAAATTTTACAGAATTTTAAAGTAATTAGCACAAATTTTAAACGATAATGCTAAGCCGTTTTAGTTTTTTATCAATTTACTAAGTTAAAAATCAGTCTGATTACTAAAATTGTAATTTTCGTTTCGATGATTTTTTTTTTATTTCATTTTTATGTGTTGAACATTTTTTTCTGAAAAAATGGTAAACCAAATATTTTTTGTTGGAAAATGTTGAAAAGTTTTTATGCATAAAAAATTATTAAAAAAAAAAAAAACAGTTTTTTTCCTTAAAATTACTTTTAATTCAAGAAATTTTGCGAAAAAATCATTTATAAAAGCAATTATGAAAACAGATTTATATAAAAAGAATATCAAATTGAAATTAAAATTAAAAAAAAGGAAACCATTTAAATTTATTTGTGCACAGTTTCAGGGTAACAGTTAGCTGAAAAAATAAAAAAATGCTTTATTTTTTACCCTTTTTCTCATAAAAAATCTGAATTTGTACTAATTTAATTAACTGAAACTTAATATTTAAAAGAACATCCCTGTTTTTCAATGCAAAAATATGAAATTTCAATAAATCTTGTATTAGACTTAGAAATGTAAAACATTTTAAATTGGTAGGAGTCTCCAAAAATATTTAACAGTCCAGATGGTTGAAAGGTATACCTAACCTTCAGATACGAATAGAATTAACTTGCTTTTTTCAATTCTCAAAACCATAATCTGTTATGGAAGTACTTTTGAATTTAAATGATGTCTTGAGTTAGTGTCTTAAAATAACTTATGTACATGTTCGTGTCGTATTAATCTTTAAAAAGTTTAACTATCTATTAAACTTGTTCATTTCATATGAAAAAAAAAAAACATTCTCTGAAATAACTTTATGTAGTCAAATCTAATCACACATTTTAACTTTTTATGTATGCTGGTATCTATGCAAATAAGTTAAGCCCTTTTTCCAGTACGACCTTGATACATTTCTAAGACCAATCCCATTGGGGTTAATTTATTTGTCAAAGTGACATTGAAATCAATGTTATTGTCCACTGTGTTGCCTTTTGGTTAGAGTAAATATAAGGGTCAACATGGTATACGAGCAACAAAACATTCAAACGCGTATCGTTATGGAGTCATGCACAAAAACAGAGCAAAATAAACCATCAGCATCTCATTTACACTATCCTACACGCATATGTAAAAGAATTAGTATTGTACCTTAATATGAAATTGAAAATTCAGAGGCGGATCATTTCTATCAAAAATAAATAGAATCACATCGTACCTACCTACCGTATTAACCAAAATTTTTGAGTGCTTATGTTCCGTTTATGAAAAGTGACTTATATCAATGAATAAGTGTCGATACGTGTTGTAAGTCTGCATCTCATGCTTTGCTATGCATTGATGATTTTCTTAAAATATAATTAAATTACTTTTTCAAGTTTTATGCATGTTTAATTGTTTAATTCAGACCACCATAGAACTTTCCCTGCGCGGGATATAGACTTATTGGCGACATTGAGCTTGCAGACATGAAACCGTGGAAATCTCTAAGAAAATACACTGCACAAAATATTATGGCAAAAAAGACGATGTAATCGCAGCCGTGAACTTAACTTAGACTAGCGATAAAATTACGATGTTCCGTCGTAAAAATTTTTTTTGCAATAAAAAATAAAAAAATGTACATGTTAAATATAAAAAATGAAAATGAGCATTTTTACATCTTCATTTACATGCTCTATGATGTAATTTTTGTTATAATAATTTTCGGGTTCCTGACACGTCACTTAGCACTAAGCTAACCTACAGGGGCGGATCCAGGATTTTTTTCTGGGGGGGGGGGGGGGGGGGGAGCACAAGGGACGGATTGGCAAAAAAAAAACAGCAATAACAGTTAGAAATAAAGTGAAGTACCATACGACTGACTAACAAGCAGAAAATTTTAACGACCCACAGTGGTCTAAAACCTGGCCAAAAATATTTAGGCACATTTCCCACATAAAATAGGTACCAAATGACCAAAAAGTTATTCGGAAGGAAAAATTTTCATTTTCTTGTTACAGTAAAAGCCACTTAAGTGCTAACCCTCTTACTCCTGGATTAGCCGGAAGAAAAAAAATATAAAAAATCAGAAAATGCACGTACAATTCTGTGCTATATTAAAGTTAGTAATCTATTCTTTATTTAATTTT
Organism: Episyrphus balteatus; assembly: GCF_945859705.1. Classification (NCBI taxonomy): domain Eukaryota; kingdom Metazoa; phylum Arthropoda; class Insecta; order Diptera; family Syrphidae; genus Episyrphus; species Episyrphus balteatus. Next base: position 169,199,503 of record NC_079134.1, read on the forward strand.
TTGACTTAAGTTGTTTCACCAAATAGTTTTTGAGAAATTAAGTTTTAAAGATGAAATTTTGAAAAAAAAAAATGTTTACGTTTTTTAATTGATTTTGTATAAAATTTTGCAATATTATGGACATAATTATACCATTAGTTAATGACCTAGTAGTTTTTAGTCAAATACTAAAGACTTCATTCTAATAAATATAAAAGTTCCTCAGAATAACAAAAAAAACTGAATCATACTTTTTTGCCGGGAAACCCAGTTTTTTTTTTTTTTAATTTGCATTAACCTTTTGTAACCCAAGGTCGTAAATTTAAAAATTAATAAGTCAATCGATTGGCCTTTATCTTTAATAAAACACGTATTTTTTAAAAATTCAATAAAGTCATTATTTACTTAGTTATTTCGATATTTTAGGAGTAAAAAAAAAGTTTAAATAATTTATTTTTATATAAAAATGCAAAAATTCAAGCAAAAAACTATCTAATATTAATTTTTAGGCACTTTCCTAAAATCCAAAAATAAAACCCCGTGGGGTTTACTAACAAAAACTATTTTTTTTCTGAATTTCGTAGTTTTTACACAAATTTGCTTATTTTCAAAAAAAGCCCAACTTTCAACATTAACTGTCAATTAAAAACTATTGGTGCTATTTATTAGAAATTTAAAGTACTATTTTGATAAAGCAATACTTAAAGATTATAATATTAGAAGCTTCAAAAGAAAAAAAAAATAGTTTGTAGAGCTTTTATGCAATCTTTTTCGGTTTGTTACAGAAATGTCACATGGGGCTACAAGGGGTTAAATTGTTTTATACCTCAAGAATATTGTGTTCAAATTGTGGGTCTCTTGGAGCCAAATTGACCAAGTTATGAGTATTTTAATACTTCCCTTAGGAACGTTTTAGTCTTTTAGTCCAGAGTTCAAAACTTTAAATCGTTATCCCCACAACTAATGTTTTCAACGCCGGTGCTCCTCATAACTTCAAAACTACTGCACCGATTCTTTTGAAATTTGGAACACTATTTTTTTTTACATATTTTTAGAGGTATCCCTGTAGAAATTTTCTCAATAAAATAACATTTATAAAAATCTATAAGTAAGGGTCGCTTTTGAGGAGTTTTTTTCAAGGGGTCTTTATTTTCGGGGTGCAAACTTGGGCAAACTTCTGAAATGCAAGTTTGTTCTACATATCTAGCAGTTCTATAATATATAGTTTATGCAATTTTGTGACTTGTTCCGCTATTTTAAAAACACTAATGTTAAAAAAAAAACAACGAAAAAAGTGCAAATTTTTGAGGTGGAGCTTTTCATGGGGAAGGGATGCAACAGTCAACAACATTCGCATTTTCAGCCAGAAATAGACAAGAGTTTCACTCAAGTTCTTTCTGTTATTATTCATATATTTTTAAAACTCTTATAGTTTGATTTCCTTTAAGTATGAACTTTAAGTTCTGGGGGGGGCACGTGCCCCCGTGCCCCCCCCCCACCCCTGGATCCGCCTATGCTAACCTACTCACCTTTCCTCTTCAAATTACGAATTTCTTTTCATCATTTTCACTAATTTACTGAGAACTTCTTTGCGTGTCGTGCTCTTATGAAGATGTCAATTCGTCATTTAACAAATTTTTTATTACACTATTTAAATTTTACAATAAATTATAAAATTTTTTTACAATAAAACCCGACTAAGAGAATAGTAGACACCTCGATTAGAATGCTAGTATGTAATTTTTGCCATACTATTTGTTCAGTGTATGCCTACGCACACACAGATTTCAAAGCTACTTAGCCAATCTTTCAATAGGAGGCGCTGTAGTCAAGTTCCAAGTACTGGGTGTCGTCTGATTATGATTATCTTTTTGAAAATAGATGTGCGTATGTTTGGAAGCACTTTTAAGTTAGTATAACGAGTTAGTGTATCATTCACTGCAGGGATAATGTTGAATAATAACTAATGTTCAAAATTAGAAATCGATTTTTGAAAGAGTAGGTTTTGAAAATTTAAAGATGATAACAGATTATAATTCCTTAAAAAATAAAATAAAAAATAAAATCCACAACTGAGCCATATGGACTTTCTTTTATGTTAAAAGAAGCTTTAAAGATTTTTAAAAATTCGTATAAGAATATTTTTGATTAAGCAAACTTGAAAATAATAAACATTGTTTTTTTTTAAATTAACAAATATGTCCTTAAGGCCCAATTTATTCATACTACAATAAATTTAAAGTCGCCATTCAAATGAGGAAATGTCAAAATTTGTGTGTGATTTGAGAGTTTTCTTATTTTTTGTTGGGGACATTAAATCGTTAGAACCGTTTAAAAAAATTATTCTTTTATTGTTTTAAGTGCACTTTTCTTAAGTTGAAAAGTGAATGAAGTGTAACATTGCTCCCCAAGGAAACATCAGAATTTATTTGATCGTTTGACAAACTGTTGATTTATTATTAAACCAAGCAAAGTACTCCTGTTTTACGATAAGCCAATAAAAGGAAACTATTTTTATAGGAATAAATTCATCAATCCATTTTATGGTTATTGATTTTGATTAAGAGTTTTAGAAAATTTTATCGTTCATCTTTGGACTTGATCTGATTATTGATACCTCCTTTTAAAAGTCAAATCAATGATGTACAAAAATATTTCTAATTTCAAAAACATGCAGCAATCGATAGTTGTTTAAAGTTTTTAAAATAGTGAGGCGGCTTAGCATTAAAAAAGAGTTCAATCGTGCACTTTGTGATAAAAGCATGAAATTAACATCGTTGGTAGTACTCAATTTAAGAGTTATTTTGAGATATTGGGCCACCTTGTATTCCATTCGGAAGGGTAGATACAAGACTTTTTCTGTGTTGCACTCGATTTGTTGCATATCGTAGTATAGGCAATGAAATATTGTATTAATATGATACATGATTTCGAGGTATTTTCTAACGCCCGATCGATTAAAATCAGTACCAAAATGTCTCGACCATCATGTAAAAAGTTATTGGACTCTTTATGAATTGTCTTTTACTCAAAGAGCAAGAGTCAAAATATTATCAAATACTCCTTGAAAAAAAGTGGTAGGTTGATAAAATTTCGTGTGGACGTTTCATATACCATAGAAAAAAATAATAAAATATGTTCATCAAAAAATTTCAGGTCAAAGGGTGTTTTTTTTAGCGAGAAAGAACACTTTTGATATGGTACCATTGCAGCACATGGAACATTTTTGCATTTTTTTGAACCGCATATATATTTTATACATCGTATGAGAATCAAAAATAATCAAAAAATGAATTATATTTACCATGGAATGTTGAATTTTCATGCAAAACTTAAATAGCTTGCTTTTATTTTTTATTAAATTTTCGTACAAATTAATATTTTGAAGGAGTGAGGTGCAAAAGTAAAAGTATGAAAAATAATTGTGCAGTTTGTGATAAAAGGATCAAATTAATAGGATTGTTAGTACAATATGTAACCCTCATTTTAAGATATTGGGCCTTTTAATATATGTCAAAAAAAAAAAAAAAAAAAAAATCAATGATATACAAAAATATTTCTAATTTTAAAAACATGCAGCAATCGATAGTTGTTTAAAGTTTTTAAAACTATTAAGTAGGTAGGTAGGTACCCTTTTTCTTAATGAAAATTTGTTAATAATAGTTTTGAAAGAAGTTCCAACATACAAAATACATTCAATTGTGGCTATCAAATCCTAATGGGAGGCCACGAATATAATAAATGCGGCACTGTTCACATGCGTGATCTACGACAACATCACACAAATAACAAAAAAAAAAGTTCCAACCTACAATGATTTTTATGACCCATTCTTTTGTTAGCAGAATAAAACAACAACCCAAAACAACAAACTTTCTGCAAACGGTTTCTGTTGAACTCTTAATCACATTAATGCGAAATCTCTTTCAACTCACTTAAAAGGGATTTTTAAATTAAAACGATGTATATCATCAGAAAAAGAAACATTAAAGTTTATTTCTTCAACTAATCTAGACCATTAAGTTTGAAAATTCTACCAACAAACAACAGTCTGCAAACGAATATATCCAAGTTAATAATTAATTTTATTCTAAAAATTCGCTCAACTGTAGCAATGTTCGTATATAGTGACTAACTTCCTTTCTCCGTCATCTCTTTATAGCTGAATTTGAAATTCAAAACCAAGTTTTAGGTTGAAAAAAAAAAAAAAAAAAAAATAATAAAAAATTCAACAGTGAATAAAATTTTTGCTAATAAATCTGCACACTCTTTTGTTTACATTCGCGAAATTTCCATTCCATCGTTAACTACCCTAAAAGTTCTAAGCTTAATATGACCTCAGTTGGGTATAGAAAAAATAGGTGTCAAGTTTACAAATTATTTATGACAAAGTGCTTCTGTCAACAAATGAACTTAATCGAATTTTTGTACTTACCATTTCGGGCGTTGACCAATTCATTATCCACACTTAGGGCTCTTACATTGGCTAACACAAATGTCACAAGAACTAAAGCACAGTTCATGATTTAAATTATGAGGTGAAACTTTACGTTTTTGACCTCAAATAAACTTAAAATTAACCACTTCCACTCTGTAAGAAACAATTTTTTCCTTTGAATTTTTGGCAATAAATCTCAAGACCGTCTAATCATAACATCTCATTAACTTTGATTGATAAAATAATAGCTTCTGTTTTTAAATTTCACTTAGATTTATGATTTACACTTCCTGCCTGGACTGATTCTGAATTCTCAAGACCGATTTATCAAGTCCATCAAACGACACTTGAATAATAAAAAAAAAAAACAGACAAATTTAAAATTTGCGGAAATGATTCCATCAACTTTGCCAGATGAAAGTTGAATGTAACACTTTTATTTCTACGACACGCGCTTAAGCCCTCTGGGTGTAGAAGAAGTCGCACAGACGTTGTCGTAGAAATTTGCGAGCCAAATTTCATGTAGCCACCTATCCCGCCAAAAATAAAACAAAAACAGATCCAATGACCTATTCTTAAATCAAAGAAGACAGAAAAACAGAAAAAATATCACTTTTAATGTAACAAAATGACGGAACTTTGTCTTAATTATACTTTTTTGGAGTCTTAATAATGACGCAAAAAATTATGATCATAAGCAAAACTATTTTGTTGTGATGATTAATTAATTTCTTGTCCGGATTCATAAGCTTTACTTTAAGAGATAAAGTTGTCAAAAATCTTAAAACATGGGTTTTTGGCTAATTGCTTGCGAGCATTTTGGTATAATTTTATTAATAAGCCAAGTGGAAATTAAAATTTAAGAACATGATAAATAGTCTTAAAAGATATAAACACTTCTTGTTTGAGTCATAAGAATTAGCTTCTTAATTCTTTCATTTATAAACAAATTATGATGCTTACGAATAGGTAGGTGAGGTACTTTGGGTCTGCATATTCATGTTTAAAAAATTAATAAAACTTCTAATGAGCTTGAATACATGCTTGTAGTCTTACAATAGTGACATCACACGAGGGAAATTAGCTATATTGATGTTTCTTTTGTTTACAAATTTTTAATTTATTTCCTTTTTTTCATTTATTCTATTTTTTGAGTCATCTGCGAACTATACAAGTTGATTTTTGTTTGAATTTAATTTGTGTGGTTAATGATCTCGACTTAAGATGGGATTTCCAGTTATTGACTGTAGACTTTAATAACGGTACAAAAATTTAAATAATTAAAAATTAATTACTAATCCGTTGTTAAACCATACCTATGAACAGAAAAAAGTATTTATATAAAAAAAATTGCCAACTTGATAGCTATGAAGTTAAAAGTTAAGACTTAAATTAAGAAAAAAAAAAAAAAAAAAACAGAAAATGAGACCAGATATTTTTCTTCAATTATTTAAAATAGAATTATTTTGCAAGAAATATCTTATCTTACAAATCTTTTAAAGATCAATTAAAAATTGCTTTCGTCAGACTGTAACTATTTTTAAATTGAAAGATTGAAATCTTGGATATAAATATCAAGTCTTTGGAGAAGAGCTGAGGAAATCTGTATTCCTTGATTTGCTTTTCCTGAAGATATTGGAAAGACTTTAACTGGCAGAACCAGCAGTTTATGATTAAAAACCACAGACAAAAATGACAAAAAAAAATGCTATGTAGGTACACAAGGAATAGCCCGACAAGCTTGTTACATCGCCTTTTAAAAATTTAATCACGTACCGATAACTGATTTGCAAATTGTATCACCAATTTGCAAATAAAATGTTCATTCCGTTGCAAATCAAATTCACCTTCTACTTATTCATGAATTTATTCATACAAATGTATTAATTTTTGTTTTATATAAAAAAAAAATAAAAAATCATGTGTTCATTCACACGTGGTAGAAGTGAAACCTTAAAAAATCATTTTTTTTTTTGAAAAAAAAAAATTCAAACCATTAAAAAGCTTACAAAAATTTTCGCAAAAATGCGCAAAAAGTATAAAAATAATTTATTGAAAACAATCATTTTCATCAAAAAAAAGCGAAAAAACACGTAATTTTATCTTCTCACGCTATTAAATGCATTTTTTCCCTAACAACCATCTGAAAGCTTATTGTAAGAGCTCAAAATATATATATCGATCAGGTCTATAAGACATCTACAAAAAGAGCTAGAATTTTTTGAACTCGATCAATTTCCATCAAAAAAGCGAAAAACACGTATTTTTATCTTCTCACGCTATTAAATCCATTTTTTTCCCTAAGAACCTATAAAAAATTTTATACCATGTGAAAGCTTATTGTTTCACCTTGTATAATGATGCATAAATCTTATTTCACAGATGTCTACAAGAGAAGTTAGAATTTTTTAAAGTCAACCATGTCGAATTTCCAGACTGAGACACTGGTAGTCATCGCCAACAGATCTCCACAGGTGTTTTGAGGTATTTTTAAATTTTTTTCAATTTAAGATTGTGTAACATGTAGAGCACGTAACGTTATGTGTGATATATCAAATAAAAGTTCATGTTATCAGCATGCGTATTAAAGTTAAATCAAATTTGTATGTGCACTAGATCAAAAGATATAACGTGTGTTGGAAAAGAACATCTTTTAACCGTTATCTCCGAATTTTGAATATGAAATTAATTGAAATTTTGTACAATTATAATTTATTTATCTACCTATCTACAGTTCAAATTTCATTCACCTATCTATTAAAACAAAAAAGTTAGAACAAGTTGAAGTCGTGTCGCGTTTTCGTTTCATCTTGTTTCAAATCACTACGATACTAAAGAAGTTTTCACTTCAAAAATGATGATTTGTCATTTTCTCTAAAACTTGAAACTGTTTTTTGAGAGCTTATTTTTTAAATAAAATTCAAGATACTAAATATAAAAGCTCCGCAGAATCTTGAGATCTTTTCATAGTATCACCTGGACTAGGATCTTCAGGCTTATGTAGGGTTAAAAGATATATTTTGACGAAACTATTAATCGGGATGAAAAATCCCGGACTTTCCCGGAAAAATAAGAATTAAAAAACGAGTACAAATCTAGGACAAAACGAAGGAATAATTAAAAAAAAAAAAAAAACAAACCAAACAATCTTATTCATTTATATTTTTTCACAAAACATATAAAAACCTTGAGATAAAATTTGGCATTTTCTCACTGCACGACAGAAGGTAAAAAATTGTTATTGTATAAACCAAAATAAATACGCCTCGCTTTAAATGAACTCCATATTATGGTTTTTGAATATGCAATAGTTAAATTAAGAGTAGGATACAAGTAGTGAGATAGTTAAAGGGGACTGAAAAGAGTACAATCCCGGACAATTAATAATAACAATCTCGAACACAGTAAAAAAAAGAGCACATATCCGAAAAAACCTGGACGTAAAGCAATCCTAGACTTAGGGAAAATGACAGAGCACTTAAATCTATATTTAAAGTAGTAGAGTTCGTATGAATTGATTCATAAGTTCAAGTATTTTATTATCAGAAGGTGAATTTGATTTGCAAAAGGGTGAATTTGGCTAGCAGAGGAATTTATTAATTTTTCAAAAATGGTACAAAAGGGTCAATATGTCCTGACTAAACTTCGGGTCTCAGAAAAATGTTTCATATCTTTTTGAAAACGCTATTTAATGCAGACAAGAACATCATAAGACTTTTTTTTCCTTAAAACCTTTATCTATAAAAATTACCTCATAAGTCAACATTATATCTACCTTTTTCAAAATTTAATTATCTTTGGGCGACATCTAGCGTTAAAACAAAAATTCGAAAAATTAGAAGATTTTTTCTTAGTTTTTCCACTAAAAAATCACTTAAGTAACGAACGTTTTTCGTGTTTAGGTTGTTACCCAAATAGTCGTTCTTAAAATAGCGCTTTGTTTGTCAAACTTCTACTGATTTTAAAAATTTTTCTTTTATTTCAACAGGAATTTATAACCAATTTAACCTTGTCTCGTAACTATTTCCTGTTCCTGAAATTTTTCTATTGTTATAACAAGGCTTAAAAAAACTACTTTGGTTTTAGCATTAATTTTTAAGACTTTATCTATTTTATAATTGAAAAAAAAATTGTTTTTTTTTTTTTTTAATTAGACCAAATCCGTGTTTCAATCTGTTTAAGTGAACAGACAGTAAGCAATTAAAATGCAACGATTTTAAATCATCGAGGGGAAATTATTCAAATTTGTAACGTTTTTTTTAGATAAAATATTATGAATCACAATATTCTCAAACTCAAATAATAATTGTTACTTTTTTTGAAATTATAATCCACGTGCAAATAATATTCACTATGCAATTATATTTTTTTATCAATATACTCCAGTATTTTATCAATCAAAGCAAATGAGACATTAACACATTTTGTTTAAACAATCGCAAACAAAAAAATAGTAACAACTGGCTAATTTTGTTTTGATGTCACAGAATGTTTTTTTTATTATTTAAACATGCAATGGAAAAACTATTGCATTTTACTCTTATTTATAACTAACAAAAAGTAAAATACAATTACTACTTTTTTTTTTTTAAATCTTCACTGTACCGTGTCAACCCGTCCGTACTCACTTAGCAATCGACACTGAATAAAGTCAACACAACACCAAAAACTCTGATTTAGTTGTTCATCAGAGATTCTGATTTGGTTTCGGATGTGAGTCTGGATGAGCAACACCTTTTATTGTGTTACACCTGTCGCAAAGCGGTTAAGTATTGGTTTGATGAAAATAAAAAAAAAAATGGAGGCTTAAATTTTGTCAAGACTTGGAAGAAACATTAGAAAATATAATATATGTAGGTATTGTTAGGAGATCACTAGTAACGCCATCTAGCGACTAGTATTAGTAAAACCTAAACATTTTGTAACTGTAACACGAATCGATGTTAAAAACTCAGTATTTTCAGTTCATTATCGACAGTATAGTACAGCATTTTATAAAGGGTGTTTTTTTTTTTAAGAAATTATGAAATTCGGAATTAGTACCACAAAGACTAGGAAATAATGTTGCACCAATGAAAATTGCTTCATTTATAAGAAGAAAAGAATCTAAGCAGTCTATACAAATATTTAAGGTGAAAGGGTGTTTTTTTTTTGGAAAATAAGAAAAATCCGGGATAGGTACGATAAAATCAATGGTTTAAAAGGTAGGAAGGTACCCTTACGAAATTTATTAAAAATATTGTCTTTCGCATGGGAACTGCGAATAAAATAAGTCTATACATTTATTTCATGTGAAAGGGTGTTTTTTTTAGGTAGGTATAGAGAAAATGTGGGTATATTGGAAAAAGTAAGTAATAATAGTGGTACCCTATTGTAATTCAGCAATTATGTTAATTTTGAGATTAGACACAAGAATCTAAAGTGTCTATAAGTATATCATGGAAAGGGTGTTTTTTTTGGGTGAAAAAGAAAATGATGGGCCATCCTAATGAAATTTGGTAATAACGTTGTATTTGGGATAGAAAGCAAGAATAAAGACTTTAAAACAAAAATAAGGCGAAAGGGTGTTTTTTTTTCGAAGAGACACTAAAATCTGTAATTGGTTCCCCAAAAAGCCAATAAATTCGTGTAAAACGTCAAAGAAGAAGAAACGTTCAATTTGTCATTGAAACCAAAAATGAAATGAATTATTATCTTTTTAGGACCAATAACAGATTTTACTGTCTCTTCGAAAAAAACACCCTATCACCTAAATTTTTGTATATACCTACACTTTTTTTGACTTTTTGCCAAGTTTCATGAGTGTAACAATTTTTTTTTAAATTTGTTGATTTTATGTAAGTACTACTTTACCTGTATTAGTAAATCTTCGAGCAAGTACTTGCGACACCCTCATTGAACTTCTTCCTATGATTGTTGGTCGCTTAGTTATTTGTGAGCATTTATTTCGCTTGTTTGGAGAATTTAGATATTCTAGGGTTTTGATGCGGACACGTTTAAGTTCATCACCTAGAATGTCATCCTCTGACAATTGAATCGAGCTTGTGTTGGAGTCATGGATCTGGAAAAGCAAACAAAGTGATGGATGGAAAGTGCTGGCCATAGTTCTCTCACCTGGAATGTTTCGAGAAAATACTCATGTTGACATTCTAGAATGACACTATTATAGAGTAGGTAGGTGTATGGAGTTGGAGTATGAATGATGTACACCTAAAAGAGAGTATAACCTCTGGAATTAATAGTGGTGGGAGTTTGCAGTTTTATTTTGCCTTTTTGTTTCCCATTTTTATTCCAGAAATTCATCAGCGCTCTGTCAAGCATTTAACACCAACTTAAGTGAGAAGTTAGTAGAGTCATAGGGTTGAGTGAATTTGCGCACGCCAACACCGCCGCGCCGCTTTCAAGCGCGCCGCATGTCTAGGAATCATGATCTACTTTTAAGCAAAGCTAATGAACTTCCTTTGAAGGTATAGAATTATAGTACTGAGTTTAGGTGATACAGGTGGTAATGGAATCGGTATTCTTGTAATGAGAAGGGATTTGCACTTGTTAAGAATTGTTAGTAAAGTTGGCTGGTAAAACTGTTGAAGTGAAGAATCCTTATAACATAATATTTAACAGTGCTTGTACAAGTAAGTCTTTGACTAACATTTTGAATCATTTTGAACAAAATATAGCCAATTAAAAAAAAAATTGAATCATCAAAATTCCGTTTACATAGAAAACTAGCGTTTCGAGAAACAGAATTCACTATTTTATTAAATTGTTGGATTCTCGCGTTGTCAAAAAACCCGCAAGCTATTAAGCAGCGTCCGCATTATGTTGAAAAACAATGTATTTTTTAAATGTTGACCCTCTGCAACTCTTTGAAATTCTCAGTTAAGTGAGGAAGTGTCATTGATGATGTTGACTTTCAGTTAGGTAATTGTAACTTTTTAATTCAACTGATATTTCTGTGGAAGCTCTTGAAAATAATAACTCATCGCATAATGTCCTTTATCTTTGCCCACTTTGGCTAGGCACACACATGCGATTTTAGTCGCGCGATTATTCAGTCGCAAAAATGGATCACAAGGATTTCAATGACTGTGAACACACATGCTTCTCGCGATTAAAAATTTGAAAATTGTGTCTACAGTCATTGAAATTCTTGTCATCTAATTTGCGACTGAATAATCGCGCGATCAAAATCGCATGTATGCGCCTAGCCTTAATCGGGTTGTGTTCAGGTCCGAAAAAGTTGAGCTGATGCAAATATTTCCACTTCGTTGATTAAGAGTGTTGATCATCATTCATCACAAATCAATATAATATGTGCGCTGCTTTAAGTGGGCAACTTTTAAAATGGCTTACTAGCAGACGCAATAACATTACGCAACTAAACGAAAAAGAAAGTCAAACGATATCGTCAAACGATTATCGTAATTCGTTATCGCATTTGAACGATTACAAAGTAGTAACAACGATAATTGTTTTGAAAAATATTGCTTTTGAGTCCATCAGATCAAAAAATGGTGGCCTCTGATCTACGAATGAAGAAAAAGTTTTAAAAATTCAATTGACTCATACCAGGCCTACAAGCCTGACCTGACTGGAAGGAAAGCTCAATAATAGAGGAACACAAAATATTGTTGTACACCAACTACTTACCAAAACGAGGTTTTCGGACTCTCCTCGGTAATAGGAGTTAAAATAAATAAAAGTATAACTATGGTGAAGGTGATTGCTTGATTACAACGATTTGCATTAGGGAAAAATTTCACTATTTGAGACTTGTCATCGTACAAGGAATATAAATACATAAATGTAAGATTTCTATAACAAACTTATGCGAACTGCTCAATCAATGAAAGCTTTCCAAGAACGACTACGATACCTTTTTAAAGCTTTAAATGCCGAAATTGGAAAACAGGATATCCAACCAAAATATTGGATTTACTTGTTCCTTTTAATGGTTCATTTGCACAATGAACCATAATAAACTTCGAACTAATTTCAGTTTAGTATATCCTTAGATCAGCAAGTTCTTCTTTGATTAGTAGCTGTAGTATTGTTAGAAGTTGATAAAAGTGCTTGTCGGTTCAAGCTACATAAGTTGATGAAGTATAGAAAAAACAGCTCTGGGTTTCAATTTGTCAAGTAGCAGCGGTATCGGTATAGCTCCTTCAAGTACCTGCTCAGGTATTAAAATTCTTCAAGTTCATTGAACATAAAGTGACTAAAAGGGTCCGATGAACTTAGCGGTAACACACACAAGTTGTTGTTATTCATTAAAAACCTTCGTTGTGAGAATAGTATTTTTGCTACCTCACATTAGGTTAGTTATTTGGAGTGTGAATTTCATGTAGTCATTTGTTCCTGGGGATGTTCTTAAATTTGGAGTAGGAATTTTGTTGGTTAGTTTTCCGAAACATTCGAACTCTCGTGCAGGTATATAATAACATTTTGTTAACCACGTTGGAATTACTTTGATTGATGGTATTCCGGTTGAAAATTTTCTCAAAAACGGACTATGTTTAAGAATATGCCAATATATATGAATAGTCCTGTCTGGATGTTTTAAACTCTTTTTCGCATAATTTAGGACATTTTCGTAACAAGCAACTACAATTAAGTACTGAATTTCACTATCCCTCATAAAAAATTATAGGAGGTTATGAAAATCGAAAAGAGTCATAAGTGACCAAAATTGTGAATATTTTTTCATCTAAACTTCAGCTGTCTCTTACAAAAAAGAAATACAAATTTTTCATTCTTAAAACATTGTCGTTGTGGATAGAAACATTTTGCGCTTTAGTGATTTTAATTTGACGATGAGATATTTAATGTTCTTGCATGACGGAATAAACCGACTTACCAATTATTATTATTATTATATTCAGCAATGTAGATTGCTTATGTATGAAGGTACTTCACTCTTACAACTTTTCTATTCTCGAAGAACTACAAGAAAACCGTTCATCAGAGATAATGACCCCCTCACAATAGAACACTCTCTCGAGATTCGAGAATGTTATTTGGTTAGAATAAAAATACGAATATCGTCGCCCGAGAGTTGTTTTGTCGTAAACGCCAAAATGGACTTTTTTAAACTGGATATGTAGTAATAGGTTTTATAACGTTCTCTTTTCATTTCTGTTATCAGATTTGTCCTATCGTTTACCGTTACTGAGATAATTAGTGTGCATTTTGTCGTATATCCACAAAATAAGCATTGGATTAGCGTTGGTTTGTCGTAAGCGCCAACTTTTGGCGTTTACGACAAAAATTCTATGTATTTTTCAGCTTTTTTTTCTTCAGTATTGGTTTGTCGTACGTCGTACAAAACCGATACGGTAGAAAATTTCGAAAGAAATTTTAAAATTGTTTTTTCTTACATGTTTGTATATATCCGAAATAGAATGTAAACAGATATAATATACCTACTAGAAAAGTATTTATTGAAAATAAGGACTTCATGTGCTATAGGGACAACGACTTTAAAAACTATGGGCTGCATTAAGCTCTGCGCTACTTGAGGTTTTGCTTTATTCCTAGAGGTGCAAGGAAGAAAAAAGTGCATTTCAGAGACATCTCAAATGTTGTGTTTAATTAATGGTTCTTGTCGTTTGTTCCTGCCGCAAGTATCTTGACCTCATCCTCGGTCGCAAGAACCGATCTGACACAATATGGAAGTGGGTGTGGCTCATAAATATGTACACTTGTTGATCTTCTATCAAAAACACAAGATCAACAAGTCGACCGTCGGTCGCGGGCGCCACTTCGTTCAAGCGCGCTGTCTTGAAAGAAGTGAAAAAAGGTTGCGGTTTTATTGTTTTATTTTTGTATACTTATTGATCTTGTCGCTTCGTTCACGAGCGCTGTCTTCAACGAAGTGAAGTGAAAAAAAGGTCGCTGTTTTATTGTTTTATTGCTCTTGTATCGATCACACAAGATCAACAAGTCGACTGTAGTCATGGGCGCCTCGCCGTGGCGCCTCTTTGTTCACGCGCGCTGTCGTGAACGAAGCGAAAAAGGGTTGCTGTGAGTTTTGTTATTGCACCCGCTCGCAAAAACACCTGCTGGTCGAAAATTATTTTTTTAAGGCGCCATTGTTCTTCGCGAAAAAAAGGTCGCTGTTTTATTGTTTTATTGCTGTACACTTATTGATCTTGTATCGAGCACAAAAGAACAACAAGTCGACCGTCGGTCGCGGGCGGCGCTTCGTTCTAGCGCGCTGTCTTGAAGTGAAAAAAGGTCGCGGTTTTATTGTTTTATTTGTTGTTTCTTTCATGTTTCATAGTCATAGAATGGCTTTTAGTTTTTGTTAAAAAAAAATTTTTTTAATTTTTTTTTTCCATGTTTATGGTCATATTTATTGTTTTATTCTTTGTTTTTAATCTATTTATTTTACTACTATGTAATAAGAAACTATTTTTTAAATGTTTAATTAATAAATAAAAACGAACTGTGAAATTTGAAAATTTACTTTTTTATTTGTCTTGGTATTGGAATGTCGTACGTGCGCCTACTTTGTCGTACGTGTATGGGATGGAAAAAAAGTTGATTTTGGTGGCGTTTACGACAAACTGATTTTGGGTAAAAACCCCGATAATTTGAAAGCCAAACTAGATGTGACAATTTTGACAACATAAATATAAAGAAGATATCGCACAAAATATTCTATTAAAAATTGAAAAAAATCTATCGGCCAGTTTTTTTTTTATAGAAGCTCAAACCTTAAAATGCGATTTCCCAAAATTCCAAAATTGGCGTATACGACAAAACAATTCTCAGGCGACGATATGTATCTACTATGTACTTAAGAATGAATGAAAATTGTAACGAAATTACACTAACCTCAAAAAGTAGTTACTTTGGATTTGAAAGCAATTACCAATTTGAAGATTTTGACCTTTTGGAGATATCTGATATGTAGGTATTTTAATGTTTGGTACGGTTGACTGAAGTACAAGGCTTTTTGTTGATTCAGACGCATTATGTAGACATACAAATGCAAGAGACAATTACAAATAAAAATAATAATTAATGCAAATATTTGACCTTGTGTACAAGAAGTTTCCTTCAAGAATAATAATTATTTTCGCATCAACTTTTTCGATGCAATATTGTCAAGAACATTTGAAATTTTTGTGTTTTTTTTAAGACAGTGTCTAATTGCAGATCAATTATGATGTATGAATAATCAAGAACAATGGTATTTCAATTTAATGAATGAAGTTTAATTATGGTTTAACCTTTAACATCCGGTTTCCGTTTGAGTCTGAATTAAAACTAAAAGAACTTAAGTTTTACCTATAAACCTTAAACCAGACTAAAGCGTCAACTATATTGGACATTTTTTCCAAAATTACAAAAGTTAAAATATTTTTTTTTTTTTTTCAAATTGTTATTTAGACCAATAAATAAGCTCTCTGCATCATTTGTTTTAATTTTCCATTCTGAAAAACTATTCAAAACCGCGTTTGAAAATTTTCACTTTTGTACTTTTTTACTTTTTGCGGTGTTTTGTCCAATGTCTTTTGCCCAATGTCTTTTCCAACAACCTAACTTAAAGCGTACCTATTTTTGTTTTGTAGAACATTCTTTTTCACAGACAAACGCTCCTTTAACTGTAACAGATTAAATTAAAAAAGATTAAATTAATTTTTTTTAACTATATTTTTATTTTTCATTCTTTCTATTTTTCATCATTCAATTTGTTTTTTTTTTCTTGTTATCCCTTTGAATATATAAGACTCTTATTTTCTTTTCAAAATTCTCTTTGTTTGCTTTTTGTTTTGTTTTGTTTTATTTCATTTTTTTGTTTTTCTTTATATTTTGCTTAAATATTTAAATATAATAATGAAAAGTTTTTTAATTAAAAAGTGAATTTCACTATTTTTTATTTCCGAAATAAAAAAATTATATATATAATTATCTTTGCATATATATATATATATAATATATGATTTTTGTTTTCTTTAATTTATTCATGTATATTGTTGTTTGTATTTCTATTTACTCATTAATTTTTTAACAAAAGTTTTGCATTTTTTTATTACTCTGTTTATGTTTATGTTTGTTTTTTGTTTTTTTTTTTTTAACTCCTTATAAATATACCTAAAATAAAAAACAAAAATATATAAAAACAAATTACTTTTCTTGTAATAATTATAAAATAAAAAATAAGTCAATAAGGACACTGTTTTTGTTTTTCTTTGTAATTAATTAATAGATATATTTTTTTTTTCTATATATAATATTTAACCAATTCATACTTATTTCTTTTATTCTTAACTAATAAAAAGTAAAAAAAGTGTACAAATTTGTTTATAAAATAAACAATAAATAAATATTAATCAATTATAAATACTTTTTTGTTTTTATTTTTATATATTTACAGAAAAACTTTTATGTATTAATCATACTTAATTATTATTTTATATCACCCTATTGAAAGAGATTTTTTTTTTATTTTGTGATTTTTGTCGTTTTTTTTTTTTTGTTCTTGTTGTTTATATAAAAAATTTACTTAATAATTTTATTTTTTTTTTGTATTTGTTTCTTTTTTTTTTTTAATATTTCAAACGTGTTTTGTTTTTTTTTTTTTTTTTAAATTTAACAAATAACTTAAATTAATTTTTTTTTTAAGTTTAAGAAATAACATTTGTTGGTATTGAAAAAATAAACAAAGTATAAAAAATTCCCTAATTAGATAAAAAATGCATAGGTATTTCATTTTTGGGATGAAAAAAATTGGAATTTGTATTTTGTTTGTTTGTTTAATTTTATTCATGGTCAAGCTAAGGTTCAACGAGAATTTTTATACTACCTTTGGTGAAAATAAAATAAGTTTTTTAATTTATTTACATTTTTTTTAAATTTAAATTTAACAAAATTCTTTAAATACAAAAAAAAAAACAAAAGCAATTGAAGAAAAAAATAGGCATCGCACACTTTTAGTTTTTAGAGGTATCGAAAGATTTTCAAAGATTTTAAAAACAAAAAATTATAAAAATAAAATAAAATAAGATATGTTAAATAAAATAAAAAAAAAAATAATTAAAAAACTCACAATTTTTAAATAATTAAAAACTCACAAAAAATAAAAAATAAATTAAATTGATTAAATTACTAAAAAATAAAAGATATTGAAACAAACAAAAAAGTAATGAATTTAAATTTTTGTGAAAATCTTAAATTCCCTCTAAAACTCTAAAAATAAATAAAAAATTATAAAATGAAAAAAAAAAAAAAACATAGAACTGGATTCAAAACGTGTGTGAGTGTTGTATATAATATAAGATCTATTTGTATACTTTCATTTGCTAATAAATATTTGATTTATGTGATAATTAATTTTTTTGTTTTACCATTTTTTGCTTTTTTGGTTTGTTGTTTTCTTCTTTTTTCTTTTATTAAATATTTTCTGTATATATAAATCTGTATAAGTATATATTTAATCAACAAATTAATTTAACTAATTGTATAATGTTCATACATAATTGTTGTATATATATGATCTTCATTCATTCGCCTATATTTTTCAACAGCTTGATATTTGTTCTGTCTTTATATAATTTATTTATTTTGTTATTACTTTTAAGCGTGTATATAGTCACGATGTATGTACATATTTTTTTTTTTTGTTTTTAATTCAATTTTTGTTAATAATAAATTCATGCATTTAACAAAATTTTTCTAGTATGCATTTGTTTTCCTATTCTTTTTTTTTTTGTTTTGTTTTCAGAGAGATAGAGAGAGAAAGAGTTTTAAAATATAAATAATATATTTTATTTTGTTTTATTGAATTAAAAAATAAATTAACTAAAATAACAAACAAATTAACTACTTTTTTTTAATTTTTATTTCTTTTTTTTTATTAAACCTATAATGTATAAGGTGTGTTTTTTGCTACGAGAGAGTATATAATACGACGACGCTCGACCAGATATTGTTTTTATTTTTTGTTTTATTTTTTAGAAATTAATTTTTCTTATAATAAATAGTTAAATATATATTTGTTTTTTTTTTTTTTAATTTTTTTTTTTTTTTCATTATGAATTATGTATATAATAATATTCTGTAAGGCAATTAATTCATATATATATACTTTTTTTTGTTTTAATATATATAAGTATGTATAATATATAGCATCTTGTAATCTTTTAATTTTTTGTTTAAATTTATTTTTTAGTTGACATCCTCAACTTTATAATAAAAGATTTTAAATGCGTTCTTTTTTTGTTCATTTTGAGTTTATTTTTTATTTTTTATTTTGTAATAATTTTATTTGATTAATTTTTTTTTTATTTTATATTTTTTTATTTATTATTTTTAGTAAGGTATATTTTTGAAATGCACCCATACATTTATATAAAGTTTTTTTTTTTGTAATTTATTTTTATTTATTTTTTGTATTAATTTTATTATGAAAGGAAAATTAAAAAAAAAATGTATTTATTGAGGCAGGTTATAAATTTTACGAGTATATTATTAATTTTTATAAAATAAAATCGAGAAATATTTAAAATTTATTTCCAACAACATAAGTTTATATTTATATTGCGAGAGATGAAAATTTTTTTTGGTGAAAAGTGTTGGTCTCATTTTTTAGTGTGCGTATTTGTTTTCTTTTTATATAGGTTTGCTTAAAATTAATAAATTACAGAAAAATTAAAAATTGAAAATAGGGATTTAAATAAGAAATAAATCTTTGACGTCATAATTTGTGTTAAAAATTCAGTCTATTTCTTAAGTTTTACTTACCTTTTTGATAAATAGTGATGTTTTTTTGGGAATGGATGTAAGGATTTTTTGTGTGCAGTTTTAATGAGATTTTTTTTTTTTTTTTATGCCGTGGAAGAAAAAAAATATAAGCTTGAAGTAAAATTATTCAATCGAATTATAAAAATGTGACGAATAATAGCAAGAAATTTAAAATTTTATGAAGAATTTTTTCAAAGAAATTCATGGCTTGTAAATATTTGGTTTATTTTTACTATAAGTCCAAACTTCAATCTCCAATCATTTTTTGTAAAAATGTTTAAAACTTATTTTGGGGTAAAACTATATTTAAATCGAAAAAAAAATACTCCTGATGGATTTTCAAAATTACTACCTTTTAAATTCGAACTAGGGCCAGAGCTAGTATTAAATTCTTAGAAATTTTTAAAAACAATGCTAAAAAACTGCAAGAACATTTAAGCACCACAAAATCTAGCATAGCAACACAATACAAATTACACTAAATCCATGAGCAAAAACAATTTTAAAAATTCGGAATAATTAGGATACAAAAAAAAAATTCACCTAAACCATTTTACGGAAGAAGTAGATGCCTATATGTCCTTTTTTTTGTAAAGTACTGACATTAATCTCACTAAAATCTTGGTACAAATTTAAGTATAAGTTGTTAATGGGTTCGTACTCGTAAAGTAACGATTCACTGCTCCACTGTTTCTACAGTTTAGTTACTCCATAATCGTTCCATTAACCATAAATTTTGTGCGTAAAATCACGGGTAAAATCACGAGTAAAATCAGGCATTTTACAGTAAAAGCACAAGCCACCCGGTAATAATAAATCGGTCACCTTTTTGAATCATGAATATCTCGGGTAAAATCAAGAGTTCCCGGTAGAATCACAAAATCCCCCCCTAAAATTATGAGTAACCTTGGTAAAATCACGACTTTTCTCGTAAAATCGGTAAAATAAGGGTTTATCCAGGGGATTCACGAGTTCCCGGTAATGACAATTTTCCCCTCCTCCCCCGTAAAATCACGACTTTCCAAATTAAATTACAGGTTTCCTAAAATATCACGATTTTTCCTAAAATATCACGAGTCGGCTTGGTACAATCACAAGATTTTTTTAATGTAAAATCACGAGTTGACTCGTTAAAATGACTATTTTTCTTGGCAAAATCGCGGATATTTTGCTGAAACGCTCACTTTATTACTTGCTTTTTTAAGTAGAATTGACTGAAACAAAACGATGATTTTCCAATTTGTTAAGCGTTCTTTTATTGTTTTTTTTTTTTCAAGAGCTCAAAAATACCCCTGTTTTACTAAATGAAGAGATTTAAAAATGAAAAGGCTATAAAACTCTCATTAATTATTTAAAATTCAAGATTTTGTTAAAAAAAAATTAAAAATTAAATTTCATAACTTTGATAAAAAGTGTTCAAAACTTAAAATTTTTCTTTTTTTTGTTTCTTTTTACTTTTTTGGCTTGTAACTTTCTTAATATTCAGAATATCGAAGGAGTGTTCTTAACATAAAAGATGTGAAATTTAACTGTCTACGTTTTTTGCATAACCATCTTTTACCTAAGATGAACACATATCGAGATATTTAATAGAATTTAAAATTAAAAATGGCCGCCAAAAGGTGAATTTCAAGAGTGCAAAAAATCAGGATTATAATATTTACCCAATTTTCTATCGAATGAGCAAAAAAAATTTTGAGGGTGGTACAAAGAGCTGGGATAAATTATAAATTCACTGGACTAAATGGTCACTGAGGTGTATACGTAACTTTTTTGTCTTAGGAAATTTAATGATTTATATTTTCATCACCTGCCGACTTTAATTAAGCTAATGAGAACATTATTATCAACGTCTTCTTAAAAAGAAAATATTCTTAATCAAAGTGAATTTTTATTCCTGACAAGAAATTCTAACAGTGGGCTGGAGACAGTGGGACTAAACTAAGCCTTATACCTTCAAACATCGTGGTTTTTCAATGCAGTTCAGGTCGTCAATGATTTGATGAAGACAATAAGAGAGATGATGAAGAGATGGGAATGAAAACAACCAAAAAAAATTCAAAAAACTATATAAATAAAATAAAACAAAACATTAATTTTATAAAATAAAAATCTTTATGTTATTATATCGTTTTCTGTTTTTTTTTTTTTTATAAACTATCCGTTTCACTTTTTTTTTGTTTTTAAATATATAATAATAAACATTACCTACAATTCAATATACGATTTTCTTTTGTTTAATTTTCTTAATTTTTTCTTTATTTAATTAAGCTTAAGTCTCGAAAGAGTATAAACTAAATAAAACTAAATTATATATTTTTTTTTTTATTTTACATATACAAATAAAATATATGATTTAAAAAAAAAATCTAAAATATATATATAACAAAATTTCGAATAAAATATAAATATGTATATAAAAACATACTTTTACATATATATTCATAAATATATACTTGAATGTATGTAAATATAAATGATGTTTATATGCTGGTATAATATTATTCGATATATATAATAAAGTATAAAATATACATGTTGTATAGAAATTAAAAAAAAAATAAAACATGGGATTTGTAACTATATTAAAAAATATATATTTTTAAAAATAATTAACAAGTCAATATAAAAAACCCATAAATTAAAAAAAAAAAAAATGATAAAAAAAAAAATAGTAAAAAAAAATAAATAAATTGAAGACTTTGTTTAATTTTTCTTTTTCTTTTTAAATAAAAATTGCGTTAACAATTTTTATGAAATTTAATAAAAAAGAAAACAGCATTAGAATTATTTATATTACGTGTAGTGTGTAGTTATATTGCATTTGTACCTCTGCCAAGCGAGATATAAAAAAAATAAATTTATAAATCGCATTAGCGGTCTTTTAAAGACTGCCCGTAAATAATGTGTTTAAAGGAGGTATTACTAGATGTGGTTTTGTTTATTTTATGTTTTATTTCAACCTCGACTGGTGTAACTTTATAACAAGTAAAAAATAAAAAAAAAATAATTAAAGTAAATCATTTCCATTAGATATTGTTTCTTTTTCTCTCTTCTTTATGTTTTAATAAACAAAAAAAAAAATGTTGTAAATAAAAATAACTGCAGAAATGTTTATATAATATATTTTTCCATTTAACTATAAATAATACAGACATTCCATGTTTTAATGCTTACTTTTTTTTGTTTTTGTTGTTTTTTTTTTTTTTGATTTAGCTACATTAAAATTTACCTAAGTTTTGAAACAACTAAATAATAATAATAAAAAAATTAAACTTGTTAATTATACAAACATAAATATAATTTTATTTTTATATAATATAAATTGTTTTGTATATACCTATATAATTTTTTTTTAAGAAATAAAAATCATCTCTTCAACCGATCGACATTTATATATATATAATATTTAGAACACAATGATAATGTTAATTATTTTGTTTATGAAATATGATTATTTTATAAATTTTAAATTTACACAAAATATTTGCAATTAAAATCTAAAAAAAAAAAATAATAAAAATCAAAAAATTAAATCTAAGATTTAAGGCAGATATATAGTTTTTTTTTTTTAATTCTTAACTAGATAAAATTATACTTTTCAATATTTCAGATTTCAAACCATGCCTCAATTTATTGTTGTTTTTTTTTTTTATTTTTTAATATTTTTTTCCGAGATAACAAATTGCGTTGTTAAATATTTAAAATTAGTACCTAGCCCTAACCACTGTTTTTTTTTTATTGATAAAAAAAATTATTAAAAAAAATGATAAATAAAGTAACAATGTGTATTTGTCTGTGATTCTTGTTCGTTGGATAACTAGTTGAGATGTGGTCAAATTGACGAAGTTTAAAATGATTAAAAATGACTATAAAACGTTTTATTTTATTTTTGTTTATACCACATAAGACTAGATGCAACAATACTCTTATCTTACATTGCATTCTTTTGCGCTGTGACTTGTGTCTTTTTTTTTGTTTTCTTTAATTAAAAATAAATTATAGAAATAATCAAAAGAATATTTTTTTTAAGTCTTGTTTTTTTTTGTTCAGTATTAAAAGTGATGTTGCTGTATTTTCAGTCTCAAAGTTAACGTTCGAACGTTTTTGTGGAACTAGACTTATTGTGGAAAAACGTTTTTTTTTTTCTTTATACATATTGGGATTAAATTTATTGATACAAAAATGAAGTATTACGAGAATATAATTTGAAATGCGGATTTATTGCCGAAATGACAAAATTAGGACGGAATCAAATTAAAAATAAAAGTCAAAATGTAATCTAAACTGAGTTCTTGATAAAATTTAAATTTTCCTTCGAGCCGGATAAAACAAACAAAATGAAATAATTCATCTCAAAGAATTACCATTTAAATTTAAGGAGCTAAACAAATGTCAAAAAATATGGTGTTTTTGTTTGGTACAAAAATCAGTGTATTTTTTTAACTAAATCTGTCAAAAAACTGTTGTTGCGACGACTTAATTGTAGTTGAACAGATCAAAAATTGTTTTTTTGACAGATAATCAAAAAATAAATTGATTTTTTTACTATCGAAAATAGATACCATTTAGATTTTGACAATAAAGACAACGACCCCGATAAATGGTAAATGTTCCAGAAAAGAAAAAAAATATTCTGTTTGAAACAATAAAACTAAACTTTCGTCTTTGTTGTTGCATATTTGACAAGAAATTAAAGCATTAAAGTCAAAGAACTTATATAAAGGTCACCATCCAATCAAATTCTAAACGGGTTATAATAGGCAAAAGTATTTTGGTCCTTCGAGCAAGATGAACGCATTCAAAATGTGTAAAAAGTGTTTCTGTTGCATAGAGCATGCTAAGCAGCAGGATAATTTAGCTTAGTGGTAAAGCAGTAGAAATTTATACGAGCTAAGCTTCTTTCAAAAGTAGAATATATAACAAACATTTTAAGCTTGATATGCTACTCAGGACTACTCTGACTTAGAGAATCAACTAATCATTCCAATTTGTCCACTAATATCTTTCAAAAAGCTCAAGAAGTGCTTAAAATATTGTAAGACCATTAAAACACATAAAGAAAACTCTTACGAAAATTTTTTTTTCAGTCGATTTTTACAATCGATTCATTCGATTAATATTGAAAACCATTTATAAGCTTTATCACTTTACCATATTTTTAAGAATCTAAAACGTCAAGAACAAAATCTTCATCTAAAGGAAAAACATCGAAATTGGTATGTTTTTTTTTTTTTATTAATATTTAAATGAATAGGTACAGCGAATACTGTTCATTAATATCGAATTGAAATGTATCGACACATTTTGCCTGTCTTTAATAAGGTGGTCGAAAATTCTCTTTCTTCGAGAGCAACCGGAAGCTTTTCTTGATATTTTCGATCACTTTGTAACAGCTATAAATTGCAGTCAAACGTTCGTTGACAAAACATCTTGAACAAATTAAAGGTTTCTACATCAAGAGAGTCCATCGAAATTTTCAATATCGAAAATGATCGATATTTTTCTAACAGTCATTTAAGTTAAATTTAAGGAAAAGTATTTAAATTCCTTTCAAAATTGCTTAGAAACAAAAAACATTGAAACTCAAAATTCTAAAAAAATAACCATTTTATTTTTTTTTACGTGTGTAAAATTATCAAATTGTCTTACAATTTCCTTTATGGATTAAAATCAAGAATTTGTATTTTGTTGATTATGGTTTCGTTTTGATCGAAAACCTCGTAAGCGATATTTTAGGCTTTTGTGATTTTTTTTTAAACTAGTGTTTCGAATAGTAAAAAAGAAACTTATTTTTCGAAAATTACGGGAACTAAAATCGATAACTTAAAAAAAAAATTTAATCGAATAAGCGATCAATCAAATATGGGGAAATTCTTTATTTTAAATATCGAGAATTGTATAAAAAAAAATTATCGACACATGGAAAATCGATGAAATCGATAATAATTGATGACAATCAATGGTGAAAGCTTTGATGGCAGAAACTTTTGAAAGACCTCTTCATCTCTTTAAAAAAAAAAACTCAACCATCGAAATAAATCGAAAAATATCGATAGTTTAAAAATAGTTATTATTAATAACTATAAATGGGAGACATATCTATAGATTATGTAGTTCTCATTTTCTGTATAGGGATAAAATAATAAACAACCTTTAGTTAGGGATGTTTCACCCATTAATTAACTTAAAAACAACTTTTTGAAAAAGATCTTCCTGTCTTTATTTCAATTCAGTTCAAAATGAACCTTTGTGTGAAAATGACTCGAAACTAGTTAGTACAACAAATATCACAGAACAATATTTTTAGAAGTTCCTTATATTTCAAAGACTTTTTTGTATAAAGGTTCTAAAAAAGTGAAAACAAAAAATAAATGCATATATGCAAAATTCAGCATTCAACGAAAATTTGAGGATTAGAATTAATTGAAAAAAGAATTATTGTTTTTAATTTTGTATGTTAAAAAAAAAAATTGTCCTATATTCCCAACACCTCAACTAATTTCCGTCGTTCAAAACTGATCTTGTCCAACTATTAAACATTTTGTTTGGGTTTCGAGAATGTGTATGTAAATGGTCCATGAATATACATAAAAAAGGGTATGATACAAGAATTGTATGCGTGTGTGGATGTAAGTTGTATGATAATTATTGTTTTTTGTAGCTTTTCCTTTAAAAAAATTGTGATTTTTTTTTAATTACATACAAATTTTCTAAAAAATAATAAAAAAAAATATATATTTCTATTCTAAAAAACAGTCATTTAATTTACCTAAAAGTCTCTTTGCGAAAAAAAAAACGTAATTATATAAATATGTTTTGCCAAAACTGTCTCTGTCAAAAAAGTTATAATTTTTTCTTACGTTTTTTTTTTTAAATTTAATTTTTAATTTGATGATCTTATTTTTTTTTTGCTCGATTTCTCTCATGTGTGTGAGGGTTGTAAGAGTGTGTGTATGTGTGTTACTTTTTTTAAATTCTCATCTACATTTTTTAGTTTTAAAAACTAATTTTATTTATTATTTTTTTCTTTTAATTTTAGAGTTATTTTTATAAAATAATTAAAGCATGAGAAAAAAAAAATTAAATTTAAAAAAGAGTTTTTTTTGTTTTGTTTTATTTGTTTATCAAAATCATTTTTTGTTTATATTTACTTTATATTTAATGGTTAGTCTCAAGAATTTAACTTTAATTTTTTGTTTTTTGTTTCGTATATATTTTTTTGTGTGTGAGTTTCATTGTTTTTCTTTAAGTCTCTGTTTATTTTATTTTATTTATTTTTGTTTTGGGGGAAGAGGGTTTATATAAATGTATGTATGTTCTTTTTTTTTACTTTATTTTTTGTTGAGAGAGAATATTGCTAAAAACTGTTTATATTGTTCTATGGTTATTTTTGTTTTGTTTTTTTTATTTTCTTGAGTTTTGTTTTGTTTGACAAAAAACTGCGTGTATGCGTGAGTTAATTTTGTTTTAATGAGAATCTTTAAGACTATTACATTATTTTTTTGTTTTTCTTGCTTTGTTGGTAACGCTGCTTGTATTTTGTTTTTTATTTATACTTAAACAATATGTTTACTTTTAAAAAAATGTATAAACGTTTTTTTTTTCGTTATAATATAATTTGTATTAATTTTTTGTTTTTAATTTATTTTTGTATTATTATCATATTTTTTTTTTATTAATTAATTATATATTTGCAATGGTTTTTTTTTTCTTTTGTTTTATATATTTTATTTGTTTAATCCTGTGGTGATGCAACGGATGTTGCTGTTGCTGCTGCAGCTACTGTTGTTGGTGTTGGTGCGGCGACGGCTTGCTGTTATGTGAGGTCTTGCGGTGAATCTATTGAGAATAATTCTTTGTACAATGCCGGAAACACTAGATTTGTGTGTTCTTGTTTGAATTTACTCAGCGCATCCATGTGCATTATTGACAGTTCACTAAAAAAAATGATAAAAAAATTAGTAATTCATTTAATTATTAATACATTTTTATTTTATTTTTTATTTTAATTCTATTTTTATAATTTTTTTTTTATTTTAATTTAATTTTTTAATTTGTTATTTAAAATAATACATACATTTTTATTTAATTTTTTATTTTAATTCTATTTTTAATTTTACATATAATTAATTATTTTATTTTATTTTATTTTTTTTTCTAATTTAAAAAATAATTTTTTTTTTGATTTCTTATTTTTTTTTATATTTTTTTTTTTACTTACCGGAAGGTTGGTATTTTATTTAACAGCGTATCCAGCACTGTAACGTCACCCTTTAATGGTGCATGATTGGCTTCAAGCTCTTGTCTAATGGCATTCATACTCAGATTGAATAGCCTCTGAATTTCTGTATTTCCACGAACACCATTTCGTTCTAAAAAAAAAAATAAATTGTACAAAATTTATTAGAAAACTGTTATAAAAATAAACTATTTGATTTTTTTTGCATATTTACTAATATACTTACCCGGCCACAACAGCACTAAACTTTGATATAAAGCCAATTCAGTTTCAGTCAGTTTCAATTCGGCAATTGATTTTGCTGTCTCAAAGATACACGACACTAATCGCATCTCATACGAATCGGAAGTGTAAAAGGCTTCTTGCGGCAGCATTACATCACCGTATAATACGGCATTCTGTGAGAGATCTAACAGACGTGACATACGTACGATCGCTAACTCAAACGATCCAGTTTTTAATAGAAGAATCTGAAAGAAAAATTATTATTTTAATAAAAGTTTTTTAAGTATGTATGTTTTTGGGAGATAAATTGGTCTGCAATATATTTTTAAGAACTTTTGTACTGGCAACCTTATTTTGAAACTCACTTTGACGTGATATTTAGTGTAAACCTTATTCTTGGTTTCAATCCCAAATACGGGCTTATAAGGGTATTTTATGGGATGAATTTTTGGTATTTTCTAAGAAAAAAATTGTTTTACAGTAACTCTCTCTCTGCAAAGTCGATGATTTAAAAAAAACGGTTCCTTTGGTATGCATTTATCATGTTAATGTTAATTTCTCCGTTAATACTTATGATAGAAACTTAATTAATTAATTAATGTCTTGATTTTTAGAAGAAATGCTATTCTTTGTAACTGCATTTAAAAAATGTTAACCCTTTCGAACCCAAGCTATGAAAATCAATATTAAAAAATGTTTTTTCGGTATTATCGGGTCAAAAACATCACAACTAAGAATTATGATTAGCAAAAAGTTATTTTCCAAAATAATAAATAGCAAAACTAGTGTGTTATTCTCATGTTACATGTAAGTAACATGCACAGCTTATGACCACCAAAAAAAGTCGGAGAACTGAGAAAATAACTTTTTATGAAACTATAATGTATGCTACTTCTTCTAAGCAAAAAAACAAAACACTTTCTGCATTAACATTTTTTATATCTTTTTTTCAAAATTATGACCATACCTATATAATAAAATTTTTTTTTTGCAAAAAAAAAACTGTGAATTTCTGTCTCTTTTACGATTAAAAAAAAATTAAAGGTATGATATTTGACTAACTTTTTGTAATAATCCAGTAACTTGGTATTATTATCTTTCAATTAAGCCATCGAAACCTTAAAAATTGTTTAATTTAATATTTTTTACGAATTTTTAAAAAAATGTTACATGAGAGTAACACTGGGTCCGAAAGGGTTAATATCTTTTTTTATTGCTCAGATATTAGTTTTGAAATGGTATTCTTTTTTCTAACCAATGATAATTTTTGACTTTGGGGCCGATTTTCTATGATAAAAACCATAAAACCCAGTTTTGATATATGAAAGACGGTTTTGTTTTTTTTTTGATAAAAATTATTACTATACAGTATACAGGGTGTCCTACAGTCACCGCCTCAAATGAAAACCATGCATTCCTGAAGTCATTTTAAGTCGAAAAACTTAATTGGCAATTTTCTCCTTTTCGTTCCGTTTTCGAGTTAGGGTAGAGTTGCTAGTAGCCGGCCCCTAAGGATTTTGTCTCAAAAAATAAAGCATAGAAACGTCAAATATCAACATTTTCAAATAATTCTTGAAATAATTTTTCGGTATATTTAAAAAAAAAGTTAATAATATTTCCCAAAAATATTTTATTTAAGTTTTTTGTCTAAAAAAGTCCGATTCTCCTAAATCCGGCCTTTGTTTCCTATTTTCGGCCATCTAGTGTCCTATTTCCGGCAACTGACTTTATTAGGTCAAGCTTAAATAAATTGAATGTTTTTTAGTTAAATCTTTGTATTTTAAGAATTTAGAAACAATTTTGATTGTTAATAAGTTATAACATTAAATGATTGAAAAATGTATCTATTTTTCCCCATTTTTTTTAACTTTTATCAATAAAAGGGGGAATACAGGAAACTCTTGAATTTCAAAGCTTTTTTTGTGTTCTATCTCCGGCCCCCCCTTAAAACTACACAAAATTCGCATCTTTTTCCTGTTTAAAACATATTTTATTTGAAGAATAATATATATTTAATAAGAAAAACAACATTTCAAAGCATTAGCTCGAAAATTGTTTCCACAAAACACTAGCTGTGTTTTTTTGTTTATCTATATAGATTTTGTGCAAAAAAACGACATCGAGATTTTTGAAATCAAAACAATTTACGTGTTAAAACAACAAACACTTTATCTGTATAGATTTTTGGAAAATTCAGATAATTATCCAGATTTTACTCTTTCTCTCGATAAAAACAGTAGTACCAAAGTAGTTTAATTGTTGTGTTCATACAGAAATATCTGAAAATATTAACAAAAAAAAAAAAAAAGCGGAGAAAACTAGGTTTGAAAAAAACTCTCATAGAAAAAAATAATCAAAAATTTGTTTGACATGGTTGCATTGAAATGTTAATATCTCGAGATGTACGCAATGCACTTTTCAGATAAAAGTCTTAAATGGATCCTGATAAGATTGTTGAACAGATATGTATATAAAATTACCAAAGTTTTTTCGAAAAATTAGAAATAAAAATAAAAAAGTTTTCACATTTGATTTTCAAAAAATCGAAAATAATTCAATATGGCTACATTCAAACGCTTATAACACAAGAACGACGCAACTAATGTTAATGGTCATGGTCTTAAAATGTAGCTAAGAATATACAGATAATTTTTGGTTTTTTGTGAAAAAAAAATCTTTGAATCCAACATGGATGCCATGGCCATATGAAAATTTTTGTTTGCATCCAACATGGATGTAATGGCCTTCCCACTTCGGAGTTAAAATAAAAAAAAAAACAAAAGCAACATTTTTGACAGACAGCTGCCAAAGTATATGTACAGTGGTGCCAAATGTTTGCATCGATTTCAAAAATCTCGATGTCGTTTTTTTGCACAAAATCTATATAGATAAACAAAAAAACACACCTACTAATTACGATAGCGGGTTTCGGCAGTAAAATTACAAAAAAACCATACCCGATTGGATCACTTCACAAAAAGTTAATTTTTCTAAGAAAACTGAATAACAAGAATAATAAGAATATTGTTATTTTAGGAGGGACATTTAAAAGAACAGCATAAGAGCAAAAATTTTGAATAAATCCTACAAATTTTTTTTGTTAAATTCACTCAGTTTGTTTATTTTTTTTTAAATTACTTTCAGTATTTTTTTTATTTTTGAAACTAAACTAAATTATTTTTTAACTTTCTCACTATTCTCCGAAGGTTGTATCTTTTATTTTATTGTTAAAAATAAATTCGATTAAAACGCTAATATATCAATATTTCTTAAGATTAAACCGTAAGCAGCTGTTCTTCAAAAAATTACTACGCATACCAGGGTTGAAAAAAAATCATTTTTTTTACTATGCATTTGGTTTGAATAACAAATTGAAAAAATATTTATTGCAAATAAAAAATAATTTACATTAATAAAACTTGATGCAAATAAAAAATTTCTGCACTGAAAAAAAAAAATAAATTGCACGACTGGGGTCGCACGTACTTGCTCTTATGCTTAAAGTAACTATAATGTTAAAGCTTTTTATTCAAGAAATTTAAAATTTGATATTTTGAAGAAATTTCATAAGTAGAATAAAAAAATTAAATCTGTTTTTATAATTAATAAAACTCCGTTTTAAAATATCTTAAAAAAAAAACAAATATGCCATTTTATTTCTCGTATAAAAAGATATTTTTAGAAAAAAAATTTTGAAAATTGTAAGAGCCGTTTTTTAAAAAAATAATTTTTTATATATAAAATTTTTTTAACATTTTTCAAAAAAAAAGTTGGTATGCCATTTTGAAGAAATAATTAATTTACACATAAAAACTAAATTTCAAAATTTTTCATTGATCCGTTTTCAAAAAATTGATTTTTCAAAAAAAAATATTGTTTTTTTTTTTTAAAAACCAAAAATGCGTTTTTTGAAAATTTTCTAAAATTTTAATATTATCTTTACTTACACACTTTTGTGTAAAAATTTTCATTTAAATCGGGTTAATTTTGTACGAGATATTCAGAAACGAAAAAAACCGTTCTATGACAGGTACCGTTAATAACGGTACAAAAAATATTTTTTTTATTTAAAAAGTTGGCCCTTATGTGTAGTACTACACACAAAAATTTTAATCAAAATCGTTAGAGCCGTTTTTGAAAAAAATTACCTTTTCTATTTCCGTTATATGGCAGGTACCGTTAGTTTTGGTCATAAAAAAAAAATTTCAATTTCCCCTCTAGGGAATCACCAAAAACTGCTAACTACCAAGTTTGAAGAAAATCACTTCACTCGTTTAGGCTGCAGCTCCAGATAGAGACAGACAGACAGACAGACAGAATTGCCGGACCCACTTTTTTGGCATTTTCCATCATCGTAATGTAATGTTCGATTTTTTTTACGAATCCTAAACTTGCCCTATAGTACCTATATCGCAAGTAAAAAATTGCAATAAAAAATAATTTACATTAAAAAAACTTGATGCAAATAAAAAATTTCTGCACTGAAAAAAAAAAAAATCAATGCAAAATGTGTGTACTGTGCATTAAAAATATTTTTTTTTTAATATTTCAATTTCTTACAATTTTTACTATTTGTCCATACATTTGCTATTTCATCAATAATATTGAACCAATGTGAGGTCAAAATTATAAGAAATTTTACGAATATTGAAAGATATTTAGTGCAAACATTTTGCATTGATTTTTTTTTTCAATGCAGAAAAATTTTTTTGTTTGCAATTACAATTTTTTCTTAATGCAGGATATTTTTATTTGCAATAAAGATGTTATTTTTAATTCAAATATTTTTTATTTGCATAAGCGTTTTATTTTTAATGCAATAACTTTTTTACCGAATTTTTTCAAATGCATTTTTTTTTTAATTGATATTAATTTGTCCAACCTTGGCACATACACACTATAAAGTTAAACTTACCTGATCGTCCTGACTTAATCGCATAAAACCAGGTATCAGTTTAGCAAATTCGATTATGTTTTGTATCATTTGTGTTAGCTTTTCAGCGCAGTCTAGCCAAAGTTCCTCTTGGCCGAGATTTTTATAGTAAAGTATTCGCGTTACATCCTAAAAATTTAAAAAATTTCAAGAAAAACTTAAGAAACAATTAAAAAAACCATCGTACCTGTGGCTTTCTGAACATTTCATGCACAATTTCTAATTTTGTATTTGTGTTTGCATGAGCTTCCGCCAATGTCTTTATCAGGACTTCGTTAATATCGCCATCGGCTATAAAAGAAAAAAAAAAAAAAACATTGGAAATTGCCAATTAAAGGACCAAACTTTTTCTCAAAATAATCAAAGTTTCATCAAAATTGGAATCAAAAAAGCATCAAACTTTACAACTTTTTCTGGTTCTTTGCTAGAAATCAAAAAATGGTAGAAACTCTGAATACAAAATGAAACGAAAATAAGCAAATGGAACTAAGGAATCAAAAATGAACAACATGCAGCAGATATAAAAATAAGAAAACAAAAATACAAGAAAGAACGTATGAACTTCAGAGGAAACTATAAATAACGGTATTTTGTTCGAATAAGTTTTTTTTCTTTTTTGTGATCAAAGTTTTTCAATGGCCAATATTGTTTTTTATTTTTGAAAAAGAGAGATTTTTTTTTTGACAAAAAAAAACTTAAAAGATTTCCATCATGAGAGATTCTAAAACCACTCTTGTGTTGTTTTTTTCCAACCAACGCCTTACCCCATCTCGAATCACAGGAACTTTCATCGTCAATGAAACTAACTTGGGTCATTTGTGACGCTGCCGTTACGGAAATGGCGAAGGTGGCATTTTGTTGCGCTAGGGGCTGCTGTGGATGTGGATGATGTTGCTGTTGTTGCTGATGTTGTTGTTGTTGCTGCTGTTGTTGTTGGTTGTTATTGACAACTGTTGTGGTAGTAGTGGCAGGATGTGATGATGCTGAATGATGGTGTGAAGAGGCTTGAGACTGGGGCTGATGATGATCTGACGATGGATGATGATGATTTGAATGAGTATTACCGACGACAGTATTACCACTAACAACAACAACACTATTTCCAGTAACTACATCAGCAGCCCCATTGTTACTATTTGTATTGCTTGTCGCACTACCTATGCCAGCGCTGCCTCCGGTACTGGGATTTGAATCGGTATGACAGCAGTCCGATGGAGTGCCGCGTCTTAATGAGTTATTGCCTAAAAACGTGTATGGTTTTCAAGGTTTTATGTGTCTTTTCTATTTTTTTTTGATTTGTTTTTGTTTTTGTAGTTTTCTTACAAATTAAAAATAAAAACAGGGAGAATAATTGAAAAATTTGGGAGTAAAATTTTGAGCAGGGCTGTCCTATTTTTTTCAAAGGAATATTTTGGAAAAAAAACTCAAAAAAATAAAAAAAGTATTTTGTTTTTGAGAAAATAAATATATAAAAACAAGGTCCTAATACAATCACGGTAACTCTGTGTTGTGATTCGAGATGGTCGTATTGTTAGGTGTTGCCATTTGATCCTTTATATTTTTATTTTTTTACTGGAGGAAAATTTTTATTTACATCAAAACAATATATCTCTGAACAACTTAATTGCTAGCAATGATGGTATTGGATCATGATAATGTTAATGAATGGGAGTTAATGTGAATGAAAAGGACACAAATTTTGCTTAGCGGTTAATCTTGAAGGGTGCAAATGAACAAGTGAACAAAATTTTGTTTTTTTTTTCAGGATTATTTTCAAATTTTTGTTGTAATTTCAAAGGCTTAAGCGGACCCCTATTCTATTCAAAAATATACAAATCGTTGCACTGCATTAAGGTACCCATTTTAATTTTTTTATTAATTTTAATTTTAATTTAATTTAAATTTTTGAATGACAACAAAAAAAGAATGATTGAGTATTTTTTTGTTGACATTTTAGTGTTCATGTATTAGTGCTTCTGATTTTAAATCGAGAAGAGAATTTCTCTTCTGAGAAGCGTTCTGTCTGTCAGTTTTGTGCGAATAAAACACTTTCAGAAGGTTTCTGAATGATTCCGGACGCTTCCGGAGAGCCAATCGAAAACGCCATTAATTTTTCTTTTTTTCAAAAAAAAAATATTTTTGACTGATTCCCAGGCGTTAGAAGTCGAAATTTCTGATAAGTGCTGGGAAAAAAGCCTTAAAGCAATGTTTTACTGTTTTTTATAACGGTTCAAATTATTTTTTTTCGTATTCCTCATCAAATTTACCATAAAAACCGTGCTTTTATATTGCTCAATTCTTCTTAAATTGATAAAAGAAAAATAATTTTTAAAAAAGATCGTACCAAAAAAAAAGTGAAGGAAAAATGGGGCAGGGTACTATATCTTCGGCGCCAAGATTTGATAACTGTATTTTGTAGAGGAGTTAAATATGATAATTTTTTACTATGGGAGGGGTGGTCTATCTGGCTCTGTTTAGGCGGGAATGGCAATTTTCTAAAAAATGACTTTGAATAATAAAAAAATATTAAAAATCAATGGCAACACTTACAGTTATGAATGATACCTTTTTCAAAAGCTAGAACTGTACACTTTATTTTAATTTTGAAGTAAAGTTATTTCAATCAATTTTTTTTGAAATAATCGATTTAAAAGTAAAAAATTGGGAAAAAAAGTTTAAAAAAAAAACACTAAATACTATTTTTGTCAAGATTGTGGATAAAATAAAGTGTCACAATTGATTCCTTATCAAATACTAAAGTTAATGTGTTTTAATGCTTTCTAGTTTTTGAGAAAATTGAAAAATAAAAAAAATTCTTTTTATCAGATTAAATTTTTTATGGCTGTTTTCGATATTTTTGCTACCATCAAAAAATATATCCGATATTCAATATTATAAGGCGCTGCATCAACAACAACATCATTGAAAAATGTGGATAGTTTTCAAAATAAAATTTCTTGGAACCAGAAGTACGATCTCGAGTAGGTCTGATAAAAAATAATTTTTGTTATTTTTCAATTTTCTCAAAAACTGGAAAGCATTAAAACACATGGACTTCAGTATTTGATAAGGAATCAATTGTGACAATTTATTTTATCAGCCATTTTTTTGTATTGTAATCCACAATCTTGACCAAAATAGTATTTAGTGTGTTTTAAAAACTTTTTTTTCCCAATTTTTTACTTTTAAATTGATTATTTCAAAAACAATTGATTGAAATAACTTCACTTCAAAATTAAAATAAAATGTACAGTTCTAGCTTTTGAAAAAGTTATCATTCATAACTGTAAGTGTTGCCATTGATTTTTAATATTTTTTTTATTATTTAAAGTCATTTTTTAGAAAAACCTTTTGATTTAACAACGTTTTTGCATATAAATCACTTAAAATCAATGTGTCTTCACTTTGATTTTAAAATTCTTGTTTTCGACGTAGAACAGTTAAATGAAAGTGTTTTTTACTGAACTCAATTGTTTTTTCCTTTTATATTATACATATACATAATATATTATACAGATCCTTTTCATTTTTAATTTATTTGTTTGGTGGTTCAAAAAAAATAAGCTAAGTGCAACAGCTCGAAAATATTCGTCCAGGAACCAGTTTAAAAGAGAAATATGAGTTTAGTGTCATTTCCATAATTCAAATTTTTCAAAAATCATTTTTCAAGACCCTTGTTTAGGAGACACGATCAAAGCTTAGACGAGTCACAAAAAAAAAAAAAATTGTAAGGTGTCGCATGTTTATGCTTTGCCTTAAACTAAAAAAAAAAAACAAGAATACAAAAAAAAAAAAACGGTCCACAAAAGCCTTCCATTGTAGATTGATCTATGAATTATAAAATTGCATGAACATGAACATAATTGAACATACTTTACATTAAACAAAACGTGAACTTCTTTAAACATTATAATAATGAAAAAAGGCAAACAAATTTTGGGAGTGCTACTGGGGATATGGGATCAAAAAAACTGCTCACTATGGTTACAAATAGTTAAGCCCTGTTTATTAATTTTTGTTTTTCATTTTTAACATGAACAAATAATGATTTTTGGCCAATTGAATGATGATTTTTAAAATAAATTATAAAATTTTAATTGTTGAAAAAAAATACTGATCTAAGAACAATTAACACTAGGTAAGT
Source organism: Episyrphus balteatus (assembly GCF_945859705.1). Classification (NCBI taxonomy): domain Eukaryota; kingdom Metazoa; phylum Arthropoda; class Insecta; order Diptera; family Syrphidae; genus Episyrphus; species Episyrphus balteatus. The sequence goes on from NC_079134.1 coordinate 169,236,215, forward strand.
GTTTTCAGTTTCAAAAACGCTCTGAAATCAGGATTTTATTCAAACGATGAATTATTATGAATCTTTTTACAAATGTTAGGGTCAATATAAAAAAAAAGTTAGAACTTAATAAAAAAATAAATTTTTAGATGTTTAATAAACCAATACTTACCGTGACCAATAAAGTCTGAGTCAATCATATTTCTCACAGGCTCATATGTTGTACTGTCCACGGCATAGTCCGCTGAAATATCATAGGGCATCGTCTGTTGAGGCGTCACTGATGCTGAATAGCCATACGGACTTCCGTATCCAACTTCATTGCTTGAATATCCATAGCTAGGAAATTTTTTATTTCGATTTTGGTTTTTTTTTTTTGTGGTTTTATGGTTTTTTTTTTTGATTTTTTGGTTGTTTTTGGGATTTGGAGGGTATTTGCCAAATTGTTTTTTGTCATAGAAAATAGAGAAAAAAGGGAATTTTGTTTTGGTTTTTTTGTCGAATTTTGTTTTTTTTTTTTTTTTGTTGGGAGTTTCAAGGAAACACACACAAATATATAAATTTGATTTTTTTTTTTTGTTTTTTTTTGTTTTGAAAGGAACAAAAAGAGAAATTAATTAATTAAGAGTATGCATGTGAAGAGGTATGATGAATAAATATGTTTAATGAAATGCAAAATGTGGTAATCAAAAGTTGTATACCCATTGTAACTGTGATGTAATTGATCACTGCTAGACGGCGTTTGTGTATCGAACACTGAACTGTCGGGGGCTGCATCACTTTGGGCACGCATTTGCGCTCGATGAAATCGCACTTCGTCTTCGACTTTTTCACGTTGTTTCTTCGACATTCGACCGAATTTTACGGCTGTAAATAAAATATTAATAGAAAAAAAACATTAAAAATGTGACGTAAAATTGAAAATAATATAGTATTTTACACTTAAACTGGCATTTCAGTCACCATTTTATAATTATTTGATTTTTTTGAGAAAAAAAAAAAGTTTAAAAGGTAATTTCTAGTGAAACGAGGAAATTGAATCCATGCTTTTAAATAGAATAGCCTTTTTGTCGAATCCTATAAAATGGTTTGAAACATCAAACGCAGTGGTTCAAATGGATCAAATGACAGAAAAAAAATTTACTGTTGTTCAGAAAGAAGCTTCAGCTCTAAAATAATTCTTTTGCAAATAAAATTTTTGTGAAGCCTTTGAAAAACAAAAATGAAGGTCTTGGAAAACAAATTTCGCATAATTGACATTTTAAAAGGTACGCTACCAAAACCGTAAAAGAACGCAGATGTTCAAAAAGTTTAGGTACATGTTTTTTTTTTGTCTCAACAAAATTTAGATACATACACTAACCAAGGACTGAAGCAATTGCCAATCGCTTTTATTTTTAAATCACCGTATTTATCTGATTTTGGTAGCGTGCCAAAGCTTCTTTAGGTCAATTTTGTTACTGTTGGATATCCAAAACCTCGAATCACTTCAAAGAGACTACGCAGTAATACATTTTTTTATATGATAATCCAGAAACCCCAGACTTCGAAAAACCAAAATTTAGAAAATCCGGAATCCTGAAAATTCATAATATTGAAAAAGAAAAATCCTAAACCCCGAAAACCCACCATCCTGACCACCCAAATTCCGGAAAATCCACTATCCAGAAAAACTAAAAATTCAGAATTCCCGAAAATAAAACAGAAAAGTAAAAACTCTGCAAAATTGTTTGTTCGCTGAAATTTTAACTTTACCCACTTAATTCAATCACTACTGAAAAAAATCACAATAATTTTTTGGGATCCCATTCGGCATCTTGGGTTTTCTGGAATTTTTGATAATGGTCTTTCGGAATTTTGGATTTTCTAGATTTCGGGTTGCCAGGGTTTTCGGGATTTTAGGTTTTTCGGAATTCCAGTTTTCAGGATTTTGACCCTAAATCTCTTAAAAAAAAGAGTGTGTGTACGCATGTACACGCGACTGAAGTTATACTTCTCATTCAGTATATGTAAATGAATTTCATTTGATATTTTTAATTTCTATTATGAAGTAATTAATCCACACTTAGTTTTTTTACATTTTTATCAAGTGAACAATAAATTAATTCTTTCATCGGACGCAAGGAGGAGATGTAGTTTTCAATGTATTCTGTGAAATTTACTCATGTTGTGCGGTTCAGAACGTACGGTATATGGTAAACGAAAGTAAATGAATTGCGCATAAAATGTGCGATATGGTAATTTTATGAGAATTGTGTGTGCTTCAGCACTAGTAGTAGCAATATGGAAATTGCAGGGTTGCTACAAAGCTCAAAAGTTAGCTGAGCTCAGCTCACAGCTCAGCTCAAATTTTGAGCTAGCTCACTTTTGAGCTATGTACCATAGCTCAGCTCATTTGAATTCCGGTACAATCCGGGTTTTCGACTTTTTTCAAAATTCCGAGAAAATCGCGTTTGAAAGTTGGGGTAAATTTTTTTTTTCGAAAAATCCCCGAATCTTTGAACGCTCCTGGAAGCTAAACCGTTTGAGAGCTATTTTTGGGAGTGATGCCAAATGATAGCTTGTGTCATGGGCCTACGCTTTGCACATTATCAGATTTTTAAAAAATCGCCTTCCATGTTAAACCACCACATCATGCCTATTTTATCAGAATCGTGCCTAATTTTTTTTACTTTTAAGTTCTCCCGGTTTGAGAACGCGTGGACCTACAGGGATGAGAGTTGTACCCAAATGTAGGTTAGAGTCCCCGCTACCTTTTGGCATCAAACATTTTTTTTTCATTTTCTTCAAAATTCCGAGATATAGGCGTTGGAAGTTGGGGGCGCTCACTTTCAGTTCAGCTCACTTTCAGCTCAGCTCAAATGAGCTGAGCTATGGTACCTAGCTCAAAAGTGAGCTAGATCAAATTTGAGCTGAGCTGTGAGCTTTTTGCAACCCTGGCAACTTGCGACATGGAAATTACCACATGCAACTTGTCACTTGCAACTTCCCACATGCAACTTGCCACACGCAACTTGCCACATACAACTTACCACACGCAACTTGCCACATGCAGCTTGCCACATGCAACTTGCCACATGCAACTTGCCACATGAAACATGTAACTTGCAACGTGTTGTATGTTTTATGTTTGCCGTACTGCGGCGTACTGCATTTTTAAATACTAAAGTACTGCCTACTCTAAAGGTGAAACGACAGCCCTGCTACCCAGGGTGATCGCGTCATAATCCCTTTGACATTCTTGTCAGAAGGTAAATTTTCATACTCACCCTCCCATAAGAAGTATAACTTCAAAAATGTTTGAGTCAGTGAATTTCCGTGGCTTGTAGTTGGTTCATAACTTACACTGAGGGAAAAGCCACCATAAAACAACTTGAAATCAATGAAAATCACATTGATTTAACTATAATTCGGAATGATTTTGAGTTGAAGATGAACATTTTAAAATCAACGTGGAAAATAGGTAAAATTTTGATGGTTTCGCATCTTAAAGTCACATAAATCAAAGTAGTTCAACTTTGAAACAACGACGTTTCAACTTCAATTTATTTTTTCCCTCAGTGTAGGAAGTTAGAAGCAATATCTAACTTTGCATGGATATGGAACAAGAGCATTTGAAAACCTTCCGGGTTACTTTGAGAGCAATGTGCATCGGCGCACAGTGTGCAATTTTGCCAATCTAGCGGTACTTAATTCTAATTCCAAGTAAACTTAATTTTTTTGATGCAAACCAGCTTAATTTGGTTAAGTATTATATTTCTACAAGGGTTTTATTGATTTTCAAAATTATATATCTAACTATATGTCCAATATGTGGTATACGAGTACAAAATGTACCACAATGGGTGGGGAAGAGCCGACATCGAGCAAACGATTTTGGGAGTTGGTTCTTAAACTGTCTCTATTTCGAAAACGAAGCAAAATATCGAAAAATTTTATTTAATATTTTTGTCTTATTTTGCCAACAAGAATCTAAAAAAATCATTTTCAATTTGTAAAAATGGGATGTACGATTTTTCAAAAGATCAAAAAATTGGTTTTTGGCCTATGTACCTGAACAAAAAAAAAAAAATTTAATGGTTTCGCACTCCTGACGCAAGAAAAGTCAACGAATTCTAACACAGAATACATCAACGGAGATTTTAAGCCCAAAAACAGGACGGATACACGAGGATACATTTTTAAAACGCTTCACAAAGTTAAAGAACACAAAAAAAAACAATACTCTTTAGGTCTTCGCACAAATAATTTTTTATTTTTTTATTTTTTAGTGCACACAAAAATTAACTTACCTTAAATATTTCTTAAATGTTACTTAAAATAAAAAAAATAAATTTAATTTACACAACTTTTATTTATATTCACCACGCTCTTATCAAAGTGACACAAGAAAAGCAATGAGCTTTAAATTTTTTTTCTCTTAAACCAAGCTGATAATTGTGATTCTGTGGAACGGTAAATACAGTTGTTTTCTTGATGTTTTTTTTGCCATTCTATTGTCTGAGGTTTTACCTTTCCATTGATACCAATTTTGTTGGATTTGGGAGACATATATTTTTCATTAAAGTACAGCTAGATTGCGAAAATTGCACACTGTGCGGCGGCGGAGAGTAAAGGAGAAGGTAGTGCTACGAGCTATATCAAGGGCATATAAACGCAAAATTTCGTGATTTTTCAGCACCCTTCGGAAGACAGATTTCCTTAGGTATATGAAATCAACAAAATTTGTTCGTTCCTGTTGAATAACAAATTGATATGAGAGATAGTTTCAGTAAAATTAAGAAATTTGATTTTTTTACTAATTTCATTAATTGGTTTGGATTTTAATACCTACGCATCAGTTACTTTAGCGTAGGCACGATTTTATCATTACAAATTTTTTAGTCGAACCGACTGTATTATTGGTCAATAAAAAAAATTTAAACAATCCTTATATGAACAACGTCATCTCTCGAACTGAGTTTAAACAAAATTGTATCTCAATAATTATAAAATATATGTAGATAGAAAACATACAAGCAGTATTTGTTTTTTAAATCAAATTTATCCTCTTGCGAACTAAATTTGTCCTTTTGCGAAAAGAATTCAGCATTTTGTAAATCAAATTCACCCTTTATAAATCAAAAATAACTTTAAACAATATCAATTACATGGGAAGGAATAAAAAAAAAATTTACTAAGTACGAAAGGTGAATTTGATTTGCAAAAAGATGAATTTGGTTCACTAATAAGGAATTTAGCTTGTAAAAAAGGAAATTCATTTTGAAAATTCCAATACTCTTCATTAACAGTCATACTATCACTAATCACTTCCCTGTTCTAAGTAGGTACTTGACTACACTATATCAAAGAGATATATTTTATTTTTCGAACGGGTTTGTATGTATGTTTCCTCATCTGTCGACAAATCAGGTATCTATGAAAGCGTTTTGAACCCCTGCTGGTTATAGACTGTAAGATTAAGCTGATAATGGCGCTTTCTAGAGGTTTAAAGTCATGAAATAAAACATTCACACGTTTTTGAAAACACAAAAATTACAGCACCAAATAAAAATTTCTTTCAAACGCATTTCTTAAAACTAAAAAAAAAAGGTTCCGAAGTGTGTCCAGCATTCGCATTTAAAACATATATGATTATTAAAAACTACTACAAATAAAGGGAACTAATCAGGGTTCAAACCTTGCTCCGATCTGAGCAAATTTGCTCCGATTTTTAGCAATATACTCCACTTTTTCCACACAGAAAAAATGTTTACCTAAACTAACCTAATTAACCGTATTGGAATTTAAATTGTATTTATTTTATAATCGCAAACACATTTATGAACCATCGCTTGCATTAATGAGGTTTTTAAACAATTAAATTGGTCCAAGGTGAATTAATCTCAAAATAATTCTTTTTTATGAATCAAATTTACTTTAATTTAAGACTTTATTAGATTTTATTAAAAAAAATTTCCTGAAAATTAAAGATTTTTGTTTTGTTTCAAATCTACTCCGAAAATTTTGCATTTGCTCCACTTTTTTTTCAAATTTGCTCCAAAATTTCATGAACGAGGTTCGAACCCTGGTACTAATTAAGAGTAATTTGGTGAGTCCGTTGCTCTAATCCTTTCCTTTTATGTCATTCACCTTTCCCAATAATACAACAGAAATCTGTACAATTTGAGAAATTTCATTTTGATAAAATGTAACCTATCCACACATTGCATGAATCATTTGCTTCAAGTTTTTTCTGAATAAATTTGCTCAAATTAAAAATATCTTCGTCAATTAATGACACCATCTAAACAAACACACATGTAATACTCTTTCATCCTATAATCCTTCCCAGAACTAGGAACTTCTCTTAAAATAAAGCTTTAACACATAAGCTTACACCATCAGCAACACATGAATAAGTTGTTCATTAAATGAAGAAAAAAGAAGAAGGAAAAAAATAGAAACAAACTCCGTTTCCATAATGAAATGACACTTTACAGCACACGCGTATTCATTAAGTGTCGTAGTTCAAGTCCTTGATGAATGTGTGTTTGGCGTGTGGATACACATATACGCAACAGAATATAATCATTTATAACTAACAACTCCTGCCTGAATATAAATAGAAAGAAACGGTCGGGTCGGTGTGTGTTGAGTTTCAAAGAAAAAAAAAAATTGTGAAGAAATTCACAATGAGTGAAAACTGTTTCAGCAACCGCAAAGGCCCCTTCATTATGCCTAACTATTCAGCAGGCGAAGAAGAAGAAAAAAAAAAGAGAGACTTGTACTCCTTGCATTTACTTTTTAATCATTACTGAGGTTTGACAAGGACCTCCTTCCTGCCAGCAGAGAGCAGTCAGCCATGATTGCACAGCAGCAGTAGCAATAGCGCCTATCAAGAAGAAGAACTACTAAAGAAAGAAACAAACAAAAAAAAAATAAAGAAAGAAAACAGGAAACAGTGTGAAACTATGAAATATTTAATCAACTTGAAGGATTACATACAAACCGGGGAAATTTTCCTTAATTTAATGAAACGGAAAACATTTCCTGTGTTGTGTTTGTTTGTGTGTTGTGTCGTCTTTTCTATAAATTCAAGGAAACTATATTCTTCTACATTCACAAAACAAAAAAAAAAAAAAAATATAAGAAAAAAAGTTTTTTTTTTTTAAAGGGTTAACCAACGATTTTAGCTCAGCAGCGGCGTAGATATTCCCAATAGCACTTAAAAGCAAAAGGATACTCGGCGGGGAAGAGATTTCTGATGAAAATCTAAGATCTAAAGAAAAACTATCTCAATTTTTGCCTTTATTCCTTTAACTATCTATGTCTTGTTTTTTTTTTGTATTTTTTTTTGTATATAAATACAGTAGAGTAGAGTAGTTCGTTGAACTGGGCTCTCGAAAAGGATGATGGAAATAAAAAAAAAAAAAAAATATATAAAAAGAAATCCTTCTTCAGGGCAAACCATATTATTATATTGTGTGTATAGGTAGGCACAGAGTAAAAACACCGGATGAGGTCCCCTTTTTTATTCTCTTTATTTTCTTTTCTTTTTCTGAATGGGCGATATAGAGAGTGTGGGAATAAACAAAAACTATCTTTTCATTTAGTATATCTTTCTCTTTAAGCTCCACACAAGTCTGATGGACACGATGGGGGATATTGTGTTCAAATGTGAGATTTTGATGATGAAACCAATGGGGAATCTATTTAAGGATGTGGAGTTTTGGTAGTTTGAACTGGCTTTGATTAGGTGAGAAAGTATGCACTAGAGAGAAAATATTGCTTTCCAATACATTTCTAATCGTTGCAAGTTGTATATGCCTATCCTTTTTTGGTTTTTCGATTTGTGAAGAGCCAAATTAAGGCAAAAATATCATCAAAGGCTCTAAATACCTACAAAAATTTTATACAACTCTTATGAATTTTCTATTAAGCAATATAACATACAATAGCAATTTGTGTTAAAAAAAAAAACATACAATAGTAAAATATCGCCATATCAACTAAATCCCAAAACTACCTAACGGTCATCGAATTTATTGGTAGGATTTTTTAAAGTTTGTGGTCTGGAATTGTAGTTAATTTTATGACATGACTGGTATAATTTTTGTATATATATTGAAGCGTTTACTTTTTTCAAACAATCATAATTTACAAGAAAAAGCTAAAAAAAAATACTTTTTTATTTTCTCATTATATTAATTTTTTATTTTAAAAGCTTACAAAAAAAATTATGGAATTTAAAAGCCAAGTTTTTCTTCTTAAGAATAAAACCATTTTTAAATTTGTACAATGCACAAAAAGTATAAGAATAATTTATTGAAAACAATCATTTTCATCAAAAAAGGGAAAAAAAAACATGCATTTTTATCTTCTCACGTCATTAATTCCATTTTTTCCCCTAACAACCTATAAATTTTTTTTTACCATCTGAAAGCTTATTGTCTTAGCTCAAAATATATATATATCGATCAGGTCTATGAGACATCTATAAAAAGAGCTAGAATTTTTTGAACTCGATCAAATTTCATTAAAAAAAGCAAAAAAAACATTTATTTTTATGTTCTCAGGCTATGGAATCAATTTTTTGTTTGACAATCTATAAAAAATATATACCATGTGAAAGCTTATTATTTCACCTTTCATATGACGTATCAATCTTATTTCAAAGATGCCTACAAGAGAAGTTAGAATTTTTTAAAGTCAACCATGTCGAATTTCCAGACTGAGATTACGGTACTTCCCACACTGGTGGCTGTTCGGGGAGCAACAGATCTCCACTGGTGTTTTGAGGTTTTTCGCAAGTTTCTTGATTTAACATTGTGTAGCTTGTAGTTAGTCTACTGTTATGTGTAATATACCAAATGAAAGGTAATTGTATCAGGATGCTCATTAAAGTTTAATAAAATTTCTATCTGCTCCTGGTCAAAAGTTATAACCTGTTGAATTCTAAAATTTGATTTTACCGTTATCTCAAAATTGTGTTTACGAAATTGATTGAAACTTCGCACACATATAGTCGTAGTCATGGTATATTATTACTCCATATACTTAATTCCTGTATCTATTAAAGAAAAAAAGATAAAAATAAAATACGATAAAAATCGGTTAAAAACGGTAAAAAAAACTTGTTTCTTCCATTATTCAGTCAAAACTCACTAAACGATTCCAAGTTTTTGCATATGTATGCATATGTCCAAAATCTACATGTCCTATAAGTTTGAGTTTAAGCTCCAAAAAAAAGCTAAAAATAAAAAAATACCCAAAAACACCCCTAAAAAACAAGGTGTTTTTCAAAAATTCATATTTCGAAACGCAGTATTGGAAAAAAATCCCTCATCTTTCACCTGGCATCTTTAGAGTTGTCAAAAAAAAATTTCCTTTACCCAAAATCATCATTTTGTCATAGCCCCAACACGTGTACAACGTTCAAACAAAACGTTATAGCTTAGTTTCAAATTTGTTAGAATTTTTCCTTAAATGCAGTTATTCTTAAAATAATCTCATCTATCTGTAACAAAAAAAAAAATCAATTCTCTACGACTTCGCGTTTAGATTTTAGCCCAAATTTCATCTTTCCGTTTTGCCCCTTTTTACCCTATTAAATGAAGGAATTTTTAAAAATCCTTCATTTGGATTAAGCTTTAGGTTATTATCTTTCAAATGAGCTATAGAAGATTTTTGTATCTGTAATAGTTTATTTTTAATTTTGAATTGAAATTTTTTGCCGCAATGCGAAAGTGCGAGAGTGTAACGTTAGAAAATGGCGTCACTTTTTTGTGGTGGCTGCCATGGTTCATCGATTTATAAGACGTTATTACGTAAAAAAAATTGAATTCAAAATGTGTAGGTATACAAACAAAGAAGTTTTCAAATTGCATGGGTATTAGGGTGTTCGTTATTTAGTTTTTTTTTCTAGAATCAAGTTCCTAAGTAGAAAAACTGTTTCTAAATAATAAAAAAATTCCCCTAATTTTTTCAGATTTTTATTTTGACTCTAGATGGCGCCCCAAGAGGGTTAAAGTTTTTTGTTATTTGAAAAAGGTATAATGTTGGTTAGTTTTTTGGCATTAAACACCGTTTTCAAAAAGTTATAAACTTAGGTCAAGTCAGGGAATGCCAAGAACCTCATCAAAAAATTTTAGTTTCAGTCTTTATCTAAAAAAAATGACTTCATAAGTCAACATATACTTATTTCAAATAACAAAAAAACTTTAACCCTCTTGGGTCGCCATCTAGCCTCAAATTAAGAATCTGAAATTAGGGAAATTTTTACTTGCTCTATAGGGCAAGTATTGGTTTCGTGTCGAAAAAAAAATTTGAGGTTTTAATCAAAACCAACATTACGATGATGGAGAATTCCAAAAAAGTGTGTCTCGCAATTCCGTGCGTGCGTCTGTATGTCTGTGCGTCTGTGCGGTTGTGCGTCCATCTGTACACATTTCCACAGCCTAAACGGGTGGACGGATTTTCTTCAAATTTGGTACAGATGATTTCTATGGAATTCTGAAAGTTGGTTTTTTTTTTATTTTTTTATATCTCGTTTAGAACGTATATTGCGAATTTCTCGAAAACTGCTCTAACGATTTTGATTAAACTTTGTAAACGTAATATTTAAAGCAGTGGAAATAGAACTGCATTTTTATTTTTTCTCAAAAAAGTCAAATAACAAAAAAAAAAAAATGTTTCATGCCCTAAATGTCCGCTCTTCCCCAATATCAATTTTTTTTTAAATTAAGAGCCAGCTTTTAAAATCTACAAGTAAACTAACATAAAAGTGCTTTGAACTGCAAGAGCAAGTACGTGCGACCTCAGTCGTGCATTTTATTTTTTATTACTTAGAAAAAGTTTTTCTACAAATGGGTATGTCGAGGCCACAATTTTTCTGCTAGGAAAAAATATTTGAACAAAACTTATTTTACAATTTTTTTAAACACTTTTTTTTAGCAGATGTTTATTTCTTTCAGTTATCTGTACCTATATTCTCATTGGCATTTGAATGACTTTCTATGTATCAAGATCTTTGCAGTCATTTTCTACGGTATTTTTCATATGAATAAAAAACAACTAGAAACCATTAATATAATTTATTTCATTCCTTTCATTGTTTTTTTAAGTTTTTAAATAATAAAACTTTTACTAGCTAGTTTTACAAACAACAAATGATTGAATTTTCGAACACCTCTTTCGTTGTGTATCTGTTAAATATTTTCGCACAAAATCGCAAAGAATAGATTTTCTGCTCATTACGGAAACAAAACAAATTTTGATGAACTTTATTAAATCCAATAACACTTCATTTACCAAAATTCACTTCCTAGCAATAAATTAAAACATTTGTATCCTCTTTAAACTTTTTGGGTGTAACCCAAAAAGATCAATGAACAAATTTCAAATTTGTTAACCGTCAATTGGAACCCACCTCCAATTATAAATTTTATTTCATAATATTTCCCATCACAAACCAATATAATGTTTTCCGTGAAGGTTATAGATACTTTAAAAAATGTTCATCATCACTGAACAAACCACAAGCACTTGTTTTGTCTTGTGTCTGTATAAGATTTCAGATAAATAATCGTTAATAAAAAAAAAAATTGAAGGATTTAACAAGATGCACCATCTTGATAGTGGCTTCATAGTTTAACAAACCATCATCATTTCATTTAAGGCATGGTGGTGAGGATTTAATTTAAATTTAAATTTTGCATTTGCATTTGCTTTTCAATTTCTATTGAATTGCAAATAAAAAATAGGAAAAAACATCAGAGGAAAAAGTGTGATGGACGTAGCAAACGATGCACTTTAAAAAAATAACTGATAAGTAGTGTTATAGCCTTAAAACATTGTCAGTTGAAGGATAGACATTTATATTGAGGTTTTAATAGGCAGAAGATTTCTACTCAGGGCGGCTTTATTTATCAAGGCGTGTAACTTTGATTGTTAATTTGACTTAAGCTTTGAACTTAAGTTACTTTCATAAGCCAACTTGTCAAAGTACACTTTGTCTGCCATTTTATTTGTCAGGCAAGAAAACCATTCCAATTTCTCCACAGGAATTTCGGATCTCAAATAAAACCATAAGGTATATTCCTTAAATTCGCATTGTCTTCCAAATAAGAACCAAACAACATTAAAGTCAAACGAACTTTCAACTCAAACAATCCAACGGCTCTGAGAAGTTCCCATAACAATAATTTCATACCCCTTTGATACATTGCCTTGATAAAAAGGCAGTAATTTACTGTAACTATGTTCCCTCCAACGACTTCATCCAATCTAACCATCTTTGGTATGAAATCTAACAACATAACAACCATTGAGCTCCCAATATTCTATAAATTCATAAAAATAAAAGACCTTCTAATGCTCCAAAGAACTCAAAACGAAAAATAAAACAAAAACTACATTGTCTAGAATGTCTTTTTTTTTTGTTTCCATTAAGAATACAATCTCATGACATCTAACATTTAATTCGTGAATTATGAAATCTTCATCTATAAAAAAAAGGGTGACCATGCTGATTTTTTTTTTTAAGTTTACTGTCTTTGAAAATAAAATCAACTCTTTAAAAAAACAATAAAAGAATATTAATTTTATTGAATTCTACCTAAGAAATAAGAAAAACAGCTAATTTTCAGAAAAATAAGACGTAATTTTTTTGACATTTCTGTCAAAACTGACAGATTTTTCAAATTTATGATCAATTTGAAACGAAAATGCGTTCCAGCATAGTAAATTCTTTTTCGATAACGCATTCAGCTTTTTAATATTGTTTTTATTGCAAAAATATTTTATAAAATAAAAAAAAAAGACAGGTATGGTCACCCTGTTTTTCTATGAATCAAAAAAATTGACAGAAAAAGAATAGAATTGAATTGTTACAACAAGAAAAAAAAGAAATAACTCACCATCACGACTCATTCCTAATTTGAGGCACTTTTGCAGTCTGCAATACTGACATCGATTTCGATTAACACGATCGACGACACATTGTTTATTACGTGGACATTGATAATTCACAACAGAACTCTGAGATCGACGAAAGAAACCTTTGCAGCCTTCACATGTGATAACACCATAATGTACACCCGATGATTTATCACCACACACCTTACATGGAATTATTTCGATTTGGGCTGCAAATAGAAGAAAAAGAAGAAAAAATAAATATAAATTTTAGTAAATTTTATAAAATGTCAGTTAAATGTCAAATTAATTTATTTTTTCATTGAATTCGATTTTCTCTAATCGAAAAGGCAAATAAAACAAAAATAATAGTTAAAAAATTTTTCCAATTTTCTCAAATGCAAATATTATAGTTTCATAGAAAAAAATTTCCCCATCACATTCGTATTGACATTTTATCGATATATAAGTAGAAGGTTCGTTTTATATATAAATGGGGATTCAATATAGGTTCATATATATAAAAAGGTATAGTTCACCTCAATTCCGTGGTAGAGCTAAATCTAGGTAAACATTCAATTAATTCATCTTCTACTCTTTACCATCTCTATTTTTTCGATTAACATACTTCTTTCCATACATGGAGAGGATTTTTCATCATTAAAAAAAAATCGATTTGGATAGGTAGCTACGGGAAGGTTGGGGTAGGGTTATCGTAGGTATTCCATATGTGATGAACAGGAGCAGTTTAAAAATAGGAAAATTGTCAAAATCTTACATCTAAGGGCGCCCGATCAATGAAATGCTTTCTCAACTTATTTTTGGTTTTTATTTTTGTAATAAAGTATTATTCGTACAAATTATGTTAAGTCAAAAATAAATAAAATGCACGACTGGGTCGCACGAACTTGCTCTTAGAGTTAAAGTTGCTTAAATTTTTAAGACTTTTTATATAGAAATTAAAAAAAAAAATAAAATTCGTTTTTTAAAAAAATAAAATAACATCTGAAATCAGATTGCCCTTCAAAACAAGTATGCAGTTTTGAATGATATATTAAGATGCATTTTTAGACAAACAATTTTCAAAATCGTTAGAGCCGTTTTTTAAAAAAACTAATTTTTTATAAATAATTTTTTTGAAAAAAAGTTTTAAAATATAATTGGTATGCCATTTTGTAGAAATCACTAATCAACATCTAAAACCAAAATTTCAAAAAAATTCAATGTCCGGTTTTTGGAAATTTGATTTTTCCAAAAAAAAATTTCAAAATTTTTTTTAAAAATCCAAAAATTATTTTTTTCGATATTTTATTTTTGGCTTATACTTGAATCATATAAATGCTTCTTTACAAAAAGTTTCGTTTAAATCGAATAAGCACTTTCGGAGATAATCGGATTTGAAAAAAAAAACGGTTGTATGGCAGATACCGTTAATATAATGATTTTCAAAAAAAAAAAAATTTATTAAAAGATAGACCTTGTCTTTAAACTTATATTTGAATTTTTTTAACAAAATCGTTGGAGCCGTTTTTGAGAAATTTCAATTTTACTAAAATCGGTATATGACAAGTACCGTTATTTTTGGTCCAAAAAAATTAATTCCAAAAACCCCTCTGTAGAGTCGCCAAATAATGGTAGATACCAAGATTGACATCAATCGGTCCATCCGTTTAGGCTGTAGCTTCGTTTACAGACAGACAGACTGACAGACTGACAGACTGACAGACTGACAGACTGACAGACTGACAGACTGACAGACTGACAGACTGACAGACTGACAGACTGACAGACTGACAGACTGACAGACTGACAGACTGACAGACTGACAGACTGACAGACTAACAGACTGACAGACTGACAGACTGACAGACTGACAGACTGACAGACTGACAGACTGACAGACTGACAGACTGACAGACTGACAGACTGACAGACTGACAGACTGACAGACTGACAGACTGACAGACTGACAGACTGACAGACTGACAGACTGACAGACTGACAGACTGACAGACTGACAGACTGACACACTGACAGACTGACAGACTGACAGACTGACAGACTGACAGACTGACAGACTGACAGACTGACAGACTGACAGACGGACAGACGGACTTCCGGGACCCACTTTTTTGGCATTCTCTGCCATCGTAATGTCATGGAAAATGCTATCTCAACTTTTTTTTTGTACGAATGTATAACTTGATATATAGTACCTATATCGCAAGTAAAAAGAGGGTAACGAAAAAACTCAGACAAATTACAGATGTAACTTTTTTCATCGAATTTAATTTAAATAAACTTTTAATTTAACTTTCCATTTAATCTGAGGGTTACCTCAGACCTAACAAATTTTTTTTTTTAAGATTCACAAAACTTTTTTATTAACTATAGGCGTGTTTTTTCTATTACTCAGTTGCTACTCATTTTTGATTTTATTCCCAAAACAATAATAAAAATTACACAAGTAAGTATTTGTTTTTAAGGCCTGGCCACACCGGAGGGTACATGCGGGAGCGGTACGGGTAATTGTATGAAATAAATTTCAAACTGACATATCAACGTTCAGATGTGGAATTTTTTTCATACAATTACCCGTACCGCTACCACATGTACCCTTCGGTGTGGCCAAGCCTTTATTGTTTTTCGAATAAAATAAAAAAATGAGTAGCTACTGAGTTGTAGAAAAAACACGCCTTACCTATATGTAACTGCAGTCGATTCTTAATTCCGCTAAAGCAAATGGTCATTAGAACTGTGTCAGAGAGAAAAACTTGCCAATATCCTTTTTAAGTATTTTTTAGGAGAGAAATTCATAGTTAAAAGTTTAAAATAGCTCTGCTTACCGTTTTTAAGAATGTACCGAATATAAAATGGCCGAATATTCGGCGGCATCTCTAGTTTAAATTGGTACAAGGAGTGATAAGTTGTTTGATATAAATTGCGAGCGTTAGCGAGATAGAAAATTTTTTTGAAGAAATAAATTTGAACCATTATTAGGCTTTATACAAAAAATTATTTCGCACAATTTTATATATAAAAACATTGAAAAATGAAATTTTTCTCCCACTAAAATTTTGTAGCAAAAAATTGAAATATTCTATTATATCAATTTAGTTCTAAATTAAATCGGGAATACTTAAAATTAAAAATTTTAAATAATCCAAGTTGTTTGGTATGAGCTAATTTTCTAATTTGAAACAATTTGATAAATAGAAAGCTAAAAATATAACAAAAAATTTTACATAGGTACTCTCTGAAATAAAAGGATAAGATGTCGGAAAGATTTGAATAGATTTAACGGTAATATTTCAAAAACGAGATGTGATCGAATATTTTTATCTTCGGATTCGAGTTCAGGAACCCTTTGAAAAAGTATAGTTTAGCCTCGACAACAAAAACCTTGTAGATAAATACTTGTGTTATTTAAAGGGTTCTTAAAAAAAACATTTTAAGGTGTTTACATAGTGCTTTCGGAAATGATCAAAGAGTTAAAAACTAGTTTTTTGAAAATCCCTTACCAAACGTTGTAATGGACCACAAAATTGTTGTTTTTCCTTATAAAAACTTCATCGACAGCTTCTTTAACGATACGAAATTAATTAAATTACTAAAACACAAAAACAAACCATTTAGTACTGCAAATATTAGACTTGTATGTATTTTGTTTATACTATATCTTTTGATTTTCTGAAAAAAAAAATTTCGGGGGGGGGGGGGGTTAAACCCCCAAAACCCCCCCCCCCCCCCCCCTAAATACGGCTATGGATATACATGAAATCAATATTTTTTGTAATGGGGATTCGAATAACAAAAATCAAGGCTATGTGACGTCATGAGACTTTTTAGACTTTTGGGTAAGTTATTAAAGAATGCCAAAGCAAAAAAAAAATTTATTACTATTAACAATAATTCCGAGGTTTAACACTTATTTGACTGGATAAAATAGAAGTAATATTTTTACTGAAAAAATATTCTTGTTTTGAAAATTGAAAATTTTAAATTTTGTCCATGTTATTTTTGTTTGTTTCTAGATGTAATCAGATGTTTACATTTATTTTTAATTTTATACATTAAATATATTTTAATTTTTTTTCAAACAAAGCGGTTGTAACGTGTTTAAATTCTTTTTCACAGAAAAAAATTACATAAATTTAAAAAATTAAAAAATATCTAATTTTTGTTGTCAAACCCATTTTAATTTTTTTTTAGTATATTTAAAATAATTGTATGTGATTTCGTGTTATTGGAATTCTTAAACTAACAAGAATTCCGAGCAAATTTGTATTAGGTTAAATTAAATTGTTGTTGAAATTATTTTTTAATTAAGGGGGGAAAACCCTCTGGAATTTTTTAATTTTTGCATTATTATTTTTTTCCCTAAAAATTACATTTATCAACCGAAGAAACAATTTTATTGGTCTTAGCCTTGAATGAAGCCTCAAAAGACCCTAGATAGTCCGGAAACCCATGCGTTCCGAGCCTACCACAGTACAAAAACGAAAACTATAAACGCATTTTTCTCGAAACACATTTTTTTCAGCGCCGTGCAATGTAACTCAAAAACTAATGAAGCTATCGACTTGAAATTTGAAGCAAATTACTCCTTGAATCATTGGCCATGCATGAACCTAAAAGTTGAATTTAATTTGTATAGTAAATATTTTTTTTTAGCTACTTCTTAAGAAAAACACCTTTGTTTCTCGTTTTTTTTATTTATAATTTTTATTTTTCATTTTTAAAAAATAATTTTAGGTTCATGGAATGCGTATTAATATCATCTAACGGAAAAAATTTTCCCTTTTGATATAAGATTGTTTCCTTGACCTGTGCGTTGCACGACGCAAACTAGAGGCGCCAACTTTGAAGGGCTCTAGAGCCACCATTTTGTTATTTTTTGATTTGAAAAAATTTGTATCAATACTTAATAATGTCAGTAATATCTTGTTCTTTTAAAAATTTTAATAAGTGCTTTCAGTTTTTCATAAAAACTTATTGAAAAAGCTGTCGTCCAGAGGGTTTTCCCCCCTTAAGAAGATCTTAAAGGGTAAACTAATGCTTTTATCAATTAAAAACAAACTTTATACAGTAATTTATACTTATTCCCCGGGTACTTAAATATCTCCTAAACGGTTCAAGCAATCAATTTAATGCCAATAACTTTTTGTAGAACGTTTAAGCCCCTACAAGAATACATCTTGCTAATTTTATGATAATGACTTTTCAGTGAATTAGAACATTTTGAGAAGCAAAAAATGATTTTAAAATTTTTTGTTTAACTACGACCTCGAATATCTATAGATCTTCAAATCTATATTTTGTCAAAAAAAACTAATCCCGCAACTTAAGTCAAATTATTTGAACCATTCAGGTTGAGAAAGTGGTTCAGTGAATAGATCTTGACATGGACGAGAACGTCTCATTTTTAATGAAAATCAATTTTAAAAGTTCACTCTAAATTCTATCACTGTACCTACCTCGTGTTTTTTCAACAAAACAATGGATATTTTTTTACTAAAAATTTAAAAAAATTAGATGTTGTTTTTAACTATTGAAATGGTTGGTAAGGCCGTTTAATTTACAAAACTTTTGTTCTGACTTAAAGACATTCGCTAAAGTAGGACTAGGTATCAAGTTAAAGGAAAGTTTTTAATAAGTTTCAATTTCTGGTAGATGAATAAACAGACAACTTTAACGAATTTCAGGAACTATATTTTTTTAATTTTCTATAGTTTTAAACAAAAGTTTAATTATTTTCTTCAATTTCACTTTTTTAGGTTATCCGAAACTTGTACTATGGTAGTTAGCTGTGTATAGTTCAAATAAAATTAATGATGGAATCCAAATTTGTATTAGGTTAAATTAAATTGTTGTTGAAATTATTTTTTAATTAAGGGGGGAAAACCCTCTGGAATTTTTTAATTTTTGCATTATTATTTTTTTCCCTAAAAATTACATTTATCAACCGAAGAAACAATTTTATTGGTCTTAGCCTTGAATGAAGCCTCAAAAGACCCTAGATAGTCCGGAAACCCATGCGTTCCGAGCCTACCACAGTACAAAAACGAAAACTATAAACGCATTTTTCTCGAAACACATTTTTTTCAGCGCCGTGCAATGTAACTCAAAAACTAATGAAGCTATCGACTTGAAATTTGAAGCAAATTACTCCTTGAATCATTGGCCATGCATGAACCTAAAAGTTGAATTTAATTTGTATAGTAAATATTTTTTTTTAGCTACTTCTTAAGAAAAACACCTTTGTTTCTCGTTTTTTTTATTTATAATTTTTATTTTTCATTTTTAAAAAATAATTTTAGGTTCATGGAATGCGTATTAATATCATCTAACGGAAAAAATTTTCCCTTTTGATATAAGATTGTTTCCTTGACCTGTGCGTTGCACGACGCAAACTAGAGGCGCCAACTTTGAAGGGCTCTAGAGCCACCATTTTGTTATTTTTTGATTTGAAAAAATTTGTATCAATACTTAATAATGTCAGTAATATCTTGTTCTTTTAAAAATTTTAATAAGTGCTTTCAGTTTTTCATAAAAACTTATTGAAAAAGCTGTCGTCCAGAGGGTTTTCCCCCCTTAAGAAGATCTTAAAGGGTAAACTAATGCTTTTATCAATTAAAAACAAACTTTATACAGTAATTTATACTTATTCCCCGGGTACTTAAATATCTCCTAAACGGTTCAAGCAATCAATTTAATGCCAATAACTTTTTGTAGAACGTTTAAGCCCCTACAAGAATACATCTTGCTAATTTTATGATAATGACTTTTCAGTGAATTAGAACATTTTGAGAAGCAAAAAATGATTTTAAAATTTTTTGTTTAACTACGACCTCGAATATCTATAGATCTTCAAATCTATATTTTGTCAAAAAAAACTAATCCCGCAACTTAAGTCAAATTATTTGAACCATTCAGGTTGAGAAAGTGGTTCAGTGAATAGATCTTGACATGGACGAGAACGTCTCATTTTTAATGAAAATCAATTTTAAAAGTTCACTCTAAATTCTATCACTGTACCTACCTCGTGTTTTTTCAACAAAACAATGGATATTTTTTTACTAAAAATTTAAAAAAATTAGATGTTGTTTTTAACTATTGAAATGGTTGGTAAGGCCGTTTAATTTACAAAACTTTTGTTCTGACTTAAAGACATTCGCTAAAGTAGGACTAGGTATCAAGTTAAAGGAAAGTTTTTAATAAGTTTCAATTTCTGGTAGATGAATAAACAGACAACTTTAACGAATTTCAGGAACTATATTTTTTTAATTTTCTATAGTTTTAAACAAAAGTTTAATTATTTTCTTCAATTTCACTTTTTTAGGTTATCCGAAACTTGTACTATGGTAGTTAGCTGTGTATAGTTCAAATAAAATTAATGATGGAATCCATACTCTACTCATATTTGGTCTGCAGAATTCTCTTAAAAGGTTCCATTTACTGAAAATTAATTGCCAAAAGGATATCAAATGTCCTTTTCGTTCATTCACCTTAAAGGCACATTAAATCGACTATGTTGGTAGTATATTTATCATTTAAAAAGGAAGCTGTCTAAAGAAGATGACAAAACAAAAGAAATATTTCCATCTATACAATAATGCAAATATACAAAAAGCTAACCTTTCCGTATTATAAGTCATCAAATATTTTTTTGTTTCTCCAAAAGTCGATGACCCACATCGGAAAGGTTATCGACTTCTAATTCAGCTGCTCCAGCCCTTTAATGTGTCAAATGGATTAATTTCTCAAAACACGAACACAAAAGACGCACGATTTGGGCCTAAAAATTCATTGACCTAGGAAGCTAATTAATATCCTGGGAACCTCTAACTACGACGTGATGTTTCCTCCCTCATCATCATTAACAAAACAAAGCAAAAACAAAAAAAAAAAAAACTAAATAGGAACACCCCCTCGATGGAACGAGCCACAAGAATAAATGTTTTCGATAAATGAAAAAAAAAAAAATATTTCTAGGATTTGGTTTAAGCTTTCATCGTCGTTATCTTGGCATCAAATATTTACAAATTCATCATCACTCTCAGGGTGTATTGACCTTAAGAACCCCCAATTTTATGAATATACACAATATAACGTCTCCAAAATATACGTCACCAAAACACCATAACACTACACAACTTCCTAGGTGATGATGATGACTTTCGGTATAAGGGTGTTGTACTGTATAAAATATATAGAAGATTGAGAATGCCGCGTGTGTGATTGTCAAAAAATCTCACAGAATAGGCTCGATTTGTTATTTTGGCAAAAGGTTAATGGACTTTCCCTTTTGTCGGGTAGGTAGAACGTTGTGGTGTTGTGGAATATGGTGGTGGAATTTTCTCATTCACAGAAATTTAGCATGAAAGTTCATTAGCCTGTTAGCTGAGAGAGTTTAGATAGAATTGGGGGGTGTTGAGTGCCTAGAAAAGGGGGGTTTTTTGAAACCGAGAGAAGTTAAACGTATTTAAATGAAATCAAAATTCGTTTCGAATATCTAACGAAAATATTACCGATATGGTGGAATATTTTTGTTTTTATTTTCTTATAAAAAGTGTAGGTGTGTTCTAGAAGCATTGAATATTTTTTTTAAATTTATTTATAAATATTTTCAACAAACGACGACGATCTTTGAAGTGAATGAACTCAAGTTTACTGACGATGATGATGACTGGATGACAAATTGTTGTTCGATGATTGAAATGTGATAATCAGTTCGGCGAAACGACTATATGGATGTGGTATTTTTTTTTTTTCTGAATTGACAAGTGGGAAGTAGAAAGATTTCTGGGTAATGACGAAATGTATAAATAATTTTTTTTTTTTAACTTAACGAATTTTTGATAAATGATGCATGGGCTTAATTTGATGATGGATTTTTTTGGTATTTGGAATTGAGAAAGACGATGTGATGAATGTGAGCTTTAGCTTAAAAGGGGATTTATGATTACAAATAGAGAGAGAAAGAAACGTTTTCTTAAGAATAAGCTATCAAATTTGATATGAAGGAGAAATTATTCATACAAACTCGTATGAAGTATAGGTGTTATCGAAAAATAAATTCACGAAACGGAGTGGCAATCCTAGTGACTCAATGGAAAGATAAGTCTCATTATTTTGGGATCTGCTTCCCATCAAATTACATGAATAAAATCAGCAACTTCAAAAATCTGTAGGTGGGCATTTTTGTACTTAGCGAAGACGTAAATGTTTAAATCAGTCAAGTGTAGGAGGACTTATATTCGAACACAGAGATAAGTGATTGGAAGGATTCAGTCTGCAAATTTTAAGCCTCTTTTATCCAGATCAAATGTTATTATAAAAATATTGACAACATTGGTTTTTTGATTTTTTTAAAGTTATTATGTACTATCACAATTATTAAAAAAACTCTCTTCCGTCAGAGCAAATTCCCGTGGCAGAAAGTTATCCTACCCATGACATTTATAACTCATTTTTTTTTATATAAAACAATGTTTTGTGTACTTAGTCAAAAGATTCGAACAAAAATTCAAAATAGATTCACAGGAATTCTGTTTTTGTCTTTTTTGCCCAACTTGTGACAATACAAAATGCCATGTATATTTTCAAAAATAATCAAATTAAAATATTTTACTTTGCCAAGTATAACTTATCAAGAAACTTTACTGTTGCTAAATATTGTACTGCCTACGTAAATTTTGTCTACGTTAATTTTTTTACAATTATTTGAAGAATTTGTAAGGAAGTCAGCAAATTAATTGTACAATTATTGTCTCACCCGTGACGGTGAATCGGATTTTAATACTATAACTTAGTTCATATTTTAATCGGAGGATGAAGACAAAATATTTAAAGTTTCGACTGAAATTGTACCTATGTATATTTGGTGTACCTTATTACATTTAATAGTCATTGATGGAAAATCAGCGAAGAGTTATGGGAAAATCGTTGTTTTTGTTTTGTTTTGAAGTGAAAACTTCTTTAGTATCGTAGTGATTTGAAACAAGATGAAACGAAAAAGCGACACGAACATTCAACTTGTTATAACTTTTTTGTTTTAATAGATAAATAAATGAAATTTATACTGAAGATAGGTACATAGTTAAATAAACTATAAATGTACAAAATTTCAATTAATTTCATATTCAAAATTTTGAGATAACGGTAAAAAGATGTTCTTTTTCTACACACGTTATATCTTTTGATCTAATGCACATAAAAATTTGATTTAACTTTAATACGCATGCTGTTAACATAACCTTTCATTTGATATATATCACAATATACGAGCTCTACAAGTTACAAAATTTTAAATTGAAAAACTTGAAAAATACCTCAAAACACCTGTGGAGATCTGTTGACGATGACCAGTGTAGGAAGTACCGTAATCGCAGCTTGAAATTTCGACATAGTTAGCTTTGAAAAATTCTTATAAAAAGTGAAATAACCTTTCAGATGATATAAAATAAACTATAGGTTGTCATTTAAAAAAATATATTTAATGGTGTTAAAAGAGAAAAAAGATTGATTTTTTTTTGCTTTTTTGATGAAAAGTGATTTGGTTTGAAAATAAATAAGCTCTTTTTGTAGATGTTGTACAGACATGGAAAATATAAATATTTTGAGCTGAAACAATAAGCTTTCAGATGATATAAAATTAATTTAGGTTGTCATATAAAAAACATGTATTTATAAAGGAGATAGAATAAAAAAGTAGGTAGATTTTTTCTTCTTTTTGCAAGAAAATTTTTTTTTTTAAGTTTCACACATGACTTTTTTTTTTGTTTGCTTTTTTAAAACGTGAGTCATACAAAAAATGGGCTTTTCTTCTTTATTCTGCACACACTGTTTTTTTTTCAAGAACATAATTTTCCATTCAAAAATTCGGTACTGAATTTATAACTTAATTTAATTAAAACATGCTTGAAAGTTGAAAGTATCAAGCTGATAGCTTAAACCAGAAGTTTCAATTTCAAAACGTTTGTTAAATTCTTTATAATTAACAACTGTTTTTGTGGAACAACTTTTTTCTTAGACTAATTGCTATATACCAAATAAGATTAAAATAGGAGCAGGGCCTGGCGATCGCTTTTAAATGCTGCACAAAACCCCTTCGTCTTTGGCATATCTTAGGGATGCCACCTAGCATTTCTTAAAAGATATAGACCTTATTTAAATTTGGTGAATATTTAAATCTTTAGCTTGCCGCCAACAGTTTTCAGAGGTCAAGCGAAAGAACGGATCTATATTATGAAGCAGATTTTTTTTAAGTTCATTACATTATGCCCTATAGTTGCATCATTTCTAATTAAATGTGACCTATAATCAGCCACTCACACAGACGTTTTTATTGATGTGTAATTCGTCAAATTATGGTTAGTAGATTAGAAGTTATAAAGGAACATAAATGTAGACAATCATACCACTAACTAAGAACTTAAAATGTTCACTCATTCTGTTTCTGCAAAATTGAACATTTTGCTTTTTTGTTAAACCAAATGATCATTATCTAAGCATTTATGATTTGTTAATTCTTGAATTAATATCAAAAGCTAGAAACTCTATAAGAGCTCATATTTTAGGTTTTGATATTTCACCGGCGAAAAATGTGTGCATCGATTGCTCACCCAAATAAATTGTACTGTACCGACTATTTTTTTTTTATAGAACAAATTTTGTTCTTTAAACCAGATCTAGTAAAAAATCTCATTAAATAAGACAAGTGATATGTGTCAAAACAAAATTGTTATATTAATTTTATGACAACTTTCACTCACTCATAAATCCCCCATACAATAAAATTTCTCCCTACAAAAATTAATTTCAAAACGTCAATTGTAACACATTTCAAGTCATCATAATAATTATGATGTCCTACAGGAATCTTTTCGTTTTCACTATTTATTTCGCACATTTTATTATGTAGTAGTTTTGTACGTAAAAGAAGTCCTTACTTAAAAAAAAAAAAATACAGACGAAAACAGTCAGAAGTACTCCTACATAAAAATATCCTCCGAAAATTATCCTTCGGGGAAAATTAAATCATTTTTAGAATAAAAAAAAAAAACACTCTCTTCTTTTTTTCCATTTTTTTTTAAAGACCCGACCAAGACTATCCCGCTACAATATGACAACACTCTCCTTCTGTTACTTTTCCTCATCATCAAATTGCTGCTGCTGCACAACAAAAAACACTCAGCTGCGCTCTTATTTTAATTCAATTTTCCTTCTGGCAAAAGAGCAAAACGTTTCAATTGAATGTAGAGCAGCGGATTTACATTATGTAATTGTGGCAGAATATGTAACATATATATACACACTTTTATATAGACACAGAAATGAAATAAAAAAAAAATAAATAGAAATAAAATTGTGTCCAACAACAACAACCACAATGAAATAAAGAAAAATAACATTTTGTAATTTATATAGTTTAGTAGTTTGTATCGGTGTTCTTTTATTGTTGTTGTTGTTGTTCCTTTGGTTTTTTTTCTGTTGTGTGTGTTGGACTAGTGAACTACGAGCAAGATAGCTTCCGAATTTTCGCAGAGCTCCTCACTCGCTCAATGCAATTTATGTTCGCATAGGTCATGTTGATGCTGATATTCGCATATACAATCCGGTTCCCTCGATTAAATCCACTCTTTCAGATGTAAATGGTTTCGTTTAACACCGGTCGCTAAGTATAAAAAATAACTCTAATGATACAATTTTGTTTGAGCATTTATAAGAGAAGCTGAGGAAAAAGCCTTTATAGTCCAAATTTGGATTTCACCACATATTCTTGACGCATACGGACGCCATCTTGAATTAAACGAAAAGTTAACATTATGATTCATCAAGTTTAGATGAACAAGAATTTTCAAGGACATTATTCACCTTCTTTCGGGTCGATAAATGTAGAAATCATGACGAAAATATAATTATAGAAAAGATGGACTCAAAAGAGATGGTTTAACTCAAAATTTGGAGACTAAATTTCTTTTAAAAAATGTTCTCCAAAATTAAAATAATGTGAGATATCTATAAAATGCCCCGTAGACAGCTTAACAAATTAGAAAATTGCTCTGAAAAGGTCATGATTTTTCATTAAAAAATAGTTACACATACACCACAGTGACCCTCTAAGATAAAACTTATTTTTTGTTAAATTCAAAATGGCAGAATTATTCATAAAAGTTTTTTCGAATGATCGGATAGAAAAAAAAAAAGAAAAAGCCCTAATTAAGAAGACCGTACTGTACCTACCCCAACTTTACATCTAACATCCCATTTTTTTTGTTCTGTTTTTGACTTTGTACAGACAACACAAAAGACGGCAAATTTGACAAACCATCAGGCCTCATATGAAACTAAAAGGTAAATCAAGAATATACCTACTTCTATCAGCAGTGGAAACAAAATTGAGGTAACTGCGACCAGTTGGCTAGGTACACCGCTGTCCTGAAATTTTATCAGATTAATTGTGCGAAAGTCCGCTTGATTGGATTTGTTTGGCAGCAAAATGACAATTGCGGGAAAAAAATTTTATGCAGTGCAGCGAACGACAACAAACGCAACGGAAATTTCCGGTAATATCAAGAGTTGCCAGTATGGTATGGTAGGAAAGATTTCGACAAAAATATTTTATCAGAAATTAGATGTCATGTTTTATGTCATTATACTATATGTCTTTGTTGTTCTTTCAGTTGTTGCAATATTTCAATAACACGCAATTGTTTTCTTTTGAAAAAAACCGAAGGTCGTAAATTGGAATCTAAACTCTTTTGTAACTAACTTGTAGATTAAGAACAACATGCTATATCATTCTCAAAAGAGATATTACTCAATTTGTTGCAAAATATTATTTCAACTGAAACAATGGATTAACCCCTTCGTGTTTTGTTTTGAATAACCAATTTATTTTTTGTTACTTTAGTAGGTATGTTACTGTTGTGAATATATATTCAAATAAAATAATTGGTATCGATAACAATTTTCTTGAAACACAAAATTTTGTTTATACGAGTAGGAAAGTTTAAGTCAATTCAATATTGATATTGAGCTCTTTTGGTTTTGATATATTTTTCTAATCAACATTTTAAGTTTTTTTTTCGGAGTATATTCACCTCGTATCGATGACAACTATCATCAAGAACAGTTTATTCTTTTAAAGTAACACCAAGACGTACAAAATAAGTTCATACTGGAGACAATATTTCATTTTGGAAAAGATATGAACTTATTCCTTCTTCGTAGTTTACAAAAGATTCGTCTTTGATTGAATATTTTGTGGAAAGTTTTAAGGTAAAGAAATGTCTTCGAATATTGAAAAAAATTTGTAGTGCAAGAATTTATGTCTAATAACACTAAAATCGGCAACAAAAATAGAGCATGAACCAAACCCTAGTTTTCTAAAGGATGTGTGAATGTGTGCTGTGTCCGAATCCGTGGTCAGAATTTCACTGGCACGTCACATTTTTTAAATACTTGAATATTACAAATGTTTTTAAGACATTTTAAATTTTCAAGCTTATTCACTATAGATTTTTTTGTTTTCTGTTTTTAAGTAAAGATGGTATAACTTTCGCGTTTTTAAATAAAAATAGAAAACTATTTAGTGACAACTTTATCAAAAACCTTAAATTGTATTTATAAGAAGCTTCTAGTTCAGACATAAAAAAAATTCTGTTTTGGAACGTAATTTTTCGACCTACATTCTAAACGTAAACAGCGATCCCACATATTTATCTAGATGATGCTAAATCAATAAAACATTATATCGAACACTTGAATCTATATATTTAAAAATGTTTATACGTTTCACATTGAAAATCTCAATGTCAAAAAAGAATGTGAACGAAAAAAAATTAATGTAGGTCAAAAAACATAATTTTTCACCTAAGATCTATCAATATCTACGCACATGTTTCGCAAAAAAAAACCTTAATTTGGTACACCCTGCTCTAGTTAAAAAAAAAAAAAAAACAAACCTAAACATGTTAATATTTTTTCTGTGTCATCTGTCAAGTTCTAAGAAAAAAAAAATTCAAATAAATAAAATAAAAAAACAAATCGCAAATAAAACAACTTCAAAAAACATAATTTCATTTTCTCAATAGAAAGCCGGTTTTCTTATAAAAAAATAAAAAATAAAAAAATAGTGATAAATCTGTTTGAACATGTGTTTGGGATATTGGGGTTAAAAGTCTTAATTGATATTTTGGCACTTTTGTCGATTTTTCCAAAGGAAAAATAAAACATTAAAGTACATCAACTACATCAACCTACGCACATGAATCATATACAAAATTGGGGTCAGCAAGGCGTTAAAAACATAAAAAAAAAACAACATGAAAAACAAATAAAAAACAATTCCATAACTCAAGTAGGAAGAAAATTAAAAAAAAAAAAGTACAAAGTAGGTACTTTAACCAGTTATGACTAATCATTACCACTCCTAATCCACTTAAAACAAAAAAAACCTCACTCTTTATTAGAGTAAGCCACCTCCTTAAACAGAACTCATTAAAACTATTTAAAATATTTTATCAGCTAAATAACGTCAAGAACTCATTTGAGTCAGTCATTTCTAGTCATCAGTCGCATATCGACAGAAAAAAATAAAATGCACGACTGGGGCCGCACGTACTTGCTCTTGCAGTTCAAAGCACTTTTATGTTAGCTTACTTGTAGATTATAATAGCTGCCTCTATATACCTACAGTTTTAAGAAATTTGGTTGATGTAGGGGAAGAGCCGGCATGGAGGCCAAATGTTAGTTAAATAAATTTTTTTTTATTTGACTTGACTTTTTTGAGAAAAACTAAAAATGCAGTTTTACTGCAATTACTTTGAATATTACGTGTGCAAAATTTCATCAAAATCATTAGAGCCATTTTTGAGAAAATTGCAATAACTCCATAATGATGTACGGGAAGAGCCGACATCCGCGATTTAAAAAAATGTAAAGACCATATTTCCACTATCCGTATTTTTTGAGAAAAACTAAAAACGCAGTTATGTTAGAACTATATACAGCATTACGTGTGTTAAATTTAATCAAAATCGTTAGAGCCGTTTCCGAGAAAATTGCAATAGCTCGAAAATTTTGTATGGGAGGTATACGTTCTAAGCAAGATATTAAAAAACAAAAAAAAACCAACCTTGGAAATTACGAAAAAAACATCCATACCAAATTTCAAGAAAATCCATCTACCCGTTTAGGCTGTAGCTACTTGTACAGATGGACGCACCGACGCACAGACGCACAGACGCACAGACCGACGGACGTCATGACGAAACCCACTTTTTTGGACTTCTCCATCATCGTAATGTTAGTTTTGATTAAAACCTCGAATTTTTTTTTTGACACGAAACCAATACTTGCCCTATAGAGCAAGTAAAAAGTATATAAACAACAAAAAGTGAAAGCATTTGAAAAATGAAAGTTGAATGCACTCGAGTATAGTTTTGTAAAGTAAACATCATCACAAAAAGCTATAAGTCGCAATGCCTGACAAAAACAACACTTCCCTTATCGTCTTATCATGACATTAAAATAAATAAAATTAGAAAAAAAAAAAAATAAAAATGAGAACTAGAAAATACGACACTTATGTATACACTACAGTCATATATTTATTCGTTGATAGAGAGAAGATAGAGAGGTTTTGGTTCGGTCTTCTAAGAAAAAGATATTTTTTATTGGAACACATTGAAATCGGGTCTAGGTTTGCGTGTCTAAGTCCAAGTCATTCTTAGTTTTTTTTTTCTTATTCCTTCTTGCATATTCCACTACCACCCTTAGTTGACCTTATTTTATGCAAAACTTTATACTTCAGTCAGTACACATAGCTTCAAAGTCAATGACTTTGGTAAAGTAAAGTTTAACTTATGATTAAATCAGCGAAACATTGGACTCAATATCGTTTTGATATTGAAATTTAATCAAATCGATTGAACTAGTGTTCGTGAAAAACTTTAATTTTACATCTTCAATAATTGAACTTTGGGATATTTTTGAAATGAAATTTCAAGAGTTTTTTTTTTTTTTTTTTTGAAGAAACAATAATTTTTGTTAGTAAGTTCAAGGGGTGAAAGGTGAGAAGTGGAAAAAAAAGAAGAAGTAGAAGGAGTAGAATGATACTTTTACAAAAATATGATTCAGAAGTTTCACAGGAAGCTAAACAAAAAAAGAACATTTCAGACTAAAAGTTACCGAAATTGAAGTTTAAAAAGGTTAATTTTTGATTGATAAGGAAAAATTCAATGTCCATCTAGAACAATTAACAAAATCCTCCAAACAAATTTGATCAAAGGAAAGGTTGATTTTGCTAAGTTGAAGATGAGAGTTGAATAAAGTTCAAATTTTTGTCAAGTACTAGACTTTTAGAAAGAAAACGTTTTGAACTAGGCAAATTTTGGGAGCAGTCTTCTAGATATTTTTGGTCAAATTTTGTAGCTCGCATTTTTTTTTTTGGTGTTTTACTACTTTATTTCGTTTGGTCGGTAAATCAACAGACTCAACTTCATTTAAAGTTTAATGAAGTGGTTTCTTGTCTTAAGAGTTTGTCAATTGTTTTGATACTTGGTAACCGTTTGAACGGCTTTCGAATACGATTTCCATTAAGAATTTTTTTCTGGGTTATCGACAGTGTATTAGATATTTTATGATAGTGTAATGAGTACTCCATACCGCATTGTTTAGTGCGATGGACTATGATGCCAAAAGTCTAGGTTCGATTCCCAGCCTCCACAAGAAAAAGTGCATTTCTGCTTAGTCGCTCAGACTCGGCGGTAAATAGTAGATCGCTTTCATTCTAGAAAATTTTTTCTCATTGTTTAATCCTAGGCTATAATATACCAACTTATTGAAAATCTTTTCACACGTTTGTAACAACTTATCAACATTATTTTCGCCGACTATGAATTGATCGTTATAGTCCCATATTTAATTTTTCTTCACTCCCAATAGGTTTTTACAAACTTATCTGCAGTGTTTCAATTGATTTTCTAATGGTAAATGGCTAATGGCCTGCTGGCTAGCAACAAGAAACAGTTAGTTCTCTTGATAAACAACAGTTTTTTACGTTTTTTTTTTAGAGTATTTCAACTACCTATCAACTACCTTTAACAAATTTCCATGCAGCCTTCCAATCAAGTACCTACCTTATCTAGTCAATATCGTTATTTTCTGGCGACCAACAGTTGTAAGTCCGTTCTGAAATATCAATCGGGCTCTAAACAAACAATAACCAAATTAGAATTAGCTCGTGAATGTGATGGAAAACTGGAAGCAGATATTAAAATAACAAAGGTTTCTAAGTGAAGTCTAACAAAAATTTTCCGTAACTATTTCACATCACCTTAAGGTTGATTTATCAAGGAGCCTTGACTAAGACAAATACACTGATAATTCCTTTTGAATTCAATGTTATTTTCAAAGCTGTTGCTAAAAATAAGGTGCTACTTATGATTGGAAAAATTGTCTCTTTTGCCAAAAAAAAAAAAATGAGAATCAGCAACCAAAATGGAAGAAAATACGCCGATAGTGGTCAAACTGTTATCATTTTTTTTCCAAACAAAATTGACTGACCGATTCTGATATCGTCTTCTTCTCTGCTAAGAAATCTTCTAAGAATGAAGATTAGCTTTACTTTAAGTCTACGAATAGTTCTAAAGACGAGAAGGAAACACAAGCAATTAGCAATCTTTAACTACGTAAAACTTTGCTAACAGTATCAGTTATCTGCAATTTAAGTTCTGAAAGATTTGAGGGCCGAAGAACGACTTCTGATAAATTATGGCTCCATATAACTTCATAAATTTATAATTCTCTAACCCAAAGCTATTAATTATGAACCTTTTTAAAGATTTAGACAACTGACAAATTAGAAATTTCTTCATTTTTCGTTTTTTCTTTGAGTCAGTTCAGAGTTAGAGAATACGTTATTAAAAACACTTATTGAGGTACTAAATACACTTTTAATTATTTTGGTTCGATCAAATTAGTTATTCTGAGGAATTTCTTCCGAATCCATCACAGAGTTTTCGAGATTGCTGAATTGTCATAAAAGAAATTTCTCTCCTACTCACAAAAGTATATGACATTAAATTTGTCGTTTTGAAGAATTTGCATTTAATTCTATGACGCACTTTCGTTCACATTTTGTATTTTATTTCTATTCTACCATATACATTTCCCACTGTGAAACATCTTGACTTTCAGGTATGCGGAAAAAGAAGTAATAAAATGCATTTGAATTCGTTATTGAAACAAAATTCTCCTAAAATTACGGAAAAGATCAATATTTTCTCAAACACTCTTTCCCGAAATGATATTTCTATAAATGCAAATAAATTTCCAAGAAATGGGACTATATCAACACACCAACGCATCCCTGCTGCAATTTTTACTACAAACCCACCTACAGAGACAATAAATACAGACAATTCATATAAATGATGATGCTACTTGTGCTATAGCTGACCGCGAGTTCAATATACCAAAACCAAGCACCTCCCCCATTCAGAGAATGAACGCACAGTCAGGCAGGGTGCTCCGCGTTCGATCAACACTCTAGTATCTCATCTAGAAAAGATAGAACATAAAAAGAAAAAAACAGCGACGAAGCGTAGTCGTAGCCAACGTAGTCATAGTCGTCATGCTGTCGCGTATATCTCTCGCTCTCGCGCTGTCTGAGCGAGTTCTTGAGAATGTGTAAACGATCATGCGAAATGTGGTTCAAAAAGTCAATAACCTAGCGATTGTGTATACATCAGAGAGTGGCGGGATGATGTACTTCATCCTCAAGTAATCGTTACGGGGTTGAGGAAGGGTTAAAAACAGAAAAAAAAAATAAAATAACAATTTGCACGATTACGCGCGCAAAAAAATAAACGAACTATGAAGTAATCACATTTATCAAAATGCCAAGAAGAGAAATTTATTTTACTTAAGACGATCGCTGTGAGCTTATACAGTTAAGTTCATTCTCTCTTAATTGATGACCGTTTCAGGAACGTATATAGGTTTTTTTAGAGGAAAAAAATAATAACATAAAACTCACTGAAGAGAAAACAATTAATTTGTTAGGTCTCTTAAAAAGCTTAGTCAGTTTTATATGGGAGGTGAATATTTTTTGTGTTATGAGTTATTATGAGTGGGCAGCGATCCTCAAAGCGATATTGAAAACTTTTCAATTATAATTTAATGGTTTTTTTTTTGAAAAGATAATATAGAAAAGTAATTATGTGATACGATCAATAATAGCTTTTTTTATAGGAATTTGGAACATTTTCACTCAAAATTACTTTAGTAGATTTTATTTTTATGTATTAATAAAAAAAATTAAAAAACTTTTATTAGAGAATTTTTCAAAAAAATAAATCAATAATGGCATAATATTCCATTTATATTTCAAAGCGTCTTAGAAAGATTCGCTTGAATAAAACGAATTTTTTGGATCAAATGACACCAAAAACTTTAAAATTGAATTTATTTCAGAAATATGTGTCTTGTATCAAAAGCGATTCTAGACATTAAATTTTCTATCGGTTAAGACGTGATAAAATATCCTCTTGTTTTCACGATATTTTACATTTGGATATACGAACGCCATTGGTTTTTTACTATAGACCTCAAAGTGGATTTTCTTAAAGATGCTCTTTATATTATTTTACAAAAGTTATATAAATTATATGTTTTGTTTTGTAAGATTCGAGAATTATTTTAATACAATAAATGTAGTTCCGTACAAAAAAGATGCGCATACGCCATAGTGACCCACTAATATCGATAATATAGGTAAAATATATGAGAATATTTAAGTTTATTTATCTATCTAAAACTCAAAGTTAAAAGACTGCATATTATTTGGAATTAATTTTTTCATACCTAGGGACACACAACTGAAACAATAGTCGATAGAAGTTTGCTAAGTCTTTGTCTTTGATGATACCCAAAATGTCAGTTTTTTGAATGTTTTTTGAAAAATAAATAAATAATTAATTTAAATTAATAATTTTTTAAGGTTTCTTTTTAACTAATGAGAAAATATCATTTAATAGCTGCAGTTCAAACAAAGTACAAAAACATTTTACAAAAACCAATAAACTTCATTTTACTCTCTGATAAGCATTTAAATATTTCTTAGAAATACTGTGATTTCATAAATTCATCTTAATCAAACAACAAAAAAATCTCAACACTTAACTCCATCACAGCTTTGTTGTTTCATTAAAAAAAACTTGCAAAAAAATAAACAAAAAATCTTGTCCAATTGTTTACCCTCCAAAAAGTTGTCATTCACCAAACACTCAATTGCACCCAGTAAATCACTGCATAGCTTTTATTTTTTTTTTTTTTAACTTGCAACGAATTCGCGTGTGTAGCTCAACAATTACAAACAATCGCACACGAGTCTTTAACCTCATTTCGTAATAATGTGTGTTCCCAAGTATTAATAACAATAAAACATATTTAACCAGAGTTTCAGTAATGACACAAAATGACTTTAAAAAAAAAATGCAACGAAAACAAACAAAACCAAAAAAAGAAAAAAAAAAAAAACAATTTAATTCAACAACTCAAATCCAAGAGATGCAAAAGACAACGACTTTGACTTCAAGAAGAAGAAAATGAAAACGACTGACTTCAAAAAAAAAAAAAATAATAAGTGCTTTTGCAATTTACAATACTATGTTTGTATGTTGTAAGGTCCCATGTCCCAGGTCCTACATTTTTGTACTGAGGTCGCGTTTTAAGAAAAATAAATAAATCTGTATGAACGAATTATAGTTTGTGATGTTGAGTTGTAAAATGCCATTGGGTAATTTTTTTTGAAAGATGCAATTTTCAGTAAGATGAAATTTGTCATGCAATCAAAACTACCCTACCCTGGAAGAAAAAAAAATCGGTTGCAAAATGGTTTAAAATGAACCGCAAATAGAATTCAAATTGATTACATATTAATTTACAACCGATTTTAAGTTTATTTTAAGTTGATTGCAAGTAAAAGATTGAAATGCTTTGCAAGTTACTCGAAATCAACCGCAAATTAGTTGCAAATCGATTACAAATTAGTTCGAAATTGGTTGTCAGTAAGTTTTAAATTAGTTTTACTCTCTTTACGAAATTTCACTGTCATTTCGAAATTGTCTTAATATATAAGTTCTTGACTTTTCAGGAAGCTTCTAGGTAATTTCACTGCCAAAAATTCAGTGCTACCTTCCGTACTATAGTTTATCTCATGCAACTAACCTGCACTCCGAATAAACATTTAAATTTTAATTTTTTTTTTATCTTTATGTGTAGAGAAGATTTTTGTCCAGAAATGAAAAGAAAAAAATATCTGGGAAAGGCATTAACCTCAAGATTCATATTTTTTTTATCTTCTCTGAAACTCCTCTGGTTGTTTTATAGGCATTTTTCTTACTACTGCCGTGGCCCGAAAATCAAAAATATTATTCAATTGCATTCAATTTTAAAAATGATTCCCGGCTTCTCATTTTGAGAAATTTTTTGTAATTATCGACCACAGGTGGCATACTCATTCAATGGGCTGGTGTTTTCAATAATACAGCTCATTTTCATTTCAATTTGATTTGTGCAAACGATCGATCAAAAATATTATATTATTTCCATTGCTGTGAGTAGGTATGTATAATAAAAAAATATGATTCATCTTTTTTGAAGCAGAGCAAGGCATTAATAAATGTGCTGATTGTTGAATTTGTTTTTTTTTTTTTTTTGAGTTTGATTTTTTTTTTTTGAATGTCATTGCACCCACTTGAATGAATTTTGCATTGCATTTTTATAAGAAATGCATCGAGGATTTTTAATTTTTCAAATAAAGTCACGTTCAGTAAATATAATGATGAAATTATGAATAACATTTAAAAAAGTTCTGCAAATTTGTGCACTGTTTATTTGATGATGGTAGATGTTTGTAGTATTATTTATGGGATGCAGGAAGATTATTTTAAAAATTTTGAAAGCAATTTGTCATAGAACTTTAATATGATTTAAGAATATGACGAAGTCAGGGTTTTTGAGTTGAAATGATTTAAATTGAGAAAAATGAAGAACTAGCTGGTAATTTTAATTTTTTTTTTATTTGTTTATTAGAACTTCTAATGTTTTAAAGTAGAAAAAAAGGTATTGATTGGTGTAAAAATTCAATAAGTTCAAAGTCACGTTTGGTTTTCTTATCAATTTATGAACGGATGAGAAAAAACTATTAAATGTGGTTGTAAGTTAAGTTTATGAGTGATTCTCTGCCTACTGCATTTTTTCATGTCCAGTTTGTTTATAGCATAATTTAATTTTTTATTTAATATAACACACGTTAGTCTTGTTTTTTAGCAATCAAAAATTACATATATGGAAGATCGAATCATATTCTAGATCCAAAAGGAAAATATTTATAATGTCATTACAATAATATATCTTGTTTTATTTATTTTTCTTTTCAATAAATAACACTGGTTAACAAAATTAAACTTTTTTTTTTGTTGCCGAAACAAAAATATACTTTTCTGAAGGTTTTCGGTGTGCTGAACTCGAATCCGAAGTCAAAAAAAAAAATTAATCAGCTCTCGTTTTTGAAATATTACCGTTTCGGCAACAAATCCCTTGTAAACCAGTGTAATATTTAAAAAGCTTCTTTGCAACAGCTTTAGTACTAGAAGGTACTTTTATAAACGCGAAATAATGAAAAACAAAATAATATTAAGCCTACAAAAGCTTCTAATTTTGTGTAAAATTAAGTATAAATCGGTTAAGTCATTTAGGAGAAAGTCAAAATTCAAGAAAAAGGTTATATAACACGTAACGTTAATTTTGGTCCTATAAAAAACTCCATTTCCCAACTTGGGAATGTTCAAAAGGAAAAAAGTACCAAATTTGAACATCAGAAAATTCAAGACTTGGAAAAGTCTAATAAATTCAAGACACTCGAAAATTGTGGAATATGTAGGTACAATAACATTTTAGGTTTTCTGACTTATGGGTTTTTGGGATTCAGGGTTTTGGGATCATAGGTTTTTGGTATTCTGGATTTTTGATTTTGAGATTTGTCGTACCTCAAATATTAAAACAAAAAAAAAAAAACAAAAATTTAAATAAATACCGATAATCCTTATCTTATTTAATTTTTAGGTTGTTCATTAAGTATTAAGTATTTTATGCAAGTCTACCAAAAGTGTAAAAGATATCTTAAATGTTTTCTAGAACACTTCAATTATTGAATTACCCATCTAAGCACTTAATTTTAGGCCCTTTAAAACTTTCAAAACAACAAAATCGCACCTTATCGAGGCTTAATTGTTTATTGGATAATAGTCAAAAAAGCACATTTAGTCCTAACATTTACTTCCAGTTGAGTGAAGACTGTAATTTTTCAGCAGTTACATAGCTGTTGGTTTTTGTACATTTAAAGAGCTTTAAATAATGTGCCTCAACAACGCATTTGTAGGCTACATTTATTGAAAACCGCAAGGCTAGAAAACCTTCAAGCATGAAATACAGTTGGTTAGTCACCTTAAATTTAATACTCCTTATGAACCTAACTCATTTATCTGCGAGTAGTTGAAAGCCAATTGCACCCAAAATTTCGAGCAGGTATTCGGGTTTTTTTAAATTGTTATTTTCTAAAACTACCTACAAAGGTCTTTCAAAAAACTTTTTTAGACAAGTGCTTTCCAAGCTGAATAAAGTTAATAGCATAAAAGATCTCAAAACAGCAGAAAGAAATTCAGTTCTTTACATTATTAATTAATTTTCCCTTTGATTTTCATTAAATAAATAATTTCGTTAATAATTTTGAACATTTTAAGATCTCTTTAAGAATAATTTAGGGCCACTTTTGCTGAAACGAATTATAAATAATTTAAGTAAAACATAAATTCTTTTTTCCTACTGTTTAATCTGCGTAAACTGTCACATAAAGTTTTATGTAGAACTTAAATTCTTAAGTTTCGTTTCAACAAACGGGTTTTAAAGATTTATAAGGTAAAAATCGATAACTGGAAAACATGAGGTCTTAATACAACAACGAATTCGTGCCAATTCAGTCTTCTCATAATTCAAGGGTCACAGAAATATCAGAACCATTCCGTGGGGAAGTCGCTGATATTTCTGTGACCTCGAATTCAGCTAAATTTTTCACACGGAGAAACAAAGATTTTTGTATTTATTTTCTCAGCTTCTATTAGATAGAATGAAAACTCGAACTAGGATTTTCATTTTTTGTTTGTTCCATAGTTGTAATTATTTTGAACAAAAGGAGAACCAGGCAATTTTTCGAATTAATGAAATAATGAACTGGACAACTTACCTCTTATCGAATTTGCAGTCTTTTTATCATGATCCATCGCATTACTACTAATAAATAAAGAAGAAGACGAACTAGAAGGCGGCGGTGGCGTTGTACTGTCTACAGAGTCCGAAAAGGCCGGGCATAAAGCCTTGTTGCTGCACGAGCTATTGCTACTGCAGCTGGTCCCGCAATTGTTATTCCCACAACTGCTACTTGCTGCCCCGGCAGTGCTGCTAATAGCAGCTGAACTGCAACACGATCCACTTCCACATGCAGTTCCAAAAAATCCCGCATGCAGATTATGATGATGGTGATGATGAGGCAGGTGGTGGTGGTGATGATGATGATGCGCGCCATGTTGCGGGTGTTGTTGCTGATGCATCGCCGCAACTAGCGAGTGAGCAGCTGAAGCTACCGCATGATGCTGTTGCGAATGATGATGTGACTGCGGCGGCGCATGTTGCTGCTGCTGATGCGGCGACGAATGATGACTACTACTGCTGCTATGTTGCGAATGCAACGCATGATGCATATTACTGCTGCAGTTTCTTGAAATCGTCGTATCTAAGGGCAGGCGTAGGGCAGCAGCAGCTGCTGCTGCAGCACTACTTGAAACCGGTGACATTGGCGAACTTTTATTATTATTCGCCGAAGACGATAAAGACGATGATGCGGCGGCAGATGAAGATGTTGCAGCGGCTGCTTTTACGTCCAAGGGGATAGACCGCTGTGTCGAGGTAATTCCATTTGTGGATGAACTACTGCTGGTCGTTCGACCAGCGGTGGCGGCGGCGAATTGCGGCGAATTGAACAAGGCACGTGTTGCATTTTGTTGCGGTTGATGATGATGATGGTTATTATGATGATTATGATGATGATGATGTTGTTGTTGATGATGTTGCAGGATTAAGGCAGGATTTGTCGATGATGATGCAGAAGATGTTGCAGAAAATTGATAATGTTGATGTTGAGCAGTCAACTGTTGATGTAAATGATGATGATGATGTTGCTGATGATGACTGGGATGATCAATAAACGACGATGATGACGATGATGAAGGTTCAATTTTTATTATTCCATTGCCATTGTGGTTTAAATTTGTGCCACTAGATGGCGGCTGTTGTTGTGACGACGAGGACGACGACCAATTTTGATTAAAAAATTCAGTAAAATCTGTATCCATTACATTCTAGTACTTTAGGTATTGTTTTCACTATTTTTGTGATATTTTGAAGAAGAAAATGAATTTTTGAATTATTCTTTTAAGTTGGATACACAGTTCTTGTTAACACTTTTAAAATCCACATTTTTAATAATTATTTTGGGACACTTTATTTTTAAATAAATGACAACAAGATCCGAAAATATCCACAAAAAAAGAACAAAAATACACAGAATGGAAGAAATATTAGGGGCAAAATGTTACAGAATCATACCAATATCAATAACAACAACATCAACGAAACGAAATGAATCAAGGAATTGAAGAACTCTTGCCAAATCACGAACCCGGCCCGCCGACAATGTCTAACCTCGGTTCAATGGTGGACTTCAACTGGGGTTTCATTAGAAGTCGATCCAACTAAACTGTCTTGGGTAGTAAAATTTCATGATGGTTTCAAATTTCGTTAACATAATCAAAAAATCGAAAAGAATATTATTTCATTTTAATAGCTTTTTTAAAAGCGCCCCCTCTTTTATTTTCGATTGCGCATAGGTTAGGTCAAGAACCGAATGAATGACCTGCTTGACGATGATATTTTTAAGCTTAGTCAGCTACAATATTCTACTCTGGGGCCAATGTACATCGCGAGTATGGAAAATTTTGCCCTACCTCCAGCTGACACAACATTAAAAACAATTAATTATAAATTAATTGTTGAACAGAAAGAAATTGCATTATGTCAATATTGTTAAATAATGAAAAATGATTATTTGAATAAAAATATGCGACAGATATTGCTCACGTTTTTTGTCAACAGCAATTGAATAGTGACGTGTGATGGAGTGTGCAAGTAGTAGGGTATTGAACTTTTTGGTTATTATTCAATATTATACCTGCTAATCGAAGTTGGATGAATATTGTCAATTTAATACAATTTAAAAGTGTTAATTGCTGAAATTGACAGAAAATAGGGAAATGAGTATATTGAGTAGGTGTGTGTTGTGGTTTGAAGAAGTTTTCGCAGAAGTAAAGGGGTCAAAGTGTTTTGGTGATTTTTTTTTTGTTCTGAAGTTTTTTTTTTTTTTTTTTTAAATACTCACACGTGCTTGTGTGAAAATTAATAATTTGGAATAAAGCTTGTGTCAAAGTGGAATTTTCAAAGATGAAATTTGTTTTGACTTATTTTTGAAGTTATCGAAGGAATTTACAATTATTTGATGGATTTACAAAAATGGTTATCTAAAATGTGTTCTACATTTGTTGGTTCTATGTTTACCATTTATTTTATTAAAGATATAGGTACTAACGAGAAATTTGTTATCCTCGAATACATAACACGTTTTCTTAAATTGTGAGAACATTTTTGAGAACTATTTCACCAATTTCCTCGAGAGTTGAGTAACTTAATAAAAAAGAACTTTCAGGAAGTTTGACTTTAAAAACTAAAAGCAGTTTAAAAGTGTTAAAATGTGATTTGTTTCACTCACTCAATTACAATCTTAAAAAAAATTAAAGGAATTTTTAAATCTTAGAACTGGATAAGTGATTATTATTTAGTTTCTGTCATACAAATTCACCATCAAAATCGAAATGCTTACAAATTTCGTAAATTTTTTTAAAATTTCTCTTGTCAAATTGTGACTATATATTAATTGAAGAGTGAATTAACCGAATATTAGTACCTACTTGAAACTCATTCATTCACCAAATAGAAAACAAGAATACGAAAAACTGAGTTTTTGTAAAAAAAAAAGGGTTCAACTCTTCTCAAGACAGTGTTTTTGTTAAGCGAACGTTATTGCTTCAATACAAAATGTACATAATTAAAAAAAAACTTTAATCCCGGAATTAAGAAAAAAAATCACATCTAGACTTAAAAGCCCCAATTTCTTAAATTAAATATGAAAATCCCGAAATTCCAAACCCCATTAAACCATAAAATTTTAACATTTTTGATGCATAATTTCCAATTTTTCCCGAAATTTTGCAATAATAAATTGTTTTCTTAGTGAAAAAAAAATTAGCTTTAATAGAATTTTGAGTTTGAACGATTGTAGAGTACAGAATTTTGAAATAAAGAATTAAGAAAACGAATTCTAGAAGCTGATTTTTTTTTAAATATACAAGCTTTTACCGGTTGTTGCCAATCTGCACGAGTGGCATTGTACGGTTTTCAGGTTACGATGGAATGCCTTCATAAAAAGTCACTGAATTCACAATCTTTGGTGTGGATATTCTGGATAAAAGCAAGTTCATCAAAAGAAGAATGCTACCAATTCTAGGAAAACACTGATAGCTCTTGCAATGAACACTTTCACCGAGTGATTTAAATGTATGGTTTTCTCACGCAAATGCAACATAAAATGGCCACTGTGCAAAATGATCTCGTTAAAATTTTTCCTTTAGGTCTTTAAATCGCATAACTATGATGAATTTGCAAAGCTGATTTTTTTTTTTTTGGCTTTAGATACTGTGTGTTTCGTATTGTATTGTGTTTTATAGCCCTACGATACTTCAAATTGGACATAGAATCCACAACGCTAAAAAAAAAGGAAGTATTGTGTATCTATGTATCCGAAAACAAAAAATTCTATAAACTCAAAACCTTTTTAACTTAAAAATCAGTAAAACCACAATTTTTTCTAGATTAGCCGAAACATTGACAGGAATTTATTTTCCGTAGTAGAATTTTGAAAAAATTAAAAAATAACTCATTTTTTTGAATTTCTTTTTTTTTTTTTTTTGAATCTCGTGATTGGTTTCATTAATTTTTGGTATTATGAATTTAAGAAAAACGAATTTTTGAGTATTCTCAGGGAACAAAGCAGATAGATTAAATTTAAAATCCTGGAAAACTAAAAAAAGAAATCATATTCCCGAGTGTTGTTAATCTCAAAATTAAAAAAAA
Source organism: Episyrphus balteatus (assembly GCF_945859705.1). NCBI lineage: Eukaryota > Metazoa > Arthropoda > Insecta > Diptera > Syrphidae > Episyrphus > Episyrphus balteatus. The sequence continues at coordinate 169,278,464 of NC_079134.1, forward strand.
ATCCATAGGAAAAAAAAAATATTTACATTACAAAATATTTACAATTTTTCCAAATTTTGCAGTAACTTTTAAGACGTTCTTAGTCAGTAGAACTTCCTTGACTTAAGCCAGTGAAAAGTTCTAAGAATAGTTAACTTAAAATCTATGCTGACTGCCAGTCATAATACTTTTCAGAGCTATTAAATTTGAAAATATTAAAAAAAAAAATTTTTTATAGCTGTTTCACTATAAGGAAATGAAATGCTATTGATTAAACAAAATTGAGATATGTTGCATTTTTAATATTTTGAGTGCGGCATGCGTATTTCTTAGGCAATTTAAAACTTAGCTGGTAGGTACTTTAACGCTTGATATTGTCTTTTTTAAGTTTGGGGGCCTATTTCACAATTTGTTGACATATTTTCAACACCGCATTTTTAATAGAACACTTATTAAAATTATGCACCGAAAAAAAAAACCAATATCAATTTAACATTTTTTAAATATCAAATTAACATTTCTTAAATATCAGCCAAAAATGCTCTATAAAATGTGTTTAATGATATTTAAAATGTTAAAACAACATTTTTATTATCAGGATGATATTTAAATATCACATTTTGGAAATTTTTTTTGATATTTTATTATCATTTTTTCATATCAATTTCTCATTCCAAATAATTGAAAAATATTAAATACAAAATTCTTAAAGTGTACTAATTTAAAGGCGCGTTGTGTTTTTTCGAAGTAAAATGTATGATTTACTGATAAAATTTGATCGGCACTAAGATTTTACTTCACATAGTTTGGGAGAAAATAACAAAACAATTATATCACCTATAATAGAAAAAATAATATGATCATTATTTTGTAAAGAATATTCCCTTTCAGTAATGTTTTGAAAAAAGAAAGAAAATTCTTTTAATAATAAAAATAATAAAAAAGAAAAGGAAAGAAATAGGTTTCATTATAATAAACTAAAACGTAAAATCTAGTCAACATTGATATTTTAATTGTCAAAGTGAAATTTTCACTATCCACTTAAACTTAAAAAAATGTCAAAATGATATTTTAATTGTCAAAGTGAAATTTTCATTATCCCATCTGAAATTAAAAAATGTGAAAATGATATGATAAAATATCAAAATTGATATTTTAATTGTTGGACGACTTTTGTCACTGAAAAATGTTAATTTGATAGCTGTTATTATCAATTTTTTTTTTCGGTGTGATTATATCTAATAATGTTTCTATGAAAGTCTATCGTTTTGTATATCTCAAATTAACCAAAACAAAACCTTCGTTGGGCGCCATTTAAATATTTAATTTTTTTTTTAACCAAATATTTAAAAACATTTAAACAAGTAAATAGCCAGAATGCATTTCTACAACTCAGGTTAGACGTTAAAAATATTGAAACAAAAAACTTTATCTTCAATCTTAATTGTTAAAATATCCTTGGGCCAGGTAGGTAAACACATCTCTTTAAGAAGAAAAAAAAAAAAAAAATTCTCAACAACCCTTCCTCAATATCTAAGACCTTAAATATTTAATAAATATTCATATATGTATGTACCTAACTCTTTAAAAACTTTCAATTCCACCACCACCGCAGTTTAAAGTTCTAAGTCCCCACGATAAAATGATTTCATAGAAAAATAAAAAAAAAAAAAAATACTACCATTGCCTCCCCAAAACGGAAGCACTATCTGTCAGATAGCCGCTTAGGCTCCCTATAGAGAGGCGACCATAGAGTTTAAAATAATAATAAAAATAAAAAAAAAAATAAATAAAACGGGAAAAAGAGGGAAAAAATCAGCAAAGAAAAAAAGAAATAGTATATAAAAGATACAAATGTATCTAATGGCATGGCAATAGTTAGAAAACCAACTATTTTTTCCTTCTTTCTATCACTTAATCAGCGGAAAAGAGAACAATCCACTCGAAATGAAGAGAGTTTAAAGAGAGAAAATCTACCAAACTAAATTTAAAGTTAAAAACTTTAAACTAATAAAATTCAAAAAGCCCCCCAAATCAAAAAAGAGAAAAAAAAAGAGAACTTAAAAGAGAGAAAGAGCTCCACCATCTCGCACACAATGTAGCTATATTTTATATTTTTTCCCCTTTTATGTAGGTTTTTTTCTTTTTCTTCTTGTTGTTGTTTTTTTATTCTTTCAATTTCATTTCGTTGTTGTTGTTGTTTTGATGATATTTTGTTGTTGTTGTTGCTGGCTTATTTCATACACCATAGAGACAGAATGTGTGTTCTATCTGTATAAATATAAAAACCGTCAGAACCGTCATGACGGTGGAGAAAGTGTCAATGAACTTTACTTATAGCACACAAAAATACATAATAATAGTTTAACAAATTTTGTTGTTTTTTTTTTTATTCTTTTGTTTAAATTTTTTATTTGCTTTTATGCTAAATATTAGACAGATAAGTAATTGAATTTCTTTTTTGTTTTATTCATTCTTTTTTTTAGATTTTTTTGTATTTAAAGATGTTAGATTGAAATTCTGATGGGCAACAGATTTTTTTTTTCAGGTTGTTTCCAACCCATTTCGAGGGATGCATTTTGACAAACACAAGTTTCAAATTAGAATTAGTAAAGATATGTGATAATGGACACTCTTGGGGAAAATGCACTCTGCACGCTGCAAGCCCACTGCAAGCTTACACACACACACGCACAACAAAATTGTTGTTATATAATTTTGGTGCATATTTTTTGACAGCTCTCGGTGTTAGATAGCTTCTTTAAATTATTCAAAAGACAAATACACTTAAGTATCTTAAAGATAGCACACACATTTTTTTTTTGTGATTTCAAGAAAAACTGAAACTGACATAATATTGAAATTAGAAGACCGGTAGAGATGGGTGATATTTACACAAATAATAATTCACGATGTAATCGAAATTCCAAAAAAAAATCGAATGTAACTTCTTTTTGAAAATTTATCGAAAAGTATCTGAGAGATATAAATTTTCTTTCGAATATTATTTTGCAAAAAATTCTTAAAAATTTTTAACACAGCCACGAGAGGAGGTACAATTCACGTATCTGAGAGATATAAAATTTACAACTAACAGAAGCAGAAAAAAAAAACCAAAAAATTAAATTTAAAGAAATTTTTGTCGGTAAAACGAACTTTTTGCGGATGAATCAAGACGAAGAAACCACCAATGAAGCAAAAAATAACCGAACAAACGGAGGACCAAAACGACCTACCAACGACGACAACGATGAAACCGAACCGAACGAATCACCGTACCAAGTATATGTGTGGCGTTTAAGAGCGCCTCCAAATCGTTTTTGCGCTCTGGCTGAAGCAGAGCCTAGTCTCCAACAAGAATCCAACCAACCCAATACCCAACACTAAAGCCCATCTATCCAAACGGGCGATTTTTGCTTATTCTTCCCATCAGCAGAGCAACAAAAAATACAAAAAAAAAGAAAGAATTATACACGCTTGTCGGTCGGTCGTTCGTATGCCCATAGAGTCAGAGTCAGAAACAGCAGAAGCAGAAGCAGAAGCAGCAGCAGCCACACGCCGCGCTGACTTGTGCCTCTTTTTCGCATTTATTCATTGTATCTGACGGATTTTTTTTTTGTTATTTTTTTATTATTTTATTTGCCCGGCTCTGTTGGTATGTTTTATGATTATCTTGTTTTTTATTTGTTAACTCCCTCAAAAAAACCCTCTCAGAACAATCGAATGAATAGTTGTTGTGGGCCTTTTTTTTTTCAAAAAAAAAAAAAACCATCAATTTTTTTTTAAGAGTGACGGAGGCTTTTTTCGAAAATTCCAACTTATTTTTGGGTTTCTTTCAAGCAAAAAGACAAAAAAATATATCATTCTTCCTCCCACACATTATTATGACCAACAATGAGAAGAAAATGTTCTCTTTCATTTAAGGGAATCGGTGATTAAGTGATGATTTTTTGGTGAATGAATATTATGATGATATTGCAAAAGAGCGAGCAAGAGTGCACACAAAATTCCTGTACCGTTTTTTTATGAGGAAAGAGAAATTATATTTTACTTCCTATATATTGCAGAATGACCGACGTCATTTTTGCAATATATTTTATTGATGATGAAGGAAATGAGAAAGTATATAAATGCATTTTGCTCTTAAATTAGATGACACAAAAATGCAATTAGAAATATTTTTATACTCTTGATAAATGAGAATTGGATGAAGGAAGCTTTTTTTATGGTTAAGTTTTTTGAGAAAAATCACTCTTAAAACTATGCATTTTATTTAATGCGAGTTATGAGATAGAATTTGTTATTTTTATAGACAGGTTAAGTTGTCAGATTTACATGAAAATGTAATACAAAATGGAAATAATGAATTTTGTAATTTGGTCACTATGGTGTATACGTAACATTTTGTTCAGGTAAATCAAGATTATAAATTGTATGAAAAGCAGGGCAGAAATTTTCGTCCTGTTTATTAAAGACTCGATGTTAAGTAATATTACTTAAATACCTATTCATGTCTTAAAAAATATTAAACTTATACTTTTATGGGTAGCACCTTATTTCCTCATTTATCAAGTTCTAAATTTTTGCTGGTGGTTTTGCATTTATTAATATTTCATTACTACATTACTGATTCTGTTTTAAATTCAATTTTCAATATTCAAAATAAATAAAACTCATTAGTTTTGGTAAATATTAACATTTTACTTTGAAAACATTATGCCGAAAACGAAAATTTCCTTCGAAATCTGAAAATATGTATTTTTAAAATGTATGAGTTATCAGAGGAGTATTAAATTAAACAATCACAGATATTTTTTTTTTCTAAAATGGTTTTATCGTCTTGACTCAAGAAACATTTAAAAATTTCAATATTTTCAAAAAATATTTAAAAATTATTAAAGTTTGGGAAAAATCTCTTTTAAAATTCATTCAGTGAATTATCGAACTCGAAAAATCGTTAATTTTGCTGACAGACATTCTTACAAATTTTAAATAAAATTACTGGTATAAGTTAATAATAAGTAAATATTGCTCGTAAAAGTTAGTTTAAGCAAACAATTAGTTTCGAAAACGATTTACAACAATTTTAACTCTTTCTAATATAAAAATGAAATAAATCTAGTTTTTCATATTTGTAACCCTTGCATCAAAAATTTTTGAAACGCAAATAAAAAACGAAATCGAATTCTTAATGAATTTCGGAATTAAATAAAATACTCTCTATTCTATGGGTTGGATCAAGTCTTTCAAAACTTTTGATTAAATTTCTAATATGTTGTGCTAAATTTGAGATCTAATTTTGACTTTACAGCATTTTTTTTCCGCAAAAAACTCTTCTCATAAAAGTTTATATAGAAAACATATTGAACTAGTAGAATTTATCCTCAATCAGTGAATTACTGTAATGGATTTTGATTCAAATAAAAAAATCTATAGTTTTTAGGTATATAAATCAGGAAGGGTCTTTTACAGTTTTTGATGTTCCTGTAATAGACTTCAACAATTATACAAAGATTTTTCTTTTAGAATATGAAATTAAAAAAAAAAAAAACTTTGTTATCGGTAAAATCTATTACAGGAACATCAAAAACTATAGAAAAAGTTCTTATACAGTTTATACTGATTTTAAAGAACAATTCTTCCTAATAAGTCGCGTATAAAAAAGTGATTGTACATTTTCGAAGACGAATTGAAGCACATGTATTCTCACCGTAATTTTATTAAGTAAAAACCTGTTTTTTTTTTGACGTGATAACGTCTTATAAATCGATGAACCATGGCAGCCACCACAAAAAAGTGACGCCATTTTCTAACGTTACACTCTCGCACTTTCGCAGTGCGGAAAAAAATTTCAATTCAAAATTAAAAAAAAACTATTAGAGATACAAAAATCTTCTATAGCTCATTTGAAAGATAATAACCTAAAGCTTAATCCAAATGAAGGATTTTTAAAAATTCCGTCATTTAATAGGGTAAACAGGGGAAAGATGAAATTTGGGCTAAAATCTAAACGCGAAGTTGTAGAGAATTGAGTTTTTTGCTATAGATAGATGAGACTAGTTTAAGAATAACTGCATTTAAGAAAAAATTCTAAAAAATTTTGAAACTAAGCTATAACGTTTTGTTTGAACGTTGTACACGCGTTGGGGCTATGACAAAATGATGATTTTGGGTAAAGGAAATTTTTTTTGACAATTCTAAAGATGCCAGGTGAAAGATGAGAGAAAAAAAAATTAGGCGTCTAATACGGATTTTTTTCCAACACTCTGCGTTTGGAAATATAAATTTTTGAAAAACACCTTGTTTTTTAGGGGTATTTTTTGGTAATTTTTGAATTTTAGCTTTTTTTTGGAGCGTTCGAAAAATCTCAAACTTATATGACATGTAGGTATTGGCCTTTTGCATACATGTGCAAGAACTTGGAATCGTTTAGTGAGTTTTGACTGAATAACAGAAGAAACAATTTTTAAAAAAACACGTTTTTTGACCGTTTTTAACCGATTTTCATCGTTTTTTTATTTTTATCTTTTTTTCTTTAATAGATACAGGAATAAATTATATGGAGTAATGATAGACCATAACCACGACTAAATGTGTACGAAGTTTTAATCATTTTCGTAAACACAATTTTGAGATAACGATAAAATTTTAGAATTCAACAGGTTATAACTTTTGACCAAGAGCAGATAGAAATTTTATTAAACTTGAATGAACATCCTGATTCAATTACCTTTCATTTGGTATATCACTCATAATGGTAGACTAACTACAAGCTACACAATGTTAAATCAAGTAACTTGCGAAAAACCTCAAAACACCAGTGGAGATCTGTTGCTCCCCGAACAGCCACCAGTGTGGGAAGTACCGTAATCTCAGTCTGGAAATTCGACATGGTTGACTTTAAAAAATGCTATTTTCTCTTGTAGGCATCTTTGAAATGAGATTGATACGTCATATGAAAGGTAAAATAATAAGCTTTCACATGGTATACATTGTTTTTAGGTTGTCAAACAAAAAAATTGATTCCATAGCCTGAGAACATAAAAAAAAATGTTTTTTTGGCTTTTTTTAATGAAATTTGGTCGAGTTCAAAAAATTCTAGCTCTTTTTGTAGATGTCTCATAGACCTGATCGATATATAAGACAATAAGCTTTCAGATGGTATAAATTTTTTATAGGTTGTTAGGGAAAAAATGGAATTAATGACGTGAGAAGAAAAAAATTCATGTTTTTTGTGCTTTTTTTATGAAAATGATAAATTATTTTAATACTTTTTGCGCATTGTAAAAATTTAAAAATGGTTTGATTCTTAAAAATTTTAAATTCCATAATTTTTTTTGTAAGCTTTTAAAATAAAAAAATTAATATAGGTAATGAGAAAATAAAAAAGGTATTTTTTTTTAGCTTTTTCTTGTAAATTATGATTAATTGAAATAAGTAACGCTTCAAATGACTCATTTTAAACAAAACCACACAACCTGTTTTCTGACGACGTTATCACGTAAAATCATCGTCCGTAAACCGGCTTTACAGACAACCTCTTTTTTTTTGAGAAAAAGTTAAAAATCATTTTATAGCAGAGCCAAAATGGTATCTCAATAGATTTGGTGGCTAACGGTATAGATGTTTTTTTTTTTTAGAATAACTTGGTCTTAAAATCTCATATTATTTGTTGTTAAAATCTAATTAAAATTTGTCATTCTATATCTAATAGCTACTGTATGCATCATTTTCATACCACTTATTGTGTATCAGGAGAAAAAAAATTTTCGGAATAAGTAATTGAAATTTTTTGAAGTTCATTTTCTGGAATTTATTCAAAAATAACAAAGCATATCATCAGCCTCATAAGGAAACCTCGTAACTCCCCTAATCAAAATTTTACAGGAGAGACGAAAGAGTAAACAAACAACAGAGTAGTTGGGAAGAAGCGTGCTGTGCAAAATTTGAATTTAAGTCTATTCAGAGTTTTCGGAATGACCCCAAATTTTCTGGGTTGCTCCGCTGACGTATTTTCTAAAGAATGTCATTCAAAAGTCATTTTTGAAAAAAAGTGGAGTTACGAGGTTTCCTTATGACACCGACGATATTGGATACAATCATTTTTATCACAATAACAAAACCGACTTTCATGGATCAAATGTTTTTTTCTCATAGTTCCTTAAGCTAGAACTCAACGAAATTGAAACTGATGGGACCACACTGCAGGCACCAGCTTTCCAATACAAAAAGAATTATCAAAATTGGTTCACTCAGTCCAAAGTTATGAGGTAACAAACATAAAAAAAGTCATGTGTGCAATTCACACGTGCAAAAAAAAAGAAAAAATCGACTATATTTTATTCTATCTCCTTTAAATACAAGTTTTTAATATGATAACCTATATTAATTTTATATCATCTGAAAGCTTATTGTTTCAGCTCAAAATATTTATATCGTTCATGTCTTTACAACATCTACAAAAAGAGCTTATTTTTTCAAACCAAATCACTTTTTATCAAAAAAACAGAAAAATCAATCTTTTTTCTCTTTTAACACCAATAAATATATTTTTTTAAATGACAACCTATAGTAAATTTTATATCATCTGAAAGGTTATTTCACCTTTTATATGACGTATGAATCATATTTCTACCATGCCTAGAAAAAAAAATTAGAATTTTTTAAAGCAAACTATGTCGAAATTTCAAGCTGAGATTACGGTACTTCCTACACTGGTCATCGTCAACAGATCTCCACTGGTGTTTTTAGGTATTTTTCAAGTTTTTCAATCTAAGATTGTGTAACTTGTAGAGCTCGTACAGTTTATTGTATATCAAATGAAAGGTTATGTTATCAGCATACGTATAAAAGTTAATTCAAATTTGTATGTGCACTACATCAAAAGATATAACGTGTGTAGAAAAAGAACATCTTTTTACCGTTATCTCAGAATTTTGCATATGAAATAAATTGAATTTGTACATTTATAGTTTATTTAATTACCTATCTACAGTACAAATTTTATTTATCTATCTATTAAAATAAAAAAGTTATAACAACTTGAATATTCGTGTCGCGTTTTCGTTTCATCTTGTTTCAATCACTACGATACTAAAGAAGTTTTCACTTCTAAAAATACAGACGAATTGATTACCTTTTTGGAAGTCTTTTTGGAAATTCGTTTGTTACAGCCGGTTGCTGCCCTCGTAGGGGCAGTGTTTAGGTTTTAAATCTGTTACTTATTTTTTAAAAAATTAAACATTTACAAAATTGATGTATAAAAGATCTCTACATGTACATTTAGCCATAAAAACTTAAAGGTATAATTTTGTTAATTTTATTGCATTACACATTTACCGTTTGTAGGTAATATCATGTTCAATTTAAAGTACACCGTGGTGTATACGTAATATTTTTTTTACGTTAAAAAGAGTATGATAACTTTTCTATTGATTCCTTTAGGATTGCAAGAAAGTTGAGTTAACAAGTGTATGCACAAAGATTTCTCTCAAAAAAACTTCATAACAATAATAAATTCAAACTATAATCTTAATGCTTTCACCTCCCACAAAATCATACAAAAAGGCTTTTTTGTAAAACTTCTCCACTTAAAGGGATTTTATACAAAAATGCTTCAAAAAAGAGACTATAATCCTAAAGAGAGATCCATCTCAATGAAATACTCCCTTAAATCCAATGGGGGATATTCTTCAACATCAAAGAGTAGCTGATACATGTACCTATTTTCTCACTCACCTACAAATAATTCCTATATTTCGTGCTATACCGTAATTTTTTGTGGGGAGGCTTGGGGACTACCAACATGTTTTCTCAACTGAGAGAGAGAGAGAAGGATAGAAAAAAAAAACTTGAACGGAAGGCGAATAAACTGGGCGAAACATTGCTAACCATATGCTCATAGATACATGTTGTATATAGTAAATAGTTATCGAGCCTGTTTGCCGGTGTCGCTGAGGCCATTGGCACATATTCTCGTGCCTTCTTGTTTTATGTACAAGAACAACCGCTTGACGTGGGATTGTTTTATGTGTTTGGTTTTAAATCTATGTTCTTAGTTATATATAGTATTTTTTTTTCTTCTTCTCTTTTTTTATTTTTCCTGTTAGCTTTTAATTCGTTTTTCGTTCGTTGTTGTTGTTATTTTGTATAGAAGAAATTGTTGTTGTTTCTGTTGCTGCTGATGATGATGATGCTGGGGATATGGCTGGTATGGTTGATATGGTGCATAGTGAACTCTCCGACTGCATGTAGGAATGTGCAACGTGAGATATAGAGAAGAGCTGAGGGGATTGAGGGCTGGTTGCTGGTTCGTCTGAGACGTACTTTTCGGACGGTTTGCATTTTTGTACATGAACATATAGAAATAGAGAGATAGATAGGTTGGAAGATGCATTTCGTATCTGAATGTGCATACATTTTAATAAATAATTTCAAAGTTGAACTGCATAAGCGATGACGTCGATGGGTGTACATCTCTGAGCAAAAGCGGGCACAGAGTGAACAGAACAGGAAAAAAAAAAGTTTTAAAAAAAACCTATAGTTTGGCGCACTGGCAATATTTATGCTGCTGCTGTTGAAGCTGAGTGCTATTGCCGAGCTGAGTTGAGCTGAGCAGAGGAAGCAGACTTTTATGCAGCTAAAGGGGGCGAGTTATTTCATTTGGAGATGCTGTCTCGTTTTGTGTTGTTGTTTTTGTTAGTGCATTATCTTTGGTTCGTTTGGTATAGGTTCCGTTCGTCGTCGTTGTCGTTCCGTTTTTGTAGGAAAGGCAGTCGCGATGGCAAAGGCGGCGACGGCGCTATGTTTTGTTGAAATGCAATGGTTTTGTTCTTGTTAATCACACTTTTGGTTTGGAGGCTTGAATATATATATTTTTTTTATTTTTCATGTTTTGTGGGGGCTCAATGGAGGATAACAGTCTGAAACGTGGGAATCATCATGAAAAAAGTAACCGTGGTGGGGAGATAGGTAAAGGGTGTTCTCTCTCTCTCTCTCTGAATGACAATGCGATTGAATATTTTTGTTTTTGGGGGTGGTGAGAGCAACTCGATGCATAATTCATAAAAAATTTTCAATTTTTTTCTTTTCTGAATTTCAGGTAGAAACAGAAGGCAACTACACTAGCCCAAAAAATTAAGGGAACAAAAAAAACGTCATTGTTTAGTGATTTTCGATAGGCTGTATCTCAGTAAAAAATGATCGCATCATGACAAAATAAAAAGCATGTGAAAGCTCTATTCTTCTAGTTTTAGGATTAAATGTTAAAATTTTTTCTTTCTAACGGTAAAATAGCTAAAATGTTGGAAATGTTCAAAAACCAACATTTTCCAATTTTTTTTCGTTTTTACTGTTCTCCTAAGAAAGTGCAAAATCAAATTCTTTTGAATTTTTTTTGATAATTTTTTTGAAAAATATCGTTTAAATTTAAGATAAACCAAGGAAAAATTAAAAGTTAAAAAAAAAATTAAATTTTGAAAAAAAGCTTTTTATACCATTTTTGGATACTTTTTCTAATTTTGCAATTTTTTTGTTTTTCCTTGGCTTATCTTAAATTTAAACGATATTTTTCAAAAAAATTATCAAATAAACTCAAAAGAATTTGATTTTGCTCATAAAAAAGTTACAAGAAGTAAGTTATTTAGACCTGCAGAAATATGGTGTTAAAGTTCAAACCTCACAACAGAAAAACTGCTTGATGAATAAGTCTGAAACTTTGCATACTAATTACAGGTATATTAGGCTTCAATAATTAAGCCTCAGTTTAATCTTATCGCCCATAGAAATAAAATAGCGGTAAATTTTCTAAAAAACCGTAAAAATGCCTATTTTGATAGCTTTTCTAAATTAATCTCAAAAATAAGAAAACATTTTGTTTAACAAAGCAAACTTAATTTTTTTGTAGAGAATTGAATGAAGTTTTTAAATGTGTCCTTGAATGTTCTGTACGGTGATCCGTTATTGAGATATTGATAGTCAAAGTCAAAAGTATGGTTTTTGGTTTGATGACTGATATTGCAGTCTAAAAAAAATCGTAGAAGCTTGAAACAAAATTAATCTTAAAGCTAAATAAATAGCCTTTCTAAAAATAATAATCATTTTACCAGAAAAAATTTTACCACTTTCTTAGGAGAACAGTAAAAACGAAAAAAAATTGGAAAATGTTGGTTTTTGAACATTTCCAACAGTTTAGCTATTTAACCGTTAGAAAAAAAAATTTTAACATTTAATCCTAAATCTAGAAGAATAGACCTTTCACATGTTTTTTATTTTGTCATGATGCGATCATTTTTTACTGAGATACAGCCTATCGAAAATCACTAAAAAAATGACGATTTTTTTTTGTTCCCTTAATTTTTTGGGCTAGTGTATATTTTGTGAAACTAAGTAATAAATTGAAGAGCAAAGAAAGAAAGGCACAAATTAAATGAAAAACTTACTTTCATAGGCTTTTTGTGGAGATAGAACTTACAGCTTGTATATAGTAATTTAGTAATTTGTTAAGGAAATTTGATCTTTCAAGTATTTGGTTTTAATTAAAGAATTTTTGAGAAGGGTGCTCGGGAAAAACTATTTAAATTCTAATAAAGGGGTGTGAAAAAATTAACAGAAATAACAGATAAAACCTTCCCCTTCTACACCTGGTTACGATAAAATAAAAGCTTTAAAGAACTCAAGATGTTATGTGACATCTTACAAGAGCTTATATATTTATTTTTCAAAAATACGGACTCCCACTCAATAAATGAATGGTATAAACTGGTCTAAAGTGAAAAAAAAAACAGACAAAACCCTGTATAGGTACATTCATTCATGTTTCAGAACCAAATTTTTGGGACGAATTGATGCTCGAGAAAAATTAATACCAATCTTTTCTTGCCTAGTATTAAAGACATTATACCATTTATTTACAAAAAAACAAAGCGTCTAAAAATTGCGTGAATAAATGTCATGATATTTATATAGGTATGTCTTTACTGAATTTTTGTATTTTTATGAGACGATAGAACGAAAAAGAAATCAAGTGACTGGTATGTACTTAGACACCAAAACCATAAGGAAATGCATTTTGTGTATAAAAAATTTAAAAAATAAGTTTAAATGAGTAAAATTTTATGTCTTCTCTCATTTTCTAGTCTAGACAATCAGTAAAAATTAACTAAAGTTGTAATTTAACACTATAAACATCATATTGGAAAGAGAAAACAATTCAGGTTTAATACAAATTTTAATCGCTTTAGCTGTTTAAAGGGTAGCAGGACGTATTTTTAACTGATCATTTTATAATTGTTGAATAGTTCAATGATTTAAGATTGTATTTGAAAGACGTGTTCTTATCAACAGGATGGTATAAACTGGTTTAAGACAATTTATTGCACCGAAAATCCTGTCGGTAATAATTTTTTTAGACTTATACAAGTTGTATACCAATCAACTGTAAACAAAAATAAACTCTCAAAATGAATGTGTCTACGAAATGTGACTTTTAAGCTCGTATTATATTGGATTTAGCGGATGGTTATGTTGTTGGTATAAACTTTTCTAAGCATATCGTTGCCCTAATTGGAGTACCGTATACGCCAAATTGCATTTTTTGAACAAGGTATACAACAGTCTTATGTTTTCGAAGATGCTCTTTTCAAATCCGTTATTGGTATTTTTATTCTATCTTTTTTCGTTGCTGAGATATTCACGTTTTGTTTTGACCTACCTAAACACCAAATTTTGGTTACGTCAAATTTTTCATACAATTTACGAAAATTTGGAAAATTGTTTTGACGTACATCTTAAAATTTTTGTGTTTCTTTTTGACTTACGTGTATGAATAAAAAAAAAATTCTGATTTTCATGGCATGTGCGGCAAATTCATTTTGGACAAAAATTTAAATATATAATAAATATAATTTAAATATATAAAAGTTAATTTTTAACTATTTCATCATACCAAAAAATCAAAAATTAATCTTGCGAACATTTAAATGTGATTTACCAAAAATGTAAAAATGGCTTATACGATATATTTATGTTGATAAAGCAATTTGAGGAAACTAAATATTGATGTAAAAAGGTCTGCAGCCACCTTTAGATTAGTTTATACCAATAAATAAAAACGTATGTTGCCAGAATAAGCTTATAGGTTAAATCGATATTTGATTTACTTTTTTTTTAGTTGGCAAATAAAATATTCAAAAAGCTGATTGGTCTAAAGAAAAAGTCTCCGAGAAATACCAAGAAGACATAAGGAAAAGATGATTGAACAGATTGTAAGTTATCTGTACCGACGAGGAATACCAATATTAATTGTTTTGAAATAACTTTTTGTTGTTAAAATGGTCTATACCAATTAACGAGAATTTCAAAAAGTGAAATCTTTCTGGCAACTTCACACATTTTTAATTAAAAAGACAAGGAAGGAATCTTATTAGATAAATGGTATAAACTGGTCTAATCCACGTTAAAATACGAAGAAATCCTTGCAATGAATAAACATGCGTTACGTTGCTTAAATAATAGACGTTTTATTGACTGTAACTATTTGGTAGGATATGAATAGGTTGATTGGTAAAATCCAACAAAGGTGGTAACTGGTAATAGCGTTGAAAATAAGTTTGAGCAATTAAATGTTCCGAATAAGTTAGTTTTTTTTTTCAGTTTATACCATTAAACGAAAGTTAACGGTATACCCACTTTAACTGGTATAAATTAAATACAAACTCATTAAGTAACTTATTTCGATTTCCTCAAATATGTGAGACAAATTAATACTCCATAAAAAATCGTATCTTGATTTTTCTTCTATTTTAGACCATATTGTGTATCAATCAAAGTGCAACAAAAATTAACACACACTGCGGAAAGTGTTGTTGATGAGAGTTGTATCAGTTCTAACAAACATTTTTTTCAACCGATTTTTGAAAGGAATTAACCATTTCACATTCGTGAGGTGCAGTTAAAGTATAACACTATTATAGAAATACAAATATGTATATAATTAATTCAACAAGAAATCAGTAAAACAGAAAATTTAATTAAAAATCCTTTCCCTTATGACTAAAGAAATATAAAATAAAAACAAAAATAATAAGCACCTACATATTTTTTCACACCTTCTGCCAAACACTCCTTAATATTATTCTTCCTACTCTTTAATTTGAAACATTCCCCATTGGAGCCTTATCTATTCCATTAGAAACGCAACCCATCATTATATGGAAGAAAAAAAAAACTCACATGTGAACAATATATTCATTTGACAGGGGGACTCCTTTTCGCAGAAAGGTGGATATCACTTTCAACAGAACTATATATCATACTCCCAACTTAAAACCCCCAACAAAGATGTGGGTTTCACACACAAAAAAAAAAAAAAAACTACCCTTACTTCGTAGGTATTCATCGTCGTCGTCGTTGTTGACGAAAGCGACACGTGTAATGTTTTTTTTTGTGTGTATTTTTTGTTGTTGTTGTTTTTTTTTTTTTAGTATGTTCATGATAACACGCACACTGACAGCGTGAACATGAGAGTTATAATTTAAAATTCACTTGCATATGGAATAGCCCATTGCTACAACGGTATCGGTATGTTATGTGTGTACAAAACATACCTAGGATACATATTTATCATCATATTTTTGTATGTTTCATTCTGTTTTTTTAAGTTTTATTTATCGTGTTCATGCGCTATGTGGTTGGCCGTTTACATTTTTTTTATCTAATAAATGCGGTTGGGTTTCCCTTTATCCACTAGACCGCACGTCTGACATGGGTATAAGTAAAATACCAACAACAAAAATAACAAACTGACACTGTTATCAGAAACTAGCTCGTCAGCTGATTTTTAATTTTTTTTTTTTAGTTTTTTTGGTTTTTGGGGTCGATGTTCCCTTTTGTACACACAAAAGTCACAAAAAATACAAAAAAACACAACGAACACGACTCCAACGCTGATAGCTAGCGCCGCTAACAACGATGATGAGGAGAGATATATGAAATTTATTAGGCCTCTTTTTTAACAATATACACATTTTGCTCTTTACAAAAATGATTATTTCAATTTAGTGTGACCAGCTTGTGTGTTTCCAAAATTTTCTTTTAAGATTAAAAATGTTGACACCTACGTCAAAAATTGAATGATCTACTTCTAGAGAAATACCTGGAAATTAAAAATTTTAGCTGGATATATAATTTGAACATTCGTGAAGTGCAGTTTAAGAAGAAATCTCATTGAGCTTGACTATCGTGTGGATAGACTCGAAATAGCGAGTTTTACAAAAGATTTACATGACAAAAGAAACTAAATTTTTGTGAAAAACATTAAAATTTTGCTATAAAAGCATTAAAAGAGTGCAAGTCAAAATATTTCAATAGTATTCTAAGCCATTTTACATAGTCAGAATTACATATGACGGTATTTTAATCAAATTTTCACCAGAATTTTTTTTTTCGGAAATTCATTTAAAAGCTTGTATAATTGTTCTATAATGATTTTATAAGAAAATTTTTGAAAATTTTCAATTTAGTTAGTGGCATTTATTTTTTTCTATTTTGAAGCGTTTTGCTATAGAAGCATTATAGGAGTGGAAGTTAGACTCGAGAAAACAATTTTCTATTTATTCTAAGAGAATAACATGATATTGTATTTAAAATGTCACGAGAAAGCTTCCATAAACGTTCTATACTGCTTCTATAAGAACATTTTTGGACTTGAGTTTGGTTTGTTGGATTTAGTAGATGAACAATGCAACCCTTAATATTAAAAATAGAAAAAGATTTTCTTCTTTTTTGAAGAATTTTGTTATAGAAGGATTATAGGAGTGGAAGTCAGAAATTCTCGAGAAACCAATATGTTTCAATAAGAAGTTGAACCCTATTTTCAATTGTGTTTGAGAGGAACCAAAATCTGTCAAGAAATTTTGGAACTTCAATTTGAAGCTATATGCCTTCTATAATGCATATAGAAGCATTATAGGAGTGGCAGTCAGAAATGCTCGGGTAACCAAATTGTTTCGATAAGAAAATTAACTTTTTTTTTGTAATTGTGTTTGAGAGAATTAAATGAGACAGTATTTTTGGAACGAAAAACTATCACAAAATTTGTGAAATTCATTTTGAAGCTTCTAAAAGCTTTTTATAATGATTCTATAAGAACTTTTTTTGGAAATTTTTAGTTTGGTTTGTTTGCTTAAGATGAACAACGCAACCTTTAATCTTAAGAATTGGAAAATCATTTGAAAATTTATTTAAAAACTCCTATAAGCGTTCTATAATGGTGCTATAAGAACTTTTTGGGAAAGTTTGAGTTTAGTGATTAACCAATGATTAATTATAAGAGTAAAATTGAGAGCTGTCTTATAGGCCCACAAAAATCATAAAAACTGAAAAGGAAAAACTAGTTATGGTCACCCTAATGATTGTAGGTATAAAAAAGTTCTATTTAAAAAAAATAATACCTGTAGTATGTAAGTTCAGTGATTTATGTCATGCTTTTGGTTTCGCTTAAAGTACA
The DNA here is from genome assembly GCF_945859705.1 of Episyrphus balteatus. Taxonomy (NCBI): domain Eukaryota; kingdom Metazoa; phylum Arthropoda; class Insecta; order Diptera; family Syrphidae; genus Episyrphus; species Episyrphus balteatus. The sequence continues at coordinate 169,295,949 of NC_079134.1, forward strand.
CTGACCGACCAGCAAGCGACCACACACACGAGATATCCCACTCATTCGCCCCTTCTTCTGTTAAAAAAGCCAACTAAATTATCACATCCCTTATGACATCTATGACTGCAGTCATGACAAAAAAATAAAAAAAATAAAATCTATCCCAAGTGAAAGTGACGCCATATACACTCAAACAAAAAACAATACAGATACACAAACAATTCGACGTCGTGAAGCTTTTTCCCACAATCAAGCACCGTTTCATATTTACATAATCAAAGTTTCACTCTTGGCTTTCTCTACAAAAAAAAAAAAAACATTCTCATTCGACACATCGACAGTAGCGACACTATACGTAGAAAAAAAAAATATATGAACTTTGTATACCAGAGTCGCACCGAGAACACCCCCAGTGTGTCTCTTATCAACAAAACAAGAGAAAAGCAGCATGGTTCGGGTTTGGGTTCGTGTACCGATAAGGCCGAATGAACTGAGAAGAATATACTCATACTCGTATCGTATCGTAGTATAATATGGTTCTGGGTTCTGGCTCTGTGTGTCGTTTAAGGGCAACAACCCCAAAGAATAATAAATAAAAAGAATTAAACAAAAAACAAGAAGAAGAAAATAAAGACAAAAATTATAAATGAAAAAAAATGTGGTATTTTTAGAACTCTCTTCTCGAGTTGTGTGTAAATTTGTTTTCTTTTTTTTTTTTGTTGGTTCTGTTTGGTTTGACATCTTGAAGAGATATAGGAGTATTCCTCTGTTTGATAGGAAATGTCAAATGTGATGTAATAATTTATACAAACACATTGCAACATGCAACAATAATAAATGTACAAACACACATGTGTTGTGGAGGTATTGATACTTTTTTTTCATTAAAAAAATGAAGATGTTTGGTTTATTTATTTTTAAATAATGAAACTACTGGAATTTCGATTATTATAATCATAAATCAAATAAATGAGTTGAATGATTCTTGATGCTCTATTCCATATTTTATGAGATTTCGAGTTATTTTTTTTTTTGTATGTAATTGTGTGTTCTCTAATATTGAGTGGGTGGGTAGAGGGATATAATCATTTGGAAGATTTATGGTTTTGATAGAAATTGATCGTTTATGTTTTATTTGGTAGGAATGGAATAGATAGACAGTTTTAGTTAGAGAGCACACATAACATTAAAATAATGCTATTAGTATCTTTATTAATAAATACCTACAATAAAAACTTCGAATGCGTTAAACTCCAAAGATTATGATTAGGTACACTGGTCGGCAACGAAAATAGAGCAGGAAGCAAACTTTACTTTTCTAAAGGATTTTTGTGTGATCAGTCCGAATCCGAAGTCAAAATTTCACTGGCACGTCACGTTTTCGAAATACTTGAAAATTAACAGGTCAAAAACGCGTTGTTTTGGGTACTTTGACGTCAAATTTCATCACCGTTAAGTTATTTTTTTTTTTTTGCAAAACTACTTATGCAATCTCGAAGCGCCATATTAAAACGTCCTCAAGGCATACTTATTTTTTTTTTCAACATTATTTTTTTATTCTCGAAGATATTGAAAAAGAAATTTATGATTAAAAATGCAATATATTACGGAAAAATATATATTTTTGACTAAACATCAAAAAGAACTTAATTGAAAATTAGTTTTTTTAGAGTTTATAGCAAAAATAGTGATGAGTGTAGGTCAAAAACTAGACGTAATAGAATAAATCTGTAAACAGTTTTGAATTCAGCACACTAAAGTCAATTGAAATCACCTATCAAAGTTCTTGCTCCCGACTTTTTTTTTTTGTTTTTTTTGCCGACCAGTGTTATCAGTTAAGCATCTTGGAAAGGACTAACCGTTTACACTTAGAAACCTAACCATAATTTTTTTTTTTTCATTTTACTGAACTTTTCAAGTTTTGCACTAATGTCATTTTAAGTGTCAAATATGGAAAATAATTTATATTGAAATTTTTCTTTAGTGGATTTTTATGGTTAGGTACCATTAAAATTCTTCCAAAAATATGTATTTAGTAAAAAAAAAGCGGAGAAAAAAAAAAGATTTTAAAAAAGCTCTCATAGAAAAAATTTTGAAAACAAAGTTAAAAAAGTTGCAAATTAGTACTTTTATAAAAATACTCTTAGACCTTCTTTTATGCATTCATTTGATGTTTCTACAAGGATTTCTGCAACAACCCTTAAACAGAGCTGCATTTCCAAAAAAAGAACGGTGATCTTTTCATCTCGAAAAAATCTCTATTTAAAATTTCTTAATTTTATTTTTATTTATCGATATAATGGTATTTCGTAGAAAAGATAGAGAAATACCTCAAAAATATAATCTACTTTGTTTTTTTTTTTTTTAATTTCTCGCTTGAAACTGCTACCTCAAAATTACTAATTTGGCAACTGGAGCGGATAAAAATTCTGACTTGCAAAATTCTGCTTTTTTTTAACTAAAATTCTGCTTTTCAAAATTCTGCCAGCATATTTTTGAACAAAAAAAAATTCCGCCCATTCTGTTTTTTTTTATAGCATATTTATGCACTTGCTAAAGAAAAATTCACCTCATTTATGTAATTTAATATACATACAGGTTTTTGTTTAACTGTCGCAAATATTTGTTTAAATGCATAGACTGATTTATCATTCAACAAACATTTATTTAATAAATTAGAAAAAATGTAGTATGTTAAAAATATTCTTTTTATTTCATCTTTATTTGATAAAATGATAAATTTTTAATTTTTTTTTAAACCTATTCTTAATATTTTCAAATTTATTAATATATATACCAAAAATTCATATACAAGCAAAAAAGAAAATAAGTAAATAAGCAATACATTTTGCAAGAAGATAATTTTACAGAATTCTGCAAAAAATTATAAAAGGGTTTGGAAAATGTTAAAAAGCGCGCGCTTTTCAAACAGAATTATGAAAAGCAGAATTTTGAAAAAAAAGAATTTTGAAAAACAGAATTTTTGAAGCAGAATTTTGACAGAAGAATTTTGACCCCAACCCGTTTCCAAGTTTTCAATAAATTTTATATTTTTTTGAAGTGAAAACTTCTTTAGTATCGTAGTGATTTGAAACAAGATGAACGAAAACGCGACATGAAAATTCAACTTAACTTTTTTTTGTTTTAATAGATAGATAAATGAAATTTGTACTGTAGATAGGTAATTAAATAAACAAAATTTCAATTAATTACATATTCAAAATTCTGAGATAACGATGAAGAGATGTTCTTTTTCTAGACACGTTATATCTTTTGATCTAGAGCACATACAAATTTTATTTTACCTTAACACGCATGATGATAATATAGCCTTTTATTTGATATATCACACATAAAGGTACGTGCTCTACAAGAAGTTACACAATCTTAAATTGAAAAACTTGAAAAATACCTCAAAACACATGTGGAGATCTGTTGCCGACAACCAGGCACCAGTGTAGGAAGTACCGTAATCTCAGTTTGAAATTACTTTAAACAATTCTTACATTTTTTGTAGGCATCCTAGAAATATGATTGAAGTGTCATATAAAAGGTGAATTAATAAGCTTTAAGAT